>NW_026622863.1:30632676-31327676 GCF_023065955.2 Ursus arctos | reverse complement strand
TAAGAGCCTTTGGATGGCTTCAGGAGCAAGGCCTGGCTACATGTCAGCCCTTAAGACCGACAAAAACATTGAAAACAATTCTCAGGAGCCACAAATGCTTGCGAGGATAAGCCTGTAACTTTCAAAACTCCAGAAATCCGACTCAGAAACGAAAGGGAAGGGGGGTACACACTGGGAGTATCCTTCATTTACAGACTCACTGGGCTTGGTATTCTTACAACTACTTATGCCGTGTATGTTTTACATCAATTTAACATACATAGTTTATTAAATACGGTATTTAGGCTATTCTATTTTATCCTACAATATTATTTTATGAAACATTTATTTAATGTATTTCATATTTTACCACATCTTAACTGCTTAATGAAAGAAACTTTTCATCCAACCTGCATTACCCCATTCATGTTTCCCAGTTCTTCTGCGGCCCATTTGCCACCAGTTGGATGGTTTTGAGAAGTGGGGAACTCTATTCATTTCGTCAGGTCACGGACAGATACACAAAAACAAAAACAGAGTCTTCACATTAGTCCTGCACAAAAATGATCATTGGACATAATTAAGCAGCGATGTGCACTGCTGTGGACATTTAAAGACAATCCTTCCAACTGTCTTTTCTCCCCAACAAGCCCTGCTCACTCAAGTGTTCAGGTACTCAGTTACATTCAACACAGACTAATTCACTTATCCTCAACAAGTGGGCTATTGATTTTTGCCTCTTTTCAGAACAGCTGGGGCTTTCTGAACGACAATAGCGTCCCCTATTTAAAAAAAAATCCTGCCATTCTGGGGAAATGCCCTTTCACTCCGCATGGCCAGGCACACTGCACGTTTGCCTGGACCTGTTCCCATATCCACCTTGGAGTCATGAATTCTCATGGTCCCCTTTCACCTTGCTCCAGCAGAACCTGGCACATGTCTTGCCTTTTTAAACTGGGAGGTCAACAGGATCTGCTTTTGTTCAATACCGGCTCCCATGAAGGGCACAAGAAATTCCCACACATAGCCGGGACACGGCATTGGCACCCTTATTCTGTGTGTCTGTCTTTTGTGGTAATCAACTGGTGAAAAACACATAGCCTTACATTCAAGTCTTCCAAAAGGCAAGAAAGAGTAAATCCCAAGTAACTATCCACGTGCATTTTCATATTTATGGTGAATACCATCCTTTACGTAAAAGTAAAGGGAAAAAATTGGTAAAAAATTTGACGCAAAACTTTAAATGAACCAAACTCTTTACATGAAAGTACTGAATTAAAAAAGAGGTGACTACAAAGAAAGCCAATTTTGGTTGAAAAGAATAATCTGTTTTTAATGCTAATTATGTTACATTTGAATAATAGCCCAGCACTAAATTGTGACTTCCTTAAAGAACCCATGACGACTGGTTGTGGACTATTACTTTGATAGCCATAAATTCTAAATGTAAAATGAACAATGTCCTTAATTATTTTTCTTTGGTGGCAGAGGGGTTAAATACCCCTCCAAATAGACTGTATCTTCAAACTAGGATATATTTGGACAGTAGGGCATTTGAGTAGCTGCGGTAGGAGGAAAGAAAGCTGCCCATCCAATTCAGATGCTGAGTCTATTAGAAATGTTCCTGTTTCAGCTTCATCCTCCACTGAGAGGCATCTGAACTTGCACGTGACTTAGGGGATCAAATATGGGTGCTGGAAAAAGACACATGCACACATACACACTCACACTCCACCAGAAGGGGCGTTCAATTTAACCAATGAGTGCCTCAACCTTGTTGCATCAGGACCTCTTCCAGTCTCTTTGCTGAGGAGCAAAGCTAGTTGCCTCTCTGCATCAGCTGTAATCACTGACGAATGCTGCAAAGGAAAGAACTGTGCCTCCAAGAACAAGTGGCCAGAGGTGTAATTCTGGATAGTGCTGAGTCTCTAAATAACGAAATTTAAAATTGGGGGTTCTTAATGAGGTTGCTCTAAAAAGGATGGGCACTGGGCGATTTTGAAACTCCAAGCACAGTTCTGACTCGTTGGGTAGCACAACAGTAATAGAAAACTGGCTATCCCTTTTTTACAAGGGCCCAGGGAAAGGGGAGGGGTGGGGGGAAGGCTGTCTGGAGTGGCCTTGCCTCCCCTTGGCTGAGAACGGAAAAGCAAGGACTCCCTTGACAAGAGCTCTGCCTTTGTGTTCTGCACCTGGAGAATTTTTTTTTTCTTCCTAGGGCTAAGAAGTCAAATCACCAAGTATTGATTACTTACAGCCTTCCTGAGGACAGCACACCTTGAGGGAGACAGAGGAAGCAGGAGTCTGGAGAGACAGGGCTAACATTTACAAAAATAGTTGGAGGGAACGATGGAGTATCAAGTGTCATCAAGTGGCAAGCTTAGAGGATATAGATACCTCAGACATTCCCAGACTTTTAGAGTTAAGTTCTAGTAAAATTAATAGGAAAAAAAAAAAAAAAGAAAAAAGAAAAAAGGGGCTGCTGACCTAAACTTCTCAACTTTTCATTGTGCCAGTTAGACTTTAAAAAGAAAACAAAGAGAAAGACCAGAGGAAAAAAAAAGTGGGGGGGGGGGAAAGTAACTACCATTTTCTGTCATCTTTTTTAAAGGAAAAGACACTTAACATTAAAAAAAATTGTGGGTGAAAGATACAATTCTAATATAAATGACAGTTTAAAAAACAGATATGATGGGCTTCATGAGAAATTTACTACTTTGTCTATATTTTTCTCTCTTTCAAACAGCCTGGTGAGAATTTTGTCACAGATGGGCTTTAGGGATCTGACAGATGACAATTGTCTTCCGCCCATCCTTGTACCATATCTCGGCACCATCTTGGCACACACAAGCTCCATGAATATTTGCTGAATAAATGAGGGGCCATATTTATAAACGAACATCTGCTGAGGAAAGGATTCATGTGGGCAGGAGTCGGGAATAAAAGGACAGGATGGCGGACCATGAAATGTGTTGGCGTGGTGGGGAAAATAAGGAAGGGTGTCCCCAGGATTCACAGCATCTGGAGCACATGGGAAGCTGATATGTTGGGCCCAGATTCAGAAGAGCTCCTCAGCGGTGGTCAGCATCTTCCAAATGCAGGTTCTGAGTTCTGAGGTTGTCCACTGAGATTCAGCCAGGAGAGCAGTCACTTGGCATCTCTGTCCCGACCCCGTTAGGTCCAAGCAACTAAGCAACGAAGTGGTGTTAAAAGAAAAAATTCATGATACTCTTTAAGAACAGTAAGGCAGACTTAGTTCAGGGGGATGACCTCACGTGTGTGGGACCTGCTGCCATGGAGTTTTGTAGCAGAAGGGAGACACTGGACTCAACTCCGAACACAATAAGGCAAAGTGAGGATTTTGCAGCTCAGGAGCAGGGCGGGGATGGTGGGAAGAGTCCGCGAAAATTACTAAGAGAGCAGGGCAATTCTTGCTAATTCTTGACCTCACATGATTCCTGCTGGCACCAGGCCAGGGGGATCACATGGTACCTGGGGGACAGTGAGGGATGAGGAAGATGATCAGATACTGAACGTGGGGGATTCTTGCTAAAACAGGGCCATGCCAGGAAAGGGCACAGAAGATGAGGCCTAGCTGGGAAGAGGATTCCAAGGAACCTGACTGAGGCTTGTCAAGGACAGGCTCTTTGTCAGTGATCTCTTTCAACTTCATCTCAGAAGTTCTGCGTGCGTGTGTGTGTGTGTGTGTGTGTGTGTGTGTTTCATGTAGGTTTCCTGTGTTCACTCACTGGGCACTATTTCCTGACCATCAGAGTGGGGTCTCTGTGATGCAGGTAAGTCTGGGAAGAAGGCAGGCCTTAGGGTCAGAGAGGCCTGAGCAGTGACTTAAACTCTGAGCTTCAGAAGCCTCCTCTGTGTGATGCAAACGATACGGCTCGGAGAAAACGATGGACATAAAACACAGGCAGGCGTGACGCCTGGCCCCAGTGGGGGTGGGGGGGGGGCATGATGCACAACTAAAAACTCCCCCTGCAGAGAATTAAGAACTCCCACTGCATTTGTTGCTCCGCCTCGGCCCTGTTCAACATCTCCAAAAATGTGCTGGAGGATGCAGAGGCCAAGAGTATTAAGTGTCGATGAATGCAAGAACACAGGAAAGTTCTAATCATGGAGATGGGGAGAGGAACGAAGTGAAGAGTATCACAGACCAGACAGCAGAGATCCGGGCCCCCGGATTAACACCCGCTGTGCTATGTGACTTGGGGGAAAGTGCTCAGCCTCTCTCAACCTCAATCTTCACATCCGCAAAATGGAGGCAACAACAGGATCTACCCCTAATGGGCGTGAATGAGGATCCCACAAGAGAAACCATGTAAACCACTTACTGTATTGCCTGGCATTTAGCGATCATTAAAAAAACTATGCTCTGTCATTACTATCACTATCACGACAACTATCAGAACAGAATTCTGCTTGAGAAATGTGGCAGGAAGGATATGGCTGCTTTAGAGCTCATTGTATCTTTTGCGTGCAAGGGAGTGATGCCATTAGCACAACGCCTTCCACTGTGGAACCAATGAGATCTAACCAGAAGGGAACTTCAGGGTAAAATATGAATGGGAAAATACTAAGGGAACAGGTAACTCCCACAGTCCTCTTCGCTCTGACAAAAGTGGTTCTGTTAGTGTGATTAGTTCAAAACAGTGTATTAAGCCCAATGGAATCATTTTAAAATAAGACTCTAATTTCCAGAACCTAAGGAAGTCTGCATTTTAATAAGATATTTCATTGTATCCCAAATACAAAACCATTGTTTGCCTGACTCTATAATTTATTGTTAGACAGACACTGTGCTATTACTATAGCAAAATGAAACACGCAATGATTCCGCTAATAAAACAATTGGATCATAAGGCAAAGCACAGCTCGGCGGTTTGCACAGAGCGGAATACCCCTGGGTAGAGATCTGCATAGTCTAATATTCCCAGTTGAAATTTCACCTTTCTCTACTCTTCCGCGGAGAAAATCATTGAAATAGCCTGCTAACAATACCATTACTGTCTCCCTAACTTAATCCTTTGTTCCTTCCAAAGAAAAGACCGCCGCTGATTATGAATATTCCCCTCCACAATTTCCATCAATTAATATACTACCGTGTTCTTATTACAGTATTAAAAGCTTCTTGATTTACATTAGAAAGTATATATTTTACACCACGGGTAAAGCTATTTCTTCCCCTTTAACAGAAAGTGCTTATATAAAAAGAACTTACAATTTGGAAAATGGATGCGGGGGGTGGATAATTGCTTAGAAATAATACATTCTATTCTTCTTCCCGGTTTTTCTCCTTTCTACTGGGGAATTCCTATTCCCTGGTCAAGTAGGGCAGGACAGCTCCCCTTGATCACCTTTGTCCTTTGACCTTCTACCTGAGAACAGCCATGCTAAGCTGAGCTGGTGTTGCCCCGTGGGGGCTGCTTCCATCTGTCCATGGAATGCAGAGTTTATAACTCACCTTTCACAAAAACCCCAAGAGCCAATGAGGGGCCCAGGCTCTTCTGGATAAATAAAATGAAGCAGGTAGTAAAGAAGAATAAGGGGATTTTGGTGATAGAGAAAGAGTTCTGTTTGAGTCTAGAAAGAGGCCAACTTGGATCTACCTCCCCATCTTTGCTGTGTAGGGAACCTCCTGACCCTCGCTGTCCCATCCTGGAGCCCTAGGTGCCTTATGTGTAGAAGCAGGGTTTTCATGTCCACTACCCAGATACTCTGGAAACTCAATGACAGTGTATGCGGGCAATGCTTCTCATGGTGGCAGATGGGTGGTTGAGGCTCTGGAAGGAAGGGTAGTGCTCTGTCCTCTTCCCAAGCGTGTCTAAAGCCACAGATGCCCCTGCAAGGACTGAGATGGCCATGGAGGTTGGCTTGTAAGCTCTTCCCAGCCCCTTGGGAAGAGGCTTCTAGACCCAAGTCATTCCTACAATGATCTCTGAATCTATTCTAGAGCTCTGGTTCAGAGAACTGAACACCATCAAGGTGACTGTTCAGATGAGTCGAGTTCTAGAACTCTCTCCACGGCCTGTGTTCAGAGTTCATGTTTGTATTGCCCCATTATCCTGTTGTAATTTTAGGGTGTTTTCATCAGCCACAGTGATTTAGTGATGAATATGGAAGGCTCTAGCCTCAGAGCTGCCACTGGCCTTCTCACCTCTCTGGACTGTCGCACCACAAAACAAGGAGGTTGGCTCAGAGGGGAACTCACAAGGGGCATCCTGCACCTGGTGTCCATTCCTCAAGCACAGAGGATTAACCCATGCATGGAGGGTTAAAAAAAAAAGAAAAAGTGAACTGGTTGCCAACAATGAAAAATGAAGAGACTCCATGTAGAAACCCCGAGTCCCCGTTCCTCTTTAAAAACAACCCCAGCAATAAAGGGCTAAAGACTGTTACTCTTATATTCGAGTCTCCACTTGACCCACTTCTCTTATCCACATGAACCTACAGGGGACCCACGCAGAGCCTCTGAGTCCAAAAAAGTGCTACAGTTCAGCCTCTGTCACGTAGACAGCAGCTGTCCTTTTCTAAGAGACCCATCCCAGAGCATGTCTGTAAGACACAGAGAGTGGGTCACCTTATAATGAC
The DNA here is from genome assembly GCF_023065955.2 of Ursus arctos. Lineage (NCBI taxonomy): Eukaryota > Metazoa > Chordata > Mammalia > Carnivora > Ursidae > Ursus > Ursus arctos. Next base: position 31,321,094 of record NW_026622863.1, on the reverse strand, counting down.
TCTCTTTAGCATCCCTGGGTCACGTGGGGCAACACTTCTGCTCCCCCCCTGGCCTGCACAGTCCACTTGCCAAACCTAAGGTGTCTGGGGATACGCCCTTGCACACCTAGTTCTCCAGGTGTTGCTCTGAGACTGGGGACGAAACGATGATTGACAGGGTTGGGTTTTGCTGTATTTCTCATAAAACTCTGTCAGTAACGATTAAATGGCAAGGACTCAAAAACAGACGGATGTACACCCCCATCCTGAGACCGTGTCTACACACGACCAGAGCTGTCCATGGGGCCAGCTTAGTCAAAAACCCCAGTCACAGGGGCTCTGTGATTGAACTGACAGGCTGATTCCCTAGCCATGGAAGGCAGCCTTGGGCTATGGCTGGGGGCAGGGCAGCCGGCCCTTTGGTTTCTTTCCCATTTAAAGCACTTTGCAGAGTCTCCTGCTCAAGGTAGAGATTCAGTTCAATGTCTGTGGATTGATTGATTAATTTAAAGCCCCTGAGAGATCCTGTAGGTTCACATATAAAGCTAGACGAGCTGAGAATTTTCCTGTCTTCCTCAAAAGGAAAATGTTCAAGAAGCAGCCCCCTAATTGGAGATGATTTACATTTCGGTCTTGATGTCAGACCTGGGGGAGTGGATGAGAGCCTCCATCAGCAACCACTGGAGTCTAGTCCCAGCAGCTATAGGGTCCAGGCTCTTGCCTGACACATTCGAGGCATGGACCTGCTTCCGTAGCCACAACATGGGGTTGGATTTAGATGTAGGGGGCTAAATAAGTTTTGGCCTCGATGCTGACTCTGTCTAAGCAAGTCACTGAAACTCCACGTGCCTCAATTTCCCCAATGAATAACGGGGATTTAAGAGAACTACTGATGTCAAGGGCTAAGCACGTCAGGCATGGAACAGATGCTCACTCTAAGGCACCTTTATCATGAAGGAAACGGTGACCACATCGCTTATGAGCCCACCAAAGAGAAGCCAAGACTCCAGGGGCCACTCAAACTCAGATGAAAGTGCCCCCAGTGCCCTTTCAGGGTGCTTCACAGCCACTCGGATATTCACGTCTTTTGCATTGTAGTGGAGAGTTGCCCCGCATTATCTAGCACAGTCATTCCAAAAGAGTTCCTTTCCAAATGTGTGCTGCCGACCGCCATGAAACACACCAAACCAGGAGACACTCTGGGGTCTCGGACGCTATCTACTCAAGAGGTTAAGGCATCCACGGGTCCTCAAAGTCTCTCCCCCAAGGAAGATCTCTCACACTGGAGAGAGATTTCTGGCTACTTACTGAATTGTATCAGAGCAAAACGAACCAAAATGCACAGGGGTTGGGGAGGGACACCTTTATAACACCTTAGAAATTTAATTTGCATTCCCCTCTCGATTTTAAGCCAACCTACATGAGCTTTCCAAAATAAGCAGTCATTTGAAATCCTCCCACGTGACAGACAGGCTTACACATTTTAAAACACCATCCCTTTAACAAACCAAACCACACAATGTGGTTTTAACTGGTTCTAGAATATTCTGATAGTGAAATATTTTCTGTTTCTGGGCCAGAACTGGTCATTTCTTCTTGAGAATATGATGTTTGAAAATCAGTTCCTCCTATTATAGATTTCTCCCTCAGCTTGTAGAAAATCCATGATTCCCTAAACATTGGTCTTTGAAAGCACATTGACTAAAATCTTCATGCTTAATTCATGAAGCGCAGTCTGGAGATTAGTGGAGCTGGACATAGACCAGGAATACTTTATCATATTCTAATAAGCAGAGGCTGAAAATTGCATTTCTAAAGCTACAGTATTAAAGGGCATACCGCAAAACATGACCCAAACATAACTCAGTAGTTTTACAGTGTCTGAAAAGGCTTTGATATGATAAAGTATGCTGACGAGAGGAATAAACACAGCTAGAAATTTCTGAATTTAAAAAGGTAAAGGGGGGGGGGCTTGGCAAACATTCACTATATTTGTGGAAAAATATATATTATAAACTCATATACTGCGATTCCTATTAAAAACGTATTGACTATTGAGTCATGCTATGGAAGATCACTAGAGCACCACAAGTTAGAGGTCTGGAAAGCACAAAAGCATGAGAAATGAAAGAAAATAAATAAAGCAAGCCTAATGAGGTTAATTTAAAGGTTTCCAGGAAAATCTAAGTGCTGGCTTTTCAACCTTTCTTAAAACAGGTCACCAGTGTTGTTTCTGAAAGCAGAAAGAAGCAATGAGTAAGGGGGGGTGGGGACGTGCAAATGCTTCATGGTACATCAGGGACGTTGCTCTGAAAATGGTGCGGGATAAAAGCCCTCCCTCGTGCAGGCAAAACTTGTCTGCAAAATGATGGCGATGTGTACAAAGGAACCACAGAATCCAAAGTATAGATCACTAGTGCCTATGGCACTGAGTGCAGTCAGTGCCTGGCACACAGTAGGCACTAATAAGTAACTGTTTAATTGATTGAGTGGTTGATTGATATGTGAGGGAGAAAGAAAGCAACGGAAACAGGCCCTATGCAATGCTACAAGAGCTCAAGGAGACTGCTGGATCTCCTCTACTGAGCGCTCGTGAAGCTGTTTCCTCCTTATAAAGTCAGGCACGGTATAAAACAAACGAAGCACTAGGTCAGGAGCAGTTTTCACAGAGTAGCTTCCAGACTCGAAGCACCTGGAACCCACGGGCAACTGCAGAATTTCTATGCAGGAGAAGGTAGAAGGGAACAATCGGATCGGAAGAAGAGGAGGTGCTGGGAGCACAAAAGGTTTGTCTTGAAAATTGCATCTGTGCAGCTAGCACGTGGGTATTACTTAAATTGCATGCTTATTAGGAAAAGCTTGGCGGGGTGCTTTGGAAATTTGGCCGATGTGGGGTATGTGATCTCCACCCCTCAAAGTCAGCCCTCATCACTGCTGAGATCAGACAGGAAAGATCAGAGTGGCCAAAACCCTGCTGATTTTCGTGATTTTCTTTTTATGGGTGGGCATTCGCCAGGCTCCCTTCACTCATTTCATGAAGCAGGGCTTAACCTCACACTTTCTACCAGGTTCTGTTTACCTCTCAACCAAATCTCATTGCTGGCCTCCAACAGCATAGTGTGGGCTTTCCTCCCAGACGGGCCCTGACGTCAGTCACACTGGAGTGCATACGCCAGCACGTCCACTGGTCTGGCTCTCCTCCCCTTCAACTTCCTGGCCCTGCTAATCCCTCAGGCCCGTTAGCTTCATTCTTGGAATGAAAAGGTGGAAACCCACCTTAGCACCCCCAATGTGCCCACCCCAGGCTGGATTAGCTAGTCCTGCTGTGGGTTTCCAGAAGGCCCCACGTCTTCCTCACCATAAGCCTACTGACACCATATTTACTGCACATCTTCCCCAGCAGAACATCAACTCTTGAAGGGCCAGCATCTTGACAGGAACCCCACTGCCTCCCCAGGCCAAGCACAGAGCCTGGCAAGGCCTCAAAATATATTGACTGCATGAGACAAATGAACAAATGATGGCAGTGAGTCCCAAATACCCAACCCTAAAGGCAGACTGCAGACATTATCCTCTGTTTTACTGTACTTTCAAATTTAAAAAATAAATAAATAAATAAAGCCTATTGTGTCTAGTACGTGTGTATATCAGGTATCATAGAAAACTGCAGAAGAAAAATGAGCAGAAAGAAGAAAGAATGAAAAACTAACCAAATTCCCTCCATTCAGTCGTTTTCTAACTTTGAGTATACATTTTACCCCCTTGGAACACGAAGGTTCTTTCCTACTCTACTGAGTTCAGATTTCTGACAGCAACTACTAATGAGCCATTCCAATGCTGTTTTGAATACAGTTCACACATCAAGGCATCCTCACTGGCTGACCAAGAGGCAGGCAGCCCTACCTGCTCTATCTTGAGTACATCGTTTACCTCTGATTGATAATGGGGCCAGGACATACAGACCAAGGACCACTATGGAGAGATTCAGCCTTGCACGCAGCCAACGGCAGTCATGTATATGTGTGTTTGTTGCCAAGATGCGGCACGGCCTTGAACAATGCATGGTCCCAACCAAAACTGCACATCATGGGCTAGAGGGAGATGGAAGTTGTGCAGCTGCCAGCTGTGGGGAGTAAAAGAAAAAGAAGACTCAGATGTGAACCAGGAGCAACAGACCATGGTTCCAGTTTCAGGAAAGAGGAAAGGAAGCATTTCTAGTTGCTGTTGTCCTTGTGGCTTCCTTTGTCCCACCACTGGTGGACCTTCTGTTGGGAGTAAGATACCTAACTCCAAGCCTATGTCTTCAGCAGCTGAAGGCAACGACATATGGCTGCTTTTGCAAGGTCTGCAATATCTTCTCCTACAACTACCACTGTTGGAGCAGCCCTGTGTCCACCACTGCCTCTAGCCAGGGCCCGAGCCCCCTCAACAAAGTGTTCTTCCCCCAAACAACTCTGGTTCCCGGGGCCAGCTCCCTTTTCCAGGGAGAAAGAATGAAACTTCCACAGTTAGGATGGGGTTATTGCAAGAGGAAACAACTACTTCCCCGAGAGACGAGCCCTTCTTATTCCCTTAATTATAATTCTTTACTTGCAGTATGCATCAGCTACTATTTAAATAAACAATGAGGGGTTTCAAACAGAGAAACTATGAAAATGAAATTGCTTTAATTTACATCCCAAGGGGCTGAGGCTGTAGAGTTTTCTGAATGCCAAGTAAATAAATAAAAACTTAAATAAGTGTCAAGTTGGAGGTGGCCTATGAGTTGTAAAAAGGGACAAAAGAGGCAGGTGCGGCCCAGGACAACTTATTGGTTCTAATCTCCCTGTGTGATGGCCCAGGTTCCTTTCTGTACTCTATGGGATACAGAACTGCACCAGGAATATCAGCCCCTTCTGGAAGGGAGGTGGGATGCCATCGTTTATATGATCCAAAAATGATGAGTCACGGCAAACCCAGGAGTGAGATTGATCTCTTGGGTTTTGGACTGTGGCAGGGCGGGCAGGGTAAGCTGTGTTCCAGCAGGCATAAAGAAGCCAAAAATCACAAGGACAACATTGGCCGAGGGTGGACTCCAACATTGTAGAAGATTGCTGAAAAAAGAAGTCCAGGGACGTCTCTGCGATTGACTTTGCAGTGCTGCATGGGGCTATATGAATTGATGTAGGCATATATGCACATGGGTTTGCTTTCTATATGGGGTTAAAAAGCCCCTGAGGATTCTAGGAGATGGAGCTGACGACACGTTAAAGGATAGGCATTAATAAGGCAGGGGAAAGAGAACTCGGGAAGAGGCTTTATAATGGACTTGCTGGGGAGTTTCTAAAACTCTCTGCTGTTGCTGCAATAGGCAGCCTCCTGGGAAGATGCCACCAAGCAGCAGGGCCACTGGGTTTGCCATGTGGGGTGAAGGCATGCAAAAGCCTTCCTCGCCAGCTGTAGCAGAAAGGTCCAAGGAAGGACTTGGGAGCGTCCTGGTTTTGGGCATGCTCAGTCCTTTATCAGGCACGGTGGCCGCGAGGAGGCAACTGTGATTGGTCAGATCTGGGTCACGTGCCCATCCATCCTTGTGGCTGGGGGTCATGGTGGCTATTTTGAGATCAACAGTCCCATCTCCACCACGAAGGAAAACAGGGCACTGTGAGTAGTTCAAATGTGATGGGAAAAATATACTGGGCAGACACAACTTCAGTTACAACAATGAAGACTCAGGATAAAGCCCCATGATCTTTGAAAGAATCAGGATACAGTACAAGGGAGAAAGGTAGGCTGGGGCAGTATTGCCTAGTGCCTTGGTCCACTGGCGCTGCTGAAACAGAACACCATAGCCTGAGCGGCTGATAAACAGCAGAAATACATTTTATCTCACAGTTCTGGAGGCTGAGAAGTCCCACATCAAGGTATCAGCAAGCTCCAGTGTCTAGGGAGGGCCCGCACCTGGTTCACACTATGAATCAGACTCACACGTCCTGGTTTTCGCTGTGTCTTCACAGGATGGAAGGAGTGGGGGAGCTCTGTGAGGTCTCTTTCCTAAGACAAGGCTCCACCCTAATGACCTAACCACCTCCCAACAGCCCCCACTGCCTACTACTATCACACTGGAGATTAGGTTTCAACCCACGGATTTTAGGTGGGCACCTGGTGTGGTAGAAGCTGCTGGTGTGTCCCAAATATTTATTCCCCCTTCTGCCTTGGCTCCACAGCTTCTCCATTTCCCCAGGCACACTGGAGCCGGGGCTGAAGGCTGCATTTCCCACGCCCCCTTGCAGCTGTCTGTTTAGCCGAGTGACTGACTAGCCCATGGCCACTGAGGAGCAAGCAGAAGTGTCTGGTGGGGCTCTTGGAGGGCTCCTTAAAACGGAGGAAGTCTCCATTCCACCTTTTCTCCGTGGTGTTGCCTGCTCATTCTGGACCACGAGGTCACTGTGAAGATGGAGGCAGTGCTGCAAAGCAGAGAAAAGGAGGCTGGGTCCCCAGTGATGGCAGGGAGTGACTACACCAGTGCTGGAGTATTCATTTCTGGTTTTCTTTTGTGTGAAAGAATTTACCACCCTGTTTGGGTCCTTGTTACCAAGCAGCCAGAGGCAGTTCCTAACACAGCACTGGGCTCCAATCCAGGCCCGCCATGACTCTCCGGGCCTGCTTTCCCAGCTCCTGCTGGTGGCCAGCAAGAGCTCCCACTGCTGCTGCTTCCTCCTGCTCCTGCCGCCAGAGTCTCTGAGAATCCAGGGACTGGAGAGACAATGCCATGTCCTAATAAGTAAATGTTTCCATTCTTATCGCATTTATAATCTGCCTGCATGCCTATATCCTTATGGCTCTCATTTAACTTACAAACTCTCAAGAAACTATATTTAGTGCAATATCATTAAGTGACTGCTTGACTGTGTAGTTGATATCATGCAATCCTTCTCTAAATGCCAGCTATCCACCCAACATATATATTTTCAGTTTGGTGAATTAGAATCTGACCTCTCACAAGTGAGATGGTCAAAAAAAAAAGAACAAAAATAACACAACCATTTTGCAAGAAGCTTCCTTGTCTTCCAGACTTTTTCACAGACTATGGTGTGCTTTATGTTCACATATGTACATCATATATTGTAATACGAAATGGATATTGACTGCAGCTGAGGTGAATATCCACATGTATTGACCTCAGAGGTAAATATTGACTGAGACAAAGGTAAAATCGATGCTTACCTTGAGGGATAATAAATCTGGATATCTACTGAAATAAGAAGTCAATAGGTGCATTGTTACAAACACTCGTGGTTATAGTCGCTTGAGCACATTGTACAATGAGCGGTCGCTGATTGTTTTCTAGAAAATCAGGGGCAGTGGTAGGCGTTCACAGAGGCTGCACTGGCTGACTATTTACCAGCTAGCACGGTGCTATGTAAATAACCCCACCTGGCCTGGGAAAGGAAGTTGTCCGGCCTCCATCTTCAGAAAGCAGTTAATGAATTAGGCGTTTACGTTGGTAATTTCAGTGTGTCTTCCCCATAGCAGAAAACACTGCCATGGCTATCTCCATTTTACAGCATGGTAAACTGAGGCTCAGAGAACTAGAGAAACTCATCTGAGATCACAGAGATGATAAACGGTGGCACCCTGAATTCAAAAGCCTGGTGTTGAGTTGGGTATTTTTCTGCCACATCACAGTTTCCTCATAAGAACTATGGAATGGGGACTCAAGGTGGAAGAGGTAAGTGTCAGAGAAGGGTGAATGCAAAGATTGGAGGGGGTAAGAAAAGATCTCTGTGCTGTAGACGGGCCTTAAAACTTCTTTGCCACAGTGGCCCATTACTGTTGTCAATCGTCATCACTATTATAGCTACAGTTTGGTGAGCTGTGACCATGTGCCAGGTACTGTGTGAAGTGTCTCATTCTGATGAACTCTCATATCCCTGTAAGGTCAGGTAGCAGATACTTGGTTATCTATCCAGTATCGATCCTCCACATCCCCCTTGATGACCGAGCCCCCTCCGCCACATGACTACAACTAGGCTGTGAATCTTCAGCAGCTTAAGCTCCCAACCAGGGCAGGTCCAAAGGCTTTACTAGTGACCGTCTAGATATAGGTGTTTTATAAAATTCTGGCCAATGAGGTATCAGCATAAGTCTATTGAGGAGTTCTGGGGGAAAGTTCCCTTGTTCCTGAGAGATACACCCAAGAAGAGAAGGTACCTTTGTCCTCCAGCACTATGCTCTCTGGTTATGATGTCTGGAATTGCTGAAGCCATATTGAAAATGTGAGGGAGACTCTAAGTGAGGGAAAGCTGATAACCTCAGGGAATTGGAGCCAGATCATGGTGTGTCACCATTGTGACCACCCTGCTTCTGGACTTCAGATTAGGTAGGGTAACACATTTTAACACTATTGAAATCACTGCAAGTAGAGTTTCCCACTATCTGCAGCCCAAAGTGTCACAACAGATACAAGCAGGTGCCATCTTACCTCCTTTTATACACAGAGAAACTTGGGCTCAGGAATGTTGAAGGTTACATGTGGCAACTAGGACTGTCTAAGCCAGCCTTGAGTTTTTAACTGCTCCTCTGCAACCACCTCAGGCATGCCTCCCATTGAGACTTACACCATGATCTACTGGAAATCAGGTCTTGCAAACAAAACCACTAGAACTGGCACCAATCCCCTTACAACTCCTTTACGTATGCACTGTATGAGACGAAACTTTTCAATACTTAACTGAGTTACAAGACATTTCTCTCTGCCCTAACATACAGTTTGCAGGAGAACGTGGTCATGTTTCCTCAACAACTAGTACTGCAATTTATCACGTGGCTTCTGCTCAACAAATACACTGTGTGCTTTCAGCGCTCCTTGTCCAACCTCTTTCTTGCCCTCCTCCCTCCCTCCCTCCTCTTCTCCTGGGACAATTCCATTTATTCTTTAGTGAGCAGCAAAAATGAGAGTACACTTAGAGTGTTTCCTCCATCCTCTTGACCACCACCACCATATTAGATCTGTCTTCCATACCAGTAAAACACCCTGATGGACCCAACACACCGGATCTCTTCACTAGCCCTCAACTTAGTGCCTAGTATCTACCAGACATTGTTAGCTTTCTCTATATGCATTTTTCCTCATAAAGTCAGGCATCATTTCATTTTACTTATGCAATCCTGGGACCTATCACAGTACCTGAGACACAAAAAAAAAAAAAAAAAAAATCACAGAATTCACCAATAATCATAGACTTCAGGTAGGGTAATAAAGGTTATGTACAGTGAAATCCTTTTGGAAAATTCTAGCAAATACCAACTTTTTACGGGAAGACCTCTTACCCAAGAGTGTTCTATCTTTTCTCACCTTCCAGCTAAGAAGCAACATCATGGTTAACGTCCGTGTTTCTTAATCTTCATAAAGAAAAATAAATAAAACAAGCAAGCAGACAGGTTATGAAACAGTTAAACTAGGGGAAGCCAAAAGAAAGTGAAGAGTCATACACTATAAGTTCCATTTTTACCCTTACAGGTGTGCATTTTTATAGGAAATCAGGGCACTTTATCATCCAATTATTGGTTATCTTTATGCCATTACAAACCCGTGCTAAGCAGCTGCTCTCTGCTGCAGCTTCTTTGCAGTGTCCAGTGCCTTAGTGAGGAGACAGTGTGGGAGGCACTGAAGAATCCGATCTGCTGAGGGGCCCAGCAGCGCAAAAAGGCAAAGAAAGGAGGGGGTTTGTTCTCTTTTGTGAGCTGGTACATTCATCTTCTCCTGTCCCCAGACATCAGAGATCCTCGTCCTCAAACCTCTAGCTTTGGACTTACCCCATCACTCCCCCTGGGTCTCAGGCCTCTGGACTCAGACTAAAGACTGAATCATACCAGTCTTCCTGTTTCCCCAGCTCACAGAGGGCAGACCGTGGGACTTCTTAGCCTCCATAACCGCGTGAGCCAATTCCTGTTCTATTTATCTGTCATCTGTATCTCCATCTATCTGTATCTTTATTGGTTGTTTCTTTGTAGAACCCTAATACCACTGACTGGGTCAGAGGAAATAAATGTCTTAATATGGTGGCCATGGTCCCAGAGACAGGCAGTGCAAAATGGCTACTAAACAGTACAGATGGGAGACAGAGGAGGGAGTAGTCATGTCTTCCTGAGAAGGCCAAGGTTCTCCTCGTCCTTCTCCTCCACTACCATTATTGCCATTACCAGCCCCACAGGAAACCTGTACTTCTCTGCAGGGAGCATTCCAGATTTCTCTCTTTATCTCCAGCACCTTATCTGGTATGCAGTAGGTGCACAATCAGTTGATAACAAATGAATAAGGTGGTAAAGGCATTAAGTAGCACCCAGGACACCTCAGGAGGCATGAACACTGAAGAGTGCCTCAGCAGACAGAATGACCTCAACCTTCTCTGGGCCTCTATGTCCTTATCTAGAAAAAATGAACTAACCGGTGCTGGAGATGGCTTTGTATATTCCATGAGTCTAGTGATGAGAACCTCTTTCCTGCTTACCACCTGCTTCAAGGAAGTTATGAGGCCACTTCCCAAATAAGTTTAAGGGTCTAAGAAAGGAAGGATTTTTCTGCTGGGCAAGCGTTTCCTGAGACCAAGGCTCACTGGGGTACAGAATGGCTGCATCCCATCCCCCAGGATCTCAACTAAGCATTTTACCAATGGCAGCCTCAGGAAATAAGGCTGTTAATTTAATGCAGTGGCCTGAATCTTCATTATCTGCACCCAAAACCCATGAGTCAGGTCTCCCTCTGGCCAAATGCCAAAACCTGTTGGAGTCTGGGGGCTTCTGTCACGTGGACAGTACTTCAAAAGGGCTTCAGCAGGAGCAATCGAGCTACCAGGGAAAACCTGGTCACTTACCTAGCCAATACTGGCCCTCCCTGCACCCATGCCAGGAGGCCAGCAGCAACGCAAGGATCAGCTCCACGGAGAGGTGCAATCGTGGCCACCCAGGGAGCACACACGCAATGCTGAATGTAACCACACAGTCGTATTAGTATTTTATCTCATTACAACTACAAGAGAAGAGGTGAAGTCCTTTGTAAACACTCTGATCCTTTCTAAGAGCGAGGCCCGCTTAATTTACATAACCACCAGTAAACACACCGAAAAAAAAGGATGTCACTTAAGAGACTTAATGTCTCCTGGCAGCAATAAATTGGCATTCATTGGGCCACTCTGCATCTTTACCAGGAAGAAGTCTTGGCACAGGATTTAAACAGTTCAAGACTGCTTTGGCTAACCAGTGGACGTTTGTCTGCAGCTCCTCAAAAACAAGACATTGGCCATGATCAAGCACCTGTCCGTCTGGGTTACTTAGCCCCTTTACTCCCCACACCAATGCATCAGAATGCCCCATGGGTTCAACGCCAAAGAAAATGACAGTTCTTCTGATCAACATCTCTGTTTACGGTAATCAGGGGAGGGCATTGAGCTAGTCTCAGGATGCCAAGTGATCGCTTGTTTTCAGGATAATCAATAAGACACTTATCTTGAAAGATTCATGTGAGTTTGGAATCCATTATGAATGGGATGATGATAAAAGTCCAACAGAGAGTTGCTGGATTTTTTTTTTCAATTCTTTATCAGAGAGTCATCCTCCATTTCATTGGTTTCTCAAAATGTGATACAAATTTTAAAAAGAATACACATTATATTATGCCATCATCAAATAGCTAGATTTCCTCACGATTTAATAGGGATTTTCGAACTCAGATGCTGTGGAATCTTGGGATAATATCTTTTAGGCTTAAAAAAAGGGGGAGGGGGGCTCCCCATTGAGGATAGGAAGGGATGCAGTATCACATATAAGAAAAATGGCATGAATATCAGACCCACGCAAACCCGAGTCTGAAAGTGAGGCCCCACCAGTTATAGATGGATTACCCTGCTGGGCACATTAACCTTTCAACAGTGAAATGTCCCATGTCAAAGAGATGATACTGTCATCTCTATCCTAGGGATATGGTAAAAATGAAATGAAATTATTTGCGTGAAAGGTTTACCACAGTCTCAAACACACAAAATGTTTGTTATTCTTAATGTTAAACTTCTGACTTAGTCACCTTGAGCAAGTTACTTATCTTTCTGAGTCCCTATTTTTCATTTCCAAAGTGGGAATAAGGGGCGCCTGGGTGGCTCAGTTGGTTAAGCATCTGCCTTAGGCTTAGGTCATAATCCCAGGGTCCTGGGATCAAGCCCCGCATCATGCTCTCTGCTAACCAAGGAGCCTGCATTTCCCTCTCCCCTTGTTCCTCCCTTCTGCTCATACTCTTTCTCTCTTTGTCAAATAAATAATATCTTTAAAAAAATAAAGTGGGAATAATAAGTATGTGGCAGCATGGTTGGGGAATTAAATCAGATAGTGAGTAGAGAATCATCTAATACTTAAATGGTACATGGTAGATATTAAAAATGATAAATAATCATATGGGGGAAAATACACTGTTTTTCCTTTAATCTCACCCATAATATTTCGGACACCAGATGTGAATGGTTTTTCCCACACTGACCAATTCCCTGACACCAGCTGGGTGTCCTACAATTCAATTCACTTCTAACACTAAGCAGAGTTACCGCATACCCCATGGGCTAGGGCTCAGGACCACAAGACTGTCCCCACTTCAGATGCCAATCTCAAATTTGGGTCCCCAGGTTACCCAAAATTTCTGTCCAGACTTGGATACACATTGAAGATTTCCCGCCACCTGCTCCTCAGGCTCTATAATTTGCTAGAGCAGCTCACGTAATCTAGGAAAACAGTTTACTTACTATTGCTGACCTACTCCAAAGGATATTTTAAAGGTTATAAATGAACAGCAGATGAAGGGATACATAGAATTAGGTGTGGAAGGGTCCTGAACACAGGAGTTTCTGTTCCTATGGAGTGGGATGGGCCACCCTCTAGGCTCATGTATGTGTTTACCAACCCAGAAGCTCTCCGAACCCCATACTTCAGAACTTTTTATGGACATTTCATTGTGTAGACATGATCAACCATTAACTAACTCACTTTCCAAAACCCCTATCTCCCTCCAGAGAATAGGAGGTGGGGGTGAAAGTTCCAAGCCTCTACTCACAGTTTGGTCTTTTGGGTGATCAGCCCCCATCCAGGATCCCACCACCAGTTGCTTCATTAGGACAAAAGACACACCTATCACCCAGGAAATAGCAAGAATTTGAGGAGCTCTGTGTCAGCAACCAGGGTCAAAGACCAAATATTAGCAGGAGCCAGAGGCAGAGACCAATGTATGTATCTCTTATCATGTCACAATAGTATTTAACTAGAAAAACAAAATTAAAAGAGAACTAAGAAATCTACTCTTAACCTCTCCATTTTATAAATAAGGAAACTGAGGCTCGGAGAGCCTTATCTTGTCTCAGGTTACCTGGAGCAATTATTTCATAGGTGGGACTGGAACCGAATCTCTTGAGAGCAAGGAACACCTGCAGCCTGGATGGGAGCACAGGATAAGAACCTCCAGAAGGTGAGCCATCATGCAGAGACAACGGAATCAACCAAGCTCTATCATAACCAGAAATCTGCCTCTGTCTGGGGGACAGATGGGGAGGGAAAGGAACCAGGCCTCTAGGGAGGAAGTCAAGCCTGCGCTAGGCAAAGAAAGGAATGGTAGTGTGAAGTGACTGTGAGGAGGGTGCTAGTTAAGCTAAGTCAAGGAGTTGCGGCTAGATCACCACGGCAAAGAGAAGGGAGTAATACAGGAAACAGGGACCCTCCTGGGAGCCCAGGGCTCATCTGACTTAATGCTGAGTCCCCCTGGCCAGCAAAAGAGTAGCTGGGAGCCCATCAGTGGATCCAGCCTTGGGGAGCTGGTCAAGGGCTGCATGAGTAAGCCCCATAACTAAAAAGCTAGTTCCCAAAAAGACAGAACGCTAAGGAATCCCCAAGTTCCTGGCCGGCAGCTGCAGCAATGTTCTCCATTCAGCTTAGGATCCCACCTCAGAGAGAACTGCTGCCAAGGCCTGGTCTCCTCTTGGCCCTAAATAGATCAACATTTGGCCTGCGCTTGCAGATGACTTTTTATGGACCACACCATTTAAGCTGTCCCTGTGGTCAGAAATAGACCGGGGGTGGTCGAACCACAACATTATAAATCTGATGTTATATTTAGTTCACACGGACATGGCTCAAGAATTTCTTTTTAAGTTCGGTTTTTGAGTGACGGATCCATAGCTGCCTTTGAATAGGCCTCAGCAAAATCCGGAAGTAGGCCACAGGGTTATCTCAGCCTTCCACCACCTTTACCACCTGGTCCCCAGGCACCCACTTTGTGCCTTGACTGGAGCGGGAGGAAAATGCTCTCAAATTATTTCTTCTGAGGTATTGCTTACATGCACTGAAGGGCGCAAACATTAAATACACAGCTTGATGAGCTTTTACATATGTCCGCATCCATGGGATAGTATCACCAGATCAATATATGGAACACTTCCAGAACTCCAGAAGACACCCTCCATCTCCTTCGAGAATGCTGCCCCTTACAGGTAACCACTCTTCTGACTTTTCTCACATGGAGAAGTCTTGGCTGCTTTTGACCTTTACATAAATGGAATCATAGTGTGTACCCTGGCTTCTTTCACTCAACTCTCAGCCTGACTCTCAGACTCTATAACATATATAAAAATAGCACCTCTGCTCACTTGGCTTGGGCATCCACTGTGCACTAGGGTCAGAGCAACCCTCATGTTTAATTCTCACTGCAAACTTGGCTGATGGGAATTCTTATTCCAGTTTTACTGATGAGGAAATGTAGGTGTAGAGGGATTAAGTGACCCAGTACTGAGGCAAAATCCTGAGGCTAGAAATTAACATTTTGGGATCATGGATTCAAGAGTTTGGTATCCAAAATCTATGTTCTTTCCTCTTGGCCGATTTGCTTTTAATTCTTGACTCTAGGGCTGGGACTACTTCACATGAAGCCCTTGTTAACATGCCTGCCACACTGTACGTGGCGACAAATGTTAGCTACGATGATGATGATGACCAAGGTACTAATGATAATTATATCAGGCCTATGTTAATGGTGGGGAAGCAGAAAGGAACAGGACAGACACGATCCTGGGCCTCATGGCTCTTATAGCCTGGTGTGAAAGACATACAATAAACGCATAAATAACTAGAATGATAACTTGTGTATGAAGGGAAGGGATGGGTCACTTTGGACCACGGTGAACAGTGAAGCTTAGGCAGCATGTCCACAATGGCATTTTTCTTCCCGAAGTGTTGGAGAATGGGAAGGCTTGGGACCTTCAGGGATGTCACAGAGCAGTTATTGAAGATGCCTAAAATATTCCCCCCCAACAGGTATGCAACACTAACCAGCTTTGCTCTGATAAAGCTCTTCACCTGAGAGGCTCAATTACATCTGCAGGTGGAAGCTTCGGAGAGAGCATTTAAAAGGCAGCTTCGCCCTTGACTCTTAATACTGCATGTCAAAAGTACTTAACTTAAAAACCTCAGGATTACTGCCCGCATCAGGGCATCTGCTCCTGGGCCAGACCACCCACTGCCTGATGCTCTGACACTGAAGATGCTCGCATGATCATTATGTTATCATTGACTCAGTAGCCACTTGGGAAGATGAGCACTGGACGCTGGTATTTCTAGGCCTCCTTTCAAGGAATGGCAGCCAAGTGCGTTTCCCCACGAAACCTACAATCCATATTCCATTTTATAACCTGGGATTCTGCTTCAGAAAAAATGAAAACAAACTCCTCTTAATGGATTCACTGTGATTCTCAATCCCTTTGATGATGCTGGGGTGGTGTCTCACCTTACACTCATTATGGGCTTGCCCATATGAGTTGGTGTATAAAGCAAATCTGAATACTGTCTGAAGTACCCTTGAAATGCCACAATTTCCTCTGGCTGGCTTAGGAGGACCAAGAGAGCCAACTGTTCCTACAGCACACACATGGCCCCTTTCCTCTGGTTGAACCACCAGGCAAAACAGCTGCTTGGGTTTACAGACCAGGTTATTATTATAGAACACATAACTTTAAACACTTCCCATTACAGGATGCTCCGACCCAAGAGGCTTAAAGGGACAAAGACTTCAAGAACAAAGATTCCCAGCTTTTCTGAGTCCCCTGTTCAGTGCAGGCAATGGAGAAAATCACTGTGTGATGTGAATTCCCGTTCATCTTGCGTAAAGTTGGCCTTAAGTAGGTTAAGTGTGTACTGGACGGCACCCTGCTTAAGACTGTGACATCTCAATGGCAGTGTTCCCCCTCTTCATCATCTCCATATTCTTAAAACCAGTACAGCTCCAGTGCACATCAGGTTCCCACTCAGCATCAGTGGAACGCCCACTTAGAACTGACCTACCAAATAAGGGGTTGCCAGGACATTTCTCAATTAGGGGCAGAAGGATCCACAGGTGGAAGTAGCAGGGAGCCAGAGTTTGGCCCAACTGGATGAAGACATTTCCAATAACTATAGCTTTGCATAATAACAAGTTTGCTATTAAGCAAAGGTCATTAGTCATCTACTAGAAATGATGAAGCAGACATACGTGTATCAGCTGAAGTTGGACTAATCAACAACCAATGGACTAATGACATTTTTGTGAGGTTGTCACTGGTCAATAAATAATCCGAAACATAAGGATTACATATACTTTTTCATAAACCTATCCAAATTTTTCAACTGTCCTTACGCACCCAAGACAGTTATGGCAAGCCTATCAATGTCAGCTCACAGGAAGAAGACAATTTTCGACAAAATAAATCTCAACATGCAAACAAACACTGATACTCCCTATTTATAAGGGGTATGCTTGATACCACATTTTCATCTATGTTAATACAATTAACATCTTTATCTACATCCAACAGTAACCTCAAATGACAAGTGGAACATAACCCAACAGCAATTGCTATCAAAAGTATAGATCTCACTTTAATTTTACCTTCACCTGACATAGTTTGGCCGTGCATTGACCACTTAGGAACACTCTTCTGGTCATAAATCCAATCAATAATTCACTCGTGCAGAACATATAACTGCACATTTTCTGCTCATACAGCCCATTGATAATGAGTGCCAGTTACAGAATCAAGAAACCAAAGGTGTTCATGCACCCACCGATCCTTCTCAGAGGACTAACTTGAAAATGATCCTTCCCTTGCCTACAAATGAAATATTTAAAACAATGTTTTGATGCCACGAGTTATACCTGACATATTTGTCGATTTTCACAGACGCTGGGAGTGATTAGATTTGGGGGTCAGTTACTTTAAGGTCACCTGGAGACCACACATTTTAATTTCAAATAGAGGATGACAAACTTGATAAGCAAAACTTTATAAAATAAAGGGATATGAAATCAACTTACACTACTAGTTGGTATGGAGAAAACTTTTGTATTAAGTCCTGTCATCTGAAGGTAGGGGACCTGGTGTTACAAGAGATAATTTTCCTGACAAATAACCTTGATAAGTTGCGGCACCTAGAAAATGTACTGTTATAAAGGACTCAAACCATGGGCAGCATTTACTCTCAGTGAAGAGGGGGCAGAAGCCAAAGAGATGTTGGTTTCCTGTCTCAAGGCATTTATTCGTAAGGCACATATTCTGAGGGGTTCAAAATAAATCTAGAAAGATCACTACCATGAACGTGTTGGATGGCAAGACTAACAGGCAAGCGGCCACAACCACAAAGGGTTAAACTATAAAGAGAGTGAGATGGCCTAGAAGTGCTTTAAAACTCAATTAAAATAAAACCAGTTCCTGTTAGTTTTTCCAATCCAGATTTAAGACTCACTCTGTATTATCTATTCATATGAAAAAGGGTACGGCAATTGAATTTTGAATTATGCTAACCCATTTTCTCAGCTACAGAAAACGTTGGCTTCCAGCCCAATGAATACAATAGCCACATGCTCAAGACCCTTAATTATCTAATTAATGTAGTGTCATTTTAGCAATTAGTTCAAATGACCATATGTAACTTTTTTCTTTATAAGATCAGAATAGTAAATATTTTTTGAATACTTGTCCTAACCATATCCTGTGCATTAAGGGTATGCAACAGCAATTAAAAACAGAAAATGGCCAAGAAAGCTTTTAAATAATAATAAAAAAAATTAAGCACAAAACCAACTATAATATGGGCAGTAGCTGATTTTCATACGATTGAGCTCATCTAATAAGTTCACAGATATCCTTTCAACATCTGCTACACTAGACTCATGACCAGGAATGACCACATGGGTTGGCAGGTATCACCACAGGAAATGACAAGGCATCTTTGGGGTGGTGTCAAGAGAAAAATTCATTCTACTGGAGGCCCTAAAAAATGGCATTATAAAATGAATACTAATTAGAAAAACTTCATAGAAGACTACTCTTGCTCCCCATTTTCTCCCCACTGCCACCATGGAGCTGAACTTTAAAATTCTTCAAATACTCTGCACATCAGATAATGTCACAAGATGCTGCTATAATTCACTAATACCAAGGCTTGGGGTTATAAAGCTAACATTGTAGAAAACTGTGCTGATGCTAAAGAAGTGATTTCTGTGCCATTTGTGTGGGCCTTCCATTTGGCCATCTGTCTGTGATAGGGCCACTGGCCACCACCACCTTGGCCACTCGTGAGCATTCCCTGTTTCTAACGGGCTAGCTGGGTTCTGAGGAAGTGTTTACTTGGGACCAGAGAGCCAATCAGTCTGTAACTGGTGATCAGCATGGAACGGAATTCTTTGTTGGCAAAGGAAGCAGTTAAGTATCACCCTTGCTTTTAAAGAGCTTGCCGCCTGCTGGAGAAGGGAAGTGCACACACCCAGAAGAGCAAACTTCCAGGAGCCATTGTGCCTTAAACAGGGCATTGTTTGGACGAGTCCTTCACAAGCCCTGGGGTTTGACTATGGAGAACTGAAGGCTATGGTCTGACATGAAATGGTGGCGCTTTCCTTGGGTTTCAGTGAGTCTTCAAGGCAGTCTAATTTCAAGTAGAAGAGAAACGTACATTTTTTTTTGAGCATTATTATGTTCCAGGTACCACTGTTTAAGGGATTTAAAGATATTATTATCTTATTCCATTGCTCACAACTACCTTGCAAGGCGGATGGTATTTGTTTTCTAAAGAAGTGGAAACACAAACATTTCTCGGCCCCTTGCTCCATCTATAATGTGGTGGAAGAGAGGATCTCCCAGACCATGTTGACTCTCAAATTCCGCATGCCGAGGCTCAGGGGTTGCCTGGCTGGCTTCCTCTTCTGAATTGGAACACTACTTCCACGTTCCCAGTGTGGCACATCACTGCACCTGTCTTGAGGCCTTTCTCCCCAGCTAGACCCATCTTCTGCTCCTGCCTACTCCCTGGATGAGGTTCGATGAAGAGTAAATACCTACCCGACTCTGAAGATCCCATGCTCTTCCTTTCCTCTGATCCTTCTGTCTCAGGGACGCTTCCTTATGTTGCCTGCTTGCTGAACTCTGTTCATCCTTCAACTTAAGGGAGATACCACCTCATCTTTGAAGCCAGCCTTGCCTCCCTTTCCTCGTTCTTATTCTATGTCGTCCATACCTGAAATGTATTTCTGTCATGCTGTGTTGCAATTTATTTAGCTATCTATCTCCTTGACTAAGCTGTGAGTTTCTTAAGAGGAGAGCAAAAACTGCCCTTTTATCCCTAGTTCTTAATAAAGTAACATCCATACAGCAGGAGCTTCACAATTACTGCTGAATCATTAAATGGATTTTTAACAGCTCAAAAAATAGGAACAGAAAGAAAAACAGGACTGAGAATGGAAGAGCAAATATGGGGTGGCTGACAATATGAAAAAAAGAAAGAAGGAAACTGAAACTACGAAGAAAGCAAAAAAACAAAATGCAGAAGAGGTATGATGCAACCTTATCATTGTTATTCTTTTGTGGTGTAGGTTTATGAAGAGTAAGACATGCCCGAAGTAGTATTAACAATCAACAAAGCTATCACAGCATTACAAATGATATTCATTTATGGAGATGTACTCTCATCATTAAACCTGTTCACAAACAAGCATTCTGCAACTGATAACACACGTTCCAGGTGTCAGAGATGCAATTCTGGAAGCCACACAGAAAGTCAGGTTTTCAGAAAGCCATGGGGTTATAATCATTTTCATTTACTTATATAATGTGGATGTACCATATTGATCTTTTTCCAAATGACCCATAGCTGGAAATGAATTTCTTCTGCACTGTTCATAACAACTATACATCTATCTTTCTACCTATCTATCCATCCATCTTATCTGTATATTTGGATTTGGTGTGTATATATATATATATGTGTGTGTGTGTGTGTATGTGTGTGTGTATGTGTGTGTGTATACACATATGTATACACACACACACACGCACACGCACACCATACCATTGCATGATAAAAGACCAGTCCAATGGTATGAGATTATTTTTAATTGGCAAGAAGGTAAAAAGCATCAACCAGCTCAACTGCCCTATGTTAAGGTCACATGGTATCTAAGTACTTTCTGAAGCAGGAGGTTGAAATGATATGTACTCAACCATATTATAAAGTACCTAAATGAACAAAGGTCATATACGTTTTCCCATTGAAATTTGCACCCATGTGACAAATGTTCTTGTGAAAATACTAATTAGCAAGTCTTGGTTGTTTGAAAGAACTGTGGCCGTGAGGGTACAATTGATAGACAGCAAAAACCATATTTGAATACACCCTGTCACAGTAAAATCCCGAAACTGAATTACCAATGGCACAAGCCCAAACAAGGTCGCCTGTGCATGTGCTAAATTGAAAGTCATACCATTGACATTTCCTAGCAACAGATTCTGCACAAAGTGGCAGCTTCTCCAAGACTGCTCGGCTGATGCGGTCAAAGAGAGTGCCAGCACAGAGCATTCTAGAGCTATTAGCTGGGGATGAGCCAAAATGTCATGATGGAGGTGCAAAGGATAGACGTGGGTACAACCATCACCATTTAAATGATTTAGTAACTGAAGCCCAGAAAGGTTAAGTAAATTATCCAAGGTCACAAAGCTGGGAAGTAGGAGTTTGGAGTTGAACTCTAACTGATCTGGCTCCAAAGTTGAGAATCGTACCCAGTGCTTCTTGGTGGAATCTGGGGTTGGATGAAAGGTGAGCCAGCTAAATGACGAACTAGGGGCCAGGGCCCCCTTACTCATGCAATGTAGGGAACGAATGCAAATGCCAGAGGCACTATTCTAAAGGAAACTAAAATCTGAACAAGCTGAGACATTTTTATTTAATTTTATAAAAATATACTTTAGACTTAAAATATATATACATATAAACCCAGAAATATATTTTACATATATGTATAAAACATATATCTCCAATAAATCCCAAAGACTAGACAGAAATTCTGTTCAGCAAATACTCACTTCACATCCTCACACCTCCCTTGAAGGTGTAAAATTCCCCCAAGTAAAGTTGAACTTGGCCACGTAACTGGCTTTGGCCAATGAAAGGTGAATCTAGATCTAGGTCTAGCCCTGACAAGGCATTGGGAGCTACCAATTTCCACCATGGAAAGTCCATACCCTAACCCACCAGGCGCAGTCTGAGCTCCAGAAGGAGAATGGTGAAGCCAGGCCACCGTAAGCAACCCGTAGACCAATCACTCCATTTCAGGGTGGTTTGTTATGCAGCAATAACACAGAGTGGGAATGGGATGAAAAACACTATGGTCAAGCCATGTAAGAGTGCATTGATAGTAGTGTGGGCAGGGTGGCCAGAGAGGCTAACTTTAGAATGATTCTTCAGAAAGGATTAACGCCCCCACCAGCATTTTTATGCGGTCGCTGATCTCATGGCTATGTAGCTTCAGCACATGATTTGAAGGGCCTACCATGGAAAGACATCTGCCTCCTGGAGAATGAAGGTACTCGTGCCCTGTCAAGCCCAGTGTCTCCAAGCAAGGAAAACATGCAAAAAGAAAACACAGAAATCATGTCACGGCTCTATTCTCAACTGATAGCCATGTCTTTGGGAGGAGAACTTCAACTGCTGGGTGTACCTTTTGGACAAAAGAAAGAAAACTGGACATTTTGTGAGTTCTGGAAAATCATGGAAGCATTATTTGTTGCAGAAAAGTTGGGGAAACATAGAAGAAGTGGAATGGAGGCCATTTAAAAGATTCCTCAAGATTATGGCGATTACTTCTTCCCTTTCAAATGCAGAGTATATTGAAGTATCTTTTAAAAATTCATACAGGAGAATCATTCTATGCAACTGTAAGAGGGAAACTGTCAGACAACATTCCCAATTCAATATTATATTGTGCTTCAAGAAAAGATTTCCATATATTCTAGATTAAAAAAAGCCTCATAAATAAATGATAATCCAGTGCATGCTCTGAAAAATGAAAAAATAATTTTGTGTTTGCATTTTGCTCCACAGAGTAAAATTTAATCTCTCTTTTAATATAGCATGTTTTATAAAAAGAGGTAAAAAGATGTAACCTTATGAAAATTGATTTTTTACATGCTTAAAAATGTCCCTTGTAGTATTTATCTCGGCATTTTTCATCTGTGAGTACAGAGGCATCACACACTGATAACTTCACCATGTGGGGTTAAAAGTAAATGGAGTTACTGCGATTTGATTTAATAAAATTTTTCTTTATGGTGTTAAAAATAATCAAGACCAGACAGTGGCTTTATCAGTGTGCTATCCATTATTCGGGTTATGCTTTCAAAATGGTACCATGATCCATAACATTGCCAAGCGCATGGTAGGTGCTTACTAAATATTTGTCAAATTCATGACTTAGAGGAAGGAATGGGGAAAACAAATGCCCCACTCCAAAGCAAAGCTGATGTCACAGGATCTTAGGAGGGGGTACAATCAGATCATCTGGGTCTTATCGTCAATGCTTGGCTTTCTGAGCACCCTTCAACGGCTCTGCAGAACACTGGGGTCTAAGACTGACACCACAACCTCAGGACATCTGACATAGTGAAGGCAAGCCTATCACAGTCTACTGTCCTCTAAACAAATATTTCCTAGACACCTATTAGGATCAGTATTTGAGAAACCCTAATATTTAGGTGTCTAACAACTGCTATTTGAAAAGAAAAACAGAACAGTTTGACATACTGTGGTGGAACAGTTGACATACTGGGTGGAACCCACCCAGAGGTGATTTCTCATCCCTGCTGAAAGAGGCTTCAGGACTGCAATTAACACATGCAAAGTCTTTCTTCAGAATTTTCCTTCTTTAACTTGAAGCCTAGAAATGGCAGCTGTTGAAGGCATATCTTCTGGCCTTTAGACTCTCCAGGTCTACTTCCTGCTGCTCCCGGGGAACAAACAATCATAGACAGCTGGAAATGGGATTCAGTTTTAGAGGCGTCACAGACATTAACTGGCGACAAAGAGAAGACACTTCAAGTTGGGGTGGATAGAGTCTAATGAGGCCCCATACAATTCTTGCCTTCTGGTGTTTACTCCTTTGGTAATTCTCTCTCCTTTTAAGTGTGGGCAGGTCCTGTGAGGTGCTTCAAGCCATTAGAAGGTGAGGAGATGTTACTCTTGTGACTACATTATGTTATATAAGACTTCATCTTTCCGGCCAACTTGTTCTAGACCCTCTTTGCTGGCTCGATGAGGTAGGCTGCCATATCAGGAAAGCCCATGAGGTAAAGGATTGGAGGGTGACTTCTAGGAGCTGACCGGGCCTCCAGCCACAACCAACAGTCAACAAGAAGCCCTGAATCACCCAGCTCTAAGAATATAAAGTCTGCCAGTAACCAGCCTTTGTGACCTCAGAGGTGAGGACGTGACTTTGGAAGCCAATTCTTCCTTAGTTGGGCTTCTATATGAGAACACAGCCTGGCTGTCACCTTGACTGTGGTCTTCTAAGACCCTAAGCAGAAAACCTGGCTAAGGCGTGCCTAGATGCCTCACACACAAAAACTATGGAATAACAAACAGGTGCTAAATTAAGCTGCAAAACTTGGGTTCATCTGTGTACCAAGAATAATAAATGATGCACAAGGAGAGAACTTGGATTGTGTACAAGAATGAGCAGATGATGTTGGAAGGACAGGAAGCAGATGAGCCTGACCAAAGCCATGGGTTAATGGTTCACTGCTATACCCTACTACCTGGTCTGGTGGTTGACCATAGAATTATGTACCAGAAAAGGTACTGAAATAATGAAAAAATTGGTGAGGCAGAGAAAGCACTGGTAAAAGAATTGACTGGCCAAGGAGTGTGGGCTCAGTGTTAGAGGCAGTGGGAGCCACTGAATGTTTCTAAACAGATGAGTGGATGGTAAAGACTATGTTTTTGAAAAATGTGTCTGATATATAGGATAGTTAGGAGTATGGAGAAATTAGAGCCACGCGGGGCAGTATCACTCCCCCATTTTTTCATCAGGCAAGATCTCACAGTGGGTCAAGGCTAAGAAGCAGAAAAAACAAATGAGCCAAGCATCTGACACCTAATTCAGTTTCAAGGTACCAGAGTATTTTTAACCTTTCAATATTATGCAATGTGCATACATAATAAAAGAGTTCATATAAGTAATTTATGTATATTGTAAACAATGGTAAACAGAATGACTACCTCCCTACGTATCGCTCAACTTAAGAAATGGAACTTTGCAATACTTCCCCCATATACCCCTCCCCAAGTCATCACTCTCACTTCTTCTCCAGTCCACCCACCGGACTCCATACCTGGGGAAGCACTAGCTCATATTTTGTGTTTTCTATTTACTTGCTTTTCCTTATAGTGTGAAGCACAAATTCTTAAATCCTCAAACAATCTGTTCAGTTTAACCAATATTTTGGACTTCATAGAAGGTGAATCAAACTGTGTATATAATCTATGTAACTATTTTTTAAATTCCACATTGTGTTTTCAAGATTGTTCTATGTTGATTCAGGTTAAGGGAATTCATTCATCCATTTTCACTGCTAACTAGTATTCCACTCTATACAATGCCACCTTTTATTTCCCTCATTTTATTATGGATATTCTTTGGGGAATTCTGTTTCTTGCTATCATAAAAATAATGTGCCAGAATCATTCTTGAACTTTTTCTAGATCTCAAGAGTTTCTCAAAGACACATCCATAGGGGTAAAACTGTATAGCTTACGTATGACTCTATTGGGTAATGCCAAAATATTTTCCAAAATGGCTTTATTGATTTATGCTCTGACCAGTGATGTATGAAATTTCCTGTTAATTCATCTTTGCCAATAATTGGTATTGCCAGAGTACTTAATTTTTTTCCAATCTGATGAGTGTAAAATAATTTTTCATTTTTGTGTTCACTGCAATGTCTGCTTACTGATGAGTTTGAGCATGTTTTCAGTAACATAATCGTCTTAGGACACTCAGAATTATAAGAGAGTTATTGCCATTTAAAATCTATAATATACCGAGTTGACAAAATACGACATAAACCAATGAAAACTAATTAGTGATGTCAAAGCATAATGCATCCAATGAATATATGTATTTTACTGGGAAATTTTAGTCATATGTGATTACTCTTGCCCCCCCTCCAGTCTATTGCTAGTATGACCTTGAAGGAGTCATTTACGTTTCTAAGTTGCAACGGGCACTTAAAAAGCCATCTAATCCACACTTTAAAAAAAAGACACACAAAGAAAAATCACCTGTGTTCCTAACATTTGGAAGCTGCCACTGCCCCTTACTCCCCCCACTGGGTGTTCAGAAATGGATAATTCTCTTTTACTTTGAATATATACAGTATTCCCAATGCAGTGAAGACACAAAGAAAGGATCAATATTTCACATCAAGCACAGACCTCAATTCTAAATTTAAAAATCACAGGGCACGTGAACAAACCCTCTGGTCAATGCTATCTCTTCAACAATGCATAGTGTTGGCCTTGACAGGGCACCTTTTCAGTCTCCGTTCCTTTTGCCTGAAATACTTTTCCTCCAGCTCTTACCATCACTGGCTCCTTCTCATCTTTGAAGCCTCAACTTCAAGGCCACCTGGCCATCCTTTCTAGACGCACCCCCTCCCCAATTCCTGACCTTTTCTCAAACACACCGTATTTCCTTGCTTCTGAGCATGCATTACAACCAGAATATATTTATCCAGCTGATTACTTGTTTCTTGACTGGCTCCTCCCCCTCCCCCCCCGGAATGTGATCTTTGTGATGGTAGGCACCTGGCTTGCCTTGAGAGTTCACCTTTGTGTCCTCGGTACCATAAACTGAACCTGGCATCTCGGAGGACAATAGTAAATTAATAATTATTGCAATAGTTCATCCGACCGCACATTTCAGAAAGAACTTTGTGGTGGAATTGCAGACTTCTATGTGGGTTTGTACGTATATAAAACACTTGGACCCCAGACCCCTATCCCGGCAGACTTCATTTCCACCTCACGAGTTTCTCCCTGAATTTGCTTGCAAAGTTCAATTTCTAGAAAGTCATACAGGACCCCAAGCCTTTCCTATATTCCCTCATGATTCCCCTTTATCATAAGCATCCAGTGAAGAGGTTATATGAAAATCAATTAACAAAAGGTTGTATTTTCTTTATACCCCCACCTGATAGTTTTAGAGTTTTAATCTGACCAATACCCGCCCCACTGCAAGCTCTTAAGGATGGAAACGATATCCTCATATGTGAAATTCAAAAAGAAAGCTCAAAGAGCCCCATGCGATAAAACGTACTGATGGATATTTATGATCAAGGAAGATGATCAGCCAGAAGCAGTGGCTTGTCGATGGGGTCGCATCGTATTACAAATATGGTTTATTACCAGCTCCCAAAGATATGCCCTCTCTTTGGTCAATAAGAAAAGGATAAAAGGTTCAAGATAAGGAAGAGGCACTTTATAAATGAAAACGTTCACTAATGAAATTAGTATCGTTATTGCAGGAAGTGCTAATTTTCCTGCTCACTGAGAGTTTAATAAAAATGTTATGTCTACTCTATAACTGTGATTAATCAGTGCGGTATTGAGAAGTGCAGGGATTCTTTTCAACAAGGCAATTTTCAAAATTTGAAAAGGTGTAAATTTCATGCAAATTGCTTCATAATCATATATGTACAAAACCAAGCTGACAAAATTGCAGTTAGGAAAGAAATCATTAACATTTAACATTTTTTCTTTTTTTTTTCCTTTTCTCCAACTGCTCCTGAAAAGGTATATTGCAAATGAGATGATAAGACCCACTGAAAAGCATATAGGCGAATGTCAACAAAGTGGTAATAATTTTAAGCAAACTTAAATGTGGATGTCGAATTTGAACGGTGATGTGAAATAGGAGGCTTAAAAAAAGGAAACTAATGTTTTAATGCAACAAAAATGCACCCACTGGTCTTAATCACAATACAGAAAGACAGTGAACCATTTTTCTGACTCTTTCTGGTGGGCAACAGTACCTTTTTGTTAAGGAAAGTCACATTTCTGCTCACATGATTCCTTTTTAAAAAAGTCCCAAGGCCTCTTGCAATTTTAAACAATGGTTGCAAACTTGAGGGCTTGTAAGACAGATCCAGTGGCCTGTTTGGTAATCCCACCTGCACCCCCCCCCCCCCCGCCCACCCGGTGATGGCTTCTCTGGGACATGCTCCCCTCCCATCTAATGATCAAGCCTGAGAGGCTGACACAGGATGCCTGCCATCTCATCGTGCCTGGAGTCTGCAACAAACGCTGTCTGGGCAAATCCACAAAGCAGGTTATTCATCTGTTTACATAGCTAAGGGGAAGATAATAAGACCTCAAGTGTAAGTAGCAGTGTTAAGATTATTAGACGCTTCGACTGATGGCCCTTCAAACTTGTAAGACACAAGCAGAAAACGAACCTGAGAATATACTTGCAGACACCAGTATGAATATTGTGACATGTAACTAACAGCTGGTTGCTTCTGGAGTTTCAGAGTTTGGAAGCTTCTTCTTATTTTTTTAATATATAACTTAGAAAGCAGTGGTTAGCAATTTCTGGGTAATAACTCACAGTGATTCTAAATGGTCTAAGTATTGCCACGGTTCCTTGCATTGGGTGAATTTTTCTTTCTTTTTTTTTTTTTTTTCCAAGCAGGCATTTGGAGGGACCCTGTAATGAGAAGTAGAAACCATTTCCCTCCCTCATCTTCATCCCGTAGCTCATACATTTTCTAAAATTATGGCCCTACTCAAGGCAGTTATTATGCACAGTCAATGTTCTTCAGAAGAGTTTTTCAGAGGATGATTTTTGGTTAAAGTGGCATATTTTAGAACCATCTGGTCACATGCATTAATGCACACTTTCAGATTCCACACGGATTTTTACGACAGCATTCTTCTGCCCTAAGTGTCTCTCCCATGCACTGCTTGTAAATAAGACAAAGACTCCTGCCGCCTTCAATCCTCCGAGCAGTGAACGGTGGCTCTGGATTTAACATGGCAACACATTTTCCATTAGACGCTAAGATTAATAAACCTCGCAGAGCCCCAGACAAGCCACTGGGAAACAAGGGCAGTAAGGTGCTCGTTTCTATTCCATTAGACACGGGATGAGCCGCAGGCGTGCCACACTCTGTCACTCCAGCCTGGTAATGGGCCCTGGGCGCGACCACCCACTGGAGGCTTCGCTGAACTTTCTTTTCTTTCCCCTGACTCAGCCACAAACGCAGGCGGGCCAGGTGGAAGTTTCCATGGTCGGGGGTTGGCTGGGGGTGGGGGGTGGGGGCAGGTTGGTTCTCCTTGGTCCTAGTTTTGCAGCAAAGGCTACCCTTTTTTTTTTTTTTTTTAAGATTTTATTTATTTATTTTACAGAGATAGAGACAGCCAGCGAGAGAGGGAACACAAGCAGGGGGAGCGGGAGAGGAAGAAGCAGGCTCATAGCGGAGGAGCCTGATGTGGGGCTCGATCCGGTAATGCCGGGATCACGCCCTGAGCCAAAGGCAGGCGCTTAACCGCTGTGCCACCCAGGCGCCCCAGCAAAGGCTACCCTTTAAAAATATATCAGTCTGTGATGGTGGGGAGTGGTGGGGAGCTTTGAGAGGATCTTTGACAACAAAACAAACCCCGCTTCTTGGCAGTGGAAGAGGACAGACAGGCTCTGGGAGCCAGCACAGTCTTGTGAAAGGAGCAGGAGATGGGGACTCAAATTGGGTCTCTGCCAGTCCTGCCCCTCAGGAGGTGGGGCGTGAGATAATCCTGGGGCCTCTCTAAGGCTGGGTTTCTTCATCTGAAACCCAGGATGATAAGCACACCTACCTCTAGGGTGGGGTAAATGAACACGGAATGTCTAACTTCGGCTTAATGCCCGGCACACGGAAGGCACAGAACAAACGTGAGCTTCTGCGAGAAGAACGCTATCGTCACTACGATTTTAATAACTACCATGATTGTCATCAATACCGTTACCACTACTATTCAGAGATGTGTCCCATCTGATCTTCAGTTCCTTCAACTGTAAACTGAAGACAGTCAAGACCCTCTGCCTGAAAAATAAACCATAAAAGCCCTCTGCACATTCCTAGTCTGCCACGGGTGCTCAATTAACTATTTGTTTCCATCTCTGAGGCAGGAATTCTAGGAGGGGGAAGTAAAACCCACGTGGGTGCCATCAAAACTCCCCAACCTGCTAAGTGCACTATCGGCTGTTGAAAACCATACTCTAAGGTGCGTTGGCCTGTGGGAGCGGTGCGGCAGTGAGACTGGGGAGCTGGGAACCATGATTTCCGGCAGCTGCCCAGCACTCTTACCTGCCCCTGGGTTCGTGGTGACAGACAGCCGTGGCATGGACAGTTTCACGTGGTCCTCAGAACTCTCCCGCGACGGAGATACTTTTAGGCCCTGTGTTTACAGAGGAGGCCACAGAAGGCCAGCGAGAAGCCACAGCCCTAAGACGATGCAACAGTGTCTTGGCAGACCTAGGAAAGCCACAGGGCTCTCTCCTGGTTCTGACGCCACAGCTTCTCCACCACACGTGCTATGTTCTGAATCACCAAGCAGAAGTTCAAGATAGCTGTTAATGGACCGGGAGTCTGTGTGCCCCCAAAATTCCTATGTTGGAGTCCTAACTTTCACTGTAATGGTATGAGGAGGTGTGGCCTTTGGGAGCTGACTTGGTTTACACGAGGTCATGAGTATGGAGCCTCTGAGATGGAATTTGTGTCCTTGGGAGAAGAGGGAGAGGCCTGAGCCCTTCCTCCTTCCTCCAGTGAGGACACAGCGAGAAGATGGCCATCTGAGAACAGGAAGCAGACTCTCACCAGACACAGAATCTGCACCAGCTTGATCTAGGATTTCCTAGCTTCCAAACTGTAAGAAATAAGTGTCTGTTGTTTGAACCGCCAACTGCTGTGTTTGGCTATGGCAGCCCGGCAGACCAAGATGATAACGGATGTATAAATCTCTGTTCAATGAATGCTGGTTGGCTTGAAAGGTAATGGTCTCACCCACACTTTGGTGCGGACAATTTATCGGGAGACCCCAATCTCCTTGTGACCCTGTTTGATAAAGCTCAAGTTTCCACTTCCCCAAAAGGCCTGCAGAATATTGCTGCCTCTGCCTTATGGATGAGGGAAACTGAGGCCCAGAATTAGCTGTTGTGGTAGACAGAATAATATTCCTCCCTCGAGAGACGTCTATGTTCCAATCCCCAGAATCTGTGAATATGTCACCCTACATGGCAAGAGGGAGTTTATGCATGTGATTAAGTTAAGGACTTGAGATGGCAGGATTATCCTGGATGATGCAGGTGTGCCCCACATAATCACAAGGATCCTTCTCAGAAAGAGGCAGGCAGGTCAGGAGAGGCCAAGGCAATGCAATGAGGGAAGCAGAGTCAGTAAAGGAGGCAGGATGATGCCATGCCGCCATCCTGGAAAATGGAGGGGTGGGTCTCATGAGCCAAGGAATGCAGGCAGCCTGTGGGAGCTTAACGTGGCAGGAGACAGGGTCTCCCCTAGAGGCTCAGAAGGGATCAGCCCTGCTGACACCCCAAGCCAGTGAGACGGACTTCAGACTTCCATCCTCCAGAACTGTAAGATGATAAACACGTGTTGTTTTAAGCCACAAAGTTTTTGGTAATTTGTTACAGCAGCAAAAGGAGACTGACAGAGTGATGGAGTAGAATTCAAACCCAGCACTGCTTGCTGACTCCAGAGTCTATGATGGTCCTACTCTGCATGCGGCCTCTGATGAATGAAAAGACAAGGCAATGCTCCCCCAACTCAGAGTTGGTGGGAAGGGAACAATGCAAGAACCTGTCTATATTCCTCTCTCAGGTCCCAGAGATTGAACAACTTCATGAAATATCTGTTTTTCTTTGCTTTGTTTTGTTTTTATCTCTGTGTTTTTAAAAAGGAAGGGAGATCTAAGATATTATATATAAACACATACAGCATATAAACAATAAGGAAAGGTGAAGGAATGAGGAGAGGAGGGGAAAAAAAGAGAAAAAGGAGGAGGAGGAAAAATAGATACAGATACCAGGCAAAAGGAAGAATAACACTAAGAGAAAATCAGAGGGGAAGTTCGTTTCCAGAAAGATACTATACGGTACTATGACTTTGCTGAAGGTGAGGAAACTATGCTAAAAATTTATCTCTGAGCTCCCTGCTGGCCAGAGCAAAAAAGGAAATGCTATGGAATATGATACTGACATTTCAAAAGAAATTGGTTGTTGTATAAGTATACCTTTTCTTGTCATGAGAATTCAGAGGAAGATCTCCCTCAAGCATTCCATGTCTTAACACCCACTCTCTATCCCTTCTCTTGGACCCTCCTACCTGATCCTTGTGAGAGGATTTTCAATAATCCTCAACTTCTTGACTTGCTTCCTGAGAGAGAAAACACTAGCTCTAGGGCATCAGCAGGGGCTCATTCACCAACTAACTAGCTTCTCCCACATGCCAAGCCTACCTTTGAGGAAAGGGCAGATTACTACTTACCCTGCGCCTCTCCACTAACTTGTGAAAAGTCAGATCAGGAAGTATTATCTCCGCTAATTTTTACTGTGGGAAAAAAAAAAAAATCCCCAAAACTAGTGGCTAAAAACAACAGTTATTTAATTTTAGCCCATGATTCAGTGGGTCAGCAGTTTGGGCTGGGCCCAGCTGGGCAGGCGTCCTCTGTCAGCCAGGCAGCTTTGCCCCTAGGGAGGGCACACTGCGGCCACATGGCTGCACATCCCTCCTCACCCGAAGGCAAGCCCGGGCTTGTTGTCTTCTAGACACAGAAGCTTCTAGGAGTAGCAAGGGCGCACGTGGCCACACAGAGGCACTTTCAAGCCTCTGCTTGTGTCCCGCTCCAGCATGCCCCAAGGCCCAAGCAAGTCCACGAGGCGTGATGATATGAGGCGTGGAGAAACAGACCCTACCTTTGGACGGGAGTGTCTAAAGCATCAGAGTCCAAGGGAGAGGGAAGACTCGGTGGTCATTTCTGTCGTCTACCACAGGCATTCAGTGTTGGCCTTTGTGGCTGTAACATCTGTCAAGCAAGACACACTGAGAGGCAGTTCCCAATACCAAGGGATAATACCCAATCCCATCACTCAGTTCTCTTGGATGATTTATGGTGGTTTAACTGAAAGGCAGGCGGGCAGAGGAGAGGTGGCCTCCTAAAGTCCTTTGGTTCTAAAATGGTTTTTTTTCTATACAAAAATAATCAAAGCAAGTGTGTGCACACATGTGTGTGCATGTATCCTAGATACAGAGTACCTTCTTACTCTCTCTTTGACATGGGGGTAGTTCAATTTTTTGGCATTAATGCTTGGCGGTTCTGTCCCCGAGGCGCCCCACATCACCCTGAGACTGCAATTGCTTCCATGGTATTCAGTGCCTTAAAAATAAATAAATAAATAAAATAAAGGGAAAGTTTCAGAAGGGCAGCACTTACCCCCATTCACAGGGAAAATAGACTGAAGGGGAAGTATTGTCAGAGTGTTTTGCAATTGCCATTTTCAGCAATATAAATTATGATTTATTTCCCCACGTAATCACCTTGATTGCAGACATCCTTTTGGAGAAATCGCACTGCTCTTGGCTAGCTTTTTAAAGCCTCACAAGACAACTTTCAAACCTGATTAGTATGTATGATGGGAAATCAGATACATTATATTTAGCTTGAAGTGCAGAGCGCCGTGGGTGCAAAGAGAGAAAGATAGGGGGAGGGATGAGGAAAAGAAAAGAAAAAAAAAAAAAAGGAACATCTGTAATCCTTTTCAGAGGAATCTGCACCGGCACGCGCCAGGGTACAGAGCGGAGCTGTTGAGTTTGCTCGTGGTGTCCTCGTGTCATTAACCGCTTGTGTGTCAGCTCCTTGTCTGTGCCTCCCGAGCTGCCCATGTGATCACTGCATCCAAGACAGACACGTGCTCTTCTGTTACGCGCTGAACAGCCATCACTTCCATCAGCACGGTCTTGCCTGTGTCGAAGACTGCGACGCGTGGCAGGCACACTTACGCCCCTTAGAGTGGAGTGATCAGCTCATCAGTGGGCGCAGTGGCATAAAGGGAGGCGCCTTCAACTCAGCCTGGATATCTGTCCCCTGGCTGCCGGGACTCCCCTATGGTGGTGTGTGGTGTGCTCCAGGGGCACACGGTGAAGCAGCCACATGAGCTGTGGGTCCAGCGCAGACACAACGGCACTTGCACAAACCCGGGGGGAGGGAGGTGTGTGACTCTGCACATGGACGCTGTAGGCGTGTGGCTTGCCAAGTCCCGACCCTAGAGAAACACACGCGTCCCGGAGTGTGAAGGTAACCGCTAAGTAATTCAAACAATACTTCTTATATCCATACCACAGGGCTAGCTCAGGGAGGCGAACACAGGATTTGCATGGATTTTGAGATAAAATGAGATTTCAGAGGAATTTTGTGTGTGGAGCAGGAGACTGAGGCAACGCTCCCAGGCTCTTCCAGGCCCGTATTCCCATCCCCTGTGGAAGAATTTAAGAAGTCTGTGGTTTCCAGAATGCCCGGATCAAATCTAGGACTTGCCATCTAATCTGATGTGACACTCTAACCAGAAAGAGGACAATGGGAGGGACATGTGCTGAGTGCCTACTGTATGCCTGTATGGGGCTAACAATGGAACATCCCTTTACTGCTGCTTAATCACTTGGTGATCTGAATATTAACTGATGTGAGGCGGGGACATCGAGGTACAGGGAAGATAATGAGTTGAATCAGGTGATACGAGATCAAACTTTTCTGACTCAGCCACGTCTACTGACAACTAAAGATCCCGAGCCATAAAACCCCTCTCTCCAAACTCCCATCCTGCCTCTCCAGGCAAAATCCCATGCTGCGCTCACAAGGGAAGGCCATCCCTGATCAAATCTGATTCCACCCTGGAGGCTCTACCTAAGCTCCATGTCTCTGTGTTTTCTGTCTTCCTCTAGTATCCCCTTTCTCTTAGACTATACTTTCTGCACCTGAAAAAAGTCTCTGAAAAGATGCAGGCTTTGTTTTCAGTTATTAAAAAATTAAGAAGTGGCTTTGGTGGGTAGAACTGTAAGGTGGCCCACAAGATTCCTGGGCTCTGGTGTACACCTGACCTTTCTCAGCTACCCCATCAATCACTAATCTAGGTACCACTGGGAAGGGATTTTTGCAGATGTTAATTAAGGCTCCAAATCAGTTGACCTTAAGATAAGGAGACTATCTTAATCATGTGAGCCTTTTAAATATGGGTCTAGATGTCAGATTCAGAGAAAGAGAAATTCCAAGCATGGAGAAGATTCAATGCACAAGACAGCTTCGGTTGATGACCTTGGGGATGGAGGGGGTCACCGGGCAAGGAATGTAGGTGGCCTCCAGGAGCTAGGAGTGACCAGAAGGTGACAGACAGGAAGTCGACAGAGGTCCCAGACTTACAATTGCAAGTAACTGAATTCTGCCCACAACCAGAACGAGCTTAGGAGTGGACTCCTCCCCAGGACCTCCAGAAAGGAACAGAGCCCCAGCTGACACCTGGAAGCTGTCCTTGTGAGACCCTTGGCAGAAAACCTGTCACACTGTGTCCAGACTCCTCACCTACAGAACTGCAAGCTAATAAATGGGTGTGGTCCTGAGCTGCCACGTTTGGGATAATTTGTTACACAGCAATGGAAAACCAATTCAGCAGCACAGCACAAATCAGCTTTAAAATAAAAAACTTCTTCTATTTACTTCTTTGGCTTTCACAGTCACTATGCTTGTAGAGGATAAAATCCTTAACACAGCAACTCAGGCACAATAGCTGTCTTCATTTATTTTTTATTTTTTTATTAATCACTAAAGTAATATTTGTCCAAAGTAATTTGTCCAAAGTAATATTTGTCACTAGCATTACTCATGGTAGTCATGTGATACTGTTGCCAGTGAATCTAGATCAGCAGCTCCTGAAATGATTTTTCTATGCCGTCTTACACAAAGTTAAGTAAGAAAACTTTCAGACAAAACAGAGATCAGAATTGTTTCTACAAAAGGCACCTGGTTTGGTGGCATGACTTATTCTAAACTACTACATGAAGACAAGCCCTACCATGGATATTTTTTGTATCAAATATCATCTAATATAATCTCCTGAATTGCATAGGTGACAAAAAAGAGAAAAGGCTTTGTGAATTTCTTCCTATAACCAAAATTACACACAAAAAGATGAGAACCCTTCAATGTCACTAATTTCTCTGAAGCATTATAAACAGCAAACTCCCGAGACCTTGGCTATTTTAGACAAAATCAAAAAAATGGAGATTCAGGAGGAAGCTGGGGAGCTGGGCTTTCTGCAACAGACTGTAAGCCAAGTCATAAAATGAGGTGAGGTATGAAATAAAGGGGGAAAAAAGGGTGGAAGTTGTGGCTTTGTGCCTGTACACTTGGGGTCTGAAAGATAAATGGGCTGAGGATTTTCCTGTCCATTTTTGCTATACATTCACACGATTAAAGTCATTAGTTAGAACACTCTACCAAGAAGCGATTGCGAGAACAGGGTTTCCCTTAAGGAAGAGGATTAAAAAGAAGAAAAAGAAAGGCAAAGAAACTCCATGTGGGATACACAAAAATATATGCACACTAAAAACCAAGCCAGTGGATGTTTGCTAATAGTGCTGCTTTAAAATTGTACGCTGCGCTCACAGCCTCTGCTCTCTGCACGCTTTGATGAGAGACAGTATAACCAAGCTGATGTGGGCAATGCTTGGGGGGAGGGGAGGCATGGAATGAAGTTATTCTTCTAAATTCATTGGCTAGATAATGTCTTACCCCCCAACCCCCACACTAAGATGTCCATCTACTTGCCCCAATACACAGGGTCAGTAGCCTCGTCTTATTTTCACATCCTTCACTGGCTTTGACCTCCACAATGTCTGGCCTGGACTATTCTAAGAGCCCACCTGCTGCCAGTCCTGCCCCTTAAAGATCCATCCTTCTCACTAAAGCTGGAGTGCCCCTTCTAAATGCACACTCAGTCCCATTATTATGTGCGGGATACCGCGATATCTGTAAACCTTCCCAGAGCTTTCCGTTGCCATGAGGTAAGATCCAAAATCTTGCTGGGACTCCCAAGTCATCTGGGGACGTTACCCTTGTTTATCTGTCTAGTGTTGTCATCATCCCTTTCCTCTGCGAGGCTCCAGCCAGCCAGATCCATGTGTCCCTTCCCTCAGGGGCCAGCTTTTTGTCTGAATGCCCAGGATGTGGCCACGAGCAACAAGGTCCTTGTTGTTATGGCAATGACGGTCTGGGGTGGCCAACAGCCAAAATACAATCATGGTTGCAGAGGATATTATGAGAACAATGGAGGATGGAGGGGTACCCAAACTACATGCAAAGCTTGCAGGGAGAGGGGGTTTAGGGTTCAGGCAACCCTTCTGGAAGAGTCAAAGTTACTTTGGAAAAGGGAAAAAAGAACACTCTATTGTAGAAGGATCTATATAAATAAGGCCAGGCCTTTCAGAGCACCATCAGCTCTGAGACCAGGGAGCCAAGATGGCGGTCAGCTCAATAAATCAGAGGTCTGGAGTCAGGGAGGCCTATGAGAGGCTCTCCTGACAGCCACGGTGTGAACAGGCAGGCTCATGAATTAGTGTCACTGCCATGTAGGGGTTACAGACTCCAACTCTTAGGAGGCCAGGCAGTTTCTATGAGTGAAGTGGGCCTGATGGGCACCATGGAAAGCCAGTGGACATGTACCCCAGCTAGAGAGGGGCAGTCCGGCTCAAATCCAGCCTGCTACCACCACTCGGAAGCACGGGCAAATGATGCCAGCTCTGTTTTTTCAAGAGATGAAGGAAATCCCAGTCATGATGTAAAGTCTCCCAATTTGTAAAATGTTGGCAACTAACTTATTTCATGAAGGAAACAAAAACCCAGCAGTCCCAACAAAAGACATCTGTGAGCCACACATTGGCAACTTTGGGGACGGGAGCTAGAAATGAGGTGGAGGGTCCAAGTGCTAGGAGATTTTCTTGCTTCTAATCAGAAAGCAAAAGTGTGGGGAATAAAAAAGCTGATTCCTGGGGAGATGGCAGCTGTTAGGGAGCCGGAGCTGCTCAGGGGGCTGGGAGAAAGGCCAGCTCCTCAGAATCACTCCCCCGACTGCCCACCTACCATGAGTTCATCAAGTCAACAAATACTCATTGAGGGCCTACCATGTGCCAGGCACTGTTCTGGACTCAGGAAAACAAGCAGTGGGCAAAACAGGCAAATTTCCTGCCCTAAAGAAATGCACACTCATGTCCTCTTCTCAGGGAAATGAAAAAAATGGGACCGTTTTCAGTGGATTTAGCAAAGGCTCCAGTAGACACAAGTTCACCCTTCCCAGCTTCCGTCCTAATTCCTTTCTTGAAAATTGTGCAGGATATACGTAAGCTGAAAGTAAAAGCAGACCTGGAGGCTGAGCTCCAGAGCATTCTGGACCAGAA
Source organism: Ursus arctos (assembly GCF_023065955.2). Taxonomy (NCBI): domain Eukaryota; kingdom Metazoa; phylum Chordata; class Mammalia; order Carnivora; family Ursidae; genus Ursus; species Ursus arctos. The sequence goes on along the minus strand of NW_026622863.1, from coordinate 31,283,268 downwards.
AAAGGTTTTGCCTCCCTTATTCTCTGCTGGTTCCCCAGGATCTAGAATAGTGCCTGCACGTTAGCCAGCTTTCTACAAACATCTGAATACATCAGACAATCTGGGGCTCAGAAGTAGCACCGAAATCCCAAAAAGAAAAAAAAAAAAATCACTTGAGTTACAACTGTTTCTTGCACACTAAAAGTATTTCTTCTTTGCTTCCAGATCTCTATTTGATGATAGAGTGGTAGAACAGGATCTCGAAGCAGAACAGTAATACATCCTTCATTCCGTAAATAAGATTAGACATTCAGAACAGGCAGATTCAAAATCTAGCAAGCCACTTTGAAATTGTAGGAGAAAAGGGGGTATGTGGACTTCTGACAATCTTTCTTTCATATTTCCATCACTGAGGACAATTCCCTTCCTCCTCTGACCTTATTGTAATGTGTTTCAAACTTCGTTTGCCAATCCCAGGGAAAACGAATAAAAATCAGTGTCATGCAAAACAGCACTTATGTGTGTTGAGTTGAAATCATTCCCAAACATGTGGTGGGCAGTGGTGACCCAGCCACCATGTGTCGGTGTGAGTATCTCTTCCATTGATTTCAGGTATCCTTTCGGATACTTTATAATCATACCCTCACGCCAGTGTAGTTCCAATCACGCCTGAGATAAATGAATCACCTCGGAGATGGGAACAGACCGTTCCATCATAGAAATTCCCTGAGCGTTCCTGGTGCTCTGACCCCACAAGAAGTCTGCTTCCCACAAGTCTCGATGATAAGATCCCCTCTGCCTCACTTGAACCAGAGCCTGACAGCAAGCCATATGTTACCAAGAGCTGATCGCCTCCATATCTCGTTGTGGAGTCTTTTTTACCTTTCTTTCTTTTTAAAGAAGGAGGAAGGAAAGTACCCTGTTTATTTCCAAACTCCCTTGCATCTGATTTGCAATAGGCTGGCATTTGCTGTTAAAGCAGAAAATTATAAGGAGGGCCTAATTGACCCTCCTGTGTCTTTGAAAAAGCCTGTCTGTGGTCTCTAATTGACCCTCTAGGTACCTACGGAACAATGAATGAATCTTCAGGAAATAATGGAGGGCGATGATTAATAGCCCGGGTCTGGCTGGACCTCTGCCTCTCGAAGCTCTTCTCTCTGCACTTTGCTTCCTCCCTCCAGGACACTCGAGTCCCCGGATTTCATAAGCAGCGATTTATTATTATCGCTGAATAATAAATACCCTGCAGTCGACACTTTAAAAAAATCGGACACATCACGGTTCTGCAGAGATTGGGATAACATTTATTTAAGCTGGCATTCTCATTTTTCTCCTTGGCGATGCTCAGAAGAGTCTTCCTCTGGTATTTGTGGGCAATATCAAAACAGGAGGCTTCTCTGAAGTTTCTAGTAAAATCATTCCGAATATCAAGTCCTTCGAAATTGTGAGATTTTTTTTTTCCTATTCCAAAGAGTGACTATGCCCCATACCACCTACTTAGGGTGAAGAATAAGGCCCTTCAGGAGTGAAGGGAAAGATAATAATAAGAATGGTGGCAGGAAGAAGTGACATTCCTTTAGTGCAAAGTGTGTAATGGCCCATCTTACACATTATCTTGAGAACTACTCACAAAAGCTCTGAGATGTAGATGGTGCTATTATCCCCATCACTCAGATGAATAAGCCAAGGTGTAGAGAGAACAAGTAATTTGCCCAAAGACACAAAGTCCAAAGCTCCAGCTCTGTGTGCTTCACAATATTCAACAATAATTCATCAAATGAACAATATTAAGAAAAAACATGCTTTGAAACGTGGGCAAGAGAATAAAAGGGAATGTCTTCCCTGTCTTTTAGCTTGGCTAGAAAATACCTCCTTTCCCGCACAGGGTTGGAAAGTATATTTAAATTTAGAAATATGCATGCCTCTGGAGGATTGTAAAAAGCCAGAAGGCTTTTTTTTTTAATAATTTTTTTGCACATTCATAGCATTAACTATGTTTATAATTAAAAATTATTAAAAAGGAAGGAAGAGGAGGAAGGGAGGGAGAGAGGGAAGGAGAGAAGGAGGGAGAATAGAAGGAAGAAGAAAATAAGCCACTAAAAACACTCCTTCCAAATTCTCCTTCACTCCTGCTGATGTCTCCACCTTTCTCAGAATCTTCGATGGCAAGGGAGCCACAAGCTGTCAGCCAGGCCCTGCTGGGTGCCCTGGGCCCCTTTTCTTCTTAGTCAGTGCTTTGTGGGAGAACAGGCTGCCTACGCAGCAAAATTAATGCTTGGGTAAGGATTACAAATTCTGTGCAATCCGCGGATGCTCTCCTGCATTAGGTCCCACTTCCGTCATCACAACGCACTGGGCGACCACTCACAGTCCTAGGCTGTGGGCAGGCAGTGGACTTCTGGGAGCCATCAAATCTGGGAGTCCCTTCTGGGAGTGACTCAAAAATAGAGAAGGAAAGAGTTGAATAATCAAATCTGTGTGCCCTGAGTGGAGCACTGCCCTCGGTGTCCTGGACGGTATCATTCAATGGTGTGATTTAAAAGACAAACAAGATGGTCCTGGGGATCTTTGGTGCAAGGGCAGACCCTTCCCAGTGTTAGTTGATTGTTAGAGACAGGGAACAACTCATGGATCAGTGTCCTTTTCAAATGCAAATCAGCCACTCTAGAGCCTATACCCCCACTATCTCCACTACGGGGCTCCCACTTTCTGGGCCACTATCTACCTGCCCTATCACCCCATGGCCAGGTACCAGGCAACTGAGAAGAGCCCCTCTGCCCCATAGCCCACTGAAATAATGCAAACTAGTCCATCTTAAGTCTGCTTACCCTTCCTCCCTGGTCCTCTCAGCAGCAGAAACCACAATGAAGGCTCCCCTCTCCCTCCTGAACAGCCCTGGAGCTGTTCCATGTTGCCCCATAGCATGGTGGGCCCCCTTTCTCTTGGGATCTGTATCACAAACCATCCTTCTGATGACAGTGGTCTCCTGATCTCCAGACCTCGTTAAAAATTAAAGCCTATCAAAACAGGAAGGGAAAGAGAGAAGGGGAGGAAGAGTGGGACGAAGGGAGGGAAGTAGAAAAGAAACAAGGAGAAGAACTGAAGAAGGAATAATGAATGGATGAATGATAAGAAACTTAAAACCTGCTTTTCTTTTGGAAGACAAACAATGACGGGAGCTACAGAAGAAACTTCCGGGGGACACGCGCACAGAAGCCACGGACAGAGGCTGCATGTGCGGCCGATCAGTCCACGGGAGACTCCACGTTCAGTGCGTCTCTGACCACAGCCACCTTGCTCAGGAAACCAGCAGAGAGGTTCACTTCCGTGTATGGCTGACAGTCAGCATCCAACGCGGAGCCAGATTATAAAATGCTATCAAACTATAAATAGACCCATACAAGTCCCCTTTAGAGAACTCTCAATGCTTTTATTCATTAAGATTCAGATGCTATGGAGGGTGCAGATGCGCCTTCTCCTCCTGGATCCCAAATAAAACACCCTGTATGGAAGCAGATGGCTTTGTATAAATCACATGACAGTTTACAGAGTAAGACGACTTCATCAGAACAGTATCACAGTATAATCTTTTTTGGGGGGAGGGGGTCCAGGGTCAGGAAAATCTGGCTTTAACTGGAGGTCACACTTCCATGTGAAATTTTGGGTCCATTTAAGGAGTGCCTTGATTGGTAGGTCACTCCACCAGGGACCCCTCCCTCATCTTCCTTCCAGAGGGCGCCCCAGGGAATGGGTTAGAGAGCATGTCAGGAAGCCAAGGGTAGCTCAGCCCCCACTAGGACCTGGTTCTAGCAACACAGCCAGGAACACTCTCCCACTCAATCCTGAGAGCCTCCCCGCATTTGCTGCCGTGTGTGGAAGGAGGCGGTTTTGTGGCGTGGAAACCATACAGGTAACATGACACCTGTCTGGGCACCCAGCCCTGGACCAGGAAAGGTAAAACTGGTTTCCACCGACCTTGATCTCGAGCATAAGATGGAGAGCAAAGAAGGCGACAGAGCCTTCTTTGTCAGGGCTGCTTCCTGGGAGGATGGGGCGCTAAGGGCGTCTCAGTCCCTGACGATCTAAGCGGTGGTGGCCAGGAGAGCCCGCTTGCCACCGATGGGATTCACCCTCCAGAGCAGAGGTGCGGGAGCAAACAGCTAGCATGTGCATTCATCTACCTTTGGGGTACTCCTCTCCTTTGAAAGAGTGACAGGAACAGACCAGATCGCCTTAGCCCTGCCTCCCTGGAACATTGAAGCGCTTGCAACAATACAATGGATGTCCCTCTCTCCAAGAAAGCAGGGAGACAGTCTCCCAGTTCCTACTACACTGGGTCAATTTTTAGGGTTAACGTTTTAAATATAAACAAAGAAACAGGAGTTCACACGACCACGAGTCCTCTTCTCTTTGGACAATTCAGATCATGATACACAAAGGTTTCAGATACATAAGATTCAGATCATGATACTCAAGCAACCTAAGTAACACTCAGGGAAAAGACTGAGGTTTCTGTTTTCCTTAGGTTTCTTCCAAAACCAATAGTATGATTCCTTCATGCCTTCATCATAGAATATATTGTCTGTTACTCAGAAGCCTAACTATGCAGCATCTGTCCTCAAAAGACTTCACAACACACCCTTATAACAGATTCATCAATTAACCCTGGACCTCGAGCCAAGTAAGGAGTCACATCATCTCCCCTGTTCCTTTCTCTTTTCTTTACCCTAAAAAAAAAAAAAAAAAAATGAATTCAGCCTTCAATCTTTTGGTTTCAAATCGTTACTCCAAACTCTTGATGTTTTCCCCAGTTGCCCGAGTATGGAAAGTATCATGTCCATGCTGGCTCCAACCAACCATTCCAGTTCGTCACGGTTCCCCAAGGGCCCAGGAGTAAGATGTTCCACGAGAAGTGTCACGGTTAACGAGAAATCCCAAAGCAAGGGCTTTGTGTTATGTCAGAAAGAAGTCAAAATTCAAAAGACAAGCACTCATCCAAGATCGAAAATAGCATGTTCTTAAACCACAAAAATCAAACAAAAATGATTTTTGAAATTACATCTCACAAACACATGCTCCAGGGGCCAGCAAACTATGACCCACAGGCCAAATCCAGTCCACCACCCATTTTTGTAAATAAAATTTTATTGACTCACATCCACACCCACTTGTTTACATGTATCTATGGCTGTTTTTACTATACTTCACAGTTTAGCGGTTGTGATAGATACTTTATGGGCCACAGAGCCAAAAATATTTACTAAGTGGCCCTTTACAAAGTTTGCCAGCCTTGTTCTAGGCCAAAAATTAGTTTCTATGACCTTCAAATCCTTCAGCTGGCTTTGTCCCTTTTGGTCTTAAATAAAATTATCAAATAAGAGCATTTTAATGACAGCATTAATAAATCATTACTTCGGGGTTAGGAAAGAAGAGAAAGTCAAAGAACTTTTAAAGATTCACAACCATTCTTTTTGAAATAAAAATTAGAAAAATACCAGGTAACTGAATTCAACCACAAATATTTATTGAACATGTACCATGTGTCTGGTGTTTTTAATGTGGGCTTTTCCCTTGATTGTGAGGAAAGAAAACATTTCAGTTTTTCCTTTCCTTTCTTCCCCCCTTCTTGTTTTCCTTTTTTCTTTTCTTTTTATCCATCCCCCCCCAATCCACTATGCCCTTTTTTACTTTGCCTGGTCAAATGAAAACAGCTTTAAAGAGTCCCCACCTCTGACAGGTGTCCTGTCTGAAACGGGTTATGCATACATACGTTGTGGGTATTTGGATCGCTCAAGTCATCTACGAAGTGCATTTTACCCCTAGGCTTGATACCCAAACTGTAGGATTAAGTCATTTAGAATGTACTTGATTCCTATAATACATGGTGATTTTGTTCGTGTTGTTTGATTTTATTTCCTTGCGCAGAATGATTTCCATTAGCTGGCTTGCAGATTAGCCACCCCATCTCCTGACAAGAGCTCTTCGATCAAATGGTCTGGAGTGGCCCCATGTCTTGCTGCTGCTGCCATGGGACTGATTTAAGAGATGGACAAAAAGTAGACACAGAGAAGTCCAGATAGTGTGATTAATGGTCGATCCAACTTTCTCTGAACCGCATATCACGACTTAATGGGAAACCCTGAAGAGATTAAAGGGGGAATTACATTACCATGAATAATATAAAAAAGTGATATTCTGTCTAAAAAGCTTTTGAGTGCAAGTGACTCGAACAAATATATTAACAGAGCTTACAGCAGATTCAATCAGGTTGAACGTTCCCCAGAATTTATTTTGAACTAAGCTTTATATATCTGAGATGTGAAGAATGAATCTATCCAGGACTGGCAGGAAGGCTATTAATATGCAGATTTTAATTCTGCCTTAGATTCTGCAGAGGTTCTATTGTCCCTCCCTTACAACTGGCAACCTCTCCCCATTACAGATGTACTACACCCCCAAAAATCTCAATGCCCCAATTATGCTCCAGCAAGCTAAGATTTATTTTCCTCACTTTACTCTAACTTCCAAAAATCAGTTCAAATTTGTATTATCAAGGCACCGATAGAGCCATTATGTTGAAAAGTATGAATTATGTCACTCCAACCCGTCCTTCTGTTGGAAACACCAATTCAGGGGCATATTTGGGGGGCAAAACTTAGCACTTAAGATAGAAATCTGCTTTACAAAAATGAGGTGCACATTAACTTATAATTAAGCCATGATGTTCGTCCGGTTACGGTGTATGACGTGTTAACGGGCTGCAACCAAAAGGCAAATATTGAAATGAAGGCGTTTATTTTTGAACCAACAAACCTGAACAGAACCATTACAATAAGTCCTATTAGCATTCCAGTTATTGGGCAAAATAATTTCATCTCTAAAATTAATTAAATATATTGGAATGACCTGGACTCATTTCTGTGGCAAGGGGACGGAACAGCACTGCATGAAAGGCGAACTCATTTACAGTCAACGGGCCCATCAATTCCTTGACAGATTAAGTTTAAGTTGATGGGAAGTGAAAGTTAAAAATATGATTCATCCACTAAGGCAGCGATGTGCTCCAAAGGAGTTTGCAAAGCAATTTTTAAAATAAACTCAATTTTATTTCATTATTACTTTTTTTTTTTTTTTAATTTAGGGAGAGAATGCCTTTGGGTTGAGACATAAACTATGTTGAAAAGTTCATTGTTTAGAAAATTCTGATTCTGTCTAGAGTTGTCTGTATTTTATTTTCCTAAGCAATCTGGATTTTTTGGTAAAGAAGACTAATAATGTGTATGACAAGTGGAAGGAATGAGTGAGCTCCAAGGGCTTTTGCCAGGTTTTCGAAGAGAAGCAACCACAGACTCTTGGTTCAAATCAGGTCCACGATCCCAGACCTTCTGAATCACCTAATGAATGAGAAGTGCTCAGTAGGCATTAGGAGTACTAGCGACTATACCTTGAGAGCACATGCACTGCAGGGCCGTTTGAACCTAGTGTTTGGGTGTCTACTCAGTCACTTACAAGCTGTGTGGTCTTAGAAACACAGCTAGCTCCTCAGTCCCTCACTTTGCTCATCTGTAAAATGCGTACACTCATGTGTCCCCTCGGCAGGACTGCTGTATTCAACTGAAAGAGCAGATATACACAAAGCACGTACTATAGTATCCCCAATGTAATGGCTCAGTAAATGTTAGTTTCCACCCCACCCCCATAGGTTGGATCCGGCAGACATTCCAATAGGTCTGGTAGTACTCAACTTTTCTAGGCTTTTCTAAGGAACATGGCAACAGCTTGTCTCTTTAGATTAGGTTTCTGGGCCTCTGGACCCAGGAGTGTTTGTTGAACATACAGATTCCTGGACCCCATCCAGGACGTTATCAGAATTGCTGGAGAGTGGGGTCCAGGAAGAGAGATTTTGAAAATGACTCCTAATTGAGTCTTAGGGACCCAGAATTTTTGAGAATTTCTCAAACAGGATGTAAACGCAGAATCACAAACCATCAATTCTTGAGCACATCAACTGCCAATCATTAGATATGACTACAAAGGGCTGCAACTATGGATCTAATGTTCTTTGGACAATCCCTCACCCTTGTTTTCCACGTATGTGCCATCAGGCTGCCTTTCAGTTCCTCGAACTGTCTGGAATAGGACCAGGCCTTAATGTCCTGGTTACCTACTGTTGGCTCTACTCCTCATCCCAAGCCCTCCTTCTTCTCCTGCCTAAACTCCTCTTCCTCTCTTTCGTGCCTCAGTTCCAAACTGATCTCCTTCAGTTCCAAACTGATCTCCTTATGGAAGCCTTCTCCATCCCCTACACAAAGTTGTTCTAAGCTGCACTAGGACCTTACACTCCTTCTCATGGCACTAACCATCTTGTGATTATTTAACTCAGTGAAATTTTTCCCCCCTTTTTTTTAAAGACTGACTTCTCTTCCTCCCTGAAAGCTGATGGAAGGTGGGGACTGTTTCTTCCTCATTCACCAGATCATCCCTCATGGCCAGCATGGGGCATGGTATGGACTGAACTGTGTCCCTCCCAAATTCATACACTGAAGTACTAACCCGTGATGTGACAGTATTTGGAGACAGGACCTTTAAAGAAGTCATTAAGCTTAAATTAAGTCATGAAGGTAGATCCCTAACCCAATATGACTGGTATTCTTATAAGAAAAGGAAGAGACACCAGGGATGTGCCCAACAGACAGAGGGATAACCGTGTGAAGACAGAGCAAGAAGGAGGCCATCTGCAAGCTAAAGAGGGAGGCCTCAGGAAAAACCAACTCTGCCACCACCTTAATCTTGGACTTCCAGCTTCCCTCCAATACAGTGAGGAAATAAGCTCCTATTGTTCAAACCATCCAGTCTATGGTGTTCTGTTGTGGAAGCCCCAGAAAACGAATATAGAGCCTGTTCCAGGGTGGGGGCTCAAAAGCTACTCCATGGCCAACCATGACCACCAGGCATTGTCGGCTTCTCTCCACTCTTCCCTGTATCTGGGGAAATGAGACTGCTGAACTTATTTATGAATGGATTAATAGAAACAATCTGAAGACATCCCATGCACAGAAGGCCATGATGGTCCTACAGGCAACTGATTCCTGAAGGCAGAGCTTGGAACCAATGCAGCATCCCTGAGCTGGGACCTGGACCATCACTTAATGCAAACACTTTATGGGTCTCCCATAAAACTTCTGACTCTGGCAAACTGCCCCACCCTGGCTAGAATGCTGCCAGTAGGAAGGAAGTCACCAACTAATCAGACCACCCTCTGGAGTCCTAAGGAGCTAAGATGAAGCTGTCTCAGGGAACCAGCACATGCTGGTAATTTGTGGATATCTGCCTAGGAAAAGAATCCTTAATGTGAGAATGGAAAAGTAATTCACATTTAGTTTGCTGTCTTATTCTAGAAATAATCTCATTTTTAATATTTTCATTTGAACCCACTGTGCACTGCAGTGAGCCAGAAAATGGCTCAGAGTTCTGTCTCAAATACAGCTCTGCCACTTAATGGCTCTGTGACTGCGGCAGTGACTTAGTTCAGTCATTCACGGCTTCCTCATCGGCAAATGAGCAACCATTTACTTAGTAAAACAGACATGATGTCTACTCGATAAGAAGATTCAATCAGATATGGGATGCAAAGTGCTCAGCACAGTGCTCTCAATAAACCATAAGTATGGCTGTATTATTATTAAGGAGTCAGATTTTCTTATCAATAATTAATGTAATAAATGTTAGCAATCATTGAGAGATGCCCACTGTCAAACAATTACAACCAGAGACAATACCAGTATCTGTTCTCCATTTCCTTACCAAAATATTTGCTCTCAAAACTCAATTTTTCATTCAATGGAAAGAGCTCATGCCAGATGTTTGTCAAAACACACAAGTCAATTAATTCATGGATATTTTGAAAGTAGGAAACATGGGATTCTGCTCAGCGACGCTTTTCTTACTGTAGTAACCTGCAAGCCCTACAACTGGAGGCTTTGAAAGTGACGAATGTAAGTCTAGGTAGGGATTATCTTTCATCACAGTGATCTAATAATAATCTCTGCTTTGACAAGAAATTTATGGCAGGCTGCTGGAACGTTAGTTTATTGATGATTAAAGTATCAACTGTCCTTGATACAAATAAACAGGGTTTCTGAATCATAAGCAGTCAGACAGGGCACCCACCGGGGCTCTGGGGGCTGTGCAATTTATGGGTATTCAATTCTCATCAATGTATTGTCAGTATATCCAAGGCATCTGACAGGTTCCTGTTTCGAGGATGGATGCTCTTTCTACAATCCAAGGAGCACAAAAGGTAAGGTCTCAGCCTTATAGGTTTAAAGCCTGCATTATCACCAAGGATTTAATATTGGGAACTGCCCTTGGCTCCAGATTTTTCTATTCCACGTCTTTCAGGATTTGGTACATTCAGTATATTACTAAGGACAGGATTTGGCAACCACTGAAAAGTTTCCATGACAGGGTCCAGGCCTCTATTGAAGGTACTGGGTGGGAAGTTTCAATGACCAAACCATGACCCCCAGAGTTAATGACGGAAAGGAGGACCATTCTAACAGGGAATTCACACACAGGGAAATGGTTGCCAATATGGATGCCATGGGGGACCCCGGGCAGACACTGTTGGCTGCCTGCTCCACAGCCGTTATTCCTCCCTTCATTCTTGATAACGAACTTCCAGTCTCTCCCACTCCCGGCCCAAAAAAGAATGCCTGACTTGTGGGAGACAGTTGTCGTGGTCTCATTTCCCTTGCTGAGACACAGATAGGTATGCGATGCCATTGTGGCCAATGTCTCATGAGGGGGTTCTACTGACAGAGGCATCTGGAAAGGTGTTCTTCACTTTTTAAAGCATACACGAGACAGGAACATTCTTATCTCTTGAGTCTCTGCTCATTATGATCTGCAAGTGATTCCTGGGACTTGGCAACCATTTTGTGACTATGAGGTGAGCCTGCCTCAGAGAATAAACCAACGTGCTGGGGAAAGCAGAGAAGAAAGTCAGAGCTAATCTAGGTGCCAGATGACATTTTTAAGCCTTTGCATTAACCAAATCTGAAACTGCTTGAGCTCCAGACTTCTTCTGATGAAAGATAATATATTTTGCTCTTGTTGTTATTCAAGCTACTTTTAATGGTTTTCTGTTACTCATAGCCAAAAGCTCCCTTTCTTAACATGACTCCATCTCTCCTCCAATGTTTGTAAATATTCCCCACTGTTAGCCCTAATACCTCAAATTACATAGAATACTTTCTTTTTTTTTAAGATTTATTTAGTTATTTTAGAAAGACAGAGAGAGCGCACATGTGAGCATGAAGGGGAGGGGCAGAGGGAGAGGGAGAGAGAGAATCTCAAGTAGACTCTGCCCTGAGCACAGAGCCCAATGCAGAGCTCGATCTCACAACCCATGAGATCATGACCTGAGCTGCAATAAAAAGTCGGACACTGAACTGACTGAGCCACCCAGGCACCCCAAATACTCACTTTCTCAGTGGAAAATGCCCATGTGAGTAGTATCAGGAATGGGCATCCTAATCTAACTTCGTGGTATTTGATTATTTTCTTCTTATCTGAGATTAGAGGGGCAGACAAAAAAAGAGAAGAATGGCAAAATAGGAGTACAGGATACTGACAGAAGCATGAGCCTGGTAGGCACAATGGCACAGGACTTAGAAATTGCACAATTAGATTCCTGGGAGGAATCCAAAATGTAGAAGAAAGTTATCCAAAGTATTTGGTATCTATACGAAGATACCAAAGATAAACTTCCCCTAACTTTAATCTCTCTGTGGGTGGATATCTGGGGCTATTTTGTGATAGGGGTGGGAGAGGTTCATTCTCAAAGGGACCCGGCAGCCAAGAGGGTAGCAGCTCTTAGTATGAGTAGCATGCTGATTCCGGTAAGAGGCACAGCAGGAGAGAATGGAGCATAATCGTCTCTCCCTCTCCCTTACTATCAGGAGGGTAATGATACAGTGGAGTAATGCCCTCGGGTAAACAAATCACTTGCATCTGCCAGCCTCCCCTGCAGTTACGTGTAGCCATGTGACTCATTCCTGGCCAATGGGATGTTAGTGAGTACCGAGCGGCACTTCTGGGAAACTCCTTTGAGGGAGGTGACTCAGCTGGAAGGTACATTCCTCCTTCTGCCTCCCCTTTCCTTCTGCTTTCTGTAGGTTGGAACTCAGGAAGAACCCAACAGAAGAGGTTCCAGGAGCCATCCTGGATCAAGAAGTTAACTTCTCAGGATAGAAGGCAAATGGCTGAGAATGGTGGAACAGAAAAATAAGAGGAGTCTTCAATGACTTCATAGAACCATCAGGTCAGTCCTGGACTAGCCACCTAGCCATGGACTTCTTTTACGTGGAAAGATAAACGCTTCTGTGTTGAAGCCAATAACATTTTGGGTTTTCTGTTTTATGCAAGTGAACCAATCACTAGCTGGAACAGTGGCATTTTTGCTATGTAAGATGTCTGATGCTTTCACTTGACTTCAACATTGGCTACAATACTGACTTAAAATGTCCATAGCATGTCTTTAAGACACTTTAATTCTTATTCTTATGCTAAAAGTCTGTGCATTCCAGGTTCAAATACTTCATTTACATGAATGAGAACTTGCAATGTGTAAGACTAAGGAAAAGTTATACTGAGTCAGACCCCACTGATCAACCAACCCCAGTTCCCATCTGTGGCATCGAGAAATCCTTTGTTGAGGGGACATGTTCTTCCTCCTTGAACCCACCTCCAGAGATCAGGAACATAAAATCGTCCCACCATAAACTCATCACTGATCTACTTATCTTGCTTTTATTCAAAAGTGGTTTTTCACCTATCTTCTGCAGTATGAGTTTCTTAAGCTCACTATTCCCTACATATGGTGGCACTTCCTGCAATAAGCCTGTCTTTTGCTGTTTCCAAGTTCAATGGTATCAACCAACAGTACAGTCCCTTAATTCTTTTCTTTGTAGGCAAAAGGAGCATCATTTTGGTGAAGCCTTAAGAGTGTGCACGCACATCTTTTTTCTTCTCCTTCTAGGCCCATGGGGAGATGCTACATTCCCTCCCACTGTGAGGTTACATGATTAGTTCTGACCAATAGGCAGCTGACTGGAAGTGACATGTGACTTTCCAAAACAAAGCATACATCTGCTGTGGAAAGCGACTCCAGTAGTGAACAAGAAGGCCACATGTACCAGACAGTGTATCTGTGAGACAATGGAGCCAACACCTACCTGGGTCCCTGATGGCTGTGTGTGCAGGAACCCTGCCAACCCACATGGAGCACATAGTGTGCGCAAGAAATAACAACAGGCTCTGTGTCAGATAGCCTCCCTTCCCCCTTCACACCCCCATTCTACACGCCCACAGGACTCACATATACTTTCACACCAGGAAAGAAAAAAATTATTTTTACTTTATTTATTTATTTATTTATTTATTTATTTATTTATTTATTTATTTTACTATTTATTATTTATTTACTATTATTTACTATTTACTATTTATTATTTATTTACTATAGTAAAATAAATAGATAGTTCTACTATCTTCCTATCATTTCACTATTGGTTCTGGCTACAGAAAAAGATTGGTCTAATGTCCTCAGGGATCAGACGGTGATGACTCCCAGGGCCCTCATCTGGTGCTAACAGAGTCCCACCTCAGTTTTCCCTATATTAAGAAAGAAAGACAGAAAATGAAAGCACTTGGCGCTCATTACCTTTGCTTCTTGTAGAAATGCCGTCACTGAATTATGATTGAGGGTTATGTCAGTTTAGGGGGCTGACATAAGAACTGTCTGTTCGAAATGCATTTCCATGGCTTTTATAAAATCACAGTGGGCTGTAACTCCACCCTCTGGAGCATCCAAGCCCTCGCGCGTGGCCCCGTGAAGCACACACTTGTAGAAGTGCAACCCCGGGAAAAGCATTCACCTCTGCAGACTGCCTCGTACTATGCAGTTTGTACTCCCTGACAATCGCAGCACTGTGGTTTGCTTCCAGCCTTATCTGCCAGGCAACCTTGGGACCAGATTCAAAGCCAAGCCAGGAAACAGGCTTACTGTAAGTTCCAGCAACGTCCAATCTGCCATCTTCAGATTATCCCTCTTTTTTCTCCTAATTTTCAGACCTGACATGATATTGTATGTTCTCCAGCTTGAGGAATGCAGAGTCCTTCACCTTATACAAAGTCGGGAGCGCTCTCCTTACCACGGACCCACGTGCTGGAAGGCCGTACAAACACGTCCTTGCATAGGGTCATCTACCCGCTATCATTCAGGGAGGGCCTGAGATGCATGGACACAGGGGATTCCTGCTGCCTTCCATTTCACATCCTGAAATGTGGGAGTTTTCCCTGGAAAGCATCCCTTGAAAAAAAATCATGAAAATTAAACCCAGGTGGATAGCTAGGGTCTGCCTAATTCACGCATTTTCTATCCTCTGTTCAGAGAGGCCCTCTGGTAACTGGCTTCGAGCAGGAGGCCAGTCCATGAAAATAGTCCCACCAGTCCTTGGCCAGTTCTTCGAAACAAAACAAAACAAAACAAAACAAAACAAAACAAAACAAAACAAAAAAAAACTTTAACTACTTTTTGTTTTTCATATTATAAAAGCAACCCATTTCTCTTCACAAAAGAAGAGAAATCAGAGAAAAAAGGAAGGAAAAAGCAGAAATGGTAAGAAGTGAGACACTGTGCACTTTCTGAGCTCCTAGATCTGTGCTGAATCCACTCACATTATGGAAAGGCAGGGCCACTCACAGTTGTCACATTACACATCAGGACCTCGAGGTTTGCCAGCGCAAACTTACTTATCTAATGTCCCGTCTCTCAGCCAGTTAGTGGTGGAGGCGGAATTGGAATCCATAGCTATTTGACAAAGTTCATTACCTTCACCTCGAATAACTGAATTATAGCATGTAGCCTGGCCCACAGTGAGTAACTCGATGTGTGTGTCCATGCACATATGTGTGTGTGATAAAGGAGATGCATATAGTACATGCAGTTTTGTAAACTGCTTTTCACACTTAAAGTTCAGAAAATACATTGAGTTCTCTACATATTTTCAAAGGGCTCTGGAAGTCTAAATTTATTGTATCTACTCACCAACCCCCCAACTCAGCTGACCGAGGGGGACATAATTCTCATACAGAACTTCCCTGAATAAAGTAAGTAGGAGCTCATAGGAACACACAGAAACTCACTGCTCAGGAAGAGGTAACAGTCAGAAGCCCAGAGCGTAGCCACTCTCCACAGATAGGGACGCAGACACATTCCATGGTCAGAGGCCCGCAGTCAACGTCAGCATTAATGAACAGTTCGAAAATGACAACTTGTTTGTAGGTCAAAACCAAAGACAATTCTTTCCTGCTTTTACTCCAAATCAGTGGATCTCATGACCACCAATGATACCCATAAGCACGGACTGATGTGCTTACAACCAGCAAGTATGTTTGACTATCACACGCGACACCTATGTGGGAGAACCTGGGTGCAAGCAACACAACCATCATGTCTGGAACCAGAGCTCAGAATCAAGATCGGGCATACACGAATAAACGATCACCTCTTAACTACTGATATTTAAAGAACACTTGGGTTCACGAATCTGTTTTTGCTTTTGTTCTCTGCTGCAGGACATTAATCCTGCACAGGATTCTGTGGTTATTACTTTTTTCCCCCTCTTTTTCTTTTTTTCCCCTACCACATCTAAATGGACGATTGCAACACTCCCTCACACAGACACTGACCATAGATCAGAAGCCAGAGAAACTGTGTTGGTGGAAAAAGAAAGAAGGACTGTTGATTCTATTTCTGAGATTGGTGTGTGGCTTGCAGCAAGAGTGTGTGTGTGTGTGTGTGTGTGTGTGTGTGTGTGTGTGTGTGTGTGAGTGCACACGCATACAGTATGTTGTAAGCGGGAGCCACAAACACTGGGAACTGGGAAATATCCGTGTTTGAATGTAGTGTGGTGTTATAAATTTATATTGGATCTGATCCTATCTACGAAGAGAGAGTAAATTGCTCAATAGAGGTGCATTAATAGCAAGATAAAGGAAACGAACGCATTCCAGCATCAAGTATAAATGCTCAGGGGGTCATCGCCTGTGTTAGATTATCTACTGCACTTCACCCCGACATTAGCATTAGTAATTACCAGCTGCCTCTCTTTAGGGGGAAAACATGCTTTGGTGGAAGTGCAGAAATTTCATTTCCCAGAGAGCCGCTGCCAGTACAATTTGTACAGATATCGCATGTGCAAATCTGTCCATCCGTGGAGGAGAGTTTAGAAATTTAAAGTAATGCATCTGTGTGCACCCTAAAATATAACATTTTCAGACCTGAAGTCCTACTTCTGTCAACAAGAATTAACGAAATATTTTGCAGAATTGCTTACTGGAAGAGAAATACACTCTTTAAAATCCTACTGTACCTTCTTCCCCTAAATAATGCTCTAAGTTTTCTTTCTAGAACTACAATAGGTTCTGTGACAAGCATGCCTACCACATGCCAAGCAGAGAGGCAGAGCACTGGGTATTTTCACCAGTTACTTCAATTAATCCTTACAAAAAGCCCTTAGGAGCTGAACAATGCTCACCGAGCCTCAAAAATGAGTCACCGCCTCATAGAGCTACCGTGGCTTTGCCTGTGCACCTAATGACAAATCCAAATGCCACTGTTCCGTTCACCAAATATTTAGGGAGCACCTACTATGTGTCATGTGTCATGCACAGAGAAGCTCCAGGAAAAACAATGAAGCCGTTGCAACAGGACGTGGTTAAGTGATAAAGGCAGACATGAGTTACAAGGGGTACTAGTTCCTTAAATGTTACACAACACAAAACGATCGTTCCTGTCTTGGGATGCTTCTGCGGTCTCCAAATTGCCTCCTTACCAGGGCTCCTTTCCCCATTCGCCCCCCAGCTGTGAAAGGGCATAGCTTTGCTTGCTGTCCAAAGCGACCATTCCAGGTAATGGAAGAAATTGCAATAGAAGAAACATATAAACAGGGTAAGTTTTCAAATGCATCTCTCAGGTACTATTCCGGACAAAATGAACAGAAATAAACAATCCTCCAATATCAGGTGACATATTTTATACTTTTCCACCCTGCGTTTTAGGAAGGTAGGAGAAAGAAAAACGCTCCTAAATCAGGGTTTCAGAATCAGATGCTGGTATTAGAAATAAGATTAACCTGGTCCCTTAACAATCAAATTTATGACTAGTAAAGGGTTATGAAAAATTCTATCTCGATGTCAAATGTAGGAAGCACAGTCTTCGGAGGCATCTAATGATGAACTGCGGCTGGAGCAATAAGCTCGGTGAGGGGAATGAGCGGTTCAAGAGTTCAGCACGTGTGTGCTGCAAAGGTGTGCAGTTAAAGAGGAGGGCTGGCTCCAGACAAAGGCAAGGGAAGGTCATCCTCAGAGCCATTTCATCTTCATTACAATGGGCGAGCCAGTGGCCACGGTGCACACACCTCGACGTGCACGCTGCACTCAGGTGTAAGACTCGCCGGGACATTAAAATACTCAACACAAGTAAACAGGCCACGTGCTGGTGCCGGCGGCGCCCTGATATTGCCATCTGGGCTTCCCGGCGCAGCCCCAGCCACCCAAAATAGATGCGACAGGAACGGTCCCCCCAACCCCATGCCCCACACCTGCCTTTTTTTTTTTTTTTTGGTGTGAGTGATAGATTAATTAAAGATTACAATCTATCTTCTTCAGAGAACAGAGAATTGGACTTGCAATCAGCAACTTAATTTTCTTTCAGGTAACTGCCAAACTTAAATTCGTTCTCCCAAATAAAATAATGGCCCCCATCTGTAAAGCTCGAGATTCCATGTTCCAATAAGCCGGTGTTCATGATGTGCCCTGTAAACCCTCATCTCTCAGTTTTCAGGAACTGGAGGAAAGGTGAATTTCATTTACTGATTATCAGAAGGCTCCTGAGAGATAGCGGGGCTATTGTAATGGGAAAGAAAGTCCTGACCCACATCTGGAACAACCTTTCTCAGAAGGCCGAGGCCAAGGGCTTTCCATTTGGGAGTGCTGCCCCCATGGCGGAGGAGTCTCACCCTCCCTCCAAACTCAAACAGGACCAGCTGCCCTAATGCGGCCTCCTCACCCCCACATACACGGGGGCTATAGGGACCCAGATTCCAACCCCCAGTAGCATAACTAAACCGCCACCCCTGGCTTGTGCATGAGTATGGGTTTTAAGGCATACATTTATTCCCAGTTGCAAGTGATGTGTTTCCATCAGCAAGAGAAAAGGCAGATCACACAAAGGTGATGAGGAGGATGAAAACAACAACTATCATTGGCTGAGCTGAAAGGCAGTCGGCCCGGCAGTTACGGGCTCAGCATCTGCAGTCACTGAGAAAGCCAGCCATAGCCTAGGTCCGGTCACAGCCTCTAAACCTTCACTCAGCCACCTGGACAAGGCGCATCGTTTATCATCAGGGTGTTTGGGGATTAAGGATTAAGTGAGCTGACAGATGGATAAAAAGGTAGATGGTGAATTCAGGGATGGACAGAGGGATGGCTGGAATGCCAGAAGGATGGATGAGCACAAGGAAGGAAAGAAGGGAGGCTGGGTGTAGACACTGATATTTAAAAGGCCTGGCCTAGAGGTACGACACAGCAAGTCTTCAATAAAAGGCTTCTGTTGTTACACTGAGCACTCTGACCAGACTATGTAGACATGGAAATTAAGGGGAAAAATAATCCACATAAGCTAGAAGCAAGACACCTCCTCTCCCTCATCATCTGTCATCACCGTCCTCTCCTCTCCCTTCCTCATCCCGGTGATGGCCCTTAGGAGCCAGGCCACAGCACATGAGGCAGGCACAACCCTGCTCTGGCTGGGGTCGCACTGAGAAAGCTCGAAAGGCACGTCCTCTGCCACTGTCTCCACTGTGATGTGTATTGGCAGCAGGAAGTTGCTGGAAGGGAAAAGAAACAGAGCAAGCCTGAAGCAGGGAGTGCTCGTATGGCTCGGTGGGCAAAGCTGCATTCGAGGGTCAGCTGGGCAGCCAATTCCTCACATGACAAAAGGCCACAACCTCCCAGACCAGCCGGCAACATGGGCCCGCTGGGGGCAGCCTCCATCCCTTTGGACGGATCACCCTTGCTCTGGAAGGATTCAGTCATCATGAACTCATCCAGCTGAGAACCTCAGACCCTGAAATCAACTGATGGGGAAAACATACAGTTCTGTGGCGGATAAGACATTTACACTAAAAATTTAGATGGGGCAGAAGGGAGAATGGTGCCAAATTATACCCAATGACATTTCCAAGTGCAGGCACATGGCCTGGGAGAAAACATTGTCTAAAAACAACATTTTAGGGGCGCCTGGGTGGCTCAGTCGTTAAGTGTCTGCCTTCGGCTCAGGGCCTGATCCCAGGGTCCTGGGATGGAGCCCCACATTGGGCTCCTCCACTGGGAGGCTGCTTCTTCCTCTCCCACTCCCCCTTCTGTGTTCCCTCTCTCGCTGGCTGTCTCTCTCTCTCTCTCTCTGTCAAATAAAAAATAAAATCTTCAAAAAAATGTAAAAATATAAAAACAACATTTTAGGCCATGCAGCATGTGTTTTAAACTTCACGATAATAATGCTAGCCAGCATTTAATGGATGCCTAATGTACACAAGGCACAGTGGTAGGTACTTACAAATGCTAACTCCAAACATCCGAGTGACTTCACTGGGGCACCCACTGCCACTGCTGACATCATGGGGATTGAGAGCTGACACCCACTGGATGCTGAGTGCTCAGCAGGCGCTGTGCCAGGCACTCCCCCTGCAGGACTTCCCGACCCACTCTCTCCTGATCATCCCCACCTTACCACCAAGGAAACTGGGTCCCAGAAAGCCTAAACTCCTTGCTCAAGGTCACACCCCTGGGAATCGGTAGAGACGGACTCCCTCCGGCCCCTGATCCTGTTCCTTCGCTGCCACGGCTGCCAAAGGAAACAGCAGGTCAGAATTGCCGAAGGCACGTTGTAACGAAGTCTATACACTTAATGATTCCAGAGAAGAAGAGATCATTTCAAACCTTCCTTATGGAACAACAATCAGAAGATGCCAAAAGAGTAGGCCTTCTCTTCAAAAGTGATTCAAACGTCCGTGGCATCAGACCCAAATGAAGTCTCGTTTCTGACGGCCCGTTAAGGCCTCCTCACTCTGGGTTTCAAGGCGGGGTGGGGGCCGGGTGTACGTGAAAGAGACTCAGGATACTTGGCACACTGCATTTCTGTCCTGACTCCTCTTTGGAGAGATGGAGTCCTACAATTAGCTTCCAAACAATAAAAGTGAGCAGCTGGGGCTACAGTAGGAGCTGAAGAAAGATAAAGCAGGGAGTGAGTCCCCATATCATCCATCTCCCGGGCTCGGAAAGGAGGCCGTGGGGGACCTGGTCTAGGCTTGGTCCCCATCACTGATCACTCAGACTCAGATGGCAGAGGCAGAATTAGCAGGCGATGTTATCTCCCTGAGCAGACCCTTCCTGTCTGCAGCCTCTGCTCTGCTCGGGGACAAGCACTCAATGCAGGGACAGAGAGAGAGAATGAGATATAAACTAATTTTGCAACTTCTCCTAGTTGACACGAACTTGGGGGTGTCTGTCTATAGTCAAAGTATAAAACAGTATTGTAGGGCATTCTCCCAAACACATAGTTTTGAGATGATCACTGTTTTTTTTTTTTAGATTTTATTTATTTATTTATTTATTTATTTAGAGAGTATGTGAGAAGGGGGATGGGGCAGAGGGAAATGGAGAGAGAGGATCTCAAGCAGACTCACTGCTGAGCGGGGAGCCAGACACGGGGCTCGAGTTCATGACCCTGAGATGATGACCTAAACCAAAATCAAGAGTCGGACATCTAACCAACTAAGCCATCCAGGAGCCCCTGAGATAATCACTATTTAGACCAAAGGGTGGAGACAACAGGCCTCCACATAGTGGAGTGGTTCCACTGCCTTCTAAGATTCCAGCATGTTTTTGTTTGTTTGTTTTTGTTTTTTGCCATTGGTCATGTCCTCTTCCACCCTTGGGTCCAATCATGCCAAAACTCTTCAAAATTTTGGTTTGTTTGGTTTTTTTGTTTGTTTGTTTGTTTTTAATGGTAGAAATAAGATGCTGTGGACATCCAAATCAAAATTGAGTTTCCTGGGAATTACAATCATGGCCTTTCACCAAGACCAAGAGTCTCTAGATGGCTTCCAGCCGGTTGTGTGAATGAGCTGTCAGGATTTAAAATTACAAGCAGGATTTACAATAACAAAGAACAGCTAGCATTTACTGAGCACCTATATTGTGCCAGGTGCTATGTGAGCTGATTTGTTCTGACTGGTT
Organism: Ursus arctos; assembly: GCF_023065955.2. NCBI lineage: Eukaryota > Metazoa > Chordata > Mammalia > Carnivora > Ursidae > Ursus > Ursus arctos. The sequence continues at coordinate 31,261,923 of NW_026622863.1, read as the reverse complement.
GACTTAATTCTGAGATTTTTCATTTTTAATACTGGAGGAGCCTCAGGGAGGGGAAGCTTCCTGCCCAAGGGTACACAGCTAATGCCTCCAAGATATCCACACTGCAGATCAAAAACAGCCAGATAATTCTAAATTTCTTTCTTTTTGTCTAACTCAGGGATTCAACGATTGTAATATTAATTTTTCCAGTATGACTTGAATTAGAACACTGGCTTACATCCATCTTTCTAAGAACTCTCTTCAGCCTTCACCTCTTAATTTTGGCAAACACTTATAGGATTACTATTTTGTATTTGGCCTTAGACTGGGAGGACAACTATTAACAAGATTGATGCACACCTCCCCTCGTGGGCTCCTGGAGAAGACAGACATGTAGATGATCAAGTGTACTAAGATTGATGGGGATTCTAGAAACTTCTGAGGGAACATTCAGGAGCAGCACCAACTTGGTCCTCAAAGACCAGGGAAGGCTTTCTGGAGGAATAACGTTTAAGCTGAGACCCAAGACGAGGTGGACTTAGGCCTGGTGATAATATGGACAAAGGACAACTTCCAAGCAGAAGAACCGCAGGTCTGCCATTCAGAAGGACCCATGATTACACCTGCCAGTCTCTCCCACCAGAAGTCTTTCAAACACTCAAGCTCGCCTTGGAAAATCTGTTCGAAAATGCAGTTGCTGTGCTACTGAATCATTTGGAATCCCAGTTACCAATGTGCATGATGAAGACAGACCCCTCTTTCAAAAGCGGGTGAGGACCAAATGCTGGGATACTAGCGATTAGGTCCGAGTCACCAGGGCCACTCTGTCCAGAACTGCCTCACCCACAGCCCAGACACTTGTGCTCACCGACCCTAAGAAACCAACAGGCTGCCTGCGAAAAGGCAGCCCTTACAAGACTCCCTCTCCCAGCTCGTTTTCCATGAAAAGTAGATGGGGTAATGACAACCAGTTCTGAGTCCAAACCATGTGGTTCAGGGATTCTGCATCCTGGTGATCTTCTCTGTTTTGAAGATAAATTTTAGGATATAAAAAGGGATGGGTGGATTCTCTCTGAGTAAAGCAAACATTTGATCAACGTTGGAGAGCAGGGACCTGAAGTTACAACCCCTGGCAAGAACTGCCAGTGAGGATACTCTGTTGCCAAGTCTGGACAGAGCTCCTAAGCATTTGGCAACCAAATGAACAGAGGGACAATGAATGTCCTCTTAAGAAAATTAAACAGGCTAAGCCAGGATATGCACTTGTACTGACTGCCCACCCATTTCTTCGTGGAGGTGTCTACATGGAATGCCCCTGGTTTTCCAAAGTTTTATTTCAGAGAGCAATTCCTCCCAAACTCAGCATGACCAGAGAATTACCTGGTGAGATTTGAAAAAGTAGACCACTGAGTCCCAACTCCAGAGATTTTGACTCAAAAGATCCAGAGTAGAATGGAGAAATCTGCATTTCTAACAAGCACCCCCACAGGATTATGATTCTGATTTACATCCAAGTTTAACAGACACTGCCAGAGTTCAGGGAACGCGGGGAGGATGAGGATTTTGACTGATATTCTCTGCACTTTTAAGCACTCTTTTGGTTAGCATGTATTAACTTGATTGCATTTGCAAGCATATCTTCTTAAGTGTTTACTGTGCACATCCACAATCTACAGTACTGTGCTGGCCACTTCGCACTTCACAACACTCTCTTCTCCAACCGAATAACCTCAAGAAGCTTCTCTGGGTAGGTTTAGTCACAAAAAAATTCCAGCGATCCTTGCCTGACCACTAACACAGGTCTGGCTTATTGTTATAGACCACTAGATATTACCACTTCGTTCTTTCCACTGTTGATGTGGGGACGGAGCGGCTGACAGATCAATACATTACTTCGACCATGCTTCATTTGCTTGAGGAAAGGACAATGTTTTGAAAACATAAAAACACACAATGGTAAAATCAGGGACCTGAAGTTACTAAACATTCGTGTATATTCCGCTGGTGATTTTGTGCAAAGGAACACCAACCTATACGTGCAAATCTAAACTGAAATCCATTACTTGATTTTGCCAGGAGAGTTAATCAGAGCAGAGAGGTCTGCACAATAAGAGACTGACAAAGTTTCTTTAATTGGCAGGCCTAAACAATTTGTCTCTGATTATCCACCTTCATCCATTTGGGAAAAATTCAAAGAACTGGTAGCAAAAGAGAAACAATAATTTCTGGGGTAAGATAATGATGCATCCGATAAGACAGTAATATTAATAATCACATTTTTATTGTACAATTGTTTTAAACAAACAGGCTGCAGAATTTAAACAATGCAACCATCCTCACCTAAGGGAGGTCTGGAAAAGGGCGTCCCTCCCTTCCTTCTCATCATAAGGAAAACAAAAAGAAAACACTCATGAAATTATCCATCTTGGAGAGTGATAATGCTGTCCTTGCTTCTGCTGTCCCTCAAGGCAAATTCCCAGATTTGCTGAATGTCCAAGTTTACTTTTAGGCTGGGGAGCCAAATTGAGATCTTTGTTTTACTTTGCCTAATTTCTGGCTATCAGCATTGTGAGGATCTAGGAAGTTTCTCTACCAAACATATGCCAAGACTCATAAGATACAAACAACTCCAAAGAACCACGCCAAATTGAAACGCAATAAGCATTAATGAAACGGAGACCATTAATTGCGAGGGGATTAAGACTGTGCACTGGCTTGGAACTACACCTCCAAATGCGGATCGTGAGTGTCACTTCTCGGAGACTGTGTCCCGAACTGCCAAAGTGAGCGTAACGCACCTCCTAGAGGTGTGGAGATTAAACGAGGTGGTGCGCTCCAAAATGTCCAGCACAGCTACTAGCATATCATGAGCATTCTATACTATCGAAAATGATCGTGACCACAATCTGGACCAGCAGCAGGATGCGGAGCTCTTCACCCTGCATTCCACAGGGTGAAGAAGTCCAGATATCAACGTGGGAACAGCCACAAAACTCTTAAAGAGAGTGAGATTCCTAAAGCTGCGATTCGCATCGCGTGTTGGTTTTGCCTCGACATATGCCCTGGGGTCACAGAACTGTATTTAAGAATAACTGGAGGACTTTACAATCCCGGGTATTTTACAGTATACATTTAAAACCATTCCGAGAAGATGCCATCAGACTGCCACAACACAGCAACCACCACGACAACAACGACAAAACCCAAAAAAACAAAAAAACATTAAGCAAAGAGCATATAAAAGAAAAGCAAAACATATCCAAGAAACCTTTCAAATAGTTCAATAGGAGCGCTCACCTCTGTGAGGGTATGTTAGCATGCATTTGATGAGAAGCCCCTTAATATGACTGATCTTTATTACAATGGAGATGATGGAAAGACCGTTCCCGAGCAGCTGACTCCTGGTCCACGCCAGGAGGAGGCTGGGTGTCTCAGACTCCGTCTGGTCCCCGGGCATCTGGCTTCTACTGCTCCCTAACGCTCAACAAGAAGAACCAGCCGCTGGAACACATGCAGGCCTTTTCATTCTCCTCAAACCCCTAACTAAAGTTCATTTTCACAAGCCAAATTTAAAAATCAATTAATAAATTACAACTGCCAAAGAATGTTAAAAAGCCCAAAGGCACCTAAGAAGTACTTAGAAGGAACAACAAAGCATTAAGCCTGAGATAAATGGGTTTGCTGTGTGTTTACTGTAATGTTGACTTAGTATCCCAAAGCAAAAATTCTCTTACCTCCACTTACCACTACTTTGTATGATAATAGCAGCATTAATTTTAAAATGATCATGAATCAATCATGAAATCTGACTCTTGTTCTTACTGGCAACAAAACACTCTAATTAGCACCTTGAATGAGAGTGCTTTCTAGGTAGGCATTGGTGAGAGCAATCTTCTACTGTTAATTCTTTGCTAATTATGCCTAGTAAACAAGGCTGAAAGGGAAGCAGGCTGCACGAACATCCCCACCTCTCCCAGTTACTTGTCCCAGGACATAACCACCTTGAATCTTTCACAGTGGGACCCCGTGGAGTTTCTCAGCCTTGGCTGACACTGGCATTTTGTGGTGGGGGCGGCCTGCAAGTTATAGCACGTTCAGCAACAGCCCTGGCCTCCACCCACTAGCTGCCCAGTGGCACCTTTCCTCCAGGACCCCCCAGCCCCAAGAGACAGCACAAATGTCTCTACACATTGCCTAATGTCCTCTGGCAAGCAAAACCGCCCTGATGGAGAACCAGTCTGCACTGGGTTATTACAAACCAATGGACTAACATATTTTTTAAAGGCCCAGCATGCTGACAGGTGCACAGTGGGACAGGCATGTACATAGAAACACAGGAACAATTGTTCAACATAAGGGACACAAAAGGAATGGAAAGGACACCGTGGCCACCAACTTGAGTCAATGCTGTCCTCAGTGCCCGCAGTCTCTTATCCGTACAGAGCAGGGTATTTATTTTTCTTAAATCAACTTTAAGTATAATTTACATATAATAAGCCGCATCCATTTAAAGTATATACTCTTCATGTGTTGTGAAAAATGTTTACACGTGAACCTCACCAAGAGCAGGAGGGGTTCGTGTTTTGATTTGCTTCAAACTCACTTTGAAATTAGAACAGGCCACTTATTATATACTTTAGCAAAAGCTTTTTCATTAAATTCACAAGCTTGTGATTTGGCCTTCTGGAAGCCGTTATGTGGAAATGTTCCTGATTAGTACTGTATGGGAGTGCGCTTTCCTGGGATCTAAGGCCAGTGCGATGACACAGGGCCCCCAGCTTGTTAAGTTCAGTACGTGGCATTCACTGTACTGCCATTTTTATACACACAGGTCTGAGTTTGTACTTTGTAAATGAAGTCTGGTGGAACAAGGGAGCATGTACTGGGGGGCTTGGAGTCTTGGCTCAGGTGTGTGTCTGCCCCACCCCCAATACTCCCAACCTAGTATGGATTCTCAGCTACCAGCTCTCTGCTCACTGGCACTTTGGGCCAGGCCAGCCCTTCCCTCCCAGCTCGTGCCTGGAGACCACTGTCAGCCCCCAACCAAGGATCCTCTTCTGGGACACCCGCATCCCTCTGCTGCCCTGCACTCCCGGCAGGGGCCTAGGCATGGATGTGGGAACGGTCAGAGATCACGAAAGCCTGCAGCCTTCCCCAGCCCTGGGCTGGCAGGAATATAGTGTACTAGGCCGGTAATTGGAGAAACAGACTCTTGTTCACCTAATCCAGGTCCCAAGTATGTCCTACAGTGGAGGCTGCAATCCTTTGGGGGATACCCATCCACCCAAGATTGGAGTGGCAGGCACACAGAAAGGGAAGATTAATTTCCCTGCCCCTTGCTGGAACTTCACATTTTCATTTTGCTCTGTGTTCATCATATTATATAGTCTTGGTGGGACCTTTCCTATTTCAACGTGTGCCTTTGGGGTGTCACTAGCATTGGAGCCCTTGAATTGGTGTCCTTGCTCACAACAGTCAGAGGAAAGATGGCTTGGTGCCACCATGCTTCCTGGTGGAAGGATGAAGAACCACCAGCACCCTCAAGGCCATCACATCAGCAGGGGCCTGAAGCAATAAGCAGTGCCCTCCTCAGCCCCGCACTGAGCTCTTGCTCCTGCTTCTCTTTCCCCCCACCCCCACCACCTTCCAGGATTGGTGGAGTGGGGACCTTCCTCTGGGTGCTCCGATCCCACGCCTCTGTTTCAGTGTAGCTCTGGAAGAACATGTTAAACCAGGGCTGTGGACACACCAAAATACTGTTGTGGGAGCTCTTTCATCAAAATTACAAAAGCCAGAATGGCTTACTGGATGTCGGAGGCAGATGAGATGATACATGTGTTTTATGACCATAAAATAAAATGTTCCAATCAAATGATAAATCATGCTTATGTGATTTTTATATCTCCATTTGGAGGAAAAAGAATTATACTTTTTTCCTCAGACCCTTTTCTTAAAGCAGTGCTCTTCTTCCCGAAAATTCTGGCCAGTCTCAGGCCAGAACACCCTGTGTCAGAGGCAACACAACTGGGGACAAATTGGGAGAGAAGCAAAGGAAGGAGCTGTAAAATGTAGCATCTGCTGCTGGTGACAGGCTCCAGGCTGCGGAAGGTTCTCTCCAGCACACCACTGCCCTCACTTCCTCTTGATTCCCAGGGGTGGAGAAGATTGTTCAAAAAGAGAAAAAATATGGGTGGCTCATTCGGTTAAGCACCTGACTCTTGATTTCAGCTCAGGTCATGATCTCAAGGTCGTGGAATTAAGCCCCCCATCAGGATCTGCACTCAGTGGGGAGTCTGAAGTTCTCTCTCTCTGTCCCTCCCCCCATAAATTAAATAAATAAATCTTTTTTAAAAAGAGAGAGAGAAGGGGCGCCTGGGTGGCTCAGTCATTAAGCATCTGCCTTCGGCTCAGGGTGTGATCCCATGGTCCTGGGATCGAGCTCCGCATCAGGCTCCCTGCTCTGCTGGGAGCCTGCTTCTTCCTCTCCCACTCCCCCTGCTTGTGTTCCCTCTCTCACTGGCTGTCTCTCTGTCAAATAAATAAATAAAATCTTAAAAAAAAAAAAAAAAGAAAAAATGTTGGCCTTTTCTTCATCAATGCCCCTATAAAATGTGCTGAAGGCTGCAGAGAATTTTGTTCCTAATTCAGACTATAAAATAAGAACCACGAGAACTATTTCTTGCAGACAAGTATTTTCTGTTTGGCTTTATAAAAAATATGTATTGTCAAAAGAAATTAAATAATCCATGTATTTAAACCTCCATTAATATATATTAAATATTATTTATTAAAATGCTAATAATTCATTAGTTAAGAGAAATATGGAATCAATTAAATTTTACTAATTAATTGTTGGATTATAATGAAGAGAGACTGAGAAGGAAGTGTCTGGTGGAAAATAATTTTAAATAACAACAACAAAAAAGAGCATTATACACGGCTGCACTGTCCGTAATGTCTGGTTCCCATGGCAGGTGTATTATGACAATTTCCCTTAAAAACCAACAATAACAGTACCTGAGCAATAAAAAAGGGTAACTTTGTAAAAAGAGGGAAGCACAAAGACGGGAATCAACTCAAATGCATCTGAGATTTACAAAGTGAGGTTTACAGGCTAAAACACGGTTCACATTATTTGATGTTGACTTGATAACCACACAAATTGGAATTGCCACAATTTAATGAAAGTTCCCGTGTGAAACACAAGAAATACAAACCTAAGTGAACTGTGCTAGAGGACGGTAGCAAATGTAAATAAAATACTCAAGGAAAGAAAAAAAAATCCACTGGTATTTCTTAAAGTGAGACTGTGTTCTTCCTTGCATCGTCCTACCCTAAAGCTCCGGCTCCTGGCCGCGTTCTGGGCGTCTGCTGAGAGCGGGCCTCCTGCAGGCAGTGTGCGTGCAGCTGTTTCCTGATGCCCCGAGGGTCATGTTCTCATAAATCAGACACCCCATGCTGGACAACATGTATGGAGGATTGTCTCTACAAGGAAGATCGACTGTGATGTGCTAAAATTATTTCCATTGACTGAAGGCCTCCACATCATGAAAAACAAAAAGTATTTTCACCCATGATGAAGAAAAACAATTATGGAAGAATAACCTTTTTTTTTTTCCTCCATTCAGACTGTCCAGTGGGAGTTAAAATACCACCACCCGGATATAGAATACAAGCGTTTAAAATGCACAAGGACAGACGAGCGTTGCTGCGTTGCTACTAAGCTGTGACCTTCAGCTCCCCAAACATTTATGATTCGGTAATTACCGGATGGTATTATTACCGATGGCTACACTACTTCCTCTGTCTTACAGCCATTTGAATAGAGGGGGGTGAGTGGAATTCTCAGCCTTTGCTGGCTGCTACAGTGTATGCAGTCTACAGCTCTCCACTTAATAACCTTGGACTTACACATGATGGTACGTACTAAATACTACAAAAATGAGCAGTTTAGGCCATTTGGTTTAGATAGGTGGCTTTAAATGTAGGTGGTAATTATTACCTTTATTATTACTATGGTCAATTAATACAGATCGGCAAGCCACTGCTCAAACAAGGATGTCGGGTTTGATTCTGCTCATGCCAGTGTCCGATTTTAACCCTATCAGATATTTGATTCAGACACCTGACTTTATTACCCTGAGCTCCTCGCTTGTAACCTTGCCTGTGCTTTTTACCAAAGCTAGGAGCATCTCATCTGCTCAATTACTTATTAGCGTTGCTACAGAATACCATTTCCTCTTGCGGCTGATAAAATATTAATCAAAAACAGGAACTGAGCGATTTCCCAGTGTAGATGTCTTCTAATGGTAATACAGGGAGTCAAAGAGAGATCTGGAGGTCATATTATAGCTTCTGAAGTAGGCAAAGAGGAGTGACAGCGGAGTAGAAGAAGTGAGTGCAGGCAGAGCCCTGGGGTTGGGTGAGCGATTGCCATTCCACACAGAAGTAAACTTGTAGAAATGTGACTGGAGGGGGAGGGTGGGAAGAACCTAGGTCTAAGAGCCACTCGAAGTGTAAGCTTTTTGTTTTTCTGTAATACAGACTGGGCCTTTAATTAGCCAGAATGCGGTCTTAATTTAACCAGAATTTTGTTGTTATTGATCTAACCCTCATTTACCAACTCCTTCCAGGTCTCGTGACTCTACTAACTGCCTTCACAAAGAGAGCATGCCAAGCATGACTGAATCTCAGACCAACTTCCGGATCTTGAAACAGGCCTTCTCTCTTCCCTTCTCCTCTACGGCCTCGTCTGTGTGGAAGCAACGCGGGCTTCAGACGCACACAGCCATTGGTTCACAGCCAGGCCTACTGCTCCCTGCCGGGCGACTCCCTGGCAAAGTACTTAACCTCTCTGCACCTCAGGTTCTTGGAAGTTTGCAGAATTTGACTTGAGTTGCAAATGCTCGCTTCCCAATCCACAGCGACAGTACCAAAATTATATACAAATCAATAAAGCACAGACAAATATCCACACACCCTACACACTAAGCAACACACACACACACACACACACACACACACACACACACCACTTTTCGTAGATGTAGAAGTCAGGGCAAATTGCATTTGTGTGGGTTTATTATATTTTTTAAAATGGGTTTTTCTTTCCTTAAAGCATTGGCTAAATACGACCTAAAACTTTGAGAAGAACTCTTTAAAACTAGCAAAGAAAAAAAAATCAACCCTTTAAAAGGTAGGCATCTTAACAGCACCAAACTAATCTGAAAACCAGTATGATGACTCCCATTCTTTGGGTTAATACTTACCTAGAATTTGTGTTACATATAATAACACATTTCATTTACTAACCTGCATGACAGCCCTGTGGTACAAGTAGAACTCAGCCCTTTTTTTTTTTAAAGGAGGAGGCCTAAGCAACTAGGTGATTCGCTCCATTTTACTCAGCCGGTAGATAGTGCCAGAACATGAACTTTAGCCGTGCCTTATTAAAGAGCTCTGTCTCTCCCGCACTCCCCCCATTCTGGTACTCTCCTAGAGTGTCCACTTCACCACCCAGTGCCTTCCATGAAAAACTTCTGTTCTACAAAAATATGAGCAAAGGTAAGCTAGCCACTTTCTAATACGGTGTGCAAAATATGTATACATAACTGGTGGGGTTTCTACCTGCTTCCTCATGCTCAAGTATGGGAATCAAAAGTCTTCCAGACATTAAAATCAATTAATCCTGTGATATGCTGCTCAAATGACTCTTTTTAATGTGTGTTCTCTCAATTACCATCCACTTTTACATCTAAAAAATTTGCTCTAAGTTGACTGTTTCTATCAAGATTTTGGCTCTCTTCAGCACAATCCATTAGATTGATAAAAATCCATTTTACAAATGTAGAGTCTGGCCCAGCAATCCCACACCTGGGAATCCATCCCACAGAAATAAAAGCATCAGTCTGACATATGAACAAAGATGCTTACTGTCTCCCTATCTGAGGCCAGGCTGGAGCGCAGGCAGAAACCTTTGGAATCCAAATGAATGCCCTTTAATACATTCAGTATGGGGAGGACTGCATGAGTCATGGTACGTCTGCACCATGGAATGTCATGCTAGAGGTGGACGAGAAAAGAAAGAGGCAGAACAGCATGCAAAGAAGTAGTCCGTATGTAACCAAGCAAAGCCACCAAAAAGAAGACATCTCAAAAACCCCCAAATATGCATCTGTGTGTATATCTGTGTATATATCCATATGTAGGGGACAGAGAAAATACGAGATAAAAAATATGGAAGACATATATGAGATGGCTAACATGTTTTACCTTAGCTAGTAGAGGGTTTGGTGGGGGGAAAGGACAAAAGAGAGGGTGGGGGAAAGGCAAAAAGTGATAAAAATTACTATCCTAAGGTTGACTATTAGCAGAATGAGGCACTTACTACCAAAAATTAGAAAAAGCAATAATAGAGTCACATAGACGTCACTACACTCTAGGGTTACTGAAGCATTTTAACGCTTAAAAACTTTGAATCCTTACAATTTGGTGCAGTCAGTTATAATGTGATTATACAGATGAGACGATGGACACACAAAAGCCCCACAGCTAATAAGCAGAGCTGAGCTGCCCTGCATCAGAGACGACATGCACAACAATACTCTAAGTGATGAGATTTAAGACAAAAATTGGACTTAACCCATGTGTTGAGTGGTAAGACCCTCGCATACCCAACAGTGATCGCACTGTCATCGGACGCCCTGCACGGCACAAGCCACTCTTCCCACGCCGTGGAAGGGCAAAGGTAGGCATCACAGGGCACAAATCAGGGCAGAAGAGCCTACTGTTAGCAGTGAAGCTGGGGACCTGGTCCACCGCCACCCTGCTAAGGGCAGTCCTTCCTTGAAGCCGAACCCTCGCGGAATTCGCAAGGTGGCACCTCTCTGAAGGCAGGGACACGCTCATCTTTAGACCAGAATCCTTCTCCCGGGCCAGCGAGGATCTGTCTCCACTCCTCTGGAAAGTGCCCCTGCCAAGGCTGGGTCTTGCCAGGTGAGGTCTGCGACTGTTTCCGAGGGGCCTGACATGGTGCCGGGCACTCAGGGACTATTTCTTAGATGAACTAAATCTAGGGGCTCAGTAAACACGTGTCGCTAATACTAAAATGATCTTTCCACTGTGTAAAAATGGAAAAAAATACTCCTACAGAACTGTGTTTTATACACAGATAACATGAATCCTAATAACGACAGCAAAAACAGCATTGCCAACTAATCACATATTAAGCTTGCTAGCCTCTGTATGTATATTGCATGTGAATCTTACAAGAATATTGGAAAATACCTATTATTATCTGTTCCCAGGCAACCTGAGGGAAGTCTAATTACCTGGCTCAAGGGCATACAGCTAGTAAGGAAGGCACGGGGATTCAAACTCTGGACCCTTCCTTCTCTTTTCACTCTGTCTCCGTGCTCCGCACACAATATGCTCTCTCTCACTAATAAAGTTAAGAGTAAATAATAAGGCATCCTAGTCACGTCATTTAAAGTTAGGCATTCAGGGGCGTCTGGGTGGCGCAGTCGTTAAGCATCTACCTTCGGCTCAGGGCTTGATCCCGGCGTTATGGGATCGAGCCCCACATCAGGCTCCTCCGCTAGGAGCCTGCTTCTTCCTCTCCTACTCCCCCTGCTTGTGTTCCCACTCTCGCTGGCTGTCTCTCTCTCTGTCAAATAAATAAATAAAATCTTAAAAAAAAAAAAAAAGGCTGTTTAAAAAAAAAATAAAGTTAGGCATTCAGAACAAGAAGGGGGAAAAAAAAAGCTACACAACAATGTTCTTAATCCAAAGTAAAGTAAACCCCAAGCAAATTAAGCAGAACCATAACATGACTTGTGTTTGCCTTTTAACACCTGTTACAACATGTAGTCAGTGCACAGGCGTCTCCAGCCGCCCCAACTCCACTTCCAACAGACAAGAATCACACAGAGTGCTGAGGACGTTTGACAGATGTGTTAATGCAGGGGGATATTTCAGTTTCCATCCTCTTTGGACCACAGCATGACAGTTACAGAATTCAAATCCATTTGTATCCCCCGTTGAATCCCACATAATTCAGCAGACATTCATTACGATGACATAATGATATCACACAGCCATAAATACATATGCTAAGAGTCGAACAAGACATTCATATTTAAACATAGCTGGAAATAATTTCAAATCTGGCGATTTTCTATTGCTCATTCTATTACTTTTCTGTGGATGCTTAAAATGTTAAAATACAGTAGGAAACCAAGAATACAAGAATAAAGAGGGGTGTGTGTGTGTGTGTGTGTGTGTCATAGCTTCTAGTTTAGCAAGTAAAGGAATTTGGGTATCAAGTTACATCTGATAAATATTTTGTTTGAGGAAAAGGTAATTTAATAATAGATGAGAAGCTCCTTGATATGTCAATTTCAGAGGAATCATTCATGCTGCTATAAACGCAGTCCAAGATTTTAATATTCCGAGATCTTTGCTTCAGATTTGAAGGATGGCTGCCCTGATTTCATAAATAAGAAACGCATGTAGGACTTTTTCATAAAACTTAAACAATACATAAAGCAAACAAATAATGCAATTAAAATTAAAACCACTCAAAAGTCACCATTTCTAAAGAGGGGTGAAGATAATTTCTCAGAAATCAGAACCATGCCTCCAGAAAGGAGCAAGCAGGTAACTCGGATGACATAACACCAATCCTGACAACGCTAATCTTGATCTTTTCCTTATACTTCTCAACTGCAGACAGAAGAACAGAGTTTGTCTTCAGCCTCGATGATGTATCCATTAACAGCTCTCTTCCCAGAGCATTCAGACACCTTGCAACGGATTTTTGAATTATTTAAATGGAAGTAGCATTAGAAAACCCTCATGTTTAAATTATGCTAAATAAGGATTCTTTTGGCTGGACTTTTGCCTGTGCAAAAAAATATAAATTCTGCAGGCGTGGAGGAAGGGCACGGAGGAATCTGGGGAGGTGACATGTGGAGACAGCACAACGGAGAATGATGTTTGGGGAACACAAGTGCACGTATGAGCCAAGCGTGCGGACGGTCTCCACATCCGGACATTCTAGAGGGAATCTGAGAGCGCACATTTACAGAGATGATGTCAATTTTCTAAAATGCTTCCAAATGTCCAGAAAGCTATGAACATGAGAATGTAAAATAGATGGAAGTACAATTGCAATAAATCATGGAATATCCACACTATGGAATATTATGCAGCTATTAGAAGAAATGAGTTAGCTCTTTATCTACTGACCTGGAGGGACATCCATGATGTATTGGTCAGGGAGATAAGCAAGGAGCAGTACGCGGTGCATAAACAGGGAAGCACTCTTGCAAAGGCAAATAGAAAACCTTCCCTACGTTTGCTATAGATGTCCCTTTAAGGATGGATGAGCTTAGAGAAAGGGGTCAGGGGCTGCTGGTGGGCTGTTAGCCATGGTCCGTGGGCTGTGGGGACAGCTCGGGGACTGCAGGAAGTAAGGGGGATGCCATGAATTTTATTTCTTGCTGTTCATTTGCATGGTTTCACTGAATGTGGTAAGCACATGGTATCATTTAATTTGTAAAAAAAAAAATAATAAAAGAGAGGGGCAGGAAAGGAGGGGGGAAGGTAGAGGGAGGGAGAAAGAGAGAGGAAGAAAGGGGAAGAAAGAGAGAAACCTATCAAAGCAAAAATTTTCTGAATTTCCTGCTGAATTTCCTGATGGTTCACTATCAGTAGTCCTTTTACTTTGCCAGAATGCCAATATTGGGAGTTCTATTCTTTTTCTTTTCTCTTTTTTTTCCTAAACTGAATGTGCTGGCTTACTTGGAAGAGGACGCTTTGCTCTCTGCAAAGCCACCCTGACAGAAGACTCTAGTGCTGCAGAGCTGAGCGTGCAGGCGTGGTGTGGCACAGAGGAGCCTGGCAGGTGTGCTGGCAGGAGGTGCGGGGAGATGGGAAGGGAGCTGGCGAGACACCATGATGTGACCAGGCGCATGGAAGCCTTCCGTCTCTCCTGCACACTGCGCAGTGTGGCCAGAGATGGGTAAATGTAGCCTGCGTGGTGTCAACAGAGGTCTTTAGGTGAAGTCCACAGGCTATCCCTCCCTGGGGGTACTTCCAGAAAAACGAATGATAGGCCAAATAAATCATTAAGACACACAGATATAGATACAGATATATAAAGAGCTGGTGTTTAATGTCAGTGTTGCTTTCGAATGCAAATATAATGGCACTGAATTCAATAAGTGTTTATTGAGCTCCTACTATGTACCTAGCCTTATGCTTTTGATGAAATTATAACACCTTAAACTTTCCACACGATTTGAGGGGTTTTCCTTCTAATTATAAAAGCGACAAATTCATTTCAGGAAGTGGTCAACTACAGGAAAATATATTTTTTTTTAATGACAAAAATGCCTCTAAGTCCCGGAACACAGACAACGGCCATCTTTGTCATGTGCTGTATTTTCAGGACCAGCCCGGTGAGTGGCACGAAATCGATATCCCATCAATATTTGTCGAGGAAAGGGAGATGAGGCAGGCAGCAAACTTATAGTAATATTATCTATGTAAATCCATTTTCTGTGCCCGTATTTTTGTATAACAAGGAAACCATCCTGTACATGTTGTTTTTCAAACCGCTCATTCCATTTAATGATATATAACAAGCCTTCTGCCCACATACGATGCAGAAAACGCTGGCGCTCTGTCCCCGGGGCAGGCAGTCACCTGGTGCACACGCTCCCTGGCAAGGACGGGCTTAGCAGCGCCGAGAGCCCGAGGGACGTGAAGACACCTTCTCTACGTTTACCGGGGTGGCCAGGAGTAGATTAGCATCATTTCAACCTTGTTACTTTCTAGTTCACCGCACTGCTCTTCACCTCCGCGTTTGGGAAAAACTAGTGAAAACACGTCAAGAAGAAACCCTTCCCAGGTCTCATAGTGAACTCACAAGCTGCTTCCGAGCAGTTGTGCGCGCGCACACACAACTGCAGCTGCTGCACATAATTAATGTGCTAATTATACATAATTATCTAATTACTAAAGAAGAGAGTCAAAGCAAGTGCAGTAGTAAAGACACTGAAACCAGTTCCTTTTAGAATACAGTGTAAGCTAGCTTGCTATTCCTGAAAGGTACGCTTTTTGTCTGATACCTGTAAATAGAGAAAAGTCTTGGTAAATGCTTTAGTGATGTCATGGGTTGGATGGCTGCGAGTCATTCCACTTACAAATTTTTTTTTTTAAGATTTTATTTATTCATTTGACAGAGAGAGAGACAGCCAGTGAGAGAGGGAACACAAGCAGGGGGAGTGGGAGAGAAAGAAGCAGGCTCCCAGCGGAAGAGCCTGACGTGGGGCTCGATCCCAGAACGCCAGGATCACGCCCTGAGCCGAAGGCAGACGCTTAACGACTGAGCCACCTAGGCGCCCCCCATTTACAAGATTTTTTAAAAAAAATATAGGGGAAAAAACGTGTCATCTGATTAATCTTCACAATACTCTGTGAACGGGGGCTTAAAACAGACTCCTGTGTGTAAAGCAAGTTTTCCGGCAAATGTCCAAAGAGGCTGATCCCACAAAATGATCATAGGGGAAAAAAGAAAAGTAAGAAGCTAAGTGGTAATATGTTTGGGGGAAAAAAAAAATCATCTATCCCCTGTGTGTTCCATTTAAGCCTGTCCCATAAAATATAAAATAAAAAAGGGGGTGATAAGTGGTCATGATATAAGTTTCAAAAATACTATTCTTCTTTCCCCTTCTTAGAGAGGTAAAAAACATATTTGCATTTAAAAGGCTCTGATAAGTACTGCATTTCTGAAACAGTTTTGACCACAAAATTCTTCTTTTTTTCACTCCCTCTGGGCATCTATAACCATAAGTGGAACTCTTAGACGATCAGTGCGAGGCCAGGCTATACTATTTTTTACTTCTGCTAGATCACTGATTCACCATACAGTGAAACTTTATTTTGTATTTGAACCAAGCTCTCTGGCTGAAAGGAACAACCTCACAATAAGATACATTTGAGAATCTAAAACAAACCTGGACGAGCCTCAAGAAGCATTATTTTCTACTGACTGCTTCTCTCAGAAAGTTACTTATTACAACTGAAGATGCTCTATCTTGACATTTAGGTGCTCTGACCAAACAATTAAATCTTTTATCAAATGTTACCCACAGTATTTCTTGAGAATGTTAAAGGAGCCACAAATTAATTCCATGTTGGAAAAGAACAGCCTCCTACTTACAGAGGAGATATAAATTAGCATCTTTGGAGTATAAGTTATTTTATTAAGTTGCTCATTCCTACCCTGTCCCCTTTCAAAAACCAATCGGGGCATCCTTTCTGTTTTGGGGTGGGGTTTTTTTTGTTTTTAATGCCGTCATCAAAATTCACAGGGCCTTGACGAACGGGTGGAAACACACACCAGCTGGATCCTCCAAAGGCACATCTTCATTACTTTTATTATTTAACTTTAACTTTTAATCTTGGGCCATAAAAACTGTCCTAATAAAAGATCCATAAATATCTCCTGAATGTGCAAAGGAGCGACTCTGATGACCTGAGAGCATATGCTGGGCTCTTTCTGCTGATGGGCCTTACTACTTGTGACTGCCTGAGATCTAACACTGAGCAACACGCAGATCTAGACTCTTCCAGCAAGTGATTCCAAATGAGCAGTTACATCGGGAGGCGAAGGGAACTGCTTCTGTTTTCGTTTTAAAATTTCGCTTCAATAGGAATGACACAATATCCTTCATTTATTTTCAGGCTAGTTGGGGCAGATTTTCACAACGCTAGTCCAGTGTTTCAAAAATTAATTATACGCCACACACACAATAGTGACATGATGGCCTGGGATGTGGGTCTCATTGAAGTCCCACCTAGAAATCTCTTCTCACCCGGGCTTGCTTTAAACATTGCAGGGGACTCAACACGCATTTGCTATATGAACGAATGACTGCACTCCACTTGAGTATTGCTCTTTTAAATCCCACTTCTAATCATGCTTTGAATTCTAAGGTAAATACAATTAATTGCCAAATAAATAATTTCAGATTATGAAATGGGTTTTCCTGAACAGGCTTAATTCAACTTAACAACATATTTTTTAAATTAAAAACACTCAAAACTCAATGTTATTTTTCCCTCAAACCTTTTTCAAATTAAAATCTGAAAACAAATATACTTTTAAAATTATATTATCATCACAGTGCATTTCTGCATGAACAACACATAAGGATAATGGCTTTTATAATGTGATGCATAAATGCAAGTTTACAGGAACCAGCAATTTATTATATTAAATATTAGGATTTTTTTTCACTTATATGGCTTTTTCCCCCTTTTCGGTAACACACTATTCTGAGGAAACACTATAAGGCCGTGATAGTTGATTACACTATCTTGATTACCATTATTTTTCTAGCTTTCTTAAATTAGATGCAAGTAGCATTTCTAAGTTTAGAATATTGGATAGAATACCCTGCATTTGAAGCCAGTGTTTCTAAAACTCTTTATATTTTGTGCCCAGCAAATTTTTATGCAACTTCTTTTCATATGCAAAGTGGGTGTATGCAATCCCATCTTCTACATTCAGTGGAGAAGAATGTGTCAAGAGAAGTAGCTGTGTGTTTTAGCACTAAACGAATAATCTGTCATAAACAGCATGCTGTATTTAATATTCAGATCAAGACATTTCTGTCTCATCCTAGCAGACCCTCCTGACAAAAGCCATCCCACGTCTGCCAGGAGTATCGAGTCCAGCTGAGGACAAATTTCAAGATGAACCTGAAATCAATTTGCCATCAAATTTTCATGCCTCTCCCAGACTATCTGTGGCATTTTAATTACAAGCACCCTAGGCGGGGGGGGTACTACAGATATTGACACTTTGCTCCTACAATAAACTTTATTGGCAACCTCTGTCTGAATGCAGTACTCAACTAGAATAACAAGAAATGGATGAGGGTGTGTAAGTGAGGAGAAACTGTGATCACCCTGAAGCCGTTTCCTTTGATGGGCCGGGCCACCTCTTAGGCCACAAGCCTGGGGGATGGAGCGCCTGGCTCTGGGAAGTACAAATGACCTTCAAAGTCAACATGGCTGCAGTGTCTCTGAGCCCCACAGGGGTTCCGGGTCCTTCCCCTCAGCACACCACCCACCAGCTTCTTCCCTGTCTGTGTGCAGGTGGACGTTTCTGGTGAGCATCGTTTTGGAGCTCTCAAAAGATTCCAAATCCTTGTTGAAAGGTGAGGGTGTCTGGGCAGAAGGCGTCCCTGGAAACTAGGCTAAAAGGCTTGATTTAAGGGGACAGACGCAGCCCATGATTGTATTTGGAGACGTGCTTGTGTTGGGAGTGGGTGTGGGGATGACTAGCCATCTCTACGCTAACGATAACCATCGCCTGCCTCCTCTCGATTTTTGTACAGGCTGCGGGAAGAGCCATAAATATCAAAATAAAGAGGAGCACCTGCAACTTGCTAGTCATGAAATATCTTTGCTCCCTGAAAATTAACATCCTGGGAATACCGACGTGCAGTTTTCACCAAGCACGCTGAGCAGCCCATGTCGCCAGGTAAGTTTGCCATTGGACACACTGCACTGGCACACATCATCTTGCCCCCTCCGATGGTGACAGGGGTGCAGACAACGCCGACGGACAAGGCCATCTTGGCGGCTCTGTGCCAGGCACCAGGGCAGGCGTGTCTGCATGTGCCATCTCGACGACTCCTCACACATTCTCAGAAGTGAGCAGCCGACGAAAGCAAACCAGTATTCTGGTAAACACTTAACCAGCTCTCCAAAAAATGAAAATGGGCACATAAATACATGTGCATTCGTTTATTATGAAGTTTACTGATAGGAAGGATGTTGGCGCCAAATCTGCAAGTAAAAATACACAATATTCTTTATGACAAATGTCACAGAGCCAACCGACTCTCACCCAATGCTTTCGTGGATTTTGGCCGAACTCTTGTACCCACAGACAACTTGCAGGTGATGAGTAAGTGAAGTCTGATGGAAATATTGGTTGGTATTTTTAAGCTATCCCATAAGATAAAAGGGAAACAATCAAGAGAGACATACCTTGGAACTGTACTCATTCTGCAAGAGCATCAGCAACTTCTTTGCTGAACTGGCTAACAGGTTTTTTAATATACGGAAGGAATATATCCTCACTTAAAAAATAATATTCATCATGTGATGACCACAGACAGGGTACTCTTCAAGGTAAAATGCATTATTAACATTGCGATTACTTTTTTTTTTTTTAAGATTTTATTTATTTATTCGACAGAGATAGAGACAGCCAGCGAGAGAGGGAACACAAACAGGGGGAGTGGGAGAGGAAGAAGCAGGCTCATAGCGGAGGAGCCTGATGTGGGGCTCGATCCCATAACGCCGGGATCACGCCCTGAGCCGAAGGCAGACGCTTAACCGCTGTGCCACCCAGGCGCCCCTACCATTGCGATTACTTTCTTAAGCCAAGACAATCTGGAACAAAATGACGAAGCCTTGATTTGTAGTTTTTGCCTGTTTCTGTGGTGTAAATCCTCCCGGCCACAACTGCTTTCAAGCTACCCTGGGGAAGACACCGAGTGCAGGGCTGGGGGAGAGTCGTGCAGGTGCATTCCATTCTAGAGTATTCGCACCATACAGATACAACAGATTGCAATGACCTCGAGAGCACAGACAGAATCAAAGGTAGCAAAATGACCAAGAAGTCGTAAGCTTTGAGTATTTAATAACTTTGTTTGGAATATAATTTAATAGTAAGTTTATATAATTTAAGGTTTAACAGTGCCCGCGTTTAATAACTGGGTCACGAAATTTCTGCCAGCTCCAGTGCACGGCTGAGCCCTAGGTCAACGTGAGGGGAGGGCTTCGCTGTATACTGGAAATGGTGCCAAGCAGGCACAAGCACGCAGTCATGAGCGCACACAAACGCACACACACGCACACCCCGTCAGAACAGATCCTGCCGGCCAAAGCCTCTTCTTGTTCTCTCAGGGAGGGAGATACTTTTGAACACAGTCGGGAGAGCCATGATGGAGATGTAACAGCAGCAGATAATTAAATATCTGCGCTCCTGAAGAGCGGGTAGGTCTGACAGAGACAAAGGAGATGGTGGGAACGGCACTCGCCCCTTCTGACCAGGGAACCGCAGCCGGGGAACCAGCCCTGCGGACCCAGGTCCACAGCAGCTGCTGCGCGGTGCGACCCGCATCTGCCGACTCCGTCCCAGCATCCATGCTCTGCTTTCTACCTCCTTCCCTGGGACCACCGGCTTCTTTTCTGCTCCTAGGACACGGAGGGCATGGCCAGCTTTGCAGTACTTACGAGAGACAAGCAACATTATTACGCTAGGAATCTTGTTGTTTCTGCAGCAGAAACTGATTGGAGACATAAAAGCTAGGGTGGGCGTACAGCCTGGAAAACATACAGACACCCTGATGTCACGGCGAAGTTAGCCAACCCTGCTCCGCAGAGCAATTAGCTGCACCCTGCAGTTACAGGGCCCTGTCATTTTGTTTCGTCTAAACAGGTGAGACCTCAGAGGGTCCCCCACGTCGTATTAAGCGAGGCCAGGCGCAGGGACATACGGCGGAGGCAGCTCGGCTGCCTGGGCATCTGGGAGCAGCATCAGCAGCCAAGAGAGCAGCCAGAAGGCGTTTTCCCCCTACAGCATTATAATTCAAACGTGTCCCAAACAGTGGTATGCATATATCAGGAAGCGCAGTGCTGATTTGGCTGGGGGCAGCACCAAGACATTTCTCAAAGGGTGCCGGGGGGTGGGGGTAGTACGTGGGTGACATTGCTGGTGCGCTGCGTCCTCAAGCATAAGATGCCTAGTACGACATGCTGTGGGCTTCTCTGCATGTATTTTCAAAACATAAGAACACAGACGGCTTTTTATGGACAAACTGGACTAGAAGTATTCCAAAGTGTTCCCTAGAAATGCCAGAGCTGGAAAATATCTGTGAGATATAAAATAGAATATCCTATCACTTGTCAGTAACATGGTTTGTTTCCTTTTTTTCCTTTTTATTTCTTATCCCTGAGAGTCAGTTGCTTAAAATAAACATCGATGTTTCCAGGCACGATTTACATTTCGAATGTAAAATCTATGGTGTTTGGCCAGAAAAAAATAAAAAATGAAAATTACACACACACACACACACACAAATTTATTTATATATTACTGTTAATCTTGTCTTTAAAAAGACAGTCAACACACAGAAATCACTCACGTTCTCTCTCGTCCATATATCCTGGTGCTCTTTTCTTCCTCTACTCTCTGTTGGCTGAATACGAGAGCACTATCGATGTCGATCACTTTATTCAAGATAGTGTTGTCCTTGCTAGAAAGATCTTGCTTCTCTAGTGTTTAGAAAAACAGCACCAGTTCGAAGGCACCTGGACCCAAACGAAGTGGGGCTTAGCAAAAAACAGGCCCTGGGGAACAAATATGAACCAACACAGAACCTCGAACCAGGGCTGACACTCCAGCGGCCTAACTACCGGGGCACTGCGGTATCAGGGTCCAGGCAGGAGGCAGGTGCGGGAAAGGGACATACGCTCGCTCAATGGCTCCTCAGCATTTGGGTAGGTGGACACATGTTTGGAGATTCTGGCTGTATCTTCTGGGAGTGGGGGGAATGAAGGAGGATGCTCAGACTCTTTTTCCTTCTCCATTTTTAATTCTCTCTCTCAGGAGGAAATAAAATGGCATAGGCACACAGGCGCTACTCTTCATTTTACAGAGTGGCTAAGTCACTGACCAGATTCATTTCTGAGGCAAAAGCGATACAGAATGTGAGCATGTGCCAAGAACGCGTTTGGGCACTGGGCCAGGAGAACACGGCCTGTCTGTCTCCAGGGAGAGTGGGGAGGCCAAGTTATGTTTGGAGAGATGCCTCCTGTCTCTGATGTAGTTTTTTCGACATCCACCAAAGCCACTCCTCCAAAACTTGAGGCCCATCACCTCCCTCTCCGGGCAGCCCCTGCTGGGTCAAGCAACTATCTTCTGGGCACAGACCAACCCGACGCCCAGCAGAAGGCCCAGCAGTGGAAGGGGGACTGACCGGACATGGCGTGCCCTCCCTCTGGATCATTTCTCTCCTCTGGAGCTCAGCCAAGGAAATGTGGGTTGCTGAGCCAACCCCCTGCTTCTCCCTCCAAATCACATTGCTCATGATTAGGGAGAGAAAGGCTGAATCTTCCTCCACGGCCCTGGAGTCCTCTCCACCCACTCTCTATACAAAATCAGTTCATCTGGGTAATTTTTAAAGCATAGCACATGGGCCAGCTGGAACTAGCTGCCTCTTCCTGGCCAAATGCTTGGGGTTTCTTCCAGCCCCGAGCCTACGTGCTCCGTGTGCTAGCGAGTGCCCCGAGATACGGCCAGGACTGGGAGCGAGGGATTTGCTAACCAGACTTTCCAACAATTTCCCGAGTTTGGAGTAAGCAAAAAAGCCTTATTCGTTGGTGAGGTTGCTTGGCCCCAAGAAGCAGGCCACTGAGCTCTGCAGCCCCGCATTCCAATTCTTCAAAATCTGGGAGGATCTGGGTATCCGGCGTTGGACCAGGCTCTCTGCTGCACAGGCTCAATCTGTGTCCTAGCCCTTAAAAAAGTAAGATGATTTTCATGGGGAAATGGATTTGCTTTATTTGCTTTGGTCTCTTCCAGCTCAGAAGTGACCTGAGCACTGCTGAGAGGGCCTGGGGGACCCTGGCTTTATTCTAGAAACTAGGCTAGTTAAATAAGGCATTGTCAAGCCAGGAGCTGCCTTGGACTCTTGGCAAGTGTGTTAACTCAGTATGAAATAATATAAACAGAAAAGAACAATATTCCCTGTTTTCTCACTCCAGGCATATTAGGGGCTGGGGCTCAGTATTCATTCGGGATGGGCCAGCAGCTTTCAAAAGTAAGTTCTGTGTATTTCAAAGAACTTTAGCTTTGAAGATCTAAGGGTGGGGGGGGGGGGGCTGCTGCCTGGTGTGAAGATTCCAAACGGCACCTATTGTGCTTTGGGGGCTCAGAAAAATTGAGGAACAATAACAGTCCTTAGTGAAAAGAAGGAATTGCATAAAACACAGTATTTATCTCCTTTTGGGCACAAAAACATATACACAAGCATATATAAAAACCACATAACATTTACACATTCTTCTTCTGGGGGCCCTGCAAATCTTCCCAATCATTATTCATATTAATGAATGTGTGTTTAGTTTCCAAACTGCTCAGCTTAAGAACTCGAGTTGAGATGTTCTAGAAAGTAAATAAGCCAGCTGTGCCCGCCACCAAGGGCCCCATGCAGAAGCATGCAGGCCCTCTGATGGGGAGGTTCCATGCATGTGGGGCAAGCCTGCAAGCTTCTCACCAGCCTCGCCTCTGCACTTTGCAAACTGGAATTCATTCTTCCAGCCTCCCCGGTTCACAGAGATATTTTGAGGATGAACCGGTCATATTTCGTAAATTCTGGGCACGTCATGGAAAGGAAAAAGAAAAGATAGTGTTACTAACCCACTGTCACTACTCCCCCCACTTCGGGGAGCAGCCAGTCCTTGGGGGCATTTATCAACCAGCAAGGCCGCAGCGCGCTCCCCTGTGCCATGTGAGCCCAGGAAGAAAATTCTATGAGGAAACTGTGGATAGAGCTCGAAAATGTGTACAGAGGGTCTTAAAAATCTGACATGGAGGAATGCATTCCAAGACAACGACTACATTGCTGATAACGATTTGTTCATAAAATAATTTAATTTACGTATGTGAATCTTAGAGAGTACCTTTCTCATAGGATTTTCTTTAAGAAAAACAATCTTCTTCAGTTCACCATTCTTAAACTTCCCCCCAACCCCCTTCAGGGATACTTTATTCTCTAGACTTGCCAAAGAGCTGTTTCCTAATACATCCTAGAGAATATATGATTTCATTTTTCCACAGATGCATTTCTATACACCTGGTATTTCAGTTATTTATTAACCATGCCTAGTTTTGTGGTTTCTCGCTTTATATCTTTAAAGTCATTAAAACTTAATAGGGGAATTAATCATAAAAGAAATCTATCAAACACAGATGCCAAGCACTTTTTTTTTTTCTGACTGACATCTTTAAAATGTATTTGAATGTTATTTATTTCATCACACCCAGGGAATAAAAAAAAAAAATAACTTGCAGCTTCCAAGTTCAGAGAAAGCATAAAAATGTGATTTACTATTTATTGTACAGTTAGGCACATGCATATTATATACTACATGTTAATCTTCAACGGGCTAAGTTTAGCAAATTTGACAACACTACTGTTTGCTAGTGAGGAAAAAGAATCGACATCTGTTTTCTTCCAGATATGATTTCTTCCTGGAAGGAATCAGAACTACGCCCAGGTCTTCTATTTTCTGGGTAAACTGATAGAATACAGGCTGTTTAAATGGACAATCAAGCCACAATGCCCTCTGGTGGTGAAATGATACAAAAACATTTGTAAGCTTTTGCACCCCGCTGATTATTTTTAAGAGAGACCTAATTTTTAAGGATGTGGAATTTTTTTTTTTTTAGTTTTATAAATGCAAATGCAAAGAATATGGTGCACTGACAGTATTTTAATAAAAAATACTCACTTTGCTGTTAGTGAAATTAAAGGCACATTTAGTTTGTTTAAACCACCTTGATCAAAGTGTTGTTTTTTTTTTATGATAAGGGATTATATTTTAATTTCACACGGAAGAATTGGAGTATCGGAGGGAAAAAAAACAGAATTGCAGCGTATGTACTTTTTAAGCTAAATTTACAAGAGTGGAACCGTCAGCAGATACTTACAGGTGGACCTACGGGTCTGTTAGCTTATTGTCACTTCAGTTAAGATGGAATGAGAGCAGATTCCAGATTTTACCAGGGGACTGAAGACTCCATCTTCCCATCATGCTCTCAGCATGCACCTCTGATAAGCAGCTTAGAGGGAATTTCCTCGGGTCAGACATAAATAGTGATTCTCGGGTTCCCTTAATCCAGACACACATCGCTTGTGAGTTAGGCCTCATAAATCTCAAAAACCGTCAGCAACACATGAAAGGCGATGTTGTCAGGAGGCTGGAACACACTAAATGGGAACGTGTGAAATGTGGACTCATTAATCATACAAACAATACTGACATCTTGCAGTAATCAAGGCAAGCAGCACCCTCCTTTCTCGGAAAGCAGCTCATCTTACCTCTTGCTATCTCTGCAAGCAGAAAGGCCCAGGACAGGGATTGTCACTGTAAACCCTAGTCACCTGAGAAGCAGAGCCATTAACGGTTCAAGGTCATACAGCAGGTGCGGAGTGAAAAGTCACCCAAGTACTCCAGTCTCCTCTCCCAGAGCTGCCTGCTTTGCTAATAATGACTTGTTTTCAACGCAAAACATTTCAAAGCCATTTCCCTGATGTCATATAAGATGCTGCTAAGACATGCCATGAAAGGATACTGTAATATCCTAAAGCTCAGGGATATACATGCTCACAGCAGCATTAATCATAATAGCCAGAAAGTAGAAAAAAATAAAATGTTCATCAACTCATGAACAGATACATAAAATGTGGTATATCCATACAATGGAATAATATTCAGTCATAGAAAGAAACAAAGTTCTTCTATAGGCTACAGTGCAGATAAACCTTGAAAACACTGGGCTAAGTGAAAGAAATATCACACAGTGTATGATCCCATGCAGACAAACGTCCAGAATGGGCAAATCCATAGAGACAAGAAATAGATTCGTGAAGGAGGGGATAATCGGGATGATGGCAAAGTGGTGCAGAGTGTCTTCTCAGACCAATAAAGTGTTCTAAAATTGTGGTGATGGGTGTACAACTCTGAATATACTGAAAAACAGCAAACTGTACACTTTAAATGGATGAATTGTATGTGTAGCACAATATATGTCAATAAAGCTGGTTTTAAAAAAGGATACTGGAGGGCTAGGGGTAGATAGTCCCCACAAAGCTCCAGTGGGCATAAAAGTGTCCCTGTGTGAAGGAAGAAAAGGACAGAAGGTAGAGGGAATGGTGTCAGATTCCAGAGAAGCACACTAGAACCCTGGGTCAAGCTGGAATCCCAATCCCACTTTCTCAGAGAGGGAAGATTTGACCCAACTCCACAATCCCAGAAACTTTCTACATAAACTCCAGAAGGAAGTATCTTTCCCCAGATCCCAAAATCTGATGATGGGGCACTTTGGATTGCAGGAGTTTTCAGCCCTCACTGTCTTTCCCTCCCCTTCCCCCCAAAAAACCCAACATCGTTGGGGTGCCTAGGTGGCTCAGTTGGTTAAGCATCTGCCTTCAGCTCAGGTCATGTGCCCAGGGTCCTGGGATTGAGCCCCACATCGGGCTCCCTGCTCAGTGGAGAGTCTGCTTCTCCCTCTCCCCTGCTTGTGCTCTCTCTCTCTCTCTCTCACACTCACTCAGTCAAATAAGTAAAAATCATAAACAACAACAACAACATCCTCACCCACCAGAGATCTGGATTTAATTACCCTGGGGCATCACTGTGTCTAAAGAATTTCCCAGGTGACTCCAATGCAGAGCCAAAGCTGAGGACCGCTGTCTGAGAGACAGCCAGCAAAAAGCTGGAGTCCACTGAGAAGAGAAAGCTGGGAAGTCTGCTTTCCATTTCTTCCCATTCTCCCACGTTCGCATCTAAAACCCCACAGATGTGTCTACGTGTGGCCCCAGCAGGTGGGACGATTTTCGCAAATAACACTAAAGTGTTTACACAAACAAAGACATCGGAACCAACTTGTCTGTTCTTCTGCAACAGGCAGGCACTGTTCCAAGAGACATTTCGTGGTACCAAACCTAAAACCAAAAACCAAAAATTAAAGAGAAAAAAAAAAAAGACTCAAGGTTTGTTTCTAGGGGAGAGCATTTATGTTTGAAGTTCAGAACTGTGCGGGCATTAACTGAGAAGCTGGATCACTAGCACTCAGCTTACCCTGTGTCTCACCCAACATTCTCACTGCTGGGTGCCTAAGGATAAAATCCCCCCCCCGCCACCACCCCAGCAAGGCTATGCTTATTTCCCCTTTCACGGCTGGGTTTTAATCCAAGCTAAACATCAGTAAACCTGAGTGTGGTACCTGCATCACTCCCTGCCCAGAGAAAGAAACGCCGGCTTTGAATTCTCTCTTTTGGAACTACTTTGAGCCAGAAAATATCGACCCCGAGCAGGCCCAGCACACGCACTCCCGTACATGCTCTCTCTGGGTCTGTACTGATCAATGGCAATTTTGGAAAACATTGCCTGAATAATTCATCGTAGAAAAAAGCTTTTGGATTAAATGATATCACTGGGGCTTGCAGCACAAACATACATGTGTTCCCGAAAAGCTAGTCCAGCTGGAAGGCTGTTCAGAAATAATCAAGATGACACCCAAGCTGAGCCCCCCATTTTGTGAATCGCAATGAGTCGTCTCCCCACCCCCGGTCACACAGAAATGCTCAGGTGTCTCAGCCAGGTGTTGCAACAGCATGGGCCTGGCACATCTTGCCACGGTTTGCTCGAAGTGGTGAAATGCTACCACGGTTGACTCAGGCAGCGTACAGTGTGTTTAAAAAAAAAAAAAAAAAAAGATGAAGGGAGAAAAGCACAGAAAGGATGGGTATGTTTTGTGCAGAGTAAAACTGAACAGCAACAGGGACGACTTAATTTAATCTTGGCAACTGGAATGCAGACTTAACAACACCCACAGTAAATGCCAAGCGATCCATACACTTTTTTTTAAAGACCCGTCTTTCCCCCCACTGCACACACAATCATGCAAACAATTAGTATTGCCCTGCCTCGAAGCGGTAGCATACCTAGGCGGACAAAACTCTGCACTGAAAAGTCCCCCTTGGTCCAACGTGGGCTCCCACCCTGGCATCACACGCGAAAGCCCTTGGTTGTGTTCATCACCATTCCCGCCTGCATTTCTGGCTTGTTGTTTTGTTTTTCTTTCCCTGGGTGCAGAAACCAGGTTCCGGCCCACTTCCTCCCCACCCGCCCCTCTGCCTCCTTTCTAAATGACTCAGAGCAGAGAGGCCTCAAAATGGTGAGGAGCATTTGGTACTACTTAATCCTAGTTAGCCAGGAGCAGGAATGTCTATTTATAGCACGTAAAGATGGAATGTAAGGGAGGGGCTCCATGGCATGAAATTCAAGTTCTCAGCATCCAGAGACAAAGGGACCCACATTGCCTTGACCTTGTTTTTTTCACTAGTTCATTCCATAGCTGTGGTTTACATTGGCTGGTGTCAAGCTCTGTGCTGGATACTGGAGCCACAGGTAAAAAAATAAATAAATAATAAAACCCAGTCCTTACCCTTGAAGAGACAAAGCCCAGCGGGGGAAAAAGTCAAAGGCATAGTTAAAGTAATGCACCGATGGTTGCTGGTGAAGGGGCTCTGGGCCACCATGCACAGAGCCCTTCCGGAAGCAATCATCACGGACCCAGAGGCAGCGCTGCGTGACCTCTAGTCTCTGCTGGTTACCAAACACAGGAAATCCCCATGAGTCCTTCCCCCACACCCCCGGTCATTTAGAAAGGTTAAGGAAGGTGAAAAATGAAGAGGTAGAACAGGGGCCAAAAGGAATAAAAATAGAAACTATTCCAAAGGGGATGGGAGATGGCCAGGGGTTCTCCACGAGCCAAGCCCATCCCGAAGGACAGTGCCATGTACGCGCTGCCCCTCGGTCAGGAGTGAGGCGAGACGGGAAACAGTGTCTGGCTTGTTGCCTGCCCCAAGCACGGTGATCCCAAAGTCTCACCCCCCCCAGACTGGACACCTTGAACTACCAAGACACAAGTACCCTCACTATTTTTCACGTGGAAAGAGAAAAGCCCAGATGGGTTTAATACTTAGCAAAATTCGTTTTTAATCAAACGTGGTTAATTATTGACTCAACGAGGATGAAACAAGAATAAAATCATTTTTGCCTTAAGCCAAACTATTAAGAAGTCTCATATAGTTAATAGACTAAAAGTCCTCTGAATCTTTCCTTTAGCCTTTGTAATACTCAGTCTTAACTCCATCATTATTGTGCTTATCTCTCAATGCCAACGAAGGGGACGCAGCTGGGGAGGCTGCGTGTCTATTTGCGGGAAAAAGGATGTGGAATCGCCATAAACACCACGGTGCTTTTTCACGGAATCAATAAAGCAAAGTAACGTCCCTTGTGAATTGTTCGTATCATGAAGCACTCCCAATTTTTGTGGGTCACTAATTTCCCTTTAGGGCAAATGTGCTCAGGTCTTTCTGGGCCTCTGCCTCATTCGCTGCCCCAGCATCACAGACGCCGCCTCTCAGTGCGAAGGGCTTTCTCTAATCATACGCTTCGTGCGCAGCGGCCGGGCGGTCTGGAGGAGTGGTGTTTCCTGGCAGCCTTGGCCCGAGGTGAGGCAAAGACAGGCCGCCCCCAGCCCGCACCCTGTGAGCTCCGGGAGCTACAGAGCTGGCCCCATGAGTGACAGAGTGACGTCTACCGAGTACCAAGAATAAACCACCAAGTACACGATAAGGAGGCCTAATGAAGTTCTTTTTTTTTCCCCTTTATGTTGACAACCTTGATGATTTCCTAAAAATATCAAATTCCCCGAAAAATACGTTTATTCCTAAGTTTTGGAACCTCTAGTATATAGTCTGCCTTTTAATTTTTTTCCCCCAGGGGGTGGGAGGGGGTGGTGAAGGGGCATAAAACAACACAGCCTCTGGTGAAAATCGGCTAAGGGTGACATCTCCGGACACAGCCACTGTCCCCGTAACGTGGTGCCGAGCGTTCAGGCCGTGAGACTCTCTCTCATCATGAAAAGTGTTTCTCAAATGTGCCCTATGGTGTGGGAGGAGCAATATAAACACACTATTCCTGCTCACACACCAATTAGCCTGATGCCTTCTTACTATTTCAACAACCGCTGCCATTGGTATAAACTCAAACAGACCCATAGCTTGAAATTATTTGGCTTCAAGAACGCAGAGCTTGTAAACTCAGACCTGAGAACCAGCAGCCTTTGCCCGAGGTTTCTCCTGACGGCCAGGAGCTATGGTCAAGGTGTTACAGGTGGCGGAGTCCAGCCCTGGTTATTACCCTAGAGCCAGTCATCAATCCTAACCACTCTGGTGGGGATGCAGATTGTGAGAAGACTGCATCTCTGAACCTGTCGCTCAATTTTGTTATGACCCTAAAACTGCCCTAAAAAATAAGGTGTAATACAAAACCGAAAAAAAAATATTAGAAAGGAATACATTCTGAATAATGTTGAAAGAAAACCTGTTGTCAGAGCAAAAGATGGGCTTTTCTTTTTCTTACAGCCCTACAGTTTCAGGGAGCTGCACGGTCGAGCTTCCCCAGGTGCATACGCCTCGGCATCTCCCCAGTCACCCACACCCTGAACCCGAGCAGCAGCTATCTGCATGGGGTCAATGGTCACTGGATGCCAAGGTCAAAGGCTGACTCACCCAGGGCGCTTTGGGCCTTAGCACCTGATGCCCCCACAGCATCCTGCACACTCCTTCCTGACCACGCCTTCTTCCCAAGTTTCCTATTAACATCGTTCTTGGCAAAATTCAGCTCCTTTGATTTCCGAGTACACAAACGTTCTCCTTCTTGGTGGCTTCACAGGGCCGGGAGGGAGACAGCTGGTGAGTGAGGACGTCTGTGGTCAGCAGCAACCTCTCTCCTTCCGTGAAGATGACCCAGAGAAAGGTGTGCTGGGGTGGCTGGAGAGAAACGTCCACGTCTTGGGCCCGAGCTCCCTGGCCCCCCTGGGGACAGCCACCACCATATCATACTGCGAAATGAAAGCTACTGTGTTGGACTGACGTAGCATGCTGTCAGCAATATGGTCCAAAGAGGCCTTCCTTAGGAGAAAACTGGAGACCTGGGGTGCATAGAGCACATCCTCACCTTCAACGCCCATGTGCCCGAGAGGGGGCAAGATGGGCAAACCCATTGGCCACAACACACCTGTGAAAATGCAGTGGTTGCAGAGAGGTACAGAGATCTCTCACATCATGAGCATGGCCGGTGAGTGGACTAGACCCATGGTCTATGCCAACCAACTGCCAATAGACATGACTCCTCTCTTAAGTGCCACTTTGCATTCATCATAGATATGAAATTCCCCAGTAGGTGTTGCCTACCACAGGACATCTTGGCATATGCTTTGCCAATGTGGCCCTTATTTGTAAGGAACTTTAAAAAAGGCAGAACACCAACAATGACTACAAGCGCATTTGAATTTTTTTTTTTTTTTTTTTTTTTTTTTTTTTTTTAAGCAACAGGGAAACAAGGAATGAATGGGAGAGAGTATTCCTCCCTTCTGAAGAGAGACATCATGTTTCAAGTAGTCAGAAGGGGTGAACGGTGGACAGGGCTAGCATGAGGACTATGGGAATCTGAAGAGAAACAAGATGGAGAACGGCGGGGGGCGGGGTGTGTGTGTGTGGTGACCAGGGAACCTGAATCACACCCTGTGGAAGAGTCCAAAAGAAGTATGAGCTCTAACTGGCCAAAAATTATGACACACAAAATGAAAATCCATAATTCAGCTTAAGACACCCCATCAGGGGTTTAGAAGAGTTTGTGGTTTCCCATTTAACCCCTCCTCTCCTAGGGAACTTCTGAGAACTAGAAATGTGCATCGATTTTGATTCTTTAACTACGAAGTAATTTAAAATTATAAAAGTAATCCATGTTCATAAAAAAAAAAATCGAGCACAAATTGGTCTACAGTAAACCATGATCATTTTCCTATGGCTTCCTACCCAAGTCCCACTCCCCAGGGGCAGAGCCTGATCAACAGTCCACTGCACATCTTTCCAGAGCTTTTCCTGTGTGTACACAGATGCGTATTTAAAAAATGATTTTTAATTAAAAACAATACAAATCAATGGAACATCTCTACTTTGCAATATGTCATGTCCGAGAGGCCTGACCTCCTGGGCTCAGCCATGGAATAAAGACACCTCCGTCCATGAGATGATGGTGAACTGAGTCGGGGCAAAGTAGCTAAGGAGGAAATAACAAGCCTCTCTAAGGACAAGCCTAAAACCCTCAGAATCGGCTGTCACCGTGCAATGGACATCAGCCTCTCACTCAATTGACAGGCCTTCCTCCGGCTATAGGATCCTGACTGTAATTACAGGAAAGGCCATACCATAAAGATGGGGGGAGGAGCTAATTGACAAAAAGTTCAATGTGCTGACTCAAGGACCTATGGCCAAGCTTTCAGTTTCTTTTCCTCAAAAAGCCACTGATGTACAGCCCATTAAGCCACGACCGTGCAAACTCAGGAGATGCGGTATTTCCAAGCGAAGCACATGTGCGAGGCTCACACACAAGACTCCTGGCCTTTGCATCAGAATGGTCTTTGCAGTGCTTCTGCCCAACAAAAGAATTTTCAAGAGACACAAAAGTGATTTGTTACTGGCTTTGTTTTCTTTTGTTTGCTTATTGCTTTGTGTTCGTTTCATGTTTATTTATCAACCCATCCAAAATGCAAAATGAAAGACTTGGCCTTGAGCTTCAGACCTCCCTTAATCCTCTGGTTCCCAACTTTGTGGCCTTCCGATCACCATAAAAGGCTGGAATCCAGGCTCTGCTCAGTGAGGAAGTGTGCCACTCATCTGCACAAAGGGAGAGGAAATTAAGGATGGCCACTTAGCATGCAGTGGGTAAGAACACAGACTTTTACAGGGTCAGATGACTATCTCAGCTGCATGTTCTTGGCCTGGTTACTTATCTTCCTTGTGCCTCAGTGTTCTCATATCAAAAATGGGAATAGGATCATGTCAAGGGGTTAATTTAAAACACGCAGAAAAGGTGCCATGTATTATGTAAGTATATGCATATACGTATGCGGCTAGTGTTATACAAGTGTGAGCTGTATTTATTATGTGGTTTTTCACTATCATGTCATTAACGAGAACTCATAAAACAAATGATTCTCTGTAAACACCCCAAAGATATTTTACAAATAAGCCAACTGACACTGTGGCAAGAATGACCTAATGCAATTGCTCTTCTCTGCTAGAAAAGGAAATAATGAACACACATATCAATTACCCACAGCAGTGGACATAGCTCGATGCAACAGGTATGTTCCTGAA
This sequence comes from Ursus arctos, assembly GCF_023065955.2. NCBI lineage: Eukaryota > Metazoa > Chordata > Mammalia > Carnivora > Ursidae > Ursus > Ursus arctos. The sequence goes on along the minus strand of NW_026622863.1, from coordinate 31,228,831 downwards.
ACGTCGTGTGTGTAAACCAAATTATACTTCCAATCAGCTGGGTAAGCTTGCCGTTGCAATGGATTTTGCAACGAATCCTTAGTGTTCCAGGGAGGCTTCCAGACCAGAACTATGCTAGACACCTGTTCCGATACACAAATGCTTAACATAGGACATTTTCTTATGGTTGTAGAATGAGCATCAAGCCCGGGCAGACAAGGGAAATAGGAAACCTACATAATTCCCTTAGGTAACTGGTTCAAAGTTTTTCGGACTTCTTCCAGAAGGAAGGCCAAGCTCTGACAGGAAAACATCACTGAGAATCAGATTCCCAAAGGTGTGACCACTGCACAGGGGGCCAGTCTGTACTCTGCAGGAAGAACTATGATGCTTTTATCAAAGTATCACTTTGCTAGGATGGTAGATAAGGAGTATCTCCCACACTGACTCCATGTGGTTAGTAACGGTTACTTAGAGCAGTGTGCTGAGGACTGATTACTGATGTCTGTCACGGGTACAGGACTTGGGACGCCAATGCGTGCACGCCGCGTACTGACCATCCCCATACTCCCAGAGCATAAGTATTCAATATATGAGGGATAAAGTTTCTGATTATTTGTCAAAAGGCTACAAACTGAAGGAAAAGATACATTTTGATATGATGATGCATATTGTCTCAGAACCAATTACCTTCTGAGTTACAACTCCGTAAGTTATTGCAAATTATTCAGGACACATAAACACCACAATAAAATTTCCCTAAGCCAATATATAAAGAAAATTCCAACATAAATCTAGTCTCACTTGGGAGGTAATAAGGGAACATGAATTCTGTAAACACCGCCTAGTAACAAATCTTGGGCTATGACCCCGAGGTCAAAGGTCAGAGCCCTTCTCTTATTGTCATGGTTCTAGATGTAGCAAAGCACTCTTACATTATACAAAATCAACCCAACATGGATCAGACGTTGAATATATTTGATTCCAACACACTGTCAGGTGGGTTTTACATATGATGATTAAGGTGAGGCGAGGGAGTTACAGGAACGGGCTGAATTGCTAAAGGGTCTCGGACGTGGTCCCTCAAGTGGAAGATGTCATCGGTAGTTTGCCCAATGGCTAGTGGATAAAAAAGAAACAAGAAATGACACACACACTTTCAGATTACATGTTTTCTTCATGACTGTGTGCCTGATAACAAGTGCCTTTCTCCGTTTCTACTGGCCTTGGGCTCAAGCCTTCCCATTCTGTGCTTTGGGAAAGTATCACTTGCTACATTCAGATGTTCCAGTTGCAGGGAGAAAGCCAGTTGACTGTGTTAACCAAAAGCAGGTGTGCTGCAGCATCTCAGTGAAAGATGGAAAGGAAGCACAATGGCTGCGGGGGTGGGGGTGCTTGGGTCTCCAGAGGCATCTGGTGCTCCACCTCTCCTCCAATGACTGTTATTCAAAATAGCTTCATATGCTTACATTTTCTCCTGGGGTTTCAAATTCAGCCCTCACCTTCCAGCTTGCAAATAAAGAGACTCCAGGTGTGAGTCAGCGATTCTGAGTTTGATTGGATTTCGTAATCACTCCCACACACATGCAATGCACCCTCTTATACTTCACTGAAAACAAGGCACTGAGCAGCATTAGGTCTTAAACACAGATCGACATGAGGGAAAGGAGAGAATTAAATTCAACTACTGTTCACTGAGCACCTAATAGGTGCCTGGTCAGGGTTAGAAATGGAATAAGGCACAATCCTTTTTGCCAACGAGCGAGTCGTGCAGTGGGGAAGATGACTGTGTGACTGGACAATCATGGCAGGGACAGATCCACCGTGTCAGGGTAGCACCAGGGAGGGGGTGACCAGCTGTCTAAGTGAGTACAGCTCTGGGAAGGTTTCATAGAAGATATGATGCCAAGAACTGGGTTTTGAAGGATGAACAGGAGTTTGCCAACAGACAGAGAAGCTGAGACCCAGGTGAGGGCAGAGCTGGCACCAGTAATTCAGCCTGGTGAGCTTAGCTGGGTTTGGCTGACACACCAGGTTGGCCAGTGTAGGGAAGGGGAAAGAAAGGGGGCTGCAACAGGTGCCTGGGGCCAGGTGAGGAATTTGTGAACCAAGCCAAGGAGTTCACAATGACTCTTTTGCATGGGCTCATTGTACTTTTATTTTATGAGCTCTTATAATGAGTCCTGTTTGGCAGTAGGGCAAATGGTGATGGGGGAGGATTCTGAGCCACTGAATTCACTGAGTATCTGAGTGCTTACATTGGGGAAAAGAAGCAGAAGGTTGGTAAGGAATCCCCATACTTAAGGAGTCATCATACTTTGCTGCAGGATATGGAACTGAGGGCAAAATGGTTGGACGTTCCAGTGGGTGCTTTCCAATTCAAAGAAGGTCATCTGAACCATTACAGGGATTTTCATTTCATTTGGCCTCTACACAATGTCCCTGTCTCTCCTCTGCTCACAACAAGCCAGAAGTCTGAAACTAGTCCAATGTTGGGAACAACCGAGTGTTCAGGATCTTCTTGTGGAGAGTGTAAATCAATTTATGGGCACAACAGCAATGAGCACAAGACAATTCCACGAATTCTGAGTGCCAAAGGAGCCCAATGTGATGACCGAAGACAAAGGGAACCACACAAATACATGCACATTAATAACAGACCAGGTCACTTTAAAAGAGACTAATTAGACCTGAACGTTAGTATACTGCCAAGTTATTAACATGTCACACACCATCAAGTACTTTCAGCATGCTTCTACTCGTTCACGGCCGATGAGCATCGTGACCGTATACTATCACCTCGCTATTTACCTTGTGTGTCCTTGATAAGGAAAAGTCAACCCAAAATAAAAGCAAACCCACACCCTGACCAAGAAAAAAAAAATTTTTTCCCCAATCTGAACAAATCGTTTAGTGTAAAAATAAACAGAACTAGAAATTGTCTCTAATAAACTAATATTAGTCTCCCCAGAGGGTTAATTATGTCGCTCTGTATTTTAAGAAGAATGTAAATTGCCAGTTTCAACAGATGTTCTTTTAAAAGAATTGGTTATCTGGGAAATGATGGGTCTTTGTTAGAGCTTACCCCAGCGGAATATAAACATTAAAATCATCCGACTATCTGTCAGCCCCCTCCTCCTCCAACAACTGCTACCCACACCAACGACACACCCTTTGGTTATCAGCAGCTTGGGTGACAAGTGCCCCATCCAGCACTGTGGTCTCAGATAGAAGACAACCTGTTCGGAGGGTTTCCAAACACTCCCTCCCTTTTGACCTCGTGAGGACCCCACGGTGGCAGCTTCCCATCATTACAAGCCCCAGTTTGGGTGTTCACCCATGGTTATTTCCATCTGACTCTTTTACCCTGGAGAGCAGGGCTGTGCACTTGTGCAGAACCAGAGTTAGAACTTTGCAGAAATACTAGTCCTTTCCAGATTCAGTTTAGATAGTCAAACATGTAACACACACATTACACACATGCACATATACATACTCGAAAATTTCTTTCCAGGGAGGAATGAAACTTTAAGCATCACTGGAGAAGTGGTTAGAAGCAAAAAACTCAGAAACCTCCCTACTGCTTTCTCTCAAACGGCATTTTGTAGACACTGAAATGTAATGTTACCAGGTTCACAGAGTGAGGGCTCCAGCTTGCGTATCCGGCCTACCGAAGAGAGAAAATGCCCTTGGTGTGGCAGTTCATTATTCCACAGTGAAACTGCTACTGGCCCGGATGTACGGAGAGAACATGTGCACTCACGTAGCGGCCCACCATCATGTGCAACCGCCAACCTCACCCGACCTAGCTTCATTATCATCCTGGTTTGACTCACTTTGCAGATAGGAAAACTGAGGCTGGCTGAGATTAATGACTCCTAGGAAAACTTAACAGAATGTGCTTTTGCTATTGATTCACTAGTAACAAGCATGAAATCTCGTCTCAGCCAGAAAGGTAAGCAGATAACTATTGATCTCTTTAACTGTTTCTGAAAGGGCCTACTCACTGTAGGATTTAGGCACTGTGAAAAGACCAGGAGGTCTTCTGTCCTATTGGCAGGCCCAGTCACGGCAGCCTAGTGTCAACACTTGAGGGAGTGCCCACCCGGTAGTAAGACGAAAAGAACAGCACCAGTGAGGGTGGCTTACGCAAGGCCTTCTCTGGAACACAGCTGAGAAAGACGCTGAATGTTCATCATTTAATCTGATCACCCCTGCTACTCTGCCATGGAGACATCCTTATGTCCATTCAACAGGCGAGGAAACTAACACTCAGAAAGGTGAAATCAATTGCTCCAGGGTCACCCAGGTCCTAAGTGACCCACAAAGAACATTCCAGCATTTGCCTGACTCACAGCTTGCCCTATTTCATCACACTCACTGTCTCAGATGATGCCAGAGGAGCACAGAATTCCCACAGTGCACCCCCCACAGCTGCTCCAGAGGCTCTCAGATCAGCTACCTGAGGACCCAGGTACAAGGCAGGGATGGCCAGGAATGTATCCCATCGTGTTCAGATGTCCTACTGGCAGACTCAGCTGGAAAACCAGAAAGTCCCATGTCTGCAGAGGAAAACCCAGGAAAAGCTCAACCTCAGCCCTCCTGGAGTGGAAAACAGACACCACTGTGTAGGTTAAACACGGCGTGATTCCAAGGGCACCTTTCAGCTAGACTAGGATATGAATGGTGCCACCAGAAGCCAGCTATCAAAACTTGCTCCACTCCTGGGAGAGAGCTTGGAGAATCCAAGGAGCAATCCCAAAATTTATTCTGCACTAACAGCTGAGACTGTGTCAACCTGAAGGATATCAGGATAAGGAGCATCCTCTGCATAGACTCATTTCCCATAGCCCCTCCATCCCCAGCCAAGGGCAGCAGGAAGTTCCATAAGGCACACTCCCCAGGCCCCAGAGAGAGAGCTGCGTACTCCAGAGCTCAGAAAGCAGAGCAAGCAGCAGTCTGAGAAAGAAAAGGCTAGCTCCACCCACTCTGCAGGGCCCTTTTCTGATTATGTTCACACTTCTGCTAGAGCCTGGGGTATGTGGGCTAGTGGCCCCTGGAGAGAAACACTGCTTTTCCCCCTCCAGCCTAGGTCCCCTGGGCAGAAGCTGATTTGGTGACGTAAAGTTACTTTATTCCTAATTCCAGTCATGTGGAGGGCTAGAGGTTACTGGAAACCAGAGGGAGAGGGGGTTAAATGCAATGAAACAATCTCTATTTTTCCTTTCCTGTATGCTCTAAATAGTTAAGAACAGTGGCTCTAGAATGTGTGTTTTGCCCTCCTCCCCACAGAGGGCATTTGACAATATCTGGGGACATTTTTGATTATCCCTACTTGGAAGGAGGGGTTGCTACTAGTATCTAATGGATAGAGGCCTGGAATACTGCTACACATCCTTCCATGCACACAACAGAAGCCCAAAACAAAGAATGATCCGGCACTGAATGTCAACAGTACCGAGGCTGAAAAAGACCCAGGCTACCAGGAGCTCTGGCAGCAAGTCTCCGAGAGAGAATAGGCAAGCCATGACTTTGAGTTTTCCAAAGCCTGAGCGAATGGTGGTCCTAATGTTATCATGCTATGCAAAGATGTCACATTAATAAGTGACTCCCTTCAAACGTGTGGGCTGGTCCTTAATAGATCTCATTAGTTCGGATTAGTAGATGGGATGCGGAGTTGTGCAAACAATTCCCAGAGGCTCAGCTCTGCTGACGCATCTGTTTTTTCAGGGGGGAAAAATAACCACATTCCTGCTTTAGTCATTCAGGGAAACCTAGCACCTGCCTATATCAACATGTTCGGGATGAAAAAAAAAAAAAAAAAACACAACCTGAAAAAAAAAAAGAGATAAATTATTTATCCAGCATAAATATTAAAGAAAATTGCAAAACATAGTCTGGTGTCACCATGCTGTTGTTACAGAATCATCTCGTTATAGCTTCTGGCAAAATACTGTTGTCCTTAATATCAGTACAACAGAATCGTCTGAGATGTACCAGTCAGGGTACAAGTGTCTGCTTGCTGTCGAGGACACTTAGCAGCATGCCAACTGGCTCGTCACGCCCCAGCGGAAAATGGTGCAGGGATGCCCTGTTAGGAATGAGCCTGAATTAGCAATAGATCATGAACTTCATCCGAACCCAGGATACAATTTAAAACTGGCAGTCAGTCAAACACACGGCGGTGTGGGGGCAGCGGATCTCCCCGACTCCAGAGAGCCAACGGCTACATCTCCAGGAATCTGATGAACGTTGTTGGACATGCCAACTGCTAGACATTACATGACATAAACTCACAATTAAATAAGCTCTAGGAGAAAACAATGGCAAGAAATACTCAAAACGCAATACTTCTGAGTAATTACAGTGAGCCTGGCTGTTTGGCTGCTCCTGAGGTCGTGTCTGTTGTGTCTGTAGAGTGGCAGTAACTGGATGGAGTGTATACAGAGCGACGCGGGATGCGCACCGCCACGTCTTGTAACTTCCTGTTGGCGGTGGCATATTCACACTGCGGTCAGCAGCGAACGCTGAAAACCCGAGCCGGTGGCCCTCTCCGAGAGCCAGTTGTCAGCCACTCGCCAGCACACCGTCACAGACCCTCAGCCCCACCCAGACGTGAGGCCCGGGAGGCGCAGTCACAAAGGGAGTTGTTTTCCAACCAAGCGTCTCTTGTTCAAAGTTTAGCAAGCTCTTTACGGCGGCGACACAGGCTCCTAGGTAACCAAGAAGTTTAATAAATCCGTATGATGATAATTAAACACTGTAAATAATTTATCTGCTGAAGCTTCCTGGCTGGCCCGTCCTGCCTTTGTAGGAAGGTGATCCATGCTGACATTCTGAATAAGGTTGGCAAAACAAGTGCAGCGAGGAGTGGTGGGGGGAAGTAAGTTTGCTCTCAATAATGTATGAAGCCCCATGCTGGGGAGAGGGATCCTCGGAAAAGCGGCTCTGTGGCAATCTGTTCTTTCATCTGGAGCCGGCTTCGAGGCGAAGGTGCTGCCCCGCATCAGAAGTACAATCGCTCGCTTGTAAGCAGATGTCCTTCACGCGGTGGGCAGCGCTCTTTCAACACAGCTGAACAAACGCACGCCGCAAGACGGCCCCCCTCACCATCACCGAAAGAACACTGTATATATTAATTTAGCAGGTTGTTGAATAATGCTTGGAAGAGGGATTTATGAAGTAGAAAAATCATGCGGTGAGGCAAAATGACTTTCCAACCAAATGGGAGGAAGAAAGGGGGTTCGGCTTCCAGGGAGGATGAAATGGAAAGAGCCTAACGGAATCCCACCCCCAAAGACAAACCCGAGACCGGGCTACCCAAGGAGTCAGGAATGGCCCAGTTGGGCAGGCCCGATGCAAAGTCATAATTTGCCATCCGCTCCCCAAGAGGCTGTGTTTAACAAAACTGCTACAGTCTGGTTACAGCGTCCAGCTGGGGGAGGTTGTACAGGTGTGGGGACACGAGGTATGCGGGGACTCTCTGCACAGGCCACTCAAGTTTGCTCTGAGCCTAAAACTGCTCTGAACAATAAAATTTACTCTTTTAGAAGTGCATGTAGCCCTAAGCCCTGTATTCAGCTGACTTGTTTCCTTTCTGCTTGGGAACTGGTATGGAGTCTTCCCACAGTTGTCCCAGCTTACTTTGTGGGGCACGCTCAGGTCCAAGGCAGCCCCGCTCAGCTGCTACTTTGCCCGTCTGGGCTGGGTCAGTCAGCCCCAGCATGGGGGCAGAGGAGAGCACAGGGCTCATCCAGGCACACCAGCTTTGTGGGGGGAACGGGCATCCTGAAAAGCCAGTGGAAAGACTACCCCCAGGAGGCAGCTGTTAGAGAAATGGAGACAAAGGCGTTATGCCTTCAAATTCTCCTCCCTCTGCCCCCATCCATCTTCCAGAACGGTGACAGAGGGACAGCTTCGGCAAACTCGATCATTTCTTTGAGGCTGACAGAATTTGGTCCACTTCCTATATGTCATTTTTTTGGGGGAAGGACTGTCTATTTTACCTAAGGAAAGTAAAAGTAGCAATCTGCTGAGCGAGCCCAACCTTTAAAGCCCTGCCTCCACTTCTACACACAAATACGATTGTTTTCCACCTTGATAATTATTAAATTGTGGTGTAAAACCCAACTTCTGCTTAAGTATGCGTGATTATTAGAGTACAAGTCAATTGTGGATAACACACAGATATAAATGCAGCTAATAAGTCTTACTGTAATGATTAATCAATTTATGAATACATTATTTAAACTAATAGCTCAGGTAGGGTATCTTAAACAAGTTACAGAGGACATCGACCAATTCAAATACCAGCTGCCAGATCAATAGCAAACTGTAAGTAAACTCTGGGGAATAGGTATACTTGCAAAAAAAAAAAATAGTCTGCAAACAAAAGGGTCTTAGATGAAGGAAATCTACAACAATTTCAATTTTTTAAGACAAACGCACAGCACTTTATTATATGTCAGAGCTTAAAGGGAAAGGTAAAAGAGTGTATTACTACAAATTCGCTCCCTTTACATCCTATGTAGTCGTAATTGAGGGCAGCTCATACAAACATATGTTTACACAGACTTTTGCATACATTTGCAAATAGAATTTATTGAAGTTAACTTTGATTCCTTAGAAAAAATTATACATTGGGTTCTTTTCCTCGAAAGGTGGCATATTTATTTATCTACAAATGTCCCTTTGTGGACTAAAGGTGGCATATTTGTTTATTTATCTACAAATGTCCCTTTCACAGAAAAATATATATATATATATTTTATATATGTATATATATTTGAGACACACATATATATATGTCTAAAAGGTAAGAGTAACAGTCTTCTCGAAAGGGGCCTATGTGTCTAATGATACACCAGGGTACACCTGCTGTGTCAGAGCCACAGAGGTCCCCCCACTGAGAACCACAAGGGGGGTTTTGTGAGCCAAGCAAACCCTAGAGTTTTAGTTCTCTCCCTTCCCTGTTTTTTTTTGTTTGTTTGTTTAATTAAGACTAATTAATGTGAGTTTAATAAATAAACCAAAAGGGCCTTGATTTCCAAAGGTGTGATATTTTATCACAGTTACAAGTGATGCTGCATTTTAAAAAATTAATTAGTTATCTTGTGAGGCCGGCCACACATTATTGAGTAAGTAACAGCGGCTAAGTGAAACAGATGAAATATTGGTAAGCGATGCAGCCCACAGTATAAGTATGTGAAAGAGGTCAGAGGTTAATCCTTATTGATTTTCCGAGTCTGCGTACAGCACCGCTGGGAAAGGCCGGTTCTGTTGGCAATCAGCTAGCACAAATACATTATAAATCTTACTGTCCACCTTCACTGATCAGTGCCACTTACTTCCTTCACTAAAGACCATTAAGAAACTACTGGAAAAAAAAAATCTACCCAGATGCAGGTAAAAAGGAAAGCATTTTCAAAGTCTCCCATGTCAAAGAATGCTTTGCAGATGGAGGACTTCCCTGAAAGCTGAGGCACACTTCCTGGGGGCTGGCTGGTCTCTCCCGCAGAAGGGGGCACGCAAAAACACAGTGCATTTTTCACAGGGCTTCAACACCACATCAGAAACATCAAAGTGGCTTTCACCTTTGAGTGCCTGGGAACAGTAGAATGAACAGAAGGAACGAAACGCTCACTGACGTGGATGGAGGTATCTCCATCCTGGTTTGGTGTAATTTCAGCCTTGGCACAACCTTGACGCTAACCAAGAGTAAGCCTCAGGGACCCTCAGGTTCACAGGCTCCCCCCAGAATTCTGCACCAAAATGTTTTACCCATTCCTAAAGTGGTCCCCCGACATGCATAGCTTCCATTCCCACAGACTGGGATGCTCACCGCCAACCCACTTCCAGGAACATCTATGAATGGCCCTTTCTTTTTCAGGCCTTTCTCTTAACAGAGGATGCCATACGTCTCCTGTGGGCCTGGCACTCTCACTGGGCACAGCAGAACAGATGAGTAAGATGGGGTCCCTCCCCAGAAAAGTGAAACACATGTTCTTCGTCAGATGGTTAACTCTCATACAACATGGTCCTGGGAAACAGTCTTGGTGCTAATAGGGGGTAGTTGTGCTAATAGGCACTTTGTCACTGACCATCTGTGTGACACGGAGCCAATTACTTAACCTCTCTGAGCCTCAGTTTCTTCACTGTAAGAAGTGAGGATAATAATAGCAGCCACTTCACAGGGTGGTTGGGAGATGAGAAATCACATGTAAAAAGCACTTAGCACAGGGCCCAGTAAGCATTCAATAAATGCTGGTTAATTAAAAAAAAAATGTGGAGCTATTCGACATTGGAAAAACCAAGTGACCTCTTTCACCTCTGTTTCACTAATAGGGATTACAGAATTATGATGTAAAAAAATATGGCACCATCTGTTCCACCACTCCATCCAAATACATGTGTCATATCTACCTACTTCTCAGAGCGGGCATCGCAGGAACAAGCAAGTTCTAAGTTATTACTATTCTTCAGACATGGACTTGTTTTTAAAGCTCTCAAAAAGCATATTAAAACAAAACATAGCAGAAATGTACATGTTGAGTAGGTCAGCATCAACCAGAGATACAGAGAGTTAAGAAACCCTTGGGGCAAGCGAGGATTCCCTTTTGGCACAGAAATTATGTATTTTATTTTAAAGTGCCAGCACCAGAAAGATGAATAGGGACGGTTCATAGATACACGTTATTTCTGCACGGTTTTTACGAACACAATTCTCCTATCATCTTCACAACACACACACATACTCACACACACACACACACACACACACACTCTTTCTCTCTCACACATACATACATACATGCATACTCCCCCTGCCCTGAGCAAAAGATTTGGCATTCTTGAAAAAGTTCTGGGGAATATTTCTAGAATGCAAGGAAAACCTCTATCTTTGCAATTTTCCAGACTTCTGTCAACTATGCTCAGTGCAATTATGTACCAGTGTCAGAATGCATTTTAAAAACCTTTGGATACCTTCAAATTAAGGGGTGGAAGGTGGGGAGAGCTCTCCCACAGTTAATGATAAACAAAGGTATACCCAGCAAAGTTCCTGTCAAAAGTTCAGTCTCTAAGCCATGACTCTTTGCTTCAATCAATGGGTTTTTTTTTTTTTCCTTACAAAATGCCTTTCATTATTTTCAACTCTATTAAAAGGATGTTCTTCTAGTAGGCAGAGGATAAACAGAGCAGGACCCAAACGAAGAGGGAAAACCAAGACAGGAAGAGAACACAGATTCTGTTTTAAAAAAAGCATAAAGGGGGCGCCTGGGTGGCACAGCGGTTAAGCGTCTGCCTTCGGCACAGGGCGTGATCCCGGCGTTATGGGATCGAGCCCCACATCAGGCTCTTTCTCTATGAGCCTGCTTCTTCCTCTCCCACTCCCCCTGCTTGTGTTCCCTCTCTCACTGGCTGTCTCTCTTTGTCAAATAAATAAATAAATAAATAAATAAATAAATAAATAAATAAATAAATAAATCCTTTAAAAAAAAAAAAAAGCATAAAGGTTCCAGACTGTTTTAACTGTGTACTTTTACCAGTAGGAAAAATTCAAGATAGATACTTCAGTAAGTGTCTATGGTGTTTACTCACAAATCATAAACTCGTATTCTATTAGCTATGATCACCAGGAATGATACAGGGTGAGATTACGTTCATCATTAAAAACAGTATTAAAAATAGTGTGTGCAACTGTGCATCTCTTTCTGCTAACTTAGATTTTGGGGTTTTTCACTGATTTCTTCTGAGATCTGATCAAATTGTCATTGTGTTTACTTTGTAACAAATGAAGGACTCATATTAGGAGGAGCTGAACTACCAATGATGCCTTTTTTTTTTTTTTTTTTTTTTACTGCTTGCTTGTATTTGCATTATAAATATTATCTTCAAACATGGGCTTCTTTGCAGAATCTTTCTTAAGGCTTTTGCTTATTTTGCGACAGATGCTTTAGTTCAAACCAGATAATCTAACGTCTCAATCCATTTAGCTAAGTACACATGGGGAAACCATGATTCATTTTCCAATGCTGAAAGTCCACAAGGAGCAGAGGCTCTGCCATGACCTCGTGCCTAGGGAAATATCCAGCCTTACTTCAGAATGCCTTCCACTCGGCTCCTCACTATGAGAGGACTGGGGAGGGCGCCCATGTCAACGTATCTGTAATTTTTGTAAAGATCAGTCTTCTTAATTGAGAGCCTGTATCATACAGCAGTTAAGACGAAGGACCAGGAGCTGGACCACCTGAGTGGAATTCCAATTCTGCCACGTCCTTACTCAGTATGCCTGTGTCCTCTGTAAAAATATGGATGATAGTACTACTTCATAGGATACTAAAAAGGATGATATATGTAAATATACGTAAAGCCTTTAAAAAGGTAGTACCTACCACCTGATATATGCATGGAGACATTTAATAACACATAGAGGAATTTAATGGATAAATGGAAGTTGTGATGTTTTCTTTTGGAACCCTAATGGGTCATTCTTCACACATTGGAGACTTCTGCTTTGGAGCAGAGCTATCCAATAGAGGGCTCTGCCATGACAGCAATGTTCCATATGAACATGAATATGGCAGCCACTGACCACATGTGGCTACTGAGCATTTGAAATGTGGCTAGTGTGGCTGAGCAACTGAATTTTTTATTTTAATTAATCAACTTTAATTTAAATAGCCAGAGGTGTCTAGGGGCTATCCTACTAGACAAAGAAACTCCAGAAGGCTAACTATTCTGATACTCTATAAAATGCAGCTCAATTCCATAATCCATCAGTTGCCTCAGATAAAATATGGCTGCTTGGATGAAATTAAGCAAGCTTGCTTCTGGGCTCTGAAGCCAAGAGAAGCATCACTTCTAGCTTCTCTGTTCTCTTACATGCCTCAGTTTCTTTGTCATTGGTTATACTGTCTTTAGGAAGAGGCAGTGACTGGGGGCACTATTGGGTCAACACTATTGGAGGCTTCTAATTTGTGCTGTTTGGGCTTTTCCTAGCTCATCCTAGCTTTCCTTCCTGGTATGGAATTCTGAATCCTGCCTGTGGCCACTGTGCAGGCTCCCGGGCCAGATACTTACACCACTTTATTTGGTTCCCTGGCCCCTGTCCTCAACTTGCAGAGGACTGCCCACATTCTACAGATGGTCCTCTGTGTCAACCCTCCCTATGACAATGGCCACACGATTCTTGGGAGGCAACCAGACCAATGTCAATCTATTCTAGGGAAAAGGATATGTCATCTCCATTTTTACTAGGTAAAGTATCTTCTTTTATACTGTCAAACCACAAAGAAGTATTTCTCTACAGTAGTGTTAGTTTTATAAGTTATAAAGTCTAAATACACTAGAGTCATAAGTAAAAAAAAGCTTATTATAATGAATGTTATAATTATTACATTATAATGAATGTTATGGGCTCAAGGCTAAGTAAGCCCAAGGCTGAGTTAGGTCTGTTTCCCTTTGTTAAATTTATTTGCCTATGTCTTTGTCTTCCCCACTAGATAATGAGATTCTTGAAGGCAATGACTGATCCAAATTTAAATTCATCTCCCTAATGTCTGAAGTAGGACCTGACACATAGCAGGTATTCAATACATACTGGATGGGTGAATAGATGGATGGTGGGTTGATGGATGGTGGATGATGGATAGATGGATGGATGGTAGACGAATAATGGGTGGATGGATGGATGGTGGGCAGATGGATGAATGGATGGTTAGATGGATTGATAGTGGATGGATGGATTGGGGATGATGGACAGAAGGATGGATGGATGGATGGATGGATGGATGGATGGATAATTGGATGGACTGATGGTGGATGGATAGATGGTGGATGATGGATGGATGCAGGGTGGGTGGGTGGGTGGATGGATGGTTGGATGGACTGATGGTGAATGGATGGTGGGTGGGTGGATGGATGGATGGATGGTTGGATGGACTGATGGTGGATGGATGGATGGTGATGGATGGATGAATGGTGGATGGATGGATGGAACTATGTAGTGCTGAACAATATGTTAATCCAAACAGAGAGAAAGGAAACAATTCAAATACTTTGCCCTTCTTACCAAGATTTGTTTTTTTTTTTTTTCTTTTCTTTTCCAAATACTCTTATCTTACTGGAAACAAACAGAGCATTGCTAAATCCTACTTATGTTTTAAGGAACCCTGGATACACAAGTTTGTGGCTCATACAGCCATGAAATGTATGCTCCATCGATCAAAAGAGGCCAGTAACGTCTACAGAATGACAAAATGAAAGGAAAAAAAAAGAGGCCATGATAGAAACATCAAAACCAAATGAAATACTGAAAATAAGTTAATGACATTACATTATAAATTCAGCTTACTCAGAAAGGACTTGGCCAAAGGAAGGAGAGAAACAGAGAGAGAGAGAGAGAAACACACCTCACCACCAGGACCGCCATCTAGTTTGAACTGGTGAATTGCTGAGCACACACTGCATGCATATTCATAGGTACCACAGGAAACTGAGCACCTTTGGAACCAGCATTAAAACTCTCTCCGGCCAGCGAGTGCTGCGAACCAGTAACTCAACAGCCCCCTTGTGGCCTGGAAGAATTAATGCAGCTTCTGAAGGGATGAAGGTTCTTCCTGGAGTGGGGTGGGACATGGGGAGGGGGCATGGAGCCTTTGAGAGGAGGGGGATACCACCAAACCAACCACCTGTAAAGGTGTTCCACTCAGCCCTGTTTTGTGAAGGGAGGGCAGCACTTTTTCCTTCCAGAGTGTGAAAAGGAACCCCAGTAAATACGCCTGTTCAAACTCACACGTGCTTGAAGAAGAAACAGATCAAATGAGCTCAGTATTCCCATTTAAAAATATCATTTAAGGGAATTTTAAGCTGTCTGAGAAGATGGATACACTGTGTTTGTTTTCTACATTAATGAGCTATAAAAAGAATGGAATAGGCCATAAATACAGTATTTTGTAACAGCCTTTACTAAAAATGCTACTACTTGTGTTTATCATTTATATCCTTGTATACAACCTCAAAATTGATTACACTTTAAACCGTACATAACTTGCTGTGTTTTTCATTTTGTGCTATACTACAAACATTTTTATAACTCAGTTAATATATTCCATATTTTGTGTTCTTATTGATTATGAATATTTCTTTAGGGGATTTTATTGCTTTTAAAATAACAAATGTTAGGTATTAAAAAATAGAAAAACCTATTGCAGCCTTTATATTTTTCTTTCCCCTGGTAATTCTAATACATACATTTTAGCGCAAACATAACCAGAATATCTTTCTCTGTATCTTTTATACTTCCCCACACTAAAATTTAAAATCTCCTAATATAGTGCACAGTAAAAGAATCAGACTTCTCAAAGGAAACCCGCCATTTAATGTGTCGGACTTGAATTCATAATCCCTTCCTTCTACAATTAAAAAATTAAAGTGCCAAAAGATTATCCGCACGTAACACGATGGTTTTACATCAAGCATATATTATCTTTACTAATTGCCATTTCCGTTTATTGGCTGAAATATGATTTATATATATGATATGATTTCACTATTAATTATCAAATTGAAAAAAATAAAATCTCACATTATAAATTCTCTCCTGGAAATTAGTTTTATTATTTTTTCCATAATCCTATCACACAAGCTATAAGTGCACTGCGGCATGAACACTTTAATTTTTCCAGTTAGTTTTAAGCAAG
Organism: Ursus arctos; assembly: GCF_023065955.2. Taxonomy (NCBI): domain Eukaryota; kingdom Metazoa; phylum Chordata; class Mammalia; order Carnivora; family Ursidae; genus Ursus; species Ursus arctos. The sequence goes on along the minus strand of NW_026622863.1, from coordinate 31,213,151 downwards.
CCCAGAGGTGAGGTTTAATAAGGATCAATGGCACTTTATCTGGGACAGGGCCTCTTCACAGCATGCAAATTACACAGTAACACTTAAAAAAAGAAATAGATTTAATTAAAAAAAAAAAAGTAGAACCACAGGCTCTGGAAATTCAATTAAAGGATTTATGCAAAGGTTTGCTAGGTTTTTATATGCAGTTACTGCTTACATAATGAGCTTTTCATATTAAAAATCAATAGGTAATCTAGACTAGAAGATCATCCCCTTAAATACATTTTTGAAATCAATTTGAAAAATAGTCCATCAACTGCTTGTGACTACTCTTGCTGCTTCGATTACACTAAAAGCAATATTTAGATTGTAAGACGTGCTATGGAATATCTATGCTTGGATATTGCTTTCAAGGGCTCTTATACTTTTGAGTGGCTAAGATGATCACCTGGTAATTCAAGATTGTGTTAAATGTATAAATAATTTATTTAATTACCAGCAAGAGCCTATACACACAACCTCGTAGTATGTATAATGGTTAAATGAAAGGAAAAAGAGAGAAGAAAAGAAGGATCTGAAGGAGGAAGGGATAGAGGGAAGGAAAGGGGAGAGAGGCAGAGAAAGAGGGGGGGAAATGAAAGAGAAAAGAACACAACAACCTCTTCTGAATTAGTCCTTTTGCTATCTCAATTGCCTATTGTGTGTTGGCTACTTAGCACTTGGAGATATGCATTTCACTTTAAAACTCATTTAGGCCTTCAACTAAGGAAGCAATTAGCTAGAGCTAACTTAGGCAGACTTTTCATCCTCTGTGATAATGGGGGACAGGTCTTGAAATGAACTGAAAGCCAATGGTCCAATTCTGTCCAGTAAGTTCACATTCCGTCCCTCCCAGCCACAATTTCACCGGATTTGGTAATACCTAGAACAAGGGAGTCAGGTTTCCATGGGCCATTCCTGGCAAACTAGGAAATGATCTTCATGGACAGAGAAATGAACTTTTGGTTTATCAAAATGAAAAGCACGGCTCTAGTTATCCCAATCCGAAGTCAGCCTCGTAAAAATGGGCCGACACTTGGCAAAGGACTCATTCATAACAAAACGACTTTACTCTCTTCTCTAAGACTCTGGGAAGAAATAAGCAAAATATTTACACCACCACATTTATCCATCTACCAAAAGTTCCCATCTCAGGAAAGGTCTGCTGACAAGGCCAACCTGGGTGACAGAGGAGAGCCCAAAACAGTCCCGAGGATGTCCCTGGGCTCGGTACACAGGGCGGAGAAGACAAAGGCCAAGTATGAGACAGGGGGTCAGCTTCTGACGTCTGAGCTTCTGGTGCTGGGCTCCTGGTGGTTCCTCAGCACGGTTCCGCGCATTTGCTGTTACGAGCCTGCCTTTCTCTGTGATGTGCCTACCGCCATGCTGAGGGAGATTTGAAGGCCTGGGCGCCTAGAACCAGCTTCATCAACCTTCCATGCATGTACCTGACAGGCACTGGTAGAACGCCTAGCATGTGTGAGGCGCTGCCGTTGCCGTAACGGCTACAAAGACAGATCTAACATATCCGGCATGTTTACACGGGTTAGATATTTCGGTGCATGCCAAGTATTCTTTCTAAAAAATGTTATATTTATAAGGAAGAAATAAGAAGCAAAGGACTGAAAAAGAAAGCATACCTCGAAAAGGTTATGCTCGGTGAAAGAAGCCAGTCAGCAAGAACCACGTAGTGCAGGACCCCATTTACATGAAATGTCCCGGAGACGCAAATCTGTAGTCACAGAGGAGATGAGTGGCGGCCTAAGGCTGGCGGATGGAGTGGGATATTGGGAGGTGACAGCTAGAAGGTGTAGGTTTTCTTTTTGAGGTAATAAAAATGTCCTAAAATTGATTGTGTTGATGGCTGTGTAACTTGGTGCATATATGGCAAGCCATTAAGTTGTACACTTTAAATGAGTGATTGTTTGGTATGTGAATTATATCTCAATAAGGCTGTTAGAAAAAAAAATAGGTGCAGTTATGGATGGTAGTCTGAATAGTAGTAGCTTCAAGGAAAGCGAACACGAAAATCTGAAAAGGAAGGAACCAGGTTGAAAAAAAATATGTATTTATTTCCTACCCCATGCCAATCTGACAAAGAAAATGTTTGAGCTTTCCCCATCTCTCCAGAACATCTTCTGTGCCCATCAGTTTATAGAGAGCATCCATCGGGGTAAGATGTGCAAATATCATGTATTGGCTTCCTGGAGAAAGGAGCTGAAATCAAAACAAGCAGAACCTTCCTATCGCATGAAATGAAAGCATCAGTGTAAAACGTCCCAGGTTAGTATGATCAAAATGTCAAATATGAAACCGTCTGTAGCAGTGTGAGAGGTGTTAGTAATGGAAGTTTGAACAATGTTAACACTTAAAATTTCAGCAGAACCATCTCGATCCATAAATGTATAAAAGTCATTTTACAGTGTGCTTAACAGTCACGACCAAGAGCTGTTATAAAAGAAGATGCCCTCAATGTCACTTCATTTTCTTTTATTCTTATTATCACATTTAAATCTCTCTGTGAAAGTGGTCCTGATAGGTAGCTTTATTACACATGGCAAGACTATTCATTCTGAACAGAACTTCCTCCGAGGAGTTCACAGATACAGAGAGACCACTTTCCCCTCATCATCCCTAAATTATCCTGCAACTGCAGAACAGTGGAGCGGGGGCCAGCATGTTACGAGGACTCGGTCTGCTGTGCCACACGAAGGCTCGATAATCTTGAGGTGACTCTTTGTGGCCTGCAGAGAACCGCTGGTTGGCTGCAGGGGTCCTTAGCTAACACCTCACTACTGAACCTGTACAGACCTGGGAGTAAAGAGTGGGGTGGGCAGGGAAAGTCAGGGTCGGGCCCTGCTGCAGAGAAAGAATTCCAAAAAGTAACCCTAAGATCTGCAGCAGCATTGAGGGCAGGAACGCAGTCTGACCTTTCCTCACTTCATTGGGAGAGAAGGGGCCAAAATCTCTCCTTCATTGCCTCTGTTCACAGGTAAGTATGTCACTTAAACCAGGTGTTGGCAAATTTGTCTGGAAAGGGATAGTTGGTAAATATTTTCAGCTTTGCGGATCACATGTCGTCTGTTGCAGCTGCTAGACTCTGCCATCATAATTCTATAGCAGCCCTGGACAATGCAGACATGGAGAAGCCAGGCTGTCTTCCAATAAAACTTTATTTATGGACAATCAAATTCAAATTTCATAAGGTTTTCATGTATCATGAAAGATTATTTGTCTTTTAATACTTTTACAGCCATTTAAAAATGTAAAAAGAACTCTGAGCTTACAGGTTACACAAAACCAGGCAGCGGGACAGATTTGGCACAAGGCTCTAGTTTGCTGTCTCCTGTGCTAAACCGCAGACTAGCCAGGAAGAAGTGGACCAGTAATCCACCTTCATTTGGGATGCATTCAGCCGCTACTCCGATAACAAAAGATCGCCTTCAATCTAGCAAACCCGATGGCATACATTCCAAGCTGGGTGCACTCCACAGAACAGCAAGATGATTTAGTTTCAGCTGACAAAAATTCACCTTCTACATTTTCTGAGTTTCTTCCTTAAGAAACAATTACCAAGGCCCCAAAGTTTTTATTATTTAAAAATGGACAAAGTGTTCAGGGCTGGAGACACGACAGCCTTGGTTTAGGAGCTATGAGGCTGACCAGGTTCGTTCTGGCCCTGCTGAGTAAGTCCATCGTTAATGCAACCGTTACAGGAATGGAATATGGGGCCAATCCTTTGCAGTGGTGCTTTGCAGTGGTGCTAAAACCCCATGGCTGGGGTTTTAATTTGAAATCTACACAGAGACTGATTTTACAGTGTTACTGTTTCCTCTTTCTACTTTGATTTTTCATCAACCCTTGACCATTGGAAGCAGAGGTGCCTCAGAGTAAAAGGTGCACAGACTGGCATCATCATAACTGATTGGAATAATCAAAGGAATGGATTTACTAAATAAAGCAGAGAGTCTACATTGTACTCTATTTCTAAAGAAGCATACCCGTAGTATATAAAGGATGTGTAGAATCAAAAACTGATAACTGTTATCTGGAATAGTTTTCGTGAATAGGAAAACAACAACAACAACAACAAATTTGCAAATTGCTGTATTACAGAGCTCTAAAAGTTTACTTCCTAAGTCAGACCTATCTACCGCATGACGATGTTTACACGTTTCCTTGACATGGAAAGTCATTCGTGGTAGCAGTAGTGGCAGTATCACTGTTCCTAACAGTATTATTTTGGTTAAGAGTGGTGGAAACCGTAGCCTGGTTCAGGTCAAATTATGCTCACGTACTAGCACCTATATAGTTTCATCTTCCAACCAATGTGGCCCAAATACAGATCTTTAAATACCATGAGGCAATTACCATTAACATAGATGTGTCTCAGTACAAAGACACAGAGAAAAGGGGGCAATAATAATAAGAAAGTCAAGAAGTTCAAATATTGCTCCAGGTATTTCACGCACAATGCAAAGTTCTGAGATCACCAAAACTGAAAAGTGCTGCTGAGAAAAATCTGAACGGCAAAGAAAGTCTTCCTACGCTAAAACTTATCACTTTCTAGAAACATTGTACTGGAGTATTTCCCAAGTGAAGGAGAACACAATGAGTATTTGGCATATGTTCAAGCAAACAAACGGGGTGAGGGACAACATGCATTCCCTAAGAATTCTCACCCCTGAGGATTATCCAGAATCTCTCTTAAACCTGTATCCCACACTCATATTGGTATGTTTATTAGTGGTTGATTGGCAGGAGGAGGGAGAAACAGACCCTGGATGAGGACACTTGCCTGACTGTGACAAAGCTGCTGACTCCAGGCTGTGGTCCTAGGGGGTGAGAGCCATTCTCTCCGCCATTCTTGTTGACTTTTCTCTCCTGTTTGTGGCTTCATGACAACAGGGAGGCAGCAGTGCCTGTCAGCATCAAATCTGCACTGCACAAAGGAAGAAACGGGGGCAGAAAACACCAGCAGCCCTGCCTTTTCATCCAAGACCAGAAGGTCTCCAAGAAGGCCTGGGCAGATTTCTGCTTGTACTTGTGGACCAGAACTGTCCTGCGGCCCCTCAGCTGCTAGGGAGGCCGTGGAAGGGAGCAAGAATCCTCCTTCCTGCTCTCCCTAGTGGGAAGTAGACCCTGGCAGTCGGCACAGTGGACACTAAGTATGGGCTCTTGCTTCCCCAAGAGGCTGACATCGTGGAGGGCAAGGGAGCACGGTTCATTTATCTCTGGCCATCTCCAGGGTCATCCACATAAAGAACTTTGGCCAAACGGAAAAAAAAAAAAGAAAAGAACTGAGAATCCAAAGTGATTTCAAACAAAGACAAAGCAGCACGTCAGCCAGGGCAAAGATCTGCTGTCTGTCTACCCCACCTGTTTCCTCTTCCGCCTGAGCACATAGCTTGACTACACTTGCTAGCCCCTTACGTTTCACAGATATGTACCACTCCCAGCCTGGTCCTTAAAGTGCCCCCACACGCGAGGGCCCATTTTCCAGCCTCTTCCACCAGCCTGATGCACACCACCAATGTAGCCTTCGAAGCCAGGTGTGGAGGATGATGAACCCCAAGACAGAAAGAGCCTGCGTCCCTGAGTCAGCACCTGGGGGAGGAGTGCCTGCTGATCCCGAACAGTCGTGTTGGACCTTATGTAGAATCAGCAAAGTTTACCATGTCTGAGCCACTGCGCACGTGTGGGCAGCCAGTGCTGCCTTCATGAATACATCAATCTGGAGCGTATCCATCCGTGTGAGTTCCTGAGCGTTTCCTCCACATCTCTTTGGTTCTCATCCTGGCTTGTGCACATAGGCTTGTTTCAGAGCATCTCTGTCACCCAGCGCCACCACACCCAGGCTCCTGGGGCAACACTCCTCCAGGGGGATGGTCCCCTCAGGAAAGCACAGCTTAAGAAACTTCTGCAGTCCAGGCACAAGAAAGCACAAGCTGACGACGGTGTGCTACGTACTCCGAGGTGTCCCGGCAGCCCGCTATGCTTTCTAAAGTTCAGTTTCTCACATCTTCTAACTAGGCCCCTTTTATCAAAAATCCCTTCTGCACACTCCATGTTAGGCTTCCAGGGAACGTCTGGCTTGATACTGAATGGGTGATTTATGAGACCATCATTGCGCCGCATTGTGGAACTCTTGTCATCTCAATTTCCGAACCCCGGTCCCTTTTCTGTTTACTTTTTGTTGCCTTCAGCCCTTCTCCAGGTGCTATTGTGAGGAGCTGCATTTAGTGGCTTAAGAGTTTGGCTTTTATAAGTTACTCTGAGCCATATTTCCCTTGTTCTCCTGCTCCTAGATGGAAAACAAATTGCATAAGGGAAATGGCTTTATAGTACCAGTCCTTAAATATTTTACAGGCAGAAATCTTGGTGGGTGGTTTGGAGGCTCAATTACCCTTCTCAGTAGAGGGTATAAATATCCCTGAGGGTTTACATAACAAACCCGCGGCGACTCCATGCCACTTAAAACTCCTAGTATTTACATCCGCCTCTGAAACCCATGACTCAGTGGCATTTGAGCATTTGCAAAAGAGTAAGGCCAGCAGGATGGCACAGGTGTTAAAACAAAATCAATCTACCCAACCATCCATCTACTGACAGACACAATAAAGACACCACGATATTGAAAGTTGGCCTCTTAAATATACATTTTTTCGGTGGTGGTGGCAGGGGAAACAGGTAAAAGGGAAGTCGTTGCAAGTGTTTGCTACTTAGAAGCCAGAACAGATCTGTTGTGACGCAGAATTAGGTGGCTGCAGGGCACTACTGAGATCAGTAGGGATTGTAACTGCATCCCCCCTACCTCATTTGATCCATCTGCAACCCTTGGAGGTAAGCACTATTCTCCCCACTTTGTAGATGTGAATATCGAGGCTCAGATAGGCTCAGCCTACCCTGAGTCTGTGAACTAGTACATAGGAGACACAGGTTTTGTACCTAGGTCTGTTTTATCCAAAGCCCTGTGCTTCTTCCACTTTAAGACACTGTTTCCTCTGCCAGGCCACAGGATCACTGATGTCTACACAAAAAGGATGGTCTGGCACCCCTTCTAATAGGAGCTAAGAAGGCACCTTGAGATGGCTCCTCTAGGAACTGCACTCCTTCAGGATCCATCCTGAAACCGAGCTTGCACTCTGATGGGTGGTAGTCCTATGCATAATTCTCTCTTTTGCTATTAATATAGGAAAAAAGAATAAGGCAGCCAGTATGATCAGCAGGCATTGGTTCCAGACTCAGGGTTTGGAGAGCCCAGCATTCAGCTGGAGTTTTTTTTTAAAAAAAAAAGGCGGGGGGGAGAGGCAGCCTTGAGAGCATTCCTAAGTTTAAGGGGCAGACCCTCCCTGCAGAGAAAAGATGCGGAACAAGGAACAGGTAGAAAGCCACAGAAAAGTAAAGATCCAGTGCAAAAAGAAATCGTTGGGTGCCCAGAGGGGACTGGGCCAAAAGTCTGGGGACAGACTTTCTGAAGAAATCAGATCTGATGGGTAGCTTAGAAAGCAGTAGGAGGAAGATGGATAGAAAGGAAGACATATGAAGAGATACCCCCTCCTGAATCAAGTTCTAAACAAGTGCTAGGAACAAACAAAAAGAGAAGATGAAGGCAAGAGTGGAAAAAGCCAGGATGACCTGTGTCACTGGCCCTGGAGTCACTGTACATCTAGAAAGACAGGGCACCTGGAATATTCCAATACCGTTCACAGAGTTATACAAAGTGTGCTCTTCTAAATTCTGAGAAGGGAAGAAAAAAGTTTCAGTGCTATGTCTGTTTCAAGCTTTTATCAGCACTAATTCTAGCCCCCTTTTCCCTTAGAATTCTGAACAGAGGAAAAACAGACATTAATTAAGCAAAGCTTTATCTCTTTCTACTCTAATGAAAGCCAAGTCACAGTATATTTTTCCCTAAGATTTTTCTCCGCTTAATGAAGACATTATCCCCGAGTTTTCAAAGTCACTTTACAAAAGAGCATTCGAGAGACATTAAAGTCAGTTTAAACTAAAAAGTCTTTTTGAAGTCAATAAACAATAAAAGAACAATGAAAAGAGAGCTTTTGATGGTGCCTTGGTCTAAAGTCTTTAATTTCTGTTTTAATCTACAAGATGCGTAAGTCTTGTATTCAAATAATCCTCACCTCTAGAATACAGTAAGCTTGAAGCAAGTGTTGTATCATGTTGTATACATACATATGGGTATATGTGTATATGTACATACACCACACACACGCACATACATACATGCATACCTCATTAACATGGATGGAGGTCAGCAGGAAGTTCTCCACTAGAAAGGGAAGTTTTACAAGTTTTAAAATTATTTCCATTCTACCTCTTTGAAAATTAAAAAAAAGAAAAAAAAGTAAATGGAATCTTTGGCTATGAAATTTCATGACAAGATCAAAGACTATAATGCACATAGATTTTTCAAGGAATACATTATTAATAACACAGGCAAATACATAACTCATCCACAGCATGGTCAAGAAATGAGAAGGTAAGCACATGGTTCCGAGGCCCCGAGCAGAACCCCACACAGGGCAGGGGCCAGGCTCCCTCTCTGAGATCTGTTCACCTGGGCATTACGCACAGCCCAAGCACTTCCTGCCTGCTGCTATAACGGGGGGATTGTTCAGTGCAGATGGAAGAAAAGGGGGGGAAAAAAACCCAAAACTGTTTAATTTGCCCCATGTCACAAGACGCCTTTTTATGTGTTACCCTATTTTTCTTTATTCAGGTGAAACTTATATATCATAAAATTCACCATTTTAAAGGGTACCATTCAGTGCCATTCAGTTGTTCACAATGTTGTGCAACCACAACCTCTGTCCAGTCCCAGAACATTTTCATCATCCCACAAGGAAACCCTGGACCCCAGGATCAGTCAACTCCCTAGACCCCGGACCTGACAACCACCAATCTGCTGTCTCTATGGATTTGCCTGTTCTGGATATTTTATATAAATGGAATCATAGAAGAGTTGACCTTTTGTGTCTAATATGCTAGTCCCTTTCATTTTAAAAATAAATAAGGCCCATGAATGCAACTCTGAATCTAAAGATCAGTTCTTCAAAAAGAAAAAAAAAATCCATCAAATACAGAATACCTTTAAAAACATAAATTGATTACACTACTGGTGCCCTCTGATGATGGGTCTTATTTACCAAGAAACATGTATAAGGGGAGCTTATTACCAAAACAGGCTGTGTAAGTGGAAAAAATTAACACATTCCTGGAAAGCATGCTACATTAAGAGATTATGGGGTCCATACGGTTATTAGTGAAAACGTACATTATTCAGGGATATTGTTCCAACCCAGACAACTGTTTACCAAATCTTCCCTCAGGGCCACTTAGGGAAAAGGCAGGGGAGGCTGAGTGGTCTGTAGGTCTAAGACAGTATGATTTCCAACCCAGATTATTCATCTACTTCAGAAATGAGAATTTTTATAATTCTATTTCTCCTTTCCCTGATTTCCTTATTGAAGGTCCAACAACATGTCCCCAAATCAGATTGGAGAGCACAGTGTCCATGTGTCACACAAGGGGACTGAATGGGGACCTGTAGAGAAATGGAGGGAGCAGCCCTTGCCAGACCTCTCGAGAAATGAGGCCTTCCCAGGAAGAATGGGGTTGGGAGCACACTGAAATAGCACTTCCCTACTTACAGAGGGGGGGGAAATGCAGAGAGATCTAGGTTCAAATCCTGCTTGGCTTCCATCATGGCCTCTAAATCACACCTTTATCCTCTAGAAAATGGGCATGGCCATTAAGATTAAATGGGATATGGGCACAGAGTAGGCACTCAATAATTCTAGCCACTTGGCACTATTGTTCCTATGCCATCACCTGGTCAGGGTGCTTTGTGTGGACTGTAAGACCGTGTGCACGGACCTCGGGCTATGCTTTCCTCCCTCCCTTTCCAGCTTGCCCCCTCCCTCTATTCCTCTCTCCCTTTCTTCTTTCCTTCCTTCCTTTCAATTTAGTTTAGTGTTGGATAAGCCAATGAAGTTAACTAAGCAGGGAGTCTCTAAGGATTCCCTACGCCATGTCTCTCCTGGACGGGTCAGTGCAAGCTGTTGCCAGGCCCTGACCAGGTTCTCATTGATGCTGGTGTGCTCTGATCAGCCTTGTCTACTCCATGACAGGCCACTACCTGTGTGTCCCAGGTTCTGATCTCCAGACCAAAAAGCTGAGATTTCAATTCTATGGGAGGGGGATCATGGTGGCTCTGCCACCATCACACACTGAACATGACCATGCTGAGGTCCAAAGGTCCACACTAGGAATCAGGAAGTTTGACTCAACCTTTTCTTTATCATCCAGTTGACTGTCTGCAAACAGGGCCCCGTTATAAAACACTCCTTTAAACACTTTACTTGAACATAAACCTTAAGTAACCTAACACATGGCAGCCCTGGGGCGAAGTAAGCTTGAGAACTGCCCCAGTTTTATGGGTCAGAGTGAGAACCGGATAACAAGATTCTACAGATTCTACAACCGCAGAATCAAGCAAGATTTGTTGAGAACTTACTGTGTACCAGATTAGTAAAATCTGTCCTGGCCCTTTCTCTCCTTAGCTCCTCTCATGGTTGGTTCCTAGGCATCCTGCCAAGCCTCACCCCACTCAAAACAAAACAAATGACCAGTCACCTATATTTATGAATAATGACAGCTGCTCAGCATGTCTGGACAATGTTGGGTAGCTTCTTCTTTTATGAATTTAAAGAACAATTATGCTGCAGAGCATAGAGAAATCTTCAGCCATGTGTAAATCTGCTGTCGGACACCTTGTTTTTCAAGGGTTGTCCTTTTTAGCCAGCCTGGCATTTCATCAAGCATCGTAAAGGAATTTCTTCAATTAGCCTTTCCCACGGATGGACACCACCTCCCCATACCTGCAAGGGCACCTCACACTTGAAATATACCCCTACATTCTAAAAAGAAGGCCAGTCTCAAACACAAAATTCCTCAGTGCCAACCAAGTCCTTATTTTCTTTCATGTTTTCCTTCTGGCACAGCAAGACCAAATCTGTTACTGTGAACACAGAATTGCAGTGGGATATAGATTTGACACGAGGCAAATACCTCCCCTTAGCAAAGGCAAATAAAACAAAAGTTCAACGAGCCTCAAAGCCAGGGTGCATAAATGTCACTGCGCCTGGAAAGAGGGGCGATCAGAGGACACTTATGAAATCACGGTCCTCCCGGGGTGGTGGGGAAAGGTTACAGTGTTGCGTTCAGGAGGTGTGCGTGGGGGGCGGGGGGGCGAGTGCCAGTGCCCAGGAAAAACAGCAGGCACGACAGGGCGGGACCCCGGGAAGCGGCACGGTTCAGATGTTCTCCGCGAGCACGCCTGGCACACCCGCTGCCGCCTCACTTCTCAGAGCTAATCAAGGGAAACGTAACTAGTCCAGGCGGCAGGGCGAGTTTACAACAACTGACAGTAACTATAACATACGCCAGTTTGTATTAAGATGTTATTGCACCTTTCCAGTTCTAATCACCAATTATGACTCTATTACTCCTACTTGGCAGTTCATCTGCTCCTGCCTCCGCTAAGGGCGACTTGGAGACGGACCTCTGATCTCCCGGTTCCACTTCAGTGGGCGCTCAGCACGGCGGCTGTCATCTGCAGACACTGAAGAGGTAAGGCATTGCTTTTGCTGAGATAACTGTACCTGACCTTACAACAATTTACTAAGGAAATACCAGCTTAATAGCAGTGTGAGTGCAGTTTCCTTTATGCTCACAACGGCACTGCAAATTAGCGACAACAGGATAAATCTATGGCCGGCTCACTAGACACTTCATTAAATCACTGTTCTCTTGCCTTGTAGCGCGCTAATAGAATCACAGCCCTCGTTAGCTACTGAATAAAAGATCAATCACAGACTTTGAAAGCTCTTGCTACCAGCTTCCAGAGGAAACAAGGAAAAAAAAAAAAAGGAGAGTGAGTGAGAGAGAGAGAGAGAGAGAGAGAGATATTTAGGATCATCGCTGAGATTCTGAATGGCCTCGCTGCAAGTTGCTTAAATTACCTTTTCCACGACTGACTCCAACTGCAATACTCAGAGGAACTTGTTAAGCCTGCTTTCAAGAGCAGCACTCTAATATATGACTGCTAGACCCTGGTCAAAAGTTCATAATGTGCATATGTAAAAAGGTACTAAATTGCCTGAGGGCTAAAACCAGAGGAGTTTAATTGTAGCAAAATGCTGAAAATGGTCTGTTGAGGGTCCTTCTATTGGGATACTGCTGGGCCTGGCTGATTGAAGTACAGAACATAAAAGCCTTGCAACAATATTTCCTTAAATGCTGGGGAAACTGCCAGCAGTTGGTATTGCATGAATGTTGTGGTTCAAGAAAAACATTTTCCTCCCCTAAAATAAATAGAGTATTAAGAACTGCTCTAGCCCATAATTCTAAAGCATGACGGAAAAAGGGAGGGCTCAATGATAATAAATAAGGTATAATTCATAGGGCATGTCCAATCTCCTCCAAGTGTATTTTTACATGGGGCGCAGTGAAGGTATTCAGGCATGACCTGCAAGGGTTTGGGGGGGGCTGCGGATGGCTCTGATTTTGAAAACAGCTTTGCGCAGCTTCTGGCTGCCTCACCAGTCTTTGTGTTAGGTGTACCCAAGTGGGGATCCTTGCAAAGGGCCGGTCCTGTTTGGCTTGTCTTTATTTTTTCTTTCATTAAATCAGATCTCAAGTTCCAGCTACACACACATTTGGCTTGTGTGGATGGGTTTCTCAACCCAGAACTCCTTACCTTCCCCAGATACACTCCCACATCTCCCCCTTTCTGGCCTTCCTAATTAGCTCCTCATTTGGATGAGTAGCAATATGAGTTCAGCGGATGGTGACTCAGATGCTAGGAGGGCCTGTGTTAAATATAGGACACCCAGGAGAAGCTAGAATTCGCTAGGTGGGCTCTCTGATTTCTAAGAAGTATGTGTGAAAGGTAGCTTTCATGGAGAGTAAAATACCCATGTGACATTTTAATCAGGTTTTTAAAAATCTGTATCGAACATGGAATCCCACATATACGCTATAGCACCAAACTCACGCGAGGGCAACACGGTAAGGATCGGGTAAGTTTGACCACCACCACCACTACTGTGCTAGTCAAGTGTGAAACCTGAGCCATCACGCAGGTTACATCTGTGCCTAGAATTTAACAAATGAGATTAGCAATATCCAAATCCTTACTGATATCTTCGATCAGCATTATTCTCCAAGAAAAATACTTTCCAAACTTGCAGGGAGATACAAGTGATACTTCCTAACACAAAAGAACAGACTAAAAACTCAAATACAGCACCCATTTAATGGTGAAGCCTGCATTGCTCAAACACTGCTACACCTCATTGGTCCAACCCTCAAAGGTCACCAGGACTGCTTCAGAATAGAATATACTGCATTTCATACTCTAAAAGGGGTCACATCTGCTCTTGAGTTCTTTAAAAGCAAAGACATAGGTTACTGGACGTGCCCGCCATACGCTGCGCCAGTTTTCTCTCTTGCAAAGTGCAAATCCGAGTTATTCAGGCCCACATTCTACAGAAGGAGTGGGAAGCTTCCAAACAGCGAGTCCGCTTGACCTCTGGTCTACTCTCCGTAAGTGCTGGAGAAATCTGTGCATTTGAAGCACGAGTACTCAAGGAGGAAAAGAGAGCATAGAAGGAGTACACTGCAAGGTGGGTTAATGAGTAGAAAACTAAGAAAACGATAAAGCACAAGCTGCCCCCACGGTCCTCAGGAATGTCAGACCTGGCAGCCCACTGGCACTCTCCATCCCGTGATTCCCTCCAGGCCTCAGGTCACCCATCTCAAAGGGCAGGAATGGACCTATCCTTACCATGTGCCGCTGATTCCCGACCACAGGTTCCCAAACCACAGAAGAGCGGGTGGGCTCCTTCAGCAGCAGTACAATGCTCCATCCGTAGTGCCGCTCCCAGAAACCACACTCGGCCCTATGCTGGGACCGGAGCCTGTGGAAGCCCCGGTGTCTTTGGGGTGCATCTCAAGGAAGCAGCGAGATGTACTAGGGAGGGCACACACGTCCGATGCTCAGCTCTGCCCCTTACTACCCATGTGACTGAGGCAAGGCACTCAAGTCCTTGATCTCCTCATCTCTAAAATGGGCATAATAATCTGTAACTCATTAGGTTCCTGTGAGAGGTAAAGTAACTGGAATGACATATAAAACGTACCAGGCCCATTGCCTGGCACTCAGCAAAATGCTTCTTCTTCACCCTCCTGTCCCTCCTGTGTAACCCTGAAAACAATCCAAAGGTTGCTCAAATGAGAACATTATAGACAGGACCATCCTAAAATATGGTCGCAGATTTCAATACGATTGCAATGAAAAACATGTGGATTCTCTGGGGATGACCATATTCCAAGAAGGGCTTTATCTGATATTGTCACTGACACTTCAGAGTCAACTCAAATACGTGAACAGATGAGACTTAAAATAAGCTAACAGTGTGCGTTTAGATGCACGTTTACAAGCTGATCACCCAGAACCTACAGAAAAGCATGAACATGCTATTCACGATTCACTGCTTCCATCCTAAGCCAGCTTCTTAAAGTCTGACCGAAGACTTCGAAGGCCACCTTGAGAATTCGTGGGCAGTCTTCACTTTCGCAGGTTAGTAACTGAAGCCGCACCTGTGTGGTAGGCATTTCCACTTCCATTTGCTCCAAGTGCAGCCCATCCCCACCCCCATCCCCGCCCCCCATGTGAAAAGAATGAATTCATACAAAAAGTCACGATGAATGTCCAAAGGGACAGCAGGGAGGCCAAACTGACAGGGTCGGAGTGACATCCAGGGGAACAATGACATTCAGTTTAATTCTCACTGAAGACACCATAGTTTAATACCATGCGTAAAAGTGTGTACAAAAATGTCCTTAAAAACTAATTATAAACTATCCCTGATTTTAAAACCATCAGCAAAATCCCTGTCACCCACGGATGGAGCTGCTGTGTGGACTGGGTTTTATGAACACTGCAGAAACGCAGCCCGCTGCACGGTTACCTTCTGGGAAGCCAAGCAGCCTGACTTTATGAATATTCTGTGTCATTTCCATACTCGGGGGTCCCTGTGTTTAACTCATCGCGTGAGCCTGGAATCCTACAAGCCGGTGGTTTCCAGCTGAGCAAGTTAAGGCAGCAACCACACTTGATTAATTCAGAGAGAGAGGAGAGAGAGCCGAAGTGTATATTTAGTACTTTTCTAGGAGACAATTACTTTGGATTTGCATAAAGAGAAACAATTAGGTATTTTTCTCTGAAAATACTTTTTAAAAATCTGGCTTTCTTGACTATCCCTGACTGTAAATGTCTGCAACACTATGTGCACAGGGCAGGCAGATGTCTTGTATGACGCAGAACCTACCTATGAAAGTCCAAGCTCGACCACCCCCACCCCCAACACAGACCCCCACAGGGCTTCAGTACCAACCATAATTAGAGGTACAGGAGTTGTGGCTTTTTGTCCTAAATAGCCAGAAATTACTGAAACTGAGAAGTAAAGACTTTCAAAATGAAAGAGATTCTAGAACTGATCAGTGAAAATCTCTATAGGCATCAAAGCCACACCCAAGTTACTATGCAGCTAAATTTGGGGTCAAATAATTAACAAGAAAGGCAAATAACAAATAAGGCTAAGCTAATCAAGGATGATTCTGAGATGTTTTTAAATTGGTTTAAGAGAAGCCCTGCCATGTACCAATAGGGCTGGGAGACTCCTTCCCTGTTCTGTCATGTACCACAACTTGGGACTCTAAAGGCACGACTTACAATTTTTCATTTCTAACATCAAGAGGGGAAGGCCCTTGGCAGTGGTGGGGGGGAGGGGAGGCAGGCTCAGCTGGAAGAACATGCAACTCTTAATCTTGGGGTTGTAAGTTCGAGCCTCATGCTAGATGTAAAGATTACTAAAATAAATAAATAAACAAACAAACAAATAAATAAAATAAGCATTTAAAAAAAACACAATGCTTAATTCCCAGGCCACTTTGAAATATCCAGTTATGCAATAAATCTACATCCTTTCAAAATACTGGAAAGGCCATGTCAGTTAAAACATGAAATAGGTGAGAGTCTCATATTGCCATGAAAACTCTCTCGGCATGAACTTCAAAGAGTCTCTTGACATTTCAGTGTCCAGTTTCTTGATCTCTAAACAAGCGGGCTTAGCCTGCATAATCGCCAAGGCTATTGCAGGACTGTGGCCACCTGAGATGCCCAAAGGGAGCCTTAGTTCATCCGACCACATCAGGTGCTTGTGGATCAGTTCTTCCAAAGTCACCTGCTGGCCTCCGTTTAGAAACTGCGATCCATTAGTTTACTAATATTATCCCTCTAGGTTATAATTAATAGTAGCAACTAGCCTGGGAAAACTTCAAGTAGTCATGTAAGTGAAGTCAATTAAATACCGAGGTGACACAGGGAATGGAAATTGTTGGAAATAAAGGGTTTTCTTCTTCCCCGGCCCAATAACGATGAACTGATCATTCCCTTGCTTTTCCCCCAAGCCACACAGAGTGAAATATAGCGCCACCTATCAACAGCCTCCAGTACTCACATGAGTTTATACAGGTGTGCCTGTGTGTACACAAATAAATGTAAACACACATACACTGCCAGATTGTCTTCCTTGTATTAATGGCAAAAAATTAGGTGACTTACATTGTTTATTTTTCAAATGCTGCATAATAATATAAAATGATATATATATATGAGATGAAATAAACATTTAGGTCAAATAATGCTGTATCAACAAAACAAAAAAATCCGTTGACAGGGAGCAAGGAAAGGTAGAAGATAAATACTGAGACAGAGTCTGCAGGCCAAGTTCAACCAGAACAAGCTATGCACCCTTCATCTCTGGGGGGACTCCTTAGTTTCTTCATCTAGAAAAGGGGACCTTTCATGTGACCTCCAGCATGGAGAGTCAAGGAAGTTCTTGAGTCCAGCAAAAGCAGCTAAGTTCACAAGTTCCTTTCATACAGACCTTCTGTGATCCTCATGAATATTGTAAAAGCAGAGAGTCTTACAGGAGGGGCCATCAAGATTTCCCAAAATAAAGCTTAGCCTTAGGGGAAAAAAAGGAAAGGAAAGGAAAGGAAAAGAAAGGAAAGGAGAGGAGAGGAGAGGAGAGGAGAGGAGAGGAGAGGAGAGGAGAGGGGAGGGGAGGGGAGGGGAGGGGAGGGGAGGGGAGGGGAGGGGAGGGGAGGGGAGGGGAGGGGGAGGGGAGGGGAGGGGGAGGGGAGGGGAGGAAGAAAGGGAGAGGGAGAGAGGGAGGGAGGAAAGAAGGAGGGAGGGAGGGAGGGGAAGAGGAGAGGAGAGGAGGAAGGAAGGAGAGGAAGGAAAAGAGAGGGAGGAAAGGGAAAGGAAAGGGGAGGGGGGAGGGGAGGGGAGGAGGAAGGAAGAAAGAAAAGGGAGTTTTTGTATTTCCATTCACTAACTTTGGCTGAATTCACCTTCACTTGCTCTGCGCGCTAAGACCTGTGATAAGTCATTACTTTGAAAGAACCAAGAGAGCAAGGAGCAAATCTGGACTGAATGAAAAAACTTTGTGCTATTTTATTCAAAGTGGTGAAATGGCATATCTGCAAGAGAGCATTTTCTATCCCCGGATAATCCTGCTTCAGAAGAGCCGTCATCTGAGAACCTAGGAAGGCCTTGGAAAGGCCTTTAATGAGGACAGCAGTAACGAAAACGAACAAAAAGGGGGCAGACAGACACACACACACAATCACAGAGAAAATTACCAGCCAGTCTGAACATATGCCAACTCCCCTAAGTGCGCAGCAGATTAGAATCGTAGGATGGGCACACGTTGCATGACATTTCAACATCGAATAAAACCATCCCGCCAGTGGCGTCGCTTAGGAAAATGCTTGCAGAAATGCTGCCAGCCCACAAGGGGATGTGCATCTTCTCTGTTCACAGGGCAAACAGCTCTTTATAAGGATGATCAGTCAATGCTGTGTGCTAATTTGATAGCTCCGTCATCAGATGGCATTGCAAATTTCATTACATATTTTAAATCATGTTAACACGGTTTGTTAATGTTGGTATTCACTAAAAGGCCACAGCTATTTAAATAATGAATAGGCATGATAATTTTTAAACATATTATGGAAGTGACACGTGGATATTCTAAATATCCTTTTCTTAGAATCTGTCCTACATCATTCATTAAGTGTCATCACTAGAAAGATATATCAAGATGTTTCTGAGATACCGCAGATTCACAATTCTAATAGTTATTTATAGAGATAAACAACATACCTATCCGAAGGAAAAGTACTTTAAATTATGTTAAAATATAGTCCCATATCACCTCTAACCAATATCCCTAAGGCAAGAATTTAATGCTACTATTTTAGAAAAGAAAAGACAGGACAGTATTTTGTTAAGCACTAAACAACGCTTATATGTCAGATATCTTCCTTTACTTGTTCGTTTATGCATGCAAGCACACGTGGGCCTACCAACAAATCCATCCACAAATGTATCTCCTCTGTATCCCTGCCCATTTACCTCCCCTGTTCAGTGAACACATTAAACGTTTCTACTTCTAGTTCTGTAACATTTAACTCCCAACCCCTAATATTGCCTTTGTACAGGCTCACAAAATTTCCAGATCAGCTCCTTCAGCCTACCTATTGGTCTCAACACAAAACAAAACAAAACAAAAACAAACAAACAAACAAAACCCCAAACCAAAAACTCTTCTTCCCAACTCACTTTCTTATGGCCATAAAACTGGCCTCTCTGAAGCCCAGACACAATCTGCAGCTAACAGAGGCCATCAGTGGTAGAGATTTGGAGCTTGAGCACTTGAGCCCATTGGAAAGAGCTCGAATCTACACTCTACTGCCTTTTAGTTATGTGGCCTTGAGCAGGATACTTACCTATCCTGACAAGCCTCCTCAGCAATAACAGGGAATACCACTCTTAAAGAAACACTGTAAGAAATAGATAAGGTACACAGCACAAGTCCTGGAAGACAGCAACCACTCGATAAATGCTAGCTTTGTGTGGGTCATTCCCCTCATCGTCGTCTTACCTCCATCATCATCAGTATTAATAGGAGACTGTAAGATCCCAAATCCTCAACCAGACCCTCACTGGCCATTCATTCATTCATTTATTCATTTGCCTTCACCTCCTCCATGGCTCACCACAAATCCAGACGCCATGGAGACTTTGCTATAACACTGACATTTTGATTAAAAATTAGAAATTTTGTTCTTCATGATTTTTTGTAATTTTGATTTTTTAAAAATTTTTGCATTAAATATTGTGTATCTTGATTACTGAGGTTTTTGTTTTGTTTTGTTTTTGCACATCCTTAATTTTGCACATCCTTAATTTTGTCCCTAGTCCCGGACTCCACCCTACCATTGCTGCAAAGTCTACCTGAAACGTTCTCCTGTTTGTGTCTACAATTTCACCTCCCACATATCCTTCAAGGCTCAGTAAAGATGTCGTCTCCATTCTGCAATTTTATGTGACTCCTCTTACATCGACCCCAGAAGTAGAAAACACTGTAGGACCAGTGGGACCAGTACGACCATGCCTCCTCACACCAGCGTTCTTGACATCTCTGCCTTGTTTAACCTCAGTGCCCATAGGCCAAGGATCACGATCTGCTCACTTTTGCATTTTCTACCCCCTGAGGCAGCCCACAAGGCACTCAATGAACATTTGTCAGATGGGAGCAGATCAAATAGTTCTAGAGAGGCAATTTTCAAAGGACAGACTGCTATTTAGTGGGCGGTAAAACTGGGTCACAATCAGCACTTTAAAAAATGAAATACAACCGAGATGAAAACAGCAGACAACACTGCTCATAGTTAGAGAACTGTTTGATAAAATGTTTGTTACACACACACACACACACACACACACACACACACACACACGATACACGAAGACATGAATACGTGCATAAGCTTAAGGATACATGCACTGGGTTGTGACAGAAAACTTTGGTGGTAATCAAAAAAAGCTTGAAAGACACTGTTCTGGACCAACAAGAGGACACTTGACCCACCATCTACTACCTGCCTGGCCACAACAATACAAAGGGCAAGTGTTTCGAAGTCATCCAACTCTTTCAAAGTTTGTGAAAGAATCACACTAACAACATCCTCAGAGACCAATCTGGAGAAACCCTAGGATATGGGAACAGACTTGCAGAGGAATTTCTTCAGTATTAGTTAAGAAATGAATATTGGTCTTTTATCAAATAAATAACACTTATTTCTGGTTGAAATCATCATCACAAAAACTTGGTGGCAAAAACTGCACACGGTGAAAGTGAGATTCGCCCAACCTAAAAGCGTGGTTTGGTGGGGATAACTGATAAAAAGAAAAATACATGAGACAAAAGCTATAACATTTGGTATGTACAGAAAACAGATGATGGGGGCGCCTGGGTGGCTCAGTTGTTGGGCGTCTGCCTTTGGCTCAGGGCGTGATCCCGGAGTCCTGGGATCGAGCCCCACATCAGGCTATTCCACTGGGAGCCTGCTTCTTCCTCTCCCATTCCCCCTGCTTGTGTTCTCTCTCTCGCTGGCTGTCTCTCTCTCACTCGCTGTCAAATAAATAAATAAAATCTTTAAAAAAAAAAAAGAAAAGAAAACAGATGATGAAATCTTCACTATACAATATATCTGGGAAGGGGGAAAAGGTCCTGGTAAAAAGAATTTCAGTAGAATACATTTTTTTTTTTTTAAAGCAACAGCTTAACTATCTTTGTATCAAATTTAAAGACATGATCAAGTTATTTAATTGATTTAATAGAATTCACCCTGTATTAGACTCACATGTAAAAAAAAAAATTGATCAGTGTCAATATAGTTCTGACTAAAATGTTTTATTCATAAACAAGAGTTTTTAAAAAAAAAAAGCCTCAGGATCAAAAGAGCAGGCTGATATAGCTGGTTTTATCTTCCCCTACCCCCAAGCAGATTTTCTAAGGGTGCATGCCGTGTCTACATGATATAACAAAACCATTTATTGAGTACTTACTGTCTGCAAGTGTCCGTGGGCACTGTGATTGCTAGCTAGCTAGCTCTTGTCATCTTTATAAACCATCTTAAATGAGTTAAATATGAAATAAATAAATTTTTCACAAAGATATATTTAAGATATAAATAGCTAACTGGACAATAATAATAGGCATAGGATAAAGAGAGTAGTCAAGAAATAGAAAGAAAAAGACCAAAAAAGAGGTAAACATATGCTTATTAGGTCCTTGAAGAATTGTGATCACATGTGTATATATACACGAACACATACATATCTGATTAAAAGTTTTACCCTCTGGGCAGCTGGCATACTGCTTGATAGCAAACAGTATCTAGTATCACGTTAATCATTATGAGGACAAAATGTGGAAATACAGGTGAAAATCTTCCCCAAATCCCAAAGACAGGATGCTTTTATTAAAAGATTCATTTTGTCAAAGGGTATTGCACCGTTTCTTTCATTGGGTGTGGACGATTCAGAAATATGCCTAGAAGTGCAGACCAAGATAAAGTTGTTTTTGGTCTGGTGTTATTAACAGATTTAAGGGGATATGCCTGTACTTGAGCCTAAATCGCTTTATTAATTCATATTTGACCTGCTTCCAAAGACGGATTTAAGGTGACTACAAGAAAGAAAAAGCTAGAATAAGGGGAACAAAATGCAGAGCCACTAAAAACCAAAGGAAGTTGACATGCTCACCATTAGCACAATATGGTTTGAAAAGGCACAAAATTGGACCAGAGCTCCAGCAATATGTTGTAATTTCATTACCAAGCGGAAGATAGAATGGGAGTTCTTCAGGGGTTCTCCTCGGGATTCGGAGTGAAAGGGCAAGTCTAACGTGCAGGGGCATAGCTTCACGAGTTTTACAGTCAAATAATAGACAACATCCCAGACAACGGCTTCTTGTATAGCCTTAGACATCATTAAGACCCCAGGAAGAGGTCTTACTTCTCTCCATTTCAAAGAGAAAAAGAAGACCCGACGTCCTGAGACGTAGTGTGATGTACCCACAATTACAGATGTCCCTACAAGGAAGGGTGGAGACTGGGAGCCTGGTGTTTCCGACATCAAAGTCCAGGCATGGCCTCTAGGCTAACATCGCAAGACACTCTTCTTCCACAAAACAGATGAAAGAGCTCTTCTCAGTTCCCACCCACCATGTACCGTTGGTCGTGGATGGTGGGAAAGAGAGGTGTGGACACATAAAAGGTACTTAGAACAGGTGAGTCCTGATAAATGTGAGCTGTGGTTTTTGTTGTTATTGGGCTTTGTCCTGTTGGCTCACAGAACATAGGCTCATTCAGAGAAAACTCACAGCGAGTCTCCACATTGTATCAAATACATTTCAGATCTTAACATTACAGACGAACATGGAGGCATAGCAATGGTAGACATGGCAAAGGTCAGCTAAATTTTTTTTTCATTTTTCATTTTATTTTATTATTTTTTTTAAATTTGGCTTTGGATGAAAAAAGCCTCCACTCTGGACTTAAATATGAATCCTACAGAGCCTTGAGTCTGGCAGGGAGACAAAATGGCACTGGAAGATGTGGTATGCAAGCTTAAGACGGAGAGGAAAGCAAACTGCAACAGAGAAAAGACCCTTCCAGGTCCAGGATAAAGGAATTTGTTATGTTCCCCAACATTTCATGCACAAGAAAGACGCCAGCTCAGTCCTGATGGTTTTAACAGAGAGAACAAAAGGAGAAGAAATCTATATTATTTTCACGACTGGATACATTCCAGAATCCAATTCTTTTGAAATATGTTGTATTTCTCTCTCTCTCTCTCTCTTTTTTTTTCTTTTAAACATCCTTTTAATGCCTTCTTTATAGGAAATGTGCTCACAGTTAACGCTGAGATTTTGGCCACACTAATTTCATTACGTGGTCTTTTATGGTTATAGAGTCAACAAAGAGACAAATGACACATCGCACACACAAAAGCCAACGAGAGATGTTCAGCTCTAAGAAGGAAAAACAGACTTATTGCATTCACCTGCCCAGGAATATTAAAATATCAAAAAAAAATTTTAAGTTCCCAGATTTTACAGTTTTTTTTTTTTCTTCTAAAGAGTGAGAATACTAAGAAAACATTATGCAGGTCTCAGTAGTTGATATACAGTATTTTTTTTGGATCTGGCGAATATACTTTTTATAACTTTTCTGTGAAAGGAGGGACCTTCTAGCTCAGATTACTTGGACACTCTTACTGTTTATTCTTCCCTTTTTTGAGCAGTCAGAAGAGATTTCTCTCAGTACTTCAAATAAATAAGATATCCAGCTGAACAAACACCATACATTCCCGTGGATTACTTTGGCTTCTTAAAGAATATTTCACTTCTTTTTTCGAAATGTAAATGATTAAAGAGACCCCATCATATGAAACTCAAAGGTGAAATGTTTCCAAGTGCTGCAGATTCTATACGAGGTGGTATGTGGAGAAACAAAAGCCTCAGCTCAGTAAAAAAGCTTGATATTTCACAGGAGTAATAAGAATATTACTAAATAAGATACTTTATTTATTATACATTTTAAAGGAGAGGTTTTAGAACATGAACACATTCAAAATCAAGGTGTTCAATATTCAA
This sequence comes from Ursus arctos, assembly GCF_023065955.2. NCBI lineage: Eukaryota > Metazoa > Chordata > Mammalia > Carnivora > Ursidae > Ursus > Ursus arctos. Next base: position 31,189,467 of record NW_026622863.1, on the reverse strand, counting down.
AGTCAACCTGTACAATATTTTTTGAAAACAGCAAAATGAAAGTATTTTTCCCCTTACATTCCTACTTAAAAACAAAAACAAAACAAGACAAAAAAACCCAAAACCAAAACGAGAAATCCTGAAGACTATACATAGTCTGGAATAAAAATAATATTCTACGTGGGCTTTGAAATGATTGCTGAGCCTTATCTAGCTTTATGGCCTAAAAAAAAGTCCAGGGTCTCTGGCCAATTTTTGAAACTCAAATCAAAACTCAACAATACGTGTTTCTTTAGAAAGAAAATTTGGGCCATCGATTAACATGGTCCCCTCTACTAAAGCAGCAAGAAAATAAATATTTGACTTTAGTGAACATAATGCACACGTTTCTTTATTCTTTTCATAAGCTTTCTTATTAAAGGTCTAAATCTTACCTCCCATCATGAGGCAGAAATGCATAAATATAGAAAAAAGAAAATGGGTGCATCTGGTACCTCTCTCAGCCCAGAAAGAGGGCAGAAGACAAGAACACAGAACGCACACAGGAAAGCAGCAAGGCAAACAGCAACATGTCAGGGATCCATGCGATGGCATGCAGCCTGTGAGTCAATCTGAAGCCCACCAAAGACACTGGAAAAACCCAAAGAAACTGAACTTGTCAAGTGCTCCCTGCCTCCCAGTCTCCACGCTGCTCTGAAATCCTCCCCCTGTGAATGTGGGTCACACCCAGTGACTTGCTTCTAACAAACGGAATGGGCAAAAGTAGCAAGATGTCACTTCTGTGGTTAAGTGCAAAGGGCTGTCGCTTCCCCTTGCTGGTAGACCATTTCCTCCCTGGCTTCCACACTCTGATAAAGCAAGTGCCATGCTGGGGAGGCCCATGTGGCATGGGACTGAGAGAGTAGCCTGAAAGGACCCCAAGTGTCCAATCTACTAGGCCCCACGGAGCTGAATCCTACCAACAAGCAGGAAGTGGACCCTTCTCCAGATGAGCCTTCAGATGCGTACAGCCCAGCTCACACTGTGAGGAAAGTCTGGGAGCTGACCCAGAAGCAGAGGGCCGGGTGAAGCCACACCCAGGGTTCTAGACCTAGAGAAACTGGAATGTAAGTAGATGGGGTGTCATATTTATAAAAGGGCATAGGCTGAAATAGGTGCTTGTGAGGAAAAAAAAAGAAATTCTATACACCAGGTCCGTTTACACCTGATTCAAACCTCAGATCCCTTCATTCTGCTTCGCTCCCCTATGGAGAGTCTAGACGGGTCTATATTTCTGATGGCCCCGCCTTGGGCTCATGACAATTAACTGAGATGCAGCTGGTTTTACTGCAAGTTTAGACCTTTGGGGTCCTCTGGGCCAGTCATGCCCAAGTGCAGGCACAGCACTTTCAACAACCACACAACAGCGATATGTTATGAGCTTTCCCGAAGTTGAATGTAATCCACAATTGGGTCCTGTGTACAGTTTTTGGCATTAAAATACCCATTCCTTAAAAGTCAGGGGTGTTAGTCGATGGTGGTGGGTTTGTTTTTCATGGTTTCAGAATTAAAAGGATGAATCTACGTTAGTATCTGTTTCTTATTTCCATTTGAATTACACTGTTCTCTATAATCCATAACCCACAGGACCACTTATTTGGTCGAATGACTCATTTTACAGGTAACAAAAATGAGGCCCAGAGAGGGGAAGCAACTTCCTCAGAGACACACAATTGTTTGATTACAGCAAACCCTAAAATTAAATTAAGTGAGACAAGAAATAAGGGTGTAAAGCCAGGAGTCTGGAGCCTGGCACTGAGTAGGTCTGCACATTACGTGAAAACGTCCACTCATTTTGAACGTGTTGGTTTCTTAGCGTCATAAGAAGGGGCAGGGGCGGGTGTGGATTTCAGTTTCTGAGCAATCTGGAACACCAGATTGGAGCTCTCTTTATTGCTACTAAACACACACATTACTGTCCACCTCACAAGGAATGATCAGCGCACCGGAGAGCTATACAAATGTCACTGTCCGCAGAGACTCGGTGCAGCAGCGTCGTCCCAAGGCAACGCAAGCCCCTGGCATCTGTCTCCTTGTGCTGGTCTCCAATGCCTGCGCTGCACTCCAGCCAAAACCCACTGGAAAGAAGCATGAAATTGGAGAAAAGGAAACCGACAGGGGAGGATCAAAGGCGGCACCACGGACTTAAAAGCAATAAAAGAGCTAGTGAAAGAGCGGGGACCAGGCCGAGCATTACCAAAACGCCAGGAGAGATGCAGGAGAAAGGAAGGCCAGGAAGATAAAACTAGGGGAATTTCAAATCTTGGCTAAATGTTCATTAAATAATTTGTCACACATATTAAGGCCAGATAGTCACTTCTTCCCCTCTCGGGTGCTCATTCGGGAACAAAGGCCTAACCAGAGTTAAAACGCTGAAAAGCAAGGCAAAGAAAATGCCAGGATGAGAGGCTATGCCTCACAGAGCCACTCCTATTTCCCTTCCCTTTGTCTTTAACAAGAAAAGGCCTATCTTCCCTCAAAGCTGAGGTGTGGCTTCAAACAGGTAGCTGGGGGGGGGGGGGGCTGGGGGACTCAGTCTATAGAGCATCCCACCCTTGATTTGGGCTCAGGTCACGTTCTTGGGGTTGTGGGATGGAGTCCCGAGTCGGGTTGTGCACTCACTGCAGAATCTGCTTGAGAGTCTCTCTCTCTCCCTCTGTTCCTCCCCCCACCGCACTTGCATGCTCTCTCTCAAATAAATAAATCAATAAAATCTTCAAAATAAATAAATAAAGAAATGGAATGAAATGAAATGAAGTGTTCGTTTAAAAAAAAAAAAAAAAACACCAAAAAACACAGGCAGCCGGGAGGGCCTGCATGGTGCCCCATGGAAACCCGTTGAGTCCTAGCTGCCATTACGCATGTTACTCAGGCTGGGTTGTGGTATTTCTGTGCTGAATGGTCACAGGGGGCATGAGACCTTCAGTGACCCAGAGTCATCACTGGAAGAACAAGCATTGACTCATCGGGAAGAGAAGCAACCTCTTATTGGCCTGAAAACATAATGATGACAACAGCAATGACAAAACAACCACAGTAATAAATATTTATTGTGCATCTAGCATGTTCTCCAGGCTATACAGTCATGATCTTTAATTCTCAACATGTGTAATAATAGTAATATCACTTAATGTTTGTTGAGCATCGAGCACATTCTAGATGTTGTACATTCCTCGCCTCCTTCAGTTCTCAACCCAAGCCCGTGAGGTAGGTAAAACATCTCAGTATTACGCATGAATACTAATCAGGTTATGAAATGTGCCCAAGAGGTAGCGTGGGACGGAGCCTGTCCTGTCTTTCCCAAGCCTTGTGGTTCTCTCCTTACAGTTTTCCTCCATACACACCCCGCTGGCAGACCCCTTAACCGGTGCTTGCCCAGGAGCCTGGGGGGGGGGGGGGCTGGGAACTGGTCCCAGCTCCTCCATATACTAGCTGTGGGGTGCCAGCCGGGCCCCTGCCTGCTCCGCTTCCTTATCTGCACACTGTGAACTGCAGTGCCCTTGCCCACTTCAGGCAGAGTAATGATAAGGGATGCCTTAATGGCTGTCATTCATTAAGCACCCAATCGTCTTTCATTTATTCATTTACAAATATTTACTGAGCATTTACTTTATGGACCAGGGATACAGTAGTGTGAAGGCAAAAGCAGCACTTTCAAGAGAGGGGGAGAAAAGCATTAAATACAAAACCACAGAAATTATCTTTTATAAAATGCGTTTGTGTTCAGTATTATGGAGGAGAAACTCTGGGGATCCTTCCTTTGTTCATTCAGCATGTATTTATGGAGTGCTATCACAGTACTATGAGCACTGGTTCTTAGGAGAGCACGTAAAGGGGGGTTTTGGCCAGATCTTGATCTGATGCTTCCCTGGGGTGTGATGTTTGGATTGGGTTTTGAGGATAAGTAGAAAGTAACTAAAAGTGGAGGAAAAGGAGGGTTTTGGACTAAAGGACAGTATGCTTCAACACCCTGGAGAAGGAAGGAGAATGGGTTGCAAGTGGCTTGAGGTAAAGCTGGTTACATAGAAGGAGACCAGACAAGGCCAGGTGCCTTCCACTCAATTCTAACTTGCTTTCACAGTGACCCCATAAAATAGACACCATTTCCACCTGGCAGATGGGAGAACTATATGCACACTTACTCAACAGAGCCTGCTCAAAAGCCATTACCCCACCCTTTTTTCTTGCCCCCAGATCTCAATTACCACCCTAGAGATACAAAGTGCCAAAAACGCACTTTCACAGCCTCCCTTGCGCCTAGGATATCGACAAGGGACTCAATTCCAGCCAGTGGGAACTGAAGGAAAGTCTGCTACAGAAGTAGGTTCTGAGAAGGAATGTTCTCTTCCTTGATAAAGAAGGGAGATATGCAAAGAGAGGGTCCCATCCCTCCTATTCTACCTTCAGACCTCATCACAGAGGATGCAATGGTTGGTGCTACTGCAGCCATCTTATAAGCATGAGGGAAAAGCCAAGATAATCACAAAAGAGCTGGCTATACAGTAGCCAAACATATCCTTGGCAGCCTCTGGATTTCTGGATATGTGAGAAAAACCAACCTCTATTATTCCAAACACTTTTAACTGGGTGTTAAGAACTCACAGCCCAAAACATGAAAACTGATGTAGAATATGAGCCTCACAGAAACTGAAGCATTTCAAAACTATATAATGAAAAGAGGTGGAAAAGTGGAGTTTTGAATACAGGCCTAATGATTCTAAATCCTTTGCTCCTTTTCACTCTACCATATCCTTTGGACCCTGAATTGAGCAACCACTGTTAATTTTAAAGCTCTGGACAGAATCAGAGGTGACTAATAAAACCAATGCCAATGATAATCCTGGAAAGTAAGAAGAATGTGTGAGGCCACAGGGATGTAACCTCAGCAGGAAAAGCACTGCCTCTAGGTCCTTCTGCGGGGTTCTTCAGGAAAGGTCAAGTGCAGCCCGACCACAGTGGGGTCTCAGGAGTCTAGTTTTCTGACATATCTGGACTGCAAGAGCAAGGCAACAAGAGAATTCAACCTTCAACCGGAAGTTCCAAAATATGTAGATTAGTGAAGAATATGCTGAAATGTCTACATTGAAAACTGTACCTCCTCCTCCCAACACGGGAAAAGGCCCCTGCATTCTACGCCAGCACGCCAGTAAAAATCTGAGGGGGTTTGTCCTTGATCATATCCAGAGTGTAGTCAGCTGCAGGTATTTAAAGGGGGGGGGGAAGTATTTTTCTAAAACACTAATTTAAAGAACAAATCAACATCTATTATCTCCTTCATTATGTTTTAAATTATACAACTATAAATCACCCTGCAGCGGGTTATTCAAGGGCAGAATTACTCAGCTTGGCTTTTGCGAAGGTTAGAAGAATGACATCTTGTGCTTTTTCTAGTTATAATTTATAACTTTGCAACAGAACCAGCGTTGCAGGTCCATCCATTAGCGGGGTAGCTGCACATCTGTTAAAACTCAGCACAATGACTGGCTTTACACAGCCACAGGAAACATAACTCAATCATTCCAGAAGTTCTACAAACTCAAGCCATTTTTTAATGTAAAATGATTTGAAAACGCAGTTCCCTAAAACATCTGCTAAGCTCTTGCTACCCTAACACATGATATTCTTTCTACTGTTACCTGCCAACATAAATATTTAGTCACACAAAACACCCTAAGAGGCCACGTGACAGCGTTCAGCTTCAAATTTACATACCGATCCACAAAGGCCTGGCTTGGACCTAGGAATGCTAGCTCAGATGTTGTTTACCAGAAATGAAAGTTTGGGGGGCGGGGGCGGAAAGAAGGCTGAGGGTTAAGTTCATGAAGATACTTTCAAACATTTTACAAAGGAAACCAACTGCACCAGGAGAGATCTAGAGGGCAGGGGCGCTGTGGTGATCTGAGCAAGTACACTCAGGATGAGCCGCTGAAGGGTCTGCAGGCGGGTATGCTATTCTCTCCAGCAAGCTGGGCAAATCCTCTGTGCTTTTTAACTACAAAAAGAGGGTAATAGTTCTAAGATTGCAGAGCCATCGTGAGGAGTCAATGAAGACACACACGCCGAGGCATAAAGCATCACGGTCTGGCCTAAAGTGCCAAGTCACATCCTACCTGGGAGTATGGCAGGAATCTAAAATCAACACACATGGCAACAATCACCAACAGCCAAAATTACCCTTGAAAATCTTTCCTATCACCGGGTCTGGTTTTGTGAATTACGTTACTTGGAGAAATACCAATATATGAATACTTTATATATACTTACAATGTATATTCATACGTACATATGCAAAATATAACTCAGGGTATTTTAAGGGCATAAAAGAAAGCTAGAAGGACAGGAAAATAACACATAACGTACACATGATGGATGTGACTTCATTATCAGAAAGCTCCCATCAAACTTTAATTTCCTTTAAGATGTTTCAAAAGCAGCTAAAGAATCCTGTATATTTTTTAAACAATATTTAAAAACAACGGTATTCCCGGGGTGTCTGGCTCGCTTCGTAGGTAGAGCGTGAGTGACTCTTGATCTCGGGGTTGTGAGTTCAAGTCCCACACTGGGCGTAAAGCTTTCTTTTAAAAAATCTCATTCCCATTTGTATGTATTTTTATTTTTACAAAAATTGGAGGGAAGGGAGACAAACATTTCCTCATTCACTTGTCCTGACCTCCAGACCTCAAAGGGATGAGATGCCAAAGACATAGATTTACCAGTAGGGGTCGCTGTGCTGAGATTAATCCCTATGAGTTTCTCATTAGTGATTATTATACTGCAGGCGGCCAAAATGGAAAAATTAATTAATTTCAAAGTGATAATGCATTTACAGCAACAATTAGAAATGTATAACTGTAAAAAGGCAACATTTAAAAGACAGATTACATTTAATAAAGTTGCACAAGAACATCCAATTGTAAAATTACTGATCTGCAACAATATTCCTTAAAGAGGCACTTAAAATAGCCTGACTCCATGAAGGGTGACCTAATTACTGTAACTAAAATCACCGTAGTCACAGCAAGTCACAGCAAATAAAACAGGGACATTGATATTAGAATACTGTTGTTTAATACTTCAGGGAGCCAGCTTGGCTGGAGAAGCAAAGGCAGAGCCTCCAAGCACAAGGCTGGGCTGTGTTTCTTGATTCCTTGACCTGGTGCAGTGGGATGTGTACTCCAGCAACACTCCTTTCAAAGGAAACACTTCTTTGAAATGCGGACGGAGCTCTGAAGCACAGACAGCCAACTGGTGTTGAGTACACTGCACCCACGCTAAGCTTCTTCAGGAGCATTTAGGAACACAACTTTCACATGGCATGAGAACGGCATACAACTATATGGCTTAGGTCCAAAAATAAATTCGTGTAAAAAAGGTAGAAGTGCACTCTGTGTCCACGAAACCAATGTCTTATCCTGACAGAGCAGTGTCAAGCCACAGTACGGAAGGATAAAACACCAGAGCGACTTTTCCAGTAAGCCCACTCTGTCCCACCAAGGACACAGACCCACCCCCAGCTTACAGTCATGCTGATGCCTCTCCCACATACACGGAGTCTGAAACGTTTATGAACAAGAGGGATTAGCAAGGCGTTTGACAAGTTAGTTGCCATTCCACCTCTTCATAAACTGAGACATAGAACTCTGATGACTAAGGATACCACCAAATACCTAAATATATAAAGATACCATTAGAGAGGAATTTCCTAGAAGTCTAAACCTATATACACATTTCACGGTCTTCATAATTTATATGCTTATCTAAAAAAGTGCATTTGTGGCAGATAAAAAATGCTATTTTTCAGTTACCTGGGAACAAGAACATGGAAAGTTCATTCTATTATGGCTTCCTGGGGGACCAGAAGTACATGTTGAAGACCAGGCTCTCTTCATCTGGACACCCTTCCTACTTTGCCAATAGCCTTCTCTCTGGGCCTCTGGGGACAGAGACAGAGGTCCACCCAAACACCACCACCGGACTCCCAGTTTACAGACACTTTTAGTTCTGTGACCCTTGTATGCAACACAAACAATGACGTTTCAGAGAATTGTCCTCTCCAAAAGTAATGTAACAACAAGAATAACCACCCTCATGACAGGAATACTACACACCCTACTATACGTAGACACCATGCTGGGCACATTATTTAACTGTGCTCTCCAATCTGGAAGCCATTAGGTACATTCAGCTATTTAAGTCTAAATTAATTATAAATCTAAATTAATTAAAGTAAAATCAAATTAAAAATTCAGTTTCTTACCTGTATTAGCCACTTTTCGAGGACTCCATGGCCACATACGGCAGGTGGCTACCATGCTGGATAGTCAGATTAAGATCATGACAGAAACTCTACACCCGTAATTATAAACATCATATCCATTATGGTCAATCTCCACACCAACCCCTACTGCCATCTTAGTTGCGAGGAATCAGGCTAGGATTGGTTAAGCGCCTTACCCACGGTAAGTGGGAATGGCTGCTGGAGAAGACAAACTGTATTCAGAGGCCATAGGATCACTGCCTCAGGATAATGAGTTCACCTTGTGATACTCGTAAAGGCCAAAATGTGTCTGGGCTTTTCTGAGGATTAGATGTTACCTTAGCTAACTGGAATAGTACTAGTATGCACTAATTCTGACTGCTTTTAAAGGCCTTTGGTTTAGAAAAATACCGTATCAAATATATTGTGTAAAATGTGCATTGTTCATTTAAAAAGACTTTCTATAAAATGTTTTCATGGAAAAAGTTTCTAGATATGGTTGTTATACTACCAACAAAAATGTAAAAACTTCATATTTATCTTTGTGAACATTTCCAAATCTAACCACAGAAGTGTGTTTCATGCAAAAGAACTCACCTTTGGGGAGGTGGAGAATAAAATGCACTTCCAACCAATGAAAGCTTCTCCGGGTGAGGTGGACACTCATTAAATAAGAATTTAGAACATCAAATATAGAGTCTCAATGGAAACAAAGGAATCAGTTCTGCTGATAATTCAGTTTTTCATCTACTGACCTGAAACACCATTATCAAATACTATGCTTTCTGCATAATAGCAATAAAATAATAGCATCAAAATAAAGAGACCCATTTCCATCAAGACCTCTAGCCATCCTTAATGCAACACCTGAAAACCACATCTACTATCCAGCCCTCCAAGACGCCTTCAGAGAAACAGACGCAATCTAAGTCAACCGAAGTGTGATCGAGAGCCCATTCTGATGGCTCTGATGGGCCTAAGGATGTGACTGTCAAGACCAGACTCATCACTAGAACTGGCGAGAAGCTAAAGAAAACACACGTGTCCATAAAAAGCACAGTGAAGGTGTTTGCGGCGATAGAAGCCGTTCACTTACCATGGACTTGGTGAAAGGCCGGGCCAAGGTAAACAACAGTGTGTACACCCACCAGTTGCGATGAATGGAGGAGTACATCATGTTTCCAGGATGCACGGCATTGGACGTGACCCCACGCGGGGACAGGCGGCGGTGGAGCTCATTGGAGAAGAGAATGTTGCACAGCTTGGACCGGTTGTAAGCCAGCATGGCCCAATAGTCATTTTTTGGTGGAGAAAGGCGGCTGAAGTCCAGTTTTCCCGAGGAATCATTAATATCTGTGAATCTGAAAGAAAGAAAGAAAGAAAGAAAGAAAGAAAGAAAGAAAGAAAGAAAGAAAGAAAGACATGAAGCAGCCAATCTCTGACTTCTGATACTAGCATTTTTTTTTTTTATTAGAAATCTGAGGAAACCAGAGACAACTGAGAACACAATCGTGCAAACACAGAAACAGTCTCCCTTAGAAACTGGCAATAGTGATTTAATACAATAAACCACCTGGGTCCAAAGACAGAGTAAATAAAGGCCCAAACTCAAAAACGGGGCATTCTTAACACGCTGAACTCCCCCTCCCTCTAACATGGATTTTTCAAAACCTTCAACAGGAAGTTCAAGGATAATTAGATTAAATGGAAAAGCATCTTAAATAAAGGGCTGCTGCTTTTGGAAGCAGAAAGATATCACATTCCTAACCTTTGACGGGGCTTTCCTGGGTTGTTTTAGCCAAAGCATGAGTCCTGTATATTTTCATTTGAGCATCCAAGTAAATATAGATGAGTCTTGCTGTCCCCAAGACTCTTTGCCAGATTAAAAATTAATGATTATAGAGGGGTTATAACCTTGGTGAGGTGCCATCTATAGTCTTATACGTTTAAAAGATAAATGTAAACAAAGCCAAAATGAGTTCTGGCAGAGTCTACTGTTTTTAAGTATACCCATGGCATGGATACACGCAAATCAAAGTAAGTAGTTGATGTTTTATAATTGGGTCTGACGGAGTCATTAAACACCAGCTGTTTGGTTCTTTCCTTTTTTTTTTTTTTTCTTTCTTTCTTTCTTTCTTTCACAAAGTAGTGACTGCCCTAAAAAAAAATCATAAAATAACAAAAGGAATTTTCTAGATGATGGTCTCGGCCTTGTTAAGGACCCCTCATAGTTTCCTTCACTAAATTAACCCTGGGCATTTGCACCAAGTAATAAGGAACCATAGGAAGAGTACTCTGGGTAACTGCTGTGGAAACAGAAGCAAAAGTCAAAATGAAAATGATGGAATAATCTGGTTGTTCCTTAATATGAGCAATTCAGGTTGAGCTATGACCAAGGAAAAGCATCACAGGGACAGATGAAATTCATGTTTTAATGGAAATTAAACATCCCTCAGTCAGTGACATCCAATTTCTGGTGTTAAATGACATTGCTGCTCTAAAGTCATCAACAGAGCCTATGGCCAGAAATGTTATCACGGATACAGAAACAAGACCTTGAAACTAATTGTTGGCTGCCTGTTTCCAAGTCCCCAAACCACAGGAAGGGCCCAGACTTCTGAGCTTAATCATCTAAAGCAGTGGAACTTAGCGGGAAATTTGAAAATTTATGGGGGCCTTTTTCTGGTGGTTATGATGATTGCCGGCAGGGGCCAGGGCTGGTAGACGTCCTACGATGCAGACAGAGTCTTGCTCAGGGAAGATTGGCCCGCTGGACATTCATGCAGATGAAAAGCCTGTGTATAATTATCTGAGCCTAGAGCCTGGCTGTGTTTTACATATATGCACAGTTTTAACATCCATTGCATTTCCAAGAGTGTAGTATACCAACCATACAAATGAAGAACGAATGCACTTCCAGATTTCGTAGGGTTTGAGGGGGAGGTGAGGCTTGATTCCAAGCTGGTAGTATTTGAGTCTGCAGTGCCACATACCTGTTAACAGTCCGCATTTGTCAGTATCCCAATGGAGGTGATTTACACATGGACCTGCACATCTGATTATTTACCTTTCCTGTAGTCCTGCTCAAGTAAGAAACATGCTCTTTTGTTTCAAATTTACTTTTTCTTCCCATTACAGTTAAGTTAGCATACTGAATTAAAATATATTTATGCAGGGAAGTTCTATTTCTGAACTTTATTTCCAAGTAGTAATAAGGTATTACAAAAAGAGACTGTTGAGAACACAATGATCCAACATATGGGCCATGTCCTAGAAATTCTACCTACTCTAAGTAGAAAGTAGCATCAAGGATCTAGACAACATCTAAATGGTATGGGATAACAATAACATCCTTCTCTCATTCTCCACTCTTCTTCCATCAACTTTGCTGGAAACCATTCTTGGCATATTTGTTTAGCCCAAACCAGCTTGAGTGCCATTTCTCCCAGGCAACTCTCCCCAACTGCTTGCTGTCACAATGATTTCTTGGGTGGCAATGGGGGACAGATTGAAAGAAGCCATGCAAAGCAGATGGAAGACACGTTTCCATGGAAATTAGGTACCCACTCGCCAGGACCCAGGCCATGATATCCCCCGTGTTCAATGATCCCACGCTGCACCATTCCAACATCAGTAATAAAGCAAGTCATGCCACCTTTGCCTTTTAGCTGTACACTGTGCCTCTGCCCTTACCATGACAGACTTCATGCCATTTATTCACCTACTTCCAACTCTGGACTGTGAATTCCCGGAAGGTGTACAGTAAGCCCCTTGCATATTGTCTACCACAGTGCCTGACAGAGCAGGGACTAAATACAGGATTAGAGAATTAAAGTTTAGCTGCGGGTTCAGAATTCCAAACTAAGGGTCAAGTTTCCCTTATTACAAAAAGTTTTGTTTTGAGCCTTGCTCCAAACGTAAAATTTAGCACTAGCCTCAGGTCCTCTGGGTTCTTCATCAATATGTCAGTGTGGCACTTCTGAAGTTTAGAATGAATTCCCTGCCTTGGTTTTTAAGGACAACGCAGAAGTATCTCATGACCGGGGAACAACGGGGAGGTTAAGAGGAGGAAAGGAAATCATTCCTAGTCCTTATTCTAGAAATAAGGCGAATCACACACACACACACACACACACACACACACACACACACACACCCCATGATGAGAAATTATGTGGAACCCAGCTGAAGGAAGTTCTCGGGATGGAGAAGCACAGCAAGCCCACCCTTTGCAAGGAGCCCCCCTCCATAAGCGGACCCCTGACTTCCTGCCCTGCTGATCTCCTGAGCAGCAGACCCATTTTTAAGGTCTGATTAGCTTGTATTGACAGTCCTCTGGGAGGCTGGAAGGGTGGGCAAGCTTTCTGATTCCTCTGAACCAGGGCAGGCTTCCTGAAAAACGACCATGTTCACCTCTCAGCTCAAGAGGCAGTAAAACAACTCTTCAAAGGCTGCCTACCCTATTTTCAAGTTGAAAAATTGACAAAGCCACACAATAGTGTCTGAATAGAATTATCCTCCTACCAATACAGTAAAATGTTAACATTTGCTCTCTGGACATTAACACTTGCTGTTTGTGGGGACCTCTATCTTGTATTTCTATATATACTGCTCCTTCATTTTTTTTTACACCAAGGATTTTTAAATTACCAAACAAAAATAATTAGGCTGGATTCTATGTAGACAAAAGCTAGTATATTCAAAGAATAAGACTGAATTTGCGTCAGAAGCTGTGTGTGTGTGTGTGTGTGTGTGTGTGTGCATAGCAACTTGGCACTCAACACAGCTGCAGCCATTCAGAGTTGTACAGCCAGCCCTTCACTCTTTTCATTCTATTTTAATTGTTATCTGAAAATTTTTCACAGCAAAGAAGTCGAGTTCTCATTTTAATATGATGTATTTTGGGTATGCAGAAACCCCATTCACTTGCTCAGACTCCAGATAAGTAACTAAAATACAGTGAAGACACGGGGAGGCTAATAAATATTTTGCCTGGGGGCAGTCTGGTATAATATTTTCCTGCAAACATAGGACTTTATTTTTCCCCTAACAGAGGGTCTTGACTCCAACGAAGAGACTCCGCCAAGGTTTATGGAGGTAATTAGATATCAACACTTCCATTTTACAACATGGTTTAGGGCTCTGGGTCCTTGAGAAGTGAGTGAGTGCTTCCCAGGACTGTGCACCCAGTATTCACACTGTCTCTCGGGCACCGCAGGCAGCAACACAAGTGTAATAAACAAATCAGCTTGGGGGAATTAGCATTTTGTAAAAATACCCCTTAACAGGTGCCCAGGATGATCAGAAAGCAGAAAAACAAGTGCCAATCAACCAGACAGGAATGGGCCTGATAACACATTTCAGGAAGTCCTTGTCTGTAAACTGAAATGGGTCTAATTCAGGAGACCAAGGCCCTTCCTTCCAATTCGTCTGTTCTGTGAAATTAAGATTCCGATCTCCAAGGTAGACTTGAATTATGCGGCAGTTAAAAAGAGAACAAAGACGTCACATGAAATACCATTTGAGATACAGATTTACAAAGGGAAGCATGCGGCTGACAATTCAACATAATCTCCCATTAAATACCAACTCATTTAAACATATCCCGTGGTGCCCTCCACATCTGGCAAACGATCGGGGCTGGCAGATTTATTTCCGGAGCTTGCTCTCCCGCGCTGGCCCCCACAGTAGCCTCCCTCACTCCCGAGCAGGGCCACTCCATTCCCCGCCCCACAAACCTGGTGTGATTTGCAAAGATAAGGATGTCCAGATTTTGTTACCACCTAATTACTAGATGTTTTGTGTCTTTTAACACGGGGGAGGATTATTACGGGCATTTTCCTTTCATTTCAGCCATCATAAATTTAAAATGGTAAAAGTAAATCTATCTGCAATGTGTCACTTATACCATAAGCCCCTGTGTTTGGGAGTGATAAAGGGTTCAGGCTAACCCTTGGCTGGTCTCTCTCTTCCAAGTCCCAGGGGTTACATTTTATGGAAGCATGATTAAAAAAATAAGCTTCATTCTGGGTCACTAAAACATTTCAGGACTTAAGATGGAGTAGAAGGGAAAAAAAATATACCCTTGCACATTATTTTTTTCCAGCTACTTTGCAAAGACTGAAAGCTCCCAACCACACCAGGAAAATCTCCCTAACATGCATTAAATCTAGCCTCACCTGAGAAGTCCTTTGTCTTCTCCGACTACTTCTCTTTAGACAAATAGTTGTTTTAACCAAGTCCAGAAACAAATATACTGAAAATACAACGAAATTTTCAAATGCTTTTTTAGTCAATTGGATATTCTCTTAATGGTAATAGAAAAGAAGTGCCATCTGATGTTTTAATTGAAATTTTAACCAAAAGAGGCATGGCCAGATTTCTAATATGTTCTAACTACAGTACTTTCCCTTTCTACAATTACACAGCTAATGTCTGCATTGAATTCCCTAATTTCTCATTATAAAACAATTGGATTTCATCTCGCAGTCTTTAATTGCATTGTTTCTCCTGCTAGAATAACTGCACATTCCTCTTGGTGAGGTGTTGAAGTTGTTGAATGACAAATCGATAAAGGTCAGGCATTCAGATTTAATCAATTATTATTCCATCTCAAAGCAAAATCAATGAGGGGCTTGAAGTATAGTTGTAAAAACAATCTACATTGCTGTAGGCAAAACCCCCAAATAATCCTCCACAATCTCAAAAAAAGAGAAAGACCTTGAAAACTTAAGGAAGCCAGGTTGAGTGCACCCACACTTTCCGGCGGAGCATCACTGAAAAGCATTTTGGGGAAAGGGAGCCTCGGGGAGAGACTGGCTGGCACAAGGGAGGGGCCATGTGAACAAAACGTCAGATTCTAACCTACCTGTGGGACTCAGAAGAGACCACAACTACTCGGGCAGGAGCTGAGCGGCACAGGACATCCTGAAGGAGCTGGACAAGGTAGAAGTGCCCCAGGTGATTCACCTGGAAGGTGGTCTCCAGGCCATCTTTGGTGAGGCTCCAGGGTAGAGCAAAAGCCGCTGCATTGCACACAAGCACGTGAAGAGATCTGAAAAATATAACATCCAACACTGCTCAGACATAAACACTCTAAGACCAAGGATAACCCAGGCTCTGGCAAGAATAACCAACTCTTTCCTGTTTTCAAGATTCATCCGTTGGAAATGGGATGTCATATCATGAGCCATGCTGCTGAGGAAGGGCTTAGACTGTGAACCAGCTGCAGGGCACCAGGAGTTCCCCAGGATAGAGGACTTCAGTGCTCAAACCAGGACCATACTGGACAAACTGGTCACCCAGGATGGAACCCAGATTGTAAAACCTAATTTTATCTGTGCATCTTAGTTTACCCAATTCTTAGCTTCTTCACCTAAAAAATCAAAATAGCCCTTAAAGTAGATGTAAAAAATAAAAGAGAAAATAGGTTATGTAAAGACCAACATAGGAACCAGCATTTAATAGGTTCTAAGTAAACATATCAAGGGGGAAATGCTCTGTTTAAAGAGACAGGCACACATTGTTTGAATATATTCCTTCCAGAGGCGAAATTACATCTACAACTTAGAAACAAGAGAGCCCAGGGATGGGTTAAGTGGAGGTCCTTTATAACATTTTCTTCTATTTTGTATATATTTAATTTGTTTCATAATAAAATTTTAAAAAGTACAAGTAAGCCTTTCATGTGAATCAAAATCCTAAATCCTCGGGAAGTCATCCTAAGGTGCTAGTAGGAATTGTAAAACAGCACATATCAAAGGCTATCCGCAGTGTTTGTGATTACATTATAAAAGCAAAACATTACAAAATAAATGAAATCTAAAATTGGGAAATCACTAAATGAATCTGAATATATGCATATGATAGAATACTATACAGCCATTATAATGTAACATCTTCCGACCCTGTAAACATGCATGTTATAGAACAAAATATATAATATTGTATGATCACACAAACATACACAAAATATTAAGAAAGGGTACGCAAAAATGTCAATAGTAGTTGTCTCTAGAGGTGGGCTGAACTCCAAAATGTCTTCAATTATCTTCTGAGTAATAATTTTGATGAAATGCAAGTTGTATGTATTTTTTTCTGTCGTCACTTGTGCTTTGGGGATCCTATCTAAGAAACCACTGCCTAACCCAACATCACAAGGATACACTTCTATCTTTTCTTCTAAGAATTTTAGTTTTAGCTCCTACACTGAGATCTATGATCCCTTGTAAGCTAAGGCGGAAGTAAGGTAAATGCAAGACAGCTAATTTCATTCTTTGGTCTGCAAGTATTCTGATTATTGTAGCTTTGTTTGTTAAAAAGACTACTGTGCCCCATTGAATGGTCTTTGCACCCTTGATGAAAATCAGTTGACCAACTGAAAGAGTTTATTTTAGGACTCTCAATTCTATTCCATTATTATGGTAATACTATAGTCTTTATTACTAAAGCTTTGTAGTAAATTTTTAAATTGCGAAGTGAGAATAATTCAATGTTCTTTCTCAAGCTTGGATTGGCTAGTCAGGAGCCTTGCATGCACATATAAAGTTTAGAGTCAGCTTTCAATCTCTGCCCAAAAAGCCAACAGCAATTTTCATAAATTTTACAATAAAACTGCAGATCAGGGGCGCGTGGGTGGCTCAGTCCGTTAAGCCTCTGCCTTCAGCTGAGGTCCTGATCTCAGGGTCCTGGGATCAAGCCCTGGGTCAGGCTCCCAGCTCAGTGGGGAGTGTGCTTCTCTCTCTCCCTCTGCCCCCCCCCCATTGTGCTTCCTCTCTCTCTTTCTCTCTGCTTCAAACAAATAAATAAGATCTTTTAAAAAATTGCAGATTAATTTTGAGAATATTTTCTTCTTAACAATATTAAGTCTCTTGATCCATGAACATGGGATGTCTTTATATCCATTTAGGTCTTCTTTAATTTCCTTCTACAGTATTATATAGCTTTCAAAATACAAATTTATCACATCTTTCATTAAATGTATTTGTAAGTATTTTATTCTTTCTGATGCTATGGCAAATCGAACTGATTTCTTAATTTGATTTGGGAATTGTTCATTAATAGTGTATAGAAACACAATTGGTTTTTGCATATTGACTTTTTATCCCCCAATCTTGCTGAAATTATTTATTAGATTTAATTGTTTAAGTGGGTTTCTTAAGTATTTTCTACACATAAAGTCATTTCGACTGCAAATAAAGATAGTTCTACTTTTTCCTTTCTGATGAGGGAACAGAAGGCAAGCTGAGAACAAAGCAGAAACTGCAACCCCCACCACCACCATGGTATGTATGTGACATTCCTCAGGCACTCCTGGCTGCCCTAAAGGACAAAGAAATAGTTAACCTATAGATACCACAATCCTGAAAGACTTAAGTCTCCCTCAGTTTGCAAATGTCTTAGCAGTTTACAAGAACAAAGCATTTCTATCACCAACCTAGTTTCTAGAAGGGAATGTAAATACAATTAAATGTCTTATAGCCTGCAGACCATAGATAGATACTTCTAGGAATCCAGGAAGTTCCCAACTATCTTCATGTTAATGCCTTACTACAGGGGTAAACAGTCTTAACTTGACAATGGCAAAGCCTCCGGTATCCTGGAAGTCTTCTTTAAGATATGAAAGTCCTTTCTCAACCTCCCTTTTTCCTTACCTTCCCCCAACCCCATAGTATATAATCAGCCACCCCTCACAACCCGGGGCAGCAGCTCTTTCTGCCCACGGGACCTGTCCCCGTGCTTTAATAAACCACCAATTTTGCACCAAAGATGCCTCAAGAATTCTTTCTTGGTCCTGGGCTCCGGACTCCACCCCACCGAACCTCACCTATATTCTACGACCTCATCACTTTCCAATCAGAATGTCTCCTTCCCACCCCCAACTGCTCTGGCTAGAATTTCCAGCACAATATTGAAGGAAAGTGGTGAGATTTAATATCCTTGTTTTGTTTCCTGATCTTAAAGGGAAAGCATTCAATCTTTTAGCATTAAGTAGAAGGTTAGGTGTATATTTTGTAGATGATCTTTATCAGGTCCAGGAAATGCCCTTGTAATCCAAGTCTGTTGAGTGTTTTTATCATGAAAGGGTGTTGGATTTTTTCAAATCCTCTTTTTGTGTCCAAGGACATATCCTTTATTTTACTGATATATTACAGTGACTTTCAGATGTTAAACCAACCTGGAGTTCCTTGGATATATCACACTTTGCCATGGTGCATAATCCTTTCTATATACTGCTGCTTTGGGTTTGCTAATACGTTGTTGAAGATGTATACACCTATATTCATAAGTAATACTGGCCTGTAATTTTCTTGTGAGGTTTTTATCCGGTTTTCAAATCAGTAATAATGGCTTTATACAGTGAGTTGAGAAGTTTTCCTTCCTATTCATTTTTTCTTAGAGTTTGCTAAGAATTGGTATTAGTTCATTAATTATTCATAATATTAATGATATTATTAATGATCTCAATGCTACTAATTTCATTAAGAATTCATAATAAATGCTTGGTAGAAAGCATGAATTTATCACTAGAGAAAAAAGAATTAACTCACTGTTTTTAAAAAAGTATTTATGTGAATCTCATTGCCACTAGGCAATCTAAGTCTCATTGAGAAACTCTTATTTGTTCTGTTGCCTAATATAGCTCCAATCCACCACCTATCTAAGACCTTAAAGTGGTGATGTGGCTGAGGTCAGCTGTGTTTGCTTAGGATCACCTATTTTCTACTTACTGCTCCCCCAGTTGTCAATGAACAGCCCCCCCCCCACACACAAATCCAGTTATTCTCTGAAGAGGTGGACAAAAAATGCTTTGATGCATCTGGTCTACCTACAATATTCATCAGAACCTATTTCAAATCAAAACAGAATCTACTCGTTTATAACCAAAATAACCCATATTTTGTAGAAAGGCAAAACCACTGGAAAAAAACCTTGACAGAAAAAGAGGAAAAGGGCCAAGTGAATATATGACTTATATGTGAGCTCCCTTCAGTTTTCATCTCAAATATTTGGTTTGCTTTTTCAGAGTTGTTGATACTTTTTTTTTCCCTTTGAGTGATAAATGGGGATTATCCATTTATTAATAGCTTTGTGTACATAAGAACCTTAGGTGATATGTATTATTATCAACATTTTACAAACAGGAAAACAAGGGTTTAGCAACAAACATCCTATGGTCCGAATAAGAATCCGAAACAGCTAAAATAAATAAAGAAGCAAATAAATAAGAACAAAACAAAATGAAATAAAAAGATCAGGTGAGTTCAAAGCTACTGCATAATACCTTCTTCCTTAGATAGGCTCCCTTAAATGGATACAGCCAAGTGCTGAGAGAAATTCTAGCTCAGTCATGTTCATGTTATTATACTTACCTGACTTGTGGCCAGTTAGTTAACGTCTGTAAACCTGTTTCCTCTCCCTGTAAATTTAGAACAGCAGCATACACCCCTCCCAAGGTTGTGATGAGTAAAATCCCAGTATTCTGCAAGGTACATGCCAGGCTAAATCATTGTTACTTCCTTTGTCTCTATACCCTTCCCTTCTATCCACAGGAGAAAATACAAAGTTGATTTTTGCAGTGTTTCTGTGTCTATAAGATATGTCTGGGCATTCGGAATTTTGACATCACACCTCTTAATAACAACATGGCCTCCTCTAGTTACCTTTATCCTTGCCTGCACATTTTCTCAAGGAAATGCAAAACACATCAAGAAACGTTCTCTACCAAAGACCTCAGCCTGGGGGCATGAATCTACAGAGGACGTGGGAAATCCTCTCCTCTTTCACCAAATTTTAATACCCTTCATTAATGTTAATTGCACAACACCAGAGGCAAAATATGTACCCTGTACCTAAAACTTGTCACCTCCATTAATTAAAAACAGGCTTATGGAATACGAAACTATAAAGTGTTAGACTTTTTTTTTTAATTGTAAAGACACTTAATTGGCTTGTACAAAAGGAAAAGAATTTCTTTTGCCTCACTTTAATGAGGTTTTTATTATTCAAATGGCACATTTTGCTCAGTTTGACTAAAAGCCATTGCAATTCAAAAGGCTCTGAGATGATGAATATTTACAGAATATCAAAAGGAAAGTTCAAACTATAAAGACAGAACAGAAACAAAAATAGTATCATTCCAATTCCAAAGCTGATGCCCTTAGTCAGCAATCTCTGGGCCTGACTTTTTTGTCGTCTTTGGTGGATTCTTGTCTGTGAGGGGTGAGTGAGGACAGGAGAGGTTTTCAATGTACAGAAGATCCCAATGAAAGGGGGTGCGCTGCTTCTCTGTGGTTCTAATCTACCAAGAGCGATAGGGGATCCTGGCTTTCTATGGGCCTCCTGGGGATGATGCTTGGGAAGCAGCACTCCTTTCTACTGGGGCCAGAGAACAACTGCTCCAGAGTAAAGAGAGTGGCGATCTGTTAATTATCAGGGGTAGTGCTCCTTCTCACCCACGGAAGCAAGGATGGGCCAAGCTTCCGAGCCACAGTAGCCGTAAGAGATACTTCATACTGAAAGAGCACCAGATGGTAATAATAAACAGAAGGGGATCCTAGTGCAAAGGCTCGAACTAACTGGCTTTCAGAGAGCTGATCTCTAACTTTTCCTCTCACTCCAGGTTTTTTTTTTTCTTTTAAATTTAGATATAACTGACATATCACATTGTACTGGTTTCAGGTGTACAACTCTTCAAACATCCCACCCACTGACTATAGTCTCTCTCATTCTCTCATTCTGGCCTTTACAATAGCTCCTGCTCCACTAGTTCATTCCTTCTACCTTCAGGCTAATCAGATTTTTTTTGAACATCCATGAAGGGAAAAAATGGGGAAAGAAAGAAAGTGGAGAAAAGAAACTGAAAAGGAGGAGGACAGACAGTAGAGAGAAGGCCAAAAAGAGAAAAATATCTACTTGACATTGGGGCTCTTTCAAATGGCATTAGTCTCTCTCTTCCCATTTGTGGACTACAGTTTTGAAATACTTGTCTGCATTCATAAACTCTTTTCCTTGCCCCAAACCAACTTCTTATCACCAAGCTGACCGAATTCTTTCCCATCACCATCCAGAATCTCTCAAAGCTGCCTGCAGAGCAATGGCTTCCCAATCAAGAAACCCAACAACCTCCCCTCTGTTGAAACCAGAATTCTCTGTCACAATTGACTTCCTCCTAATGTTGCTACTGCCCCATCTTCTGTCTCTTCCAGCCCTTCCTCTCCCAGTCAGGGACTCCAAATAACACATCTATAAAGATGAACTTCACACCCACAGCTCCAGCCCCCAGATTCCTCCCAGGTTCCAGAATCTCATTCGTACCCACCCCAAATCTAAACTCTTCATCTTCTTCAAGTCTCTCCCTCTCCCGATGTCCTTATTTCTAGTGAGTGATGATACTCTCTAACTGGTCCCCTGATTAGTAACACTTAGGAAACATTTGCTACTCCATCTTCTCTTTTAGTCTCTATGACTAGCCAACAGCAACATTTCTAGAGATTATTTTTTCCAGTCCCCTACATTTTGAATGAAATGAGCATTAAGATGTTCTGTCTGGATCTCAGTTATGCGTCCAGTGTACCCCTTCATAACTACTGAGAGCAGACTTCTCCAGAAAATTGTCTGTGACTGTTGGGCACCACCACATTTGGAAAGTCATGCCCCAGACCCAGTTGCTCCACTAACAAGGACAACTCTGGCATGAGTCCTTCTCCAGGAACCTGTAGGATCAGACTGAAGCTAGTCTCCAGTTGAACACAATCTGTTTTCCTCCCTACCTTTTTCTGAGAATACTCCCCCAATAAATCATCAATAAATACATCTCTGTCCCAGGCTTGATTTCTAGGGAACTTGAGCTAAGACAACCACAGCACTCCATATTCTGTTGCCTTTATCTCTGGCCACTGAAACAGCCCAGACCTGGGCTTGCTACCTCTACTTTCTCCCTTATTTGACCTATCATGAATACTGGGGGTCCGGTTACACACACTCTGAGAGTCTAACAGAAAAACTGATGGATATATTTAAAAACTGATAAAACTAGATTACAAATAACCAGTACAAGATTTACCATCTAAAAATCCTCTAGTAGCAATAATTAAAATAAGATATTTCCTACCAATGAAATTAGCAGATTTATTTATACTATTATTATACTGTTGTTATGTTATATAAAGCTGATAGGAATATATATTCCTACACACTGGATACTTGTTGTTTGAAGCCAGTACACTTACGGTAATTTATTACAACAGTAATAGAAAACTAACAGAGTCAGGTAATAAACGTTTGCTCTTTTAAGTCACTAAGTTTGGGGAGTAATTTAACAGCAACAAACAACTAATATATGCATCATGCTATGTGAGAGAAACTCAAAAATCTACATATGGAATATGTGCATTATATAATATTCTGGAGAAGGCAAAACTCTAGAGACAGAAAAAAAAAATCAATGGTTGGCAGGAGCTGGGTGTAGAGGTGGGAACGACTACAAAGAGGCACACAGGAAATCTGGGGGGTAAGGGAACTGTTCTATATCTTAACTGTGGTGACTCCATGGCTGTGTGCTCGTCAGAACTTACCGAATTCTATTATTAAAGGGTGAATTTTACTATATGGAAAATGCAACTTAAAAAAATGTAGAAACACAAGAGTGCTTTGTGTGCTTCTACTGGCCCGAATCGCATCCCCAGGATGAGGGACTCGGGTATTTGTGAGCTGACCCCACCTAGTGGGACCACAGCAGCTGAGCCTACGCACCTCCACGACTCTGGACCAACTTGCAGAGCACCTTGCACCTGACAGGTGATGAATACAAAACTGTTACATCTGACTGAAGTCAAGTAAAATATGCGTGGACTATTTACAGTAAGTACACCTTGCCCTTGGTAGCAGGACACAACGAAGAAAGATGTTAAAATCTACTTGTAGAGAAAACAGGTCAACGTTCACAGTGTAGAGACAAGAGAATACTTGGCCCGTGTCTACAGCACCCATGCTGACTGTCCCCTCCTCTTTTCAAGAGTCAGCTAAAACCCCGAACCCCCTGTGGAACCTTCCTAGACCAGCCCAACCATAAGAACGGCTCCTCCTCTCAATGTGTAATTCCTCAGGCAACTCCTGAACCTTGTTGTGGCGAGAACTCCCTGGAAGTTCTGACCAATCACAAAAATCCTTTCCTATGAAATGTTATGTTCTACGTATAAGCATTGTAACAGCAAAGGTGCAGTTCCACAGTGCTATCATCCTCTAAAATGGGGTAGAACACTTTAGTCAGAAAGAATGCTCAATTAAGTGCCTATTTGAACACAGGGGTCTAGTAAACACGAGCTGAGAGAGAGGCCTAGACTTGTTCCTTGCTTGGGACAGTTATATGATGTCAATCTGAGGAAACACTGTTGGTATTTCTTGGAATGTCGATATTCTATTTTAATAATCATGGCAATCCATAAGGTAGATGGCATCATTACCATTTTACAGAGGAAAACACTAAGGTTCAAAATGTTTCTTGCTGAGTAGCTGAAGAAGCCAGAATTGAAATCTAGGACTATCTGCCACTAAAATGTTTTCTTAGCCAGGAAAACACACAGGCTTTACAACCAGGGAATAGGAAGGCTTGCTGTGTGGAGCCAGGGGCTTGAACATAGAGAGTGGGCTATCTGAATGGTACCCCCACACTTGTTCAGTGCACACCCTGAACATCTACCAGCAGCAGTGCTCTGATAATGACGTTAAGAAATTAAACTCGAATAAAACGCCAGAACTTCAGCCTATCTCCAACCTGGCTCTCACCCATGGTGACAGTATGTGTGGAGATTTCTGGACAGCAGAGAAATTAGTGATGTTGGTATCACACGACTTTCTGATCCTTGCTGACACATGGACACACAGTGCTTTCTTGTCTCACTCTACTTGTCCACTTAGATGGACCTTAAGGGGGTCCCTCACTCTGTCCCAGCTGCGCCTTCGACACATCACAACCCACCCCATCCCCCAAGGACTAATCAGGAGACCCTTCTTGCTTGAAGAATCCTTGTTCCTCATCTGGAAGATGGGCACTATCTCCCTCTTCCGAAGTTCCTAGACTCTCTCCCTAGACCTTTTACAAGGTTGACAATGGTGCGATTGACAGAAAGACAAATATAACCAAAGGACACAAGGTCCTTTGACCTATGACCACTAGACAAATGCATGGCACAGGAGATCCAGCTGTTTCCCAAGTTCCCTGACCTACAAGTCCCTGCCAAGACAGCAAGCTCCTACTGACACCGAATCCTTGAGGGCCAGGATCCTATCTGTTTCCTCCACAAACATCCATTGCCATTCTCAATCCTGCCAACTATCCTGAATGCTCATCAGTAACTGGCAACGACCCAACCCTAGCACATCATGAGAGTTTATTGTAAACAGAACATCAGCTTCTGAGCTCTACCATCTCCCAGGAGGCTGGGGCTTCAATTCTGCCAGGGGTATGCCCATTCTTACACTGCTTAACTCTTTGTGACACAATCCGTCTGTTATCTTTGCCAGGAGAATACAATCAATGTCCCTAGGAAAGAAGTGTTTGTTTGCACAGCCTTTGTGTGCCCCCGGTAAGAAGTAAGCCTTTTGTACATCAGGAATGAATGAATGAATGAATGAATGAATGAATGAATGGAATCAGTGCTATTTTCCCAGTGACATGCGGTTTACAAATCACATTCCATAGCCATGTTTTACAATTTATTATTACCTAAACTATGGCAAAAGAAACAGGGGAAAAGCGGATTCGGTTCTAGCCGATCCAGGAAGACAGAGTTATTCATGCTTTGAGGACAAGACCAGTCCCTTATGATCCAAGCAACCAAAGAATCATACATACCGTCAGACCTGAGGACTAAGAAGGTGCTTCCAAAGAATCTATGATGAGCAGTAGCAACCATCATGGGGTTGAATTACAGTGAGCATTTGTAAACTGAATCACAACATGCTCCAGAAACTGAGACAGACCTTCTCGGGCTAAATAAACACCCTGCGGAACATTAACACAATTGTGACTTTTGGGGATTCCATCTCAGACACAGCAAAAGAATGAGCTAAGTGTAATGTTATGTAAAGGGAAATACTTTTCAATTCCTCCTTGAAACAGAATGTCACACCATCTGGGGCATTTCTCATGCGAGCTGTGGGAATTCATACTATATGGAAATACTCTGAAATTCAATAGAAAGGGCCTAAGGACCCAAAGTCCCCAAAACAACTGTTTCTTAGACTTAGTAAGTGTTAGGTTTTCTTTTTCTTCCAGAAAAGGGGGAGGAAAAAATTTCTGTAGAATTTCAAGGTGGATCTCTGCTCAGATCTCTAAGGCTGGCTTATTGTGAATTCACGGATGGCAGCATAAACTGGAACACAGCCTTTCTCTCGTACAGCTATCTCCAGCCCAGGGAAGGTTCTAGACTCTCCAGCAGTCCACCAAGACCTCAAATGCCCAATATGCAGTGTTCATGCCAACAGTACAAGTCAAGGTGACTTTAGGTGGTATATGGACAAACTTTTTTAAAAAAATGCTTATTTACAGTAACATACTGGAACGACTATATAATCAGCCACTCAAACTCAAAATGACAACAACGAATAAAGGGAATGACAGTACCCACCTTGTTTGCTAGTCATAAAAATTAGAGAAAAATGTAAAATGCTTAACATCAGCTGAGAGATGGTACCTAAAACAGGCTGTTTTTTCTTGGCTGCTTGTTTCCTAGACCTTGACTATACTTTAGGGACATGCTATCTATCAATAATTCAGAGATATAAAATATGTATATAATTGTCTCCCATATTTATAAAATACCTATACGTGGTTCCCCATGTTCTTACCCAATATCTCTGGAAGCCTCAATAAATATGCAAGGAAATCAAGCAAATAAAACAAGACAAACAGGAACACAAAAAATCAGCATCAGCTTAGGTGGTCAGTGACTGTCTAGCTGTGCGTCTAAAATCTGAAGGAGCCACATGTTTTAAGAATTTAAGGGCACCATCAAGCATTAACGTAATAATTAACGTTATTATTCTGCTGTTAAGATAACCTTGCTATGCTTTTCTTTTTTTTTTCTAAGTTGGAATAAAGAAAATAATCCAAACCAATCAGCAGGAATAGAGCGGAGCACTGGCTGTATCCCAGGAGACCACCAGGAATTTTTCATTTCATGCACCATTTACAACTTCTTATAGTGAATTCCAGAACATCAGTACATACACTTAACAGAAAATAGAAACTCTTGTTTTTGTTATTTCCTTAAATTTTGGCCTCATGTCCATTACCTTGATTATATTTTCCTATCCTATCATATACAAGCCCAGCATCAAAATCTCAACCTCACTGATTCTAAATGGGGCAAGATGTACAACAGGAAAATACCTACATCTTCTGCAAAAGGGGCTTTCTAGGAAAAATGCGTCAATTTGGTAATTATGCCACCAACAGCACTTAATCCAAATGACATGATATCTCAAATGCAGGTCTGACCCGTCGGTGTTAAAGGTCCACTTGTTTCCAAGTTTTGCTCCTGCCCTTTGCATTCAGTACTTTATTGCGCTGTGTTCTGGGTCCCTGGGAATATTTAATAAATTGGACAATCAATGATAAGCACAATAAGGATGGAAGAGTGGGAACAGTAAGGATAAATTCAACCATGCTCATAAACCAGTAACTTCACTTGAACGTAGCTCCCACAGATTGAGAAAATGCAAATGAACCAGAGTCTCTCTTGGCAAATTCCCATTTGCTCATCTGACAAATGAATGACGGTCATGTCCTACAGAAATTCACTAGTGATATGAAAGAAGTCTTGGGAGGCCAAACTGAAACTCAATAAACTCCACGAGAGAACTCAGAGAAAGTGAGTATTTTTCATATAAATGCAAGAAGGGAAGAAGCTGGCGGATGGGGAAGGCCAGGGCCAGCATTATTTAGAGAACAGGGAGCTGGTTACTTTCCCCGTGATACTCAGTTTTCTCAGACACAAAAAGGAGTAAGTCACAATAGTGGGCTAGAAACCCCTGAAAGGCTGAGTGTGTCTCTGAAGTCATTTCGGTGCTCCCACAGCCAGCACCATGCCCGAGATGCAATAGAAGTTTGTTGAATTCCCTGAAAATCAAATAAGATCCTGCTGGTGACAGCTCTCCGCACCCCTGCTCACATGACTCAAGCACTGCATGCACACAGTCAGTACTTTGATTTTAACCCACAGAGCCTCTCTCCGCATCAGCTTCACGCACAATGCAGTCATTTATGTGCCACCTACCTAATTTTTGTCCATTTTAAGGACCGCGTGTACTCACTTAAAAAAAAAATGCACTAGAAACCAACACATCTGTATTTCTCAGTCTTGCCCTTTGCAAAAACAGCTGCTAAGGAGGGTTGCTGCTCTGGTTTTAGTTTTTAAAAATTAGTATATGTTTAAATAAAGAGAATATTTGTCTGTGTCCATCTCACACATAAACAGCGATGTGAGAACTTTGGGAAACTGCTTGCTGGCTCACAGAGCTCATGCAATTTGGCTGCCCGGCAGTGGGAGCAATTAAATGAATAGTGCACATGTCCTTAGAAAACACATCCATTACAAAGAAATCAGAATTCTCCAGGACACTTGAGTGAAGGACTAGAGCCAGCAGTAAATTATTTGGCCGTGCCTACTAAGAACACATTTGTCCTCACAACTGAAAACAGTGCCTTCTCTCTTTGACTATGATTTCCTTGTTGGTGGCGGGGGAAGGGGGCGTCCTTATAACCATACCAAGCAGAGTGTAGTACAGGATCCTGCTCATAGGGGACTCCTGGCATTTGTCGACAAGGTTAAAATAATACCTGGGCATCTTTTCTATCTAAGTAAAATGCATCCCTCCAAGCATTCTACTCTGTTGACAAGTAGGGAATATAAAGTCAATGAACAAATAACTTGCCTTTCTGAAAACAAATTAGCATTCCTTAAAATTAAAATTATATTTTGTGGCCATAAAGCAATATTAAGCATTACAGGAAGCCATTATTTATAAACTTCTGCAATACCAATCTGCTAAATGAATTCTGCTAAATTCTGCTAAAAAATCTTGGGAACATTCATTTTTTAATATATTTATAGAATAGCTGTCTAAGTACCAGATGATGATTTCATTACCATTATGCAAAAAAGCTTATTTAAAATATACCTTATATGGTCACACTGAAGGGAGGGGTTTTAATGTAGGGTGGCAGAGGTGAACTTACATGGACATAAGGGAAAAAAATTAGTTGGGGAATGTGCTTAAGTGCATGGTCAAGTTACTCAAACAATAAAACATCTCATGCATTTTGTACATTCCCTTGCCAATGAGGACTCCTGCCTCTGTTTTGCCTAGAGATATATGGAGCTGTAATCGAGTTCAGAAAGCCCCTGACAGCTGTGTGCTGCCATTCAGACCTGAAAGATTCCATGTTATGATAAAAATTAATGTACTCTGACATCCTCTGGGACTCCCTGGGCCCTGGGAATAGCTAATGAAGAAATACAACCTTGCTGGAGAACAGCATGCAGCTCTGGAGTTAAGGATTAATTCAGATGTGATAGCAGTGTGGCCCCTCTGTCATCAGCTGTAAAGCAACCAGAGCCAAGTGCCAAAGGGAGTCAGCCATGATTGGTCAGAATTACTTCCTGGGTTAGGAGAGGTCAAATAAACAAAAAGCTTTACAAAATAATTGAGCCCACGTTGGAGGCAGCCTGTCACTTTGTGCAAGTGGCTCTCTTCTCAAACCAAAAAAAAAAGGGGGGGGGGGGGTAACTGCAACATCTGGTGTCTCTTGTTGGCTGTGATAGTGGACTTGAAATTTTCTCCCCAGGAGACATGCTTCCTAGGCGATTAGAAGACCACTGGGTGCGTCCTTCAAGAGGTCTCAGAAAGGGTCTTAGTATTGAGTGTGGGAGGAATACTGGTCCCCAGAGACTTGTATCACTGTTGCCATCAGCCTACCATCCAATACCTTTAACCCCTAAATATCATGATTTCCCCCAAGAAGGCAAGGCACTGGGAGTAACGTTCATGGCAGCATTATTCATAACAGCTAAAAAGTGGAAATTAGCCCAATGTTCACTGAATGATGCATGGATTGAGAAAATGTGGTCTACCTGTGTAATGGAATATTATTCAGCCATAAAAAGCAATGACGTGCTCATCATGCCATGACATGGATGAACCTTGAGAACATTACACACAGTGAAAGAAGCCAGTCGCAAATGACAACGCATTGCGTGATTCCACTGACACGGAATGTCCAGAAGAGGCAAATCGGCAGACAGAAAAATGAGCTGCTGCCTAGGGCTGCAGTGGTAGGGGGAGGTGGGAGATGACTGCTAAAGAGCATAGACATGGGTTTCTTTTTGGAGTGATGAAAATGTTCTGGAATTATTGATAATGGTTGTACAACTCAGTGGATAGAATAAGAACTACTAAATTGTACACTTCAAAATGGTGAATTTTATGGTGCACAAACTTTATCTCAATTACAAAAAATCCCAGAGTTCACAGAAACCTACCCTGATACTCTTAGAACCAATTAGGTGGCCTCCAGCTGGGCTCCTTCCCCTCCCCCCAAACTGGGGCAGCTGTGACGAACCTGTGTCTCCAGACCCTGTCCACCTCATCCCCACACTTCCACCATGAACAGAAAATGAGACAAAGAAAGATATATCAAGTGCAATGAAAATAAGGTTTTGTGACTGGGTTTTCTAGGGTTTTTTTTTTTTTTGACAATTGATAGGTTACACAAAGCTACATGGTTTAAGTTTGTGACATTATTTCAGCCTATTATTACAATTTAAACATGTCAGGTTGAATTTATTTTTACTTTTATTTTCTTTCCTTGATGTATTAGTCCTTGAATTTTCTACAACCTATGGCATTGTTTTGCATTTTTTAAGACTGGTTTAAAAAGTTTACTTATATGCAATGCATTCCTGTAAAGCCCTTAAAATTCAAGTTATAGAAATACATGTGGTGACCCAAAAATGCCCATGGTGTTCTTAGAATGAAGAAAAACAGATTACAAGAGAATATATGTCACATAACCCCTTCCCACCCACTAGGGTGGCTACAATAAAAAAGATGGCTTTAATTTAATGAGAAAAAGAACACTAACAAGTGTTGGCAAGGTTGTGGAGAACCTGGAACCCTCGGACACTGCTGGGAGGAACGCACGATGGTATAGCTGCTGCGGGAAAGTTTCACAGTTCCTCAAAAAGTTAAATATAAAGTCACCACTTGACCCTGCAATCCCAACTCTGTGCATATACCCAAGAGAAATGACAATCTGCATCCACACAGAACTCTGTACACGAATGTTCATAAAAGCATTATTCTTAATAGCCCCAAAGTATAAACAGCTCAAATGTCCATCAAGAGGATGAATAGATATAGCAAGTACTATATCAATACAATGGAATCTCATTTAGCACTAAGAAAGAATGGAGTACCAATTCATGCAGAGCATGGATGAATCTTGAAAACATTATGCTAAGAGAAAGAAGCCAGACACAAAAGGCCACAAATTCAGAGACAGAGAGTATATTAGCAGTTGCAGGGGAGGTGCTGGGAGTGGGGAGGAACTGGGGAGTGACAGCTAATGGGTAAGGGAGTTCATTTCAGGATGATGAAAATGTTCTGGAATTCAACAGTGGTAACGGTTGAACCACTTGGTGAATATACTAAAAACCAATGAACTGATGAACACTTTAAAGTGGTAAATTTCATGATATGTGAATTATATCTCAATAAAAATGAATAAAGAATACAGGTAAACAGTCTCTTTTTTTCTTTTTAAGAATCTATGAACACAGAATAAAAATGGGTACATCAAACTGTCAACATGGATTGTCTTGGATGGTGGAATTATGGTTAACTTGTGCTGTATTCTGTATGTTTCCCTATAATTTCAAAAATGTTCCATAAGACTTATATAGCACTTTTAAAATCTACAAGAACAAAACAACAACAACAAAAAAACAAAACAAAAAGAGTGGTACATTTAAAAGAAAAAGTTACCACCATAACCTCTGTGGAATACCCTTTCCAGAGAAGCGGTACAGCCGCATTCAGCGAATAGGGTTCGACTATCCAGGGGTCTGGTCTCAGCGCTGCATTTTCTGAGCAATTACATAAAACACAGACAGCACAAGACAGGACCTGGGAGGAATAAATGTGTGTGGTGGTGAGAAGGGCCACCTTCTCTAACTTAAAAGCTCCAACTCTGGCATCGTCTATCAAACCCCCATCATAAAGGGGCACATCACATAGTGCAGACCTCCACCCTGGCCCCTGGTTTCCTTACTCTGAGGTCCAGGAGCCTCCACGAAGGTACCCCACCTCCCTGAGCTTTCTGCACTGGGCCATGAGGGAGGCGAGAGCAGGCACAGCTGCCTTTCACCACGGATCCACTCGTCTTCAGACATGGATACATCCCTGATGATATTATCAACACTATTGCTTCTAATCCTCAGAATGCAGCTCGTACCCTCCATTACACTCCATTTCACAGATGAGGAAACTGAGAGTCAGAGAAGCAAAGTAGCTTGCTTGGAGTCCTAAGCTGCCAAGACAGGATTTGAACCTGAGTTGGTCTGACACCACAGTAATGGTGGTCTGTCAGAGACCTCTGTCAGGGGAGGGGATGACAGCACAAGGGGTGATGTGATTATCCCTGCAGAACTCCAGGTGGGCAAAAAATAACCAAGACTCCAGACCCAGTTGTTAGGGGGGTGGTACTCAGTGCTCCCACACAGCAGCTCTTAAGAACCACCTGGGAAGCTTCTAAAAGTCCAAATGCCCAAGGAACATCCCAGACAGGGTGAACTCAGAATGGGAGTATCAGCCAGGCACCAGCGTTTTTAACAAACGAGCTAAGAACCACTGAGCTGGTCCCCTGGGAGTTTGGAGATCTGATGTGGGAAACTGAAACACCTCTGTATTTTCAGGTGGGAGACATTTTGCCCAGATCCACTTCCCAAAGCTACATCATTTGTCAACTTTCCCACTACTTGAACTTCTCAAGACAACCAGAAACCTTTTCTTCTTCCTGTTTCTGGTTATCAAGTATCGCGTAATGTCAGCTAAAATATCTACTTGATGACGAGTCAGTGACTGAACTATAACAGCAGAAGCTTTTAAAAGGCAAAATAAGAACTTTGCCACTAATTGAGAGGCTCCATTTACGTTTCTCCTGAATGACAAGGTATTGGGTAGATTTTTACGAAATGAAGAAAACAAAGGACTCACAACATTAAAAACACAGCACGGTGACAAGTAGTTCAACTGAAAATATAATCTTCCTTGGAGATTTTCAGCAGGCTGCCACAGTGTAGCACCACTGATTTATTTCAAATGTATATTCAAGTTTTTAGGCTGACAAGAATTAGCTTCTCGACAATGTACTGGGGAAAAGAGACGGTTCCCGTGTTATTAAAATGTGATTTTGGTGTGGTTTAAGCGAAAGTCCCCAACATGTCAATTCTGTAAAAGGAGAATTGCAATGTGACAATGGGAGTGGTTGGAAAGTGCAAGGAGGAAAACCAAGCTGGAGTCACAAGCCAAGATGGGACATAAAATTCTCAACCACAGACACTGAAAAGCTCTTCCCGAGTCTTACATAAACCAGAGCTCTCTGAGGGTAATCACAGACTTGCTGCATTGATGACTAGGGGGGTGGGCTCGGTGTGGGTCAAAGAAGAGGCCTGGCAGAGCCCGAGGGGTCGGCCCCTGTCCTCACCAAGTGATGCCAGTCTAGCTTGGCCAGGCGGTCTGTGCCACACCAGTGAAGCCCTGGCTCCTAACAGGCAAAGGTGTCCATGGTTTCCTAGAAGGGCGCTTTTATGGGGTGTTTTGCCTGAAAGAACTACTGTACGTATGATTACTTTAAAATTTGTTTCCCAAGATCTTTATATAACCTCTGTAGCACCTACAGAAGTAACAGTTCAAGAACTGTGAATGGCTGAGAATCAGCACGTTAAAAGCAAAGTTCAGGTCACCAAAGGAAATTATGTATTTCTGTTTTGTCCTTCTGTCCTCCCTCCCACCCACCCATCCCATTAATCCACTTCCATGAGATTATAAGGCGGTATATGTAATAATTGCAAAGGATGATGATAATGTTAACAACAATGGTGATACAGCTAAAATTTATTAAGTATTTATTAGGTGTCAGGTAGGTACTATGTTTTAGAAACATTATGTTAGTTAATCCTCTCAACCACCCAGAATGGTATTACCATGATCTCCCACTTTCACTGATGAAGAAACTTAAGATCAGAGAGATGAAAGAATTTGCTAAGATCCCCATGTTGGGAAGGTAAGGAACAGAGATCCAGAGCTAAGACAAAGACAAATTAGCCAAGGCTGCTGCCTCTGTGGGGCTCAGCCTAACGAAGAAAAAGCAATATAGAAAAAAAAAAGCATCCCCAAAGTATTCAAGCATGATGATTGGTTGTGCTGTCGATACTCCGCAAAGTGACGCGTCAGTTCAACCAGGGAGGGGAGGGGAGCGGAGGGGACATGGAGGCTCTGCAGAGGACAGGACCACGTCATCCAGTGAGCAGGAGGTGGACAGGGAGGAGGGGAGTGACACAGGTCAGGAGCACAGGCCCAGAACCAGGAGGCAGAACCTCTAAGCATGTCTGTAAGCAGAGTATAGAGACACGGGGCTGGGAGGACACAACCATAAATGAAGGTGGAGGAGGGGCCAGACGCCAGAGGACATGGGGGGCCACACCAGCAGATGCAGCGTTTGAAGTTCAGGTGGCAAGATACCACCGAAATGTTGCTCCACAACATTTGACACTTGACAGTGTCAAGGCTGGGTTTGTGTTTGAGAGTGATCACTGGGGCAGTTCAGATGCATAAATAGCATAATGCCCCTTAGGTCTTCTTCTGTCTACCTGATCAGCATCATTACGAAGACAAGTAGGAAGTAAGGGGAAATGAACACTGACATTTGGCGTAAATGTGCAAAGACAATGCAAATAAGAGTAAATAGTTGCCATTTCTGCTTAAACTGACTCCACAGAGAGACACCTCTACATATTTGGTGGAAAATAGTCTGAGTTCCTTAACTGAGGGGAGGAGCCTCTCTTCCATTGGGTTTGTTTAACCTCCTTTCCACATATTTCAGCAAAACAATTTCCTCTTGGTGATAGAAAATTGGCTGGAAGGAGCATCTTCGTCAACCTTGAAGTGACCTTAATAATTGTCCCAGTAGGCAGGCGTTGTCATCCATCCTATTAATGGGACAAATTGCCTTCGGAGGCAATGCGTCCTACATGATGCATTTCCCAAATGAGACAGATCTTTCTGATTCTCCAAACTACTGTCTAAGCTGAGCTCAGTCACAACACACATTTTTGGACCAAGTTCTAGCCTTACTACCTAGTAGCTAGCATGACCTTGGTCAAGGTCCTTAATCTCTTTAAGCCTCGGTATCCTGATCTAGGAAATGTGGCCGATCATGGCATTAGGCTGAATCATAAGACACTGCCACTCTTCTACCATTTTTGACCTACCCTCTGAGTCCTAGTGAGGATAAAACGGGACGACACATAAGTGCTTAGCTGTGCTTGACACATAATAAATAGGTGATAAATATGAGCAATTACTATCATCATCAGCATTATATGGTTCCAAGCCCCAATTAAGACTTCAGTGTCTCCATTATTTAAACAATACTTCGTTGTCTTAGTTGACCTGCTTTCCCATATGGCAGTATTTCCAACCCTTAGCACAGCACACTGTTCTATTCAAACTCTCATCTCTTCTCCCAGCCTTTAAGTATCAAAGAGTGATGCAGAGTATCTGCAGAGAGTTGAAATTAACCAAACACACAAACATTGGCTATATATACTTATGCATTTTGACCAGGCCTACCATAATCCATTTTCTAAGAAAAATGTCATGTATTTCTCATAATAAGACAAGATGCTATTAAAATGAGTTACATTTCAAGAGACAGTGGGTTCTGGTCCAAGGATTAGCAAACCACAAATCCCAGACCAAATCCCAACTCCAAACCACTTTGTTTTGTTTTGTTTAAATAAAGTTTTATTGGAACACAGAAACACCCAGTCATTTACAAGTTCACAGTGGCTACTTTCAAATTACAAAGGTCTCACTCAACAATCAAGATGCATTCAACATTAGTTGCTACAGAGACCATCTGGCTCAGAAAGGCAGAAATATTTATATAGATATTTATATATGTACCTGATTCTTTATGGAAAAACTTTGCTGACTTGTACTCTAGTCCAGTGATTTAAGTGGTCATTGTTGAGCACCAGCAATAAAATTAATATTATTTGCTAGAGCTAGACATAACACGGGTTATGTATACATTGGTGGGATGGTGAGTGTAGGAGGAGGCAGCCGCAGAGTAATTGTATCTGTCCTCCAAAGCTGGGTTTTTATTCTTCCTGGAAGGGAAGTTTTTTTGTGTCTTCAATTAACATACATCACTTTGATGTCATGAAACATGATAGTGATGGCTGAATGGAGAATTCTGTTGGGAAATCAAAAGTGTTTATTTTGCAAACATCATTGTGGTTAATTCGAACACAGTTTCGTGTATTCTTTAGCTGTGATGACTTTTAATGATGCCAGAGGCTCACTGAATTTTTTTTCTGACAAATTTAATTGCAATGTGGCCCCTAATTAATGTAATAAATATTCTTCTCCACTAAGGATAGGTTTTTGAAGACAGTCATCATGGAAAGCTATCAAAAAATACCCAAGCTTCATGACATTCTAAGAGAGAAATAAGGCACAAGAGAAGTGAGATGGCAAATGGTTTACTGCTAGTGTCTAGCCCAGTTCCTGGCACCGTTCTAAGCACTGAATAAATAATGAAGTAAGGGAAAAAATGAAAAAAAAAAAATACACAGAAAAGGAGGGGAGCAGAAGGCATATGTGGTACCTTGGTGCCCCAAAACACACAGGCTAATTATTTTCAGTATGTGCCACCATACCTTCCCTATGTACCTGTATATTCAAAGCAGGATGTTATTACGGCAACACTAATCATCTGGAAAAACTGCCGAAAGCCAAGGGAAACAGATGTAGCAATAGCAAAGAAAACAGAATCTAGCCATTTACTCTGAAAGGGAACTGCAAAGCATCCCTCAAATCAAGGGCTTTGTAAAGAGTAACAAAGAGCAGGGGGAAAATACTCATCAGAGTAAGAAGTACTCTGAGACCCTCAGGGGAGTATCACTATATTGACGATCATTTCTGCTTGGCTCTTATGACTTCTAGCTGGTGGGCAACGTGAAACTCATTTTCCCTCTGCTCTTGACTGCCAGGAATCTCCAAGCTCATTCTTAGGTCCAATGTTTAAGGACTGTAAAAGTCCTTATGAGATCCATATTTCCACTAGGACCACATCTTACAAGTCCACTTCATCCCCTTTCCCTATTTAGCAGATTTCTTATTTCTATTTTCTCATACTGTATGTATTCTTAAAAACCTCTCAGATCATTTTAGGATCAAGATTAAAAAAAATACATGTTAATAATACTCATAGGCACAGTGCACTAAGATGTCCCTGGTTATTCCATGCATTATGGCACTCCTCTCCAAAACCATAAAAAAAAATGTATGTGATAATCTACTTCACATAGATCTGGAAAGCAAGGCACAGAGATGCCAATAGTCTGCCCAAGGCCACACAACTAATAAGGTAGCAGAGCTGGGATTTAAATCTAAGTTCTGTTGAGCCACAAAACTCTTCTTTCCACACCAGGGGCTGGCACACTATGGCTCTTGTGCAAATCCAGCTCATCTCCTCTTCCTCTAAATAAAGTTTTATTGGAACAGAGTCATGTTCACTCACTGGAATAGTGTCCATGGCTGCTTTCATGCTACAAAGGCAGAGCTGAGTAACTGCAACAGAAATCTTAGGGTCCAAAAAGTTTGAACTATTTATTCTCTGGCCCTTTACAAAAAAAGTTTGCTGACCCCTGCATTACACTATACTAATCAGAGTATTTTTAATAAGAAATGATGGTATGTAAAATGTTTTTGAAATTTTTAAAAAGAATTACATTAAAAGATGTCTAAAGAATTAAATTCCAGAGGGAAGAAATTTATTTACAAGGGAATCGTTTTTCCCAGTATTTCTAGATATATTAAATGTTTCACAATATAATTTTTCAATACTCTAACATGGTGAATATACGGGATGGGGAAAGATTAACTTGTAGACTTTTTAAATTTTTCCCTAAAAAGTCATAATTAAGATCTAGATTTCGAGAGTTTATTACAGCTAATATCTGTCTCTCCTTTTCTCTTTTCTTTAGATTTTGTACTGTGTAGAAAAGCAAAGCACTATGATCCTTTGCTAAGCAAACCAGAAATGGATTTCTCATGTCGAGCAAAGAGTAATGCAGATATGTTGGCTAAAATATTATTCTTAAAATTGAGCTGAGAAGAAAAAGAAAGATTAAGCTGTAATTTACACATTGGTCTTCAGGGTAATTTATCCCTCAAAATGTAGAATTTATTTATAATTTATGGCTCACCCACTTCCATAGAAGGATTTGAGACAGCAAAATTTGGAATAAGGATCCAAGAATATTATATCTGGGATTAGTAGATTTAAGTTCTGAAAGTAATTAAGTGAAAAGTAAAAATAAATAATTTTGTTAAAGACTGTCCCCCTCAAATGTTTAAAAAATAAAGAAAACTGTTCTCTTAGCATTTTTTTTTAACATTACTATTCCATATTATTTTCTAAATGAAACAAAGTCTAATTTCCTTAAATTATACTGGAGACAGAAAGCTGAGAAGGCAAAGTAGAAATCCATGATCAAAAATGAAGTTCTAGAAACCATCAGAATTGTATATATTATTTTAATATGAACTGACTATTGATTTCAATTAATTTCCAGAACAAATCAAAACCCTTGGTCAACACTGTAAGAGCTGATTTGTACCTGGGATCCAAGCCAAGAGTTCCTTGTATTATGTGCCATTACCAATTTTCAAAACTCCAGGATTGGAACCCAGGTGTCCATTACTTCAGGAAGATCTGGAACTCAAACTTTATAATATCTTCTGAAAAAGGACAAATATCTACAGAGCTTCTAGCTCTAGTAGCTGTCGAACTGTTCCAGGCCGTATTCAAAATATGCACATTTCAGTCAGCTAAGCAGCTAGAAACTAGCAATGAAAATGTACAAAAGCACCCCAAACAATTGACTGTGGTTGCAAAGCCCGTTACAGAAAATGCCAATATTTGGTCTGAATGACTAGTAAAGGTCCCAGCCCTTCCTATCTGATGGATGCCTCCGCCTGCCAGGCAGTGTGGAGCCTGGCTGCTGTCCAGGATTGCAGTTTAAACAAAATTTCCCTCAAAATTCAGTTTGGTTGGGACTTACCACAGGCTCGGGCTTGGAACTGTCCAGTAATGCCCAACATAATTCGACCTGAGACACACTGGCCGACCACTACCACCACTAACTCTGGGGAGAACTGCCTGGAAGCAGGCAGAGGACTCCTGGCCTGACCACCCAGAAGAGCGAGGGGGGAAGAGCAGAATGAATGAATGCACGTGGAGTTGGGCAGAGGAATGGAGCTGTCAGGGTATGCGAAGCCCAGGAAAGCTGGCGTCGGCAAGCAGCTGTGTATGTCCTCTTGCTGGCAGACTACACTACCACCTGTGCAGCACTCTTGCCCAAAAATTAAACGGACAGTGGACCAAGCTCTAGAGTTAGCTACGCTTCACAAGCAACTCAGGGGCCAAAAGAACAAAAGAACATGTTCAATGGCACCACAGGGATGCAGTTCCGGAAGAATAAGATACAGAAAACTCTTGAGGGCAACTCTGTCACCAAGTAAGCTACATTAATTTAAAACAAAAAAAAAAAAAAATTGAGGGGAAACCTACAGATTAAAGAACATTGTGTTTGAACAAGCAACTGATTTACGAACTGAAAGAGAGCATGGAACTGTTTCTTGTTTTTAATGTGTTAAGCCGCTAGACTGTGGAGCAACTTCTTACTCCAATACATTCCAGTACAAGAATCTGTGCTGATACGTGGGACCGAAGCGTAAGATGTAGCAAGAAGAGCTGTTCTAGATTCAGACACTCTTGGGTTCCAACTGCAGATCCACCACTGGCTAAAGCTGGGAAATCGATTTAGCCTTTCTGTGAAAGGCTGGAGCCTTTCAATTTGTAAACTAGAGAGAGAAATGACTAATGCCTAAGGTGGCTGTAAGAAATCAAAGAGAGAATTCACGTGTAAGTGCTGAGCGCCTTGCCTGGCACAGAATAAACAGCAAGCTGGCTAGCAGGTATTATTTTGTTTAATCATTATTAGCGGCGCTCATTCTAAAATAGCCTTCTACCCCCTACCTCCTCCCCTGCCACCCAAAAGGAAGATATCCCAGAGTAGGCTGAATGCACATCTCCTCCCGGTAGAAGGCAGATGGAGGGTGGCTCTAGGACAGGCTGCCCCTTCCAGCAGGGTTTGCGTCTAGCATCTGTTTCTACCTTTCTCTGTCAGGCAACAGGACACACTGCCTCTCCTGGTGCAGGGAGGCGCACTGAGCCAGAGCACGAACGGGGCGGGGGGGGGGGGGGGGCGGGGGAGATATACACAGGAGCGACGAGGCTGACAATACTTCTGGCGTGCTCACAGGCTTTAAAACGGAATAGTAAATGGGGGTGTCCACATGGAATTTCAATGTGAGGGTTTTTCCTCTTCTCGGTCCAACAGCACAAAAGGAGATTGGTTCTGAACTGGCAGGCTTTCTTTCATTTGTCATTATGTTTTACACACAAGGAAATTTTCATGTCTGAAGATGGGAAGTGATGAGAAGCAGGAGGCTACACGTGGTTTTTGGCAGCCCAGCCACCTGCACTTAAATTCACTTCTGACAGTGCTCAGAATCTAAAGACCCGTAAGTACTAAACTGTCATCTGCCTATCCAAGAGAGATTTCACTTTGGCAGTATTTCAAAAGTAAAATCACTCACTTTTTTATGCATATTTTCGCCACCACAATATTTCTCTAAGCCGTGTAAAAGGCTGGATCTCGAGAGACATATAAAAAGAGGTTTGCGGTACAGGGTTTTGCTAAAAGGAAAATCACCTTCGTTTCTGAACCTAGAAGTACAAAAATTCAGTCATTTGCTAAAATCTAGGATTAGGGCAAAATGGGTGATAGCTTTCTCCAAGAGTTTGAGGTTAGTGATTACAAAAGGCAGTTGAATTTGATGATTTCTGAACTACGTGAACTAACGGTCCTGCTACGACTTGGAAGAGAGTCCTGTTATGTAACAGTTGGCATGCCTCAGCCATACTGCTGCTCCCAGCGCAGTCTGACCCACGGACCAGAGGAAGCACAGAGACACCGCACTGTGTTAGGGAGAGCGTGACAGTCAGAACTGGAGGGAAGTCCCACTGCTGCTCCCAGTCTGCCAAGTGACCCTGTGAAAGTCACTCACTGTCTCTGATCTCAGTTTCCACTGCATTTCTAGTGAGAGACAGGGCCATGTGGTGGGTGAGCAGGAGGCCTGGAGGGACTACCGTGGAGGCTCTGGGGTGGGGAGGGGCTGCTTTCCAGCTGTGGGCCCTCAGATAACCCACCTACCCCTTCTAGTCTTGCTCTCCTCATCCGTATAACAGAATAAGAAATAGCAGCAAATCAGAAAATGCACGCAAAGGGTTCTCAGTGCATGGCCCATAACAAGTACTACATAAATGAACTACTACCGCTCATTACTGCTGCTATTGTTGTTATTATTATTATTATTATTATTATTATTATTATTATTATTATCATCCTTCCAAACAACCCCACAAACAGTAGGTCAAGGAGTCAGCCCTGAGCAATTAAACGCTTGCTGTCCCCTGAGATTATGGCTTCTTGTCTGAGGGGAAGTGGGCCTCCGGGGGCCACCACTCTCTTCCCAGAGCCCAGAAGAGGGGTTGGGACTTTGGAGGCACTCACTCAATGTGTGTAAAGTAAATGAGCAAGTGGATAAATGAGCAGTGAAGTTATACACAAGCAAATGTCTTCAAAGCTACTGCTGTCCCCTGACCTGATCTTCACTGGGAGCTCCGGAAGGGGCTAGCAGCCACCAACTGGCAGATGCCATGGAGAGCACACAGCAGGCTCGCCCAGGTCTTCAGGCTCACTGCAGATGTGACCCGACTATTTGGTGAGTGCAGGGTCTGCATTTATGGGGGCGATGCAACTCCACTCACGACGCTTTGTATTTCAACCTCAAGGACTCAGGCCACTTGCTAAAAAGGCTTTAGAGAACAGACTTCCTCACAATGTAAAAGAGCAGAGTGAGAAACTGAGGCAGACTCAAGAAGGACTGGCCACTGGCCAGCACTGCAGACTCAGACCTACATAGTACCTTCTGATTACCCGGTTTAAATGCCTCCCCATACATCTGTCATCTGCTAGGAGAACTATAAAACCAACACTCCCAACACAGCCTAACCCAAAGACAACGTGTCATTCATCAGCATTCTCCCAAATTTGGTCATTCTGGTGCCACTTCTGGAACTATCTAATCCTTGGCACCACCTGTACTGTTATTAACTTAAACCTCGTGCTTAAATTAATTCACTGAAAAAAAAAATTAAATGCAGTTATTTTTTAAAATGAAATTTAAACCACTATGTTAAATGAGAAACCAGTATTGCTTGCCCTCAACATGAGGAAACCATAAAAATAAACACTTGGAAACAAAATATTGTAATTAAAATGAAGCTAGCCACCAGTGCTTTTCCCCGGCTCCGGGACTGAGGACTGCTCTCTCTCTCCGTTAGAAAGGGAGGCTGGCGTGTGATGGCATAACCACTTGCCAGCCCCTAGCAAAGGCTTCTGCTTTGGGCATTTTGAAAGACTAAAAAAGAAGGAAAGAAAAGTAACTTTCTCACAACGTGAGTCTGTGTTGTGGAGCCACATTCACGCACTGCATAAAATAACCGCAGACGTGGAAAAGGTAGA
This sequence comes from Ursus arctos, assembly GCF_023065955.2. Classification (NCBI taxonomy): domain Eukaryota; kingdom Metazoa; phylum Chordata; class Mammalia; order Carnivora; family Ursidae; genus Ursus; species Ursus arctos. Next base: position 31,147,182 of record NW_026622863.1, on the reverse strand, counting down.
ACCTTCTCCTGCTCTGATTCTCGGCCCCCATGGAGGACTGGATAAGTAAGGCTAACCGTTCCTGGGTGGAATTAAAATACGCTTTTCCTCAATTCTGAGATGCACTGCAAAAATGTCGGTAATCAGGGTGCATCCTACAATCGGCTGGCTTTTATTAGCCACTTTTACTAGTGCTTGAGTAGTGTCTTCCCTTTTTTATTGGGGGAGCTGTTATTAGATTGATGACATGTCTCATAATGAGGGTGACTCAAGAAGTCAGGAAAATATGGTACACCTTAACGGGGCCAATATAAATGAGCCTGCTGTTTGGACGCCAAGACAACACAACAGTCTCGCGTCTGTGTTCTCCCAATTGTGTTCATCTGATAAAGACATTACAATAGCAAGATATTATGATCTATAACCCTCCACTGGAACACTCACAGATTCTTGGCCTTGAACGCTTGAGCAAAATGCTGCACACTACGGAGCAGAGAGAGGTCCAGGGTCATTGCTTCTACCTTGGCTTTGTGCTGGAATGAGAGAAAATAAAAAGAAATGATAAATAACAGCAAGTTTAGTTCATGGTATCAAGTTACAGTAAATGTGTTATGGAACATGTCGGAATTCCCCTGTTTAATATTAGACGCCCAGAGAGAATATAAATCATCGGAATGAATGGAAGAACAGGGCTTTTACTGCCAAGTTTGGGAGGATGTGAGGCTGGGAATCTGCTAAAACCACAGGCTGGGGGTTGTGCTGTTTCACTCAGCGCATAGAGGAGGCTCCAAAGGGTCTTCAGGCTCACCCATCTCCTCTCAATCTGCGTCCTAAATAAAAAAAACACCATAAAAATAGGGGAACGCCAGGACAAAGCCTGGCTTGTGCAAGAATTCAGTAGATAATATTTTCATCTCAAAAGCTGCTATTCAGCTTCTGAAATGATTCCACTGAGCCTGCATCAAAAATTAAGGATGATTCATTTAGAGAAAGTACAAAAGCAGGCAAAATTCATTTATTCCAATGGACCCTGAGTGACCTAGATCCCAGAGAGACCTCTGATCTCGCAACCCAGAGAACCCTACGATAGGTGGGGCACACGTGGATAATAAGAATGACTACCGTCTGTTCCTGGCTCACATTGGGCTAGGCACTTACATGCACCATCTTATTTCATCCTCACAATAACTGAATGGGTTCTACTTCCCTACTTTACATGTGGCCTCTTGTAAGAGATCACAGAGCTAAGAAGGGTTGGCGGCAGGGTTCACCTCAGTCAGTCTGACACCAAAGCTCACATTCCCTCCTTGACAGAAACTAGAAGGCCAGGGGCATCAGGATTTGAAGCAATCACGTTCCACTGGACAGCGCCCTAGCACAATTCTGGAAAGATGAGGGTCGCCTTTCAGACTTGTCCCATGATTATGGGGCATTCCCGATTTTTAAGTCAGCCTGGCTTGCAGGGTATGCGATTAAATACTACCACTTCTCAGATCTACCTCCTCCAAAGCACATACAGCGACGAATGCTAGGCCACCTGCCTGTTCAGGTAAGGGAAGTCCCAGAAAAGAAACGGCGGGCCTGGGGATTCTTGTCTGGACCGCGATGCTACGGTGAGACTGAGGAGACGAATGCTATGCAGGAGGATGCGAACGGCACTGCTGTGCACATCCTCCAGCCCAGCTGGCTTATTCAGGGAGAGACACAGTCTGTGCTGAGATGCTCAGTACCTCTGCAGCAGTTTGTCTCGGCCGTAAGTGCTGGGCTGCAGCCCAGGTCCCAAGCCCTGAACAGCAAGCATCAGACAGAGACAGGTGCGAGGCCAACTGACTCTGGGCCATTTAACATTTCTGAGCCTCAGTTCCCTCATTTGTAAAAGGAAATATTAATTATCTTCTCACAGACTTGTGAGAATGAGTGCAAAGCACCTAACACCCAGCCCGGAGGAGAGAAGGTATTTAATAAACTTAACTAGAAGGAGATAAGATGTCTACTGTGCCAGTGTTTCCGGCCTGCAACAAACAGCGGTTTGGGTGGGCTGCAGTGCAGCATGGTGGATGAATGATATTAATGAAGACCGTGTCGGACCAGCTCACTGTTAGATCCTGGAGGACCCAGGGCATGTCTCCTAACAGAGCCCGGTTTTAGGGAAAGGGCTGTAAGGTGATAAAATGACTACCCCAAACCCCAACAGGCATATAGGTGGCGAAGGCAAGTTGGCCAATGTAGACTAAAGTTCCTTGGGTAACAGTGGCAGGTGCACAAACGTGCCGATTTTGGAAGGAAGAGGAGAAGCATTTAACCTGAGCCAGGAAGTGGGTAAAGTGCCAACACATGGGTTTCACTGGGAGTTTCTTAAGACCAGAGAATAGTAGAGCTGGAGGGTCCACAATGACCTGAGACCACACCTCTTGTCCTATAGACAAAGACACCACTAACAGCAGAAATGAACATACTTGAGTGGGGTTGTACCATGTAGACAGCTTGGGCCTCCAGACAGAGAAAAACCCGACTCACTTTCTGTCTGCATGGCGGATGATTGTCCGATGACTAAAAGCTCTTCGGAGTGCCAAGTCTGTCAGTCGCTAACTTTTATTCCCCATAGATTCTTACACTTCATAAACGGTTGACTACCCAATTTGACATTAAGAGTTAGTGAATAAAGCGGCCTTTCACCCTCATTCTACCCCCTCTGGCCCCAGCCTTACTTCACTTAGAGCATGACGCTCACCACCACACACAGACTCTTACAGAACTTTGAATGTATCACAAGAGGAAAGCCAGATACTCATTCTGTTGGGGAAGGGGTGGTGAAGACATCATTCCTCTCAGCCAAGCCCCTTAGGGAAACCCCAAGGGATATGCAGGCTACATATCATAAAAATGCATATATAGATTTCCCTCATAAAACGGGGAGAACATTCCCAGATGGTGACCCCAAAGCAATCTTCCAAAGACAATGATGGCTCAGCCAAGTGGGCCAGTATATCCTTCTGTAAGTACTGGTAAGTTGTCTTTTGGTCCTCTCCCTTCACTTTAAAATAAAGTACAGAGCTGCCACCACCAATAAGAACAAAATCAGAACATACACACCCAGAGGGAACGAGGGGTCACAAGCCACCGAGTAGTTCAGCGGACTAATCCACAGGCTGTGGGTTACTAGGCTCCTGGGGACAGTGATTCAAGTCCACACACTATTACTCAGGTAATTCTCTTGCTCCCGGCATCAGGTTTCCTGTTTCTGCTACTGACCCTGTGAAATGCAAAGAAACTGTGTGCAATCCAATAAGTTCAAGGAAGAAAAACACACAGCTTTTAGAAATAGAGTGTGTGTGTGTGTGTGTGTGTGTGTGTGTGTGTGTGTGTGTTGGGGGTGTTGGTCTTCTGACTGTCTCACAAACCTAGCAATTCAACAGAAGTATTTATCATGGGACGTGCTCAAAACAGGAACACAGCGGCTGAGGGGCTGCAAAGAGCACCCGTTTCCGAGGCATAAACTGCTGTGTGCTGGGTGGAGGCAAGAGGCTCCGTCTGCCAGTGTGAGCTTTCCTGCCATGTCTGGCCAGGAATCTGGGACTAACCACAAGGCACTTCCCTGGCTTAACTCAAGAACTTTCTGTTGTTGTTAACTTTGATTTGGAACCAGTTATGGACTCACAAGAAGTGGCAAAAATATCATCAAGAATGTCCTGCCTCCCAGCACCGCCAATGGTGACACCTTACCCATGTCTATGACACATTATCAGAACCAGAAAATCAACAGCGATGCGAACACAGTTCATTAGACCACAGACGTTACCCAGGGTTCACCAGTTTAGGGATGCACTCCTTTTCTTTTATTTGGACTATCTTTGTGTATAATTCCATGACAACTTATTCTACGTATAGAGTCATATAATAATCACCACATTCAAGATACAGACTATTCTACCACCACTAAAGAACCAGTGGGTTTTTCTAAGTAAGAGGTGCTAACTTAGCATTTGCCATTGAGGCTTTGTGGAAGCTCAGGCTTTGTTTGGGCAGGGTCTGCTCTTTGGATTGGCAAGTCAAACACATATACAAAGTCCCAGCTTAAAACTCCTTTGTAGCTTAGAACGGCAAATAAGATACGGTCCCACCACTTTAGTATGGCTCACGTAACCATCTCCCTACCAATCAGGAGGAGGTGCTTCAGCATCCGTACTCAACAGCTCCCAAACCTCAACGTCTTCCAACAATCAAGGATCACTACTCACTCACACTTCATGCCCACTGCAGGTCGGTGGGACCACGTTCGTCGTGGTGCGCCAGGGGCCCAGGCAGTGGGACCTCCACCTTCTGTGACATTACCAGCCTCCACAGTGTGGGGAGGAGAATGTGACAAACCGCACACAGGATGGATCGCAAGGCCTCCGCCCAGCAGTACAGATGTCACTTTTGCTCACATTTTGTTGGCAGAGCAAGTCATGTGGTTATGCTTAGCTTCAGAAGGTGCAGCCCTCCATGTGCTCAAAACTACATATGGAAATACACATATATGTTTCTACATGGATTCCTATATTTGTATTTATTTATACATAAATAAATGTTACACATGTATATAATATATATAGTGGAAGATTTTATATATTTTTTATATATAAAAAATGAAGAACGGTAACAACTAACGCACAGTTCCTGACTTTGCCCTTTCCAGGGTTATTTCAAGTTACATCCTACTTCACACTTTCATTAATTACAGAAGAATTTAGAAAAGACAGATGAATACGGACAAACAAAAAGCATCTACAATCCCACCAACTCCAAAATAAACTGTTAACCTTGCGTATGCCCCTCCCTTCTTCTTTGCCATCTACACAGATCCACCCATCCATCCATCCACTCAGCTTTGTTTAACAGGAAGAACTTCATACCAAGAGCTTTGAATCTTAAAGTGCTATAAAATGCCTCTTTCAGCCCTTCCCCAAATCCTCACTCTTCTCTCTAAGCACACCAGTACACAATCTTCTCATCTCAGGCAAAATAAGAATGTAAATTTATTTTAAATTATGTATACAGATGCTGGTACCCATCATTTTAAAACAGAACGGCACAGGTGGCACCCCACACGTGAAGCATCAGGCAACTTCTAAGTAGCTGAGAAGCCCACCTGCTCCCAACACCCCAGGCTCAGCCAGAAAAGCAGAGTGATTAAGCAACCTACATACTCTTCCTCCATTTCCCTGGGATCCGACGACACTTGCTGGTGGCACAGTTCACGGACACCGTCAATAGGCCAAGTCTTGTTGGTCTATTCTTTATTAAGTTCCAAAATCTGCCTCAGTGATTCAAGAGTCTATATATGCCCAACCAAAGGGATTGCTTGCTGCCATTATATAAGAGTGATCTCTCATATCATTTTATGACTATAAACTAGCCAAGTGTGACTCAGATGTGATACTGCCTGAAACCAAAAGAACCATATGGGGACCATGTGATATTTAAACAGAGAAGTGGGGAGACGTTGCCATCCACAGCAGAGACAGCAGAGCCAGGATGACCTGGAGCCACAGCCCAGAGTGACCAAAGCATGGGCAGCATGGTGTCAGGGCAGTTATGTGAATGTTCTCGGCCTCAGCTGCCTTAATGGAAAATGGACATTTGCCTTGTGTGGTTAGAGTAAAAATGATATATGCTGTATCTAAGGCCTGGGACACTTAAATAATAACTACAATAATCATTATTTGGAAGACCACTGCTAAAACATGATACCCGTTGTTTTTCAATAATAAAGCATATTAGTAATTGTGGTCTTCCTTCTTTATTTCATAAAATTAACGTAAGTAACTCAGAGAAAGTCTGAACTGCAATTCAGCAATGGGGGATGATACCTGACCCCAAAGCAGGAGGAAGGCGGCTTGCTGAAGCCCTGAGCCTACAGTAATCCAGTTTCCAAATTCAATAAGTAGTTTGAATTTAAAGGGTGTTGGTGAAGGCCACGGACTCAAGCTGTACTGTTTGGGTCCAGCACTGACCAGAAGGGCAAGTTATGTCTCCCATTTGTGCATTCTGCTTTTCCTTCTATAAAACAGAAATCACGATAGCACCTGCCTTACCAGGAAGTGAGGTAATACATGTAAAGCACTTAGAACAGTGCCTGACTACTTGGCAAGTATTCTGTAATTGTTAGCAATCAATGTCCTTATTGTGATTGTTTTTGTTGTCATTCTTACCACTGTCAGCACCATCATCACCATCATCATATCACCACCACCACCAACACCACCACCATCATCATCATAATCACCACCGTCATCACCACCACCACCACCATCATCAGTCATCATTGGCACCAAATCACTTCACTCTTCACTGCAAGGGCTGAATGGGACATAACTGGCGAACAGGAGTGTTCTTGACCCACAGCACCTTCTATCCTCAAACCGAAGGGGGCAGTTGTCACCCACCATTTCATAGATGTAGAAAGTGAAGTTCTGAAAGTTCTTGTACAATTTCACCCAGATAACAGTGGCGGAGTCAAGGTTCACACCAAGCCATGATTATAATCACCCTTCTACACTCCAAAATGACCACACAACCTGCCTGTCCTCTCCCCCTCAACTCTCCCCCTCACTTCCTGAGGCCCTAACATCAAGGCCAACCCTGGGGAAAACTAAATGCCTCATAAAGAAGCAGAATGCTGACAACATATTCAAGCATAAATTCATTCACTAACTCTGCCTCTAATGGTAAATATATGTATTCCACGGATTCCACCTTCTTTACTTATTTCCTCCCCTCCCCCATCACTGCAACAGGTAAGAAGAAAGATCTCACCCATAATCTGCTTACCATCAATGGAAGAACAAAAAAAGGTAATATCTCATGGCAATAGGCCTTTAGCAAACTGTATATAAATAATTCAAGTGGCCAACCATACTTAAAAAACAACTTTTACTTAAAAACCATCATTGATTATAAACTGCCTATGAATTAGCTGGGAGTATAACGGTGTGTTTGCCCCACAGTCTGATTTCTCCCTGTAATGAACCCAAAGCATTTGGTATGGGAACCAAGACCCATCGGGCATTATGGGGCATGCTCAGGGCAATCAAGCAAGTATACTGCAAAATGCTCTCAGCTAGGACATGACCTTTGCTTCCTCCACTCAGTTTGACCACACACACTTTTGACACCATCCTAGGGCAGCAGCTGTAGTGAGAACAGCTCTCCATTTTGTGTTGAAAGCACCATCTCTGAGTTGGTCAAAAAGAAGAGTACACAGTACAGATGGAGGTAGAAGGATGGAGAAACCCAGATGTGCTGAGCGAGTGCAGGGAGCCCAGCGGACATTCTCCTCTGGCAGTGGGGACCCAGCACATGGAATGGCAGACACAGGATGTACTACTGCTGAAGGGCAACTAGCTGTTGCGTTTCCTAACTCGAATGGGCCCATCTGTGAGAATTTGAGGGGTATGTGGCTACCTCTCTCTTACATAATAGAAGAATCCATTTCTGGATTTCCCTAAAAAAAGTTCTCATTTACATATATTCATTGATTATAAAAGCCGAAAAAATAATGAGCACCTATGATATGCCTGGCATTTACTTTTCATTTAAAAGTAATGTGAAAAATCTTTTGAAGTGTCTATCATTTCCCCCATTTTACGGAGTAGAAAACAGAGGCTGATAAAGGTTTAAAGTGGCACAGCTAGTGAGAACAGACCCAGGTTTCCAACCGAGATGTGGCCCGCTCCAGAGCTCATGTCTTGGCTGGAGAGCACACTGCGCTGTACCCCTGTCGTCATACTCCTCAACAGATAACACCAAGAAGCTATAAAGAAATTAACATCATCTATATATTCTTATTTGTGTCTATTTTATATCATATTTATTTTATACATTTAGAATTTACAAGAGAAGCCTATTGCTGAAGGAGAAAATGTAACCAAGGCAATAATCTACATTCAGAGCTTATTGCTAATGGCATCCTGCAAATTCTAATCCAATGGGCCTTAATTGCATTATGCTGATGTCTCTCACCCTTCCACTTTACATACTCTCAGTCCTCATTTTATGTTCTGAAACCTTAAATAGGAGTTGTCACATTTACAACAGCAAGAGACACGGGCGCTGAGCATATTATTGACATGACATTATTCACTGAACTACAATACAGATCTAACTAAACTGGTTTAATAATTCATCAATATCCTATGTGGGACTTCATAACACTAATTTCTCCAGTATTATTTAAGTGATGTTAATGGTGGCAGCAAATGGCAGTCTCTTCACTGGGGAACAGGGAAGTGGAGAGATTCTTGCATCTACTTTCGGCTCTGGTTCCTTTCAGTCAAACAACCCACACCAGATCATGAGTAAACCCGATGGGGAATCTTCCCAATCTTGGCCAAGGCTAAACATTAGAAGGATGCACTGACAATGCTCTTCCTGACAGGGCACTCAAGAAAAAAGGACAGTCTGACAGTCTCTTCTATGGCTTCAAACATTGCACTGGTCTGCATACGACAGTGCATTTAATAAGAAAAACACTCTGAAAGGAGATTGTACATCTCCAGGTAGGGAACCAAACCAAAAACAACCCTAGGCAAAGCCCAGGATTTCTGTAAAGCCTTGAGGGATAGGGGCTGAATTTGTCATTCCTAACCTTCAAATCAACCATCGGCATCAACGCGCACTCCGGCCCCCACGAGCATCACCTAACCCTGCCCTCCTCTTCCCTGCAAAATACACAAACATCCCTAATAAGAAAATCATGACAACTCTTTCTTCATTATATACAGGTCAAAATTTTTGCCTTGTGTTGCTGGAATTCAATTTATAAAATAACTGTATCAATATCTATAGGTAATTGTGAGGCTGCTTCAAGGAGAAATTGCACCGGGTAACAGCTTATTTAATCTGGTGTGTGAGTTACGTGCCACGTAAAGCAAAACTATTAAAAATGCTTAGACAGTAATTGGCAATATTTTGCACTCTGGATAAAAAATGCTTATCTTGCCAGAAACTAACAAGAGAGTGAAAATATTCGAAAACCTTCCAATTTCCCTCTATGCAATGCATTCACTTTGCAGCTTAAAAACAGTTTAAGAAAGGACAGTGGATGGCACGGGAGTTTGGCAGTCAACATGATTGTGCATTTATGCCTTGCTATTGAAGAAAGAGCCTTTTTTCATAGTGTATTTTTCATTCTAATGTAAGTGATGATTTACGTTAACTATAGGTAAAGCATGGTTACATTTTCCTGAAGGATTGCAGGCAAGTAAAGAGTACTACAATAAGTTGAAGCATAAAAGCTTTCTCTGTCATAATATTTATTATAATGGCATATAAAATAGCTGAAATAAATAATAGATGACTAAAGGTAAATTCATATGATAAAGAATCCTTCAGCAGACACCATTACTTTTGACTGCTCTAGTTTTATACACAGTTGAAGACTCTTAATAAACAGGCCCTATATCTTATGTAAGTACTGGAAACATCAAAGATGTGCTTAAAAGGCAACATACTGGACATGAGCTAATTTACTGTTTAATTATATTCTCAACAGGAACAGGCTATATATTTTGAATATTTAATAGCTGTGTTCTTAATGAAACTTGTTAAGCACTGGAACCCCCTATTTGGGGGAAGTTGCCGATAAAAGAAGTCTCAGTGCACTCCCCCCTCCTCGATTCAGAAGGAGGTGTGTTGCTGCAAGTACAGAGAGCTGGGACCCACTGATTATGTGGTGGCAAGTCAACAGCACTGAGTTAAATTGAATAGAAAGAGAAAGGCACGATTTGTCGGGTACGGTTCTGAGCATTCTAAATTCCCCATGAAGGACTCTTGAAGTTTGGAGAACCTCAGATGGAGAGATGTGATCATCATGACAACCCTTAGTGTGGAGAGAACCACGCACAGATTGGCCAGCGTCTATCTCGAGGGTTCTCAAGCAGGGGCACTCTACCCCTGAAGGGATATCTGTCAAGGTCCGGACAAGTTCTGGCTGCCACAGCTTGGTGGAGGGGTGTGCCTGCATCTAATGGGTAGAGGCTAGGGATGCTACCACGCATACAGTGCACAGATGGCCCCCAACAACCAGCCCCGGATGTCTACAGTGGCGACTTGCATGTGTGAGCTGGTGGGAGGATCTCTGGTCTGAGCTCAGTGGTCTTCGGCTACTTGAACGTATCATGGGTGGTAAAAATCATACTGGTTCAGTGACCAAAGTACAAGTAATGTGCAAGTGGATTTTACAAAGTGAAAACAACTCCCAAATCCCACTGCCCCAAGATAAACACAGTGACAGCCTGACACAAATCCTTCCCGAATATCTACCCATCTAAAAACATGGCACAATGCTTTCCTACAAACGCAGCGTTGTAGCTCACAGCTTATTTTACAGTGCTGTTTTTCCCCACTCATACGTAATTGGATGTATCTTAATAGAGCTCTACTCCCACTTATTCCAACCAGTATGTTTAGGACATTGAAGGGGCTGCTCAATCATTTATTAAAAACTGATCCGCTTAGCAGGATGTGGCCCTCCACATCCTTCACTAGCTTTGTGAACTTACTGCTTAAATGCCGAAAGTCTACCCTCCCCTGTCTTTAAGGACAGAAATCATGGAAGACCCTCCTCGGCATTGCTGTGAGGATTCAGTGAGAGCGTAGCACCTTATACAGATGCTCTGGGAGTGTCAATCATTGCTCTTGCTGTAATTAATATTATTTTATGTCCTGGCCAGTTTTTTGTTACTGAAAGCAATGCTGCAATACCTGTCCTTTGCAACATCAGAATAGTTTTTATAGGATAAATTCCTGGAAGTAGAATCACCAGATCAAGAGACGCCCACGTTTTAAATTTTGATGGATTTGCTGGGTGTCCTCTAAAAGGTTATAACGGAACCATTCCGAAGAATGCTGCAGGAGACTAGGAAAGAAAACCCAAACAACCAATAATTCACAATGATATTTACAGTAAATTAAAATGCAAAGTTTTATATCTCGATCTCACATACCTGGTACCCAGCAAGTGGCACCAAGCAGATTCTTGAGACAGCCTTTAACTGAGGAAGTGAATGAATGAAAAACGGACCACCAAGCTTGGGACAAATTTAGAAGTAGAGATAAAAGTAGGCTAGTCATATTAGCAGCAACGGCTTTCCCTAAGCCATTTGGGAAGCTGGGCATTTCTCCTGGGGCTTCGTGCTGGCAGGCTCGGCCACACTGCTGGATGAGGGAGATGAACTCAGTGTGCAAAGCATGCAGTAAACATGTAACAGTATCATTGCGCCTGAGAAGTGACCACGACGGTTATTTTTAATTTATGGATGAATCCAAAGGGAGAAACCTTTCAAAAGTTCTAAAGAAACAAGGCAAGGTATTCAACAGGTAATATGGAAAAGATAAAACACAAACACACACACACCCCTCGGAGAAAAATGAGGTATCCTGTTTGAAGTGGCATGTGCCTAAACTGCCTCTTGAAGGTTCCAACCCAAACACCCATAAAGGCAGAAACAGATGAGAACGCACAGAAAAGAGGGGTCACAGTCAAGTGATCCCCAAATGCTGTGCCTCTTTTACACAAGCTGCAAGACCAAATAAATTACATTTAAAAAGGACTTGGAGAAAGAACTGAAACAGCAACAACAAGGAAGGTTATTTTTATAGGAGGGAGATTTCACGGAGTCGTTAAATCATGTATGGCCTGCTTAACCTGAGAGGCATAAAGCCGCTTCATACTTTGTAAGAGAAAAGTTAGGTATGTATGTAAAAATTTTAAGAGTGACTTTAGAGAGAGAGAGAAAGAGAAAGGAAGGGAGGGAGGGAAGGAGGGAGGGAGTGAGGAAGAAACAGTGAGGGGGAGCGAGGGAGGGAGGATCTTTAGTTTCCAAACCAGCAGCAGGGGAGGGAATGATGTATGGGGTGCATAGGATATAAAGAAACTGGATCAATCCAAAAAGAATTCAATATATTAATAAAGGAAAACACTTGGTAGAGAAGAAACACTAAATTTAGAAATGAGAATTAATGTAATCATACTCACAAGAAATATAAATGTACTTAAATTCACACATTAAAAGGCAGAAACGAACAGGCTAGAATCTAAAAGTCACCTCTAGGTTGGAGAGTGAAGATACACCATGGAAAGAGAGAACTAGCATCCCTCAAACTAGTTCTCCCCTTTCTACAGTGTGCGGTTTGCAGAAAAGCAATGCAGCCAGAAACTACATTTCCCAGTGCACATGGAGGTGGGTGGGGCATCCAGGCTTCTACCAAAGGTCTGTAAGTGGAAGGGTGTGTAACCCCGGGCTGTTTCTCTTACAAATTAGGTGGCGAGTATTTTCTTTCTCCGTCCATAGGATGAATGTAGATCATGGGGATTTCCGAGAGCCAGTGAGACCATAGGGGAAACATGCTGGGATATTTATTCACCACGTGAACACGTGCTACCTGGTGATCAGGGACATCCATGTGGATCTGTGTCATACACCGGAAATCATTTGGTAAAACTGTTCTCTGTCTACCCCTTGAAAGGCTGATGAAGCACCTGCCAAGACAGAGGCTCAAGAAAAGAGCCAGAATGTCAGTGAGTAGGAACCGCTGCACTCTCCTTCTACCAAGACATTACAAGAGAGACATGTGCTCCGGGAAGAAGAATCCTCTGGCTGGCAAGCAGCAATGAAATCAGGCAGATGAGAGAGCTGGAAAACACCAATGGACTCTGGAGCCCAAATAGCATAAAATAAGCCTGAAAAAGTCCTTGAGAGACAATAACCATTGTGACTTCTGAATTATTCAAAAAAATTCAGCCCAATAGGATATATCAGGTTAATGATAACTGCTTTTCCACTGAAGCCGGCTACTCCAGATAGTTTAATGGTAGTTGCTACCGAAAAGAGAGAGAGAGAGAGAGAGAGAGTCTGTGTGTGTGTGTGTGTGTGTGTGTGTGTGTGTGGTGGGCCTGTGAGGGCTTGTCTGAGAACTGAACCAGGACGGCTTCAGGAAATGAAGTCCCAATAGAAGCTGAGGACAGGGGAGCCCTGCAGAGTGTCAGAGTGAGGCCAACACCAGCACACAGAGTCAAAGTAGCGATTGATGTCCTGTCCTCCCGGGGCACAAGGCATGCTGGTTTGGGTGTCAGTACATGGCCACAGGCACATCTGACTTGCTCTGTGGTCTCCTCTCTCATAGCCAAACGGGATGAATGAATCACACTGGGTAATTCTGTTAAAAGCGAGCTAAGTTACAGACTGCATGTTTTCCGAAGAGCATCCCAGACAGCATTAGAGTGGGGAGGGGGAGTGCGGGGGACACCACCTTATAAATGTCCATTAGAAGCCACTTTGGAATGGCATGCATGTTAAAGCAGCTTGGCCTTAGTGCACGTTCTCCCTGCCTCTTCAATATTTATAAACAGCATCTTTCCCTTTCCCTTTGGCTTGACGATATACGTGTTCCCTGTAGGCAGGGCTTCTGCTGGTGCAGCGTGATGGGGTGACCCAGAGTTTCACCTCTGTAAACGGAGGCCCTGGTACATTTGCTCCTTCCTCCTAAAGGCAAGCATTGGTTTTATGAGGCTGCACTCCTTTCGGGGATACCAGGCCTCCAATGCAACCCCCAGAAGGACTTGGGGGCGTTATGGGTGAGGATCATACTTTCTAGTTAAGCCAAGTGTCAACTGTGATCACACATGTAGAACCTTGCGACATCCTTCCCCTGTATAAATTTACAAAATCCATTCCATGAGGCAAACACTCACTGTGAATTAAATCCTTTGAGGACCCACTCTCTGGCAGATATCATTCAGGAAAGGGACAATTATACATTTTGCCACATTTTACCCTGTGGAGCCCTTACAAGGTAGATGTTAATTACCAGTATTTTATAAACAAAAGAAAGGCTGAGCAAGTATGAAAAATCAGATCAAAAATCATGTAATTAGTAGCTGGAAGAACTGGGATTTCAGTTTGCCTTCCAACCCTGATAAGCCAATTCTCCTTACAAGACAGTAATATTGTCTTGGCACCAGAACTTTCTTCCCAACCCTGAGTCCTGTTATCCTTGAGTCCTGAAGAGTTTGGTGCAGCCAAACATACTTCACTCTTAAGAACATTCTTCCTTCTATGAACCCTAAATTTTTCACACTTTTTTGTTTTACTCTGACCATTAAAATTTTAACATTATGACCAAAAAAAAAAAAAAAAAAAAAAAAAAAAACAGCTAAGTTCAACCTCTCCCCTATTCCCATGCCCCAGGCTTTGGATTAACCAAATTTGATAACTAAGTCATGTGTAATTTCAATTGTTTCCACATGTGTGGAAATAAGATACGAATCAAACCACCTGCTCACTCTGATCTAGTGGAGCAGATTTTTCTTCCCAAATGGACATAAGTCCTCTAGAACAGGGCTCAGCAAAGTTTTTCTTGAATGTGCCAGATAGTAAGTATTTCAGGTTTTGTGGGCCATATAAGCTACTCAACTTTTGTAGCATGACAACAAAAACCTCCATAGATAATGTAAACAAATGGACATGGTCATGTTCCAATAACCCTTTACTTACAAAAATAGGCAATGGGCTCAATTTCCTCCCAGCAGGGCACAGTTTGCTGACCTCTGTTTTAGAACACAGTCAAGAAAACTGGGTGTGCTTCCCCAAGTCTGACAGTCTTGTAATTGTTAGGATTTACAGATTCCAATAAATGTAAGAGAAAAAAGAACATGAGACCATATCTTAGAGTGTATATTGTCTATCACACAGAACATCTGATAACACACAGCATAAAGAGTCCCAAACTGTGTAGAATTAGGATGACAATGGACTTAGCAGTGACCATCCGTTAACACTGCTCCTCACAAAACGTGTCTGGTATTAAATGATCTAAATTTCATGAGCATCAAACTTTAAGTATCAACACTAAATGATTTCCCCAATTCCATCTGTCTACTTGAACCTTTTTGAAACATATTTCGGAATTTCTAGAAACTTAAAAAAAAAAAAAACAGTCAAAAATTGAAATTGGGGTTTTCTAGACATTTTCCAAGCATGCAAATTCCTAGGCATTTGAGGTCGGAAGAATTGATATTTTTCCCCCACCGGGCTCAAAGGTATGTTCCCAGATCTGCTAAAAACTCTCTCCAGAAGACAAGCATCAAATCACAAACCCCATCTTCGAACACTGGGTATATGGACATGATATTTCTGTCCTGTTCATACACATCTGTATTTCAGAAAAACAAAAACAGAACAGCCACAACAATAAAACAATTCTTCTTTTAATGAAAAGAAAGTTTTTTCTTCAGTGGAGAGAAGAGAGGTACAAACACAGACACAGGGAACAGGTAAGGGGGGCCACTGGGTTGGGATGGACAGAAGTACACCCACAAAACAAAACAAAACAATGAACACATGAAATAATGAGATTGCTCACAAAAGAGTGCCTAATGAGGCCATTTCTTCCATGTCCTAGAATTTTTCTAATCCAAAGGACACCAGTAGATTAAGGGTGATTGACAGACTACAGCCACTCCATAAGTAATAAGAATTAAGGCCATATTACCACTCAAGAGAATTCAGGCCTTCTGCTGGGGAAAGCAAGGTTGGTCCCTCCAGCAGATATCTGAATCATCTGGCCATGGGTGAGGGTTTAGGCCCCTCAGCCTTGCCAGAATTCAATACCGGGCCCTGGTGAGAACCAATTTCTTACAGGAAGAATGCTCTCTGGAACCCACCAAGCACCTGATTTACAAGGATATAAATATTTCAAAATAAAGACAAACTATTCTAATAGGAAAAGATGCAAAAGAAGAAGAATCATAACCAGCAGCTAGCTCATGGCACTGGGATCCTCCAACTGACACCCAGTTTCACGGACCGCAATAGGCCAAGCAATCACGCTGACAGTGATGCAAGGTGGTAGAGCCCCACCAGCTACTCTGGGCCAGGTTCCCAGCCTGGCACTTTGCATCGACACAGATCTTTCTCTTCATCCTCAGCACCCTTAAGAAGTAGGTATTAGAATCTTTATGCCCTAAGTGAGAAAATGAAAATTAAGTAAACTGAGGTCATAAAATCAAATGAAGGGAGGATAGGAACCAGGTCTAACTGACCCCAAATCATCTGCCACTGCCCACCCACAGTACACATAGGCTATTACTATGGCCGTGACCATGTACAGGAGAGGGAAGGTGGCAGGCTATCAGAACCCATGCAAATGATGAAATTCCAGGTACCTAAGCAGAATGGAGGATAAAAACACTCAGGAAGAGTCCAGAAAGACCGCATGTGTAGAAAAAAAGCATAGAAAACACCCTGTTCCCCTCTCTCCCAAGATCCATAATCATATGCTGCACTATTCCCTGCAAGTGCAGACATACACAGGGTAGCACATTAATCCTTCAAACACTAACAGATGCTGGCAGGGATTTAGACTGGAATGTATTTACAAAGTGACAAATTATGTTCTGTATTATATAGAGAGAGAAAGAGCACCCACAAACGGGCTGATAAATGTCAGCTGCAGTCATGACAAACGGTTTATTTTTATTATACTGTAACCACAAATGTTTTTTTTTTCTTCTTTTTTTTTTTTTTCCAGGGAGTCCCAAAGATTTATCTGTTGCAGGGAAAAAACAAGATTATATATGACACAAAGTAATAACTGTAAGATCACTGATATTCCGGGCACTCTGCCCTCCTGGAAGGCTACATCCAAGCTGAACAGTGCTACTAAAAATGCTACCTTCTCCGAAGCACAGTAAATGGTTAATAAATCAGAACCGATACAATGCCTTGTAATTAGATATAGCCTTAGTTCACAGACTAGCCAATTGATAGACAATATCCAATTCCCCCTTTACTGGCTATCAGGAGGGTAGAGTAACTATGAAAATAAATTTAATGGCTGTGACAGGTAAGAAAATATACCAGAAGCTAAAATGTAATCAGTATATCCAAACCCAAAATAAAATTATAGTCTTTGCTACAAACACAGTCCCTGGAAAGGAGGCTTATGGACAGAGAGCGACATCCACAGGCCGAGAAGGGCAAGGTCACTAACTCTAAAGGAATGTTCAACCTTGGAAACAAGATTGAGAGGGGGGATTTGGCCTGGGGCCAAGAGAAAATGTAAGCATTTATTATTAAGAAACCATTCGGAAGAATTCCTTTTAGCCACTCGGTCAGTCAGATGGTGGCGGTAGTGACAGGCATTGTTGAGCAAGGGCCGTGGCAAGATGGCGGAGAGGGGGCCTGGAGTGCTTACCCCTGACTTCCCAGTCCGACTCTCCCTTAACTCCGTATGTGACCCTGGGCAAGTTCCTGCCCACCCCACAACCTACACTATCTCAGCTGTCAGCCAGAGGGTTTGGATCTCATATTGTCATCAGCATCTCTTCCAGAGCCCATTTCTTTGTTTCTAACTGAATGGGGGGGGGGGTGAAGACAGGAGGGCTAGTAGAAGAAAGGAACAGTGATGGTCAAGTAGATTCACTAGAAAGGGGGACATTTTGTCTTTTGAGATTCTCAGGTGCAGATTTCTTGTGAAATCACTGAAAATGAAAACTCCCCACAGTTCCATGTTCTAAAACAAGATCTGAGAAAAACATAATGGGAATACATAAATACATTTAAATCCACAGATTGCACAGAAGGGTGAAGAATCTCACACACACACACACACACACACACACACACACACACACACACAGTGATTACTACACAGGAAGACAGAAAGGTTAGGTCCGCCCCCCCCCCATAATGAATGAAAAGAATTTTGTGGAGGGGCGTGGGTAGCAGTGTCATCACAGAACAGGCAGGAAATATTATCTTCTGTCCCTGTTCCACTGCTGGGCTAGAAGGAGCTTGTGAAAAGTGCACAGAGATAGCCCCTGGGGACAGGACCCAAGATGCAATCCTGACTCTGTCACTTTATGTGTTCTGACCTCTTAGAACACTGGAACCTCTCCTCCACAGTAAGAGTGGGGGAGGGTTGGATAAGATTATGCTTTAGCCTGTATGGCCCAGCACCTGATTGGCACAGGTAAGTTCTTGAACTATGCTGCTCCCTGGAAGCCCCCCACAAGGCCCTTCCAATACTGAAAGAAATAAGTGCCTTTCCTGCAAGACCCATGTCATTGTATTCTTTCTTTATCCTGCTTCATATCTCTATCACCATCTTTCTGTGTCTTCTCTCTTGTTATTTCTAAAGGTGAGAGACAAGACACAAATTCGGCATTAAGCATGTTCCCATGAATCCCCTTCCATTCCCTAGGCCAATGTGTCCCAAATACCTGACTGTTTTCATTAGCCCATGGTGTTATGAAATGAAAAATGGGGAGCTGGGAGGGATTCAGTGAGAAGAGAATTTGCCTCAATTAAAAGAGCAGTCCGTCACAGAAGCCAACCAAAAGAAGCTCCTATTATCTAAAGCTGGAACAATTTGAGCAGCAAAATAAATAATGAGATACTGGATTATAAACCATACAATAAAATATATACCCATGAGTCTACACTAATATAAATAATTAACTCAATAAACGGAGGAGAAGGGATAGCTCTTATTTCAGGAGAATTCCAATTTAATAAGTGGAAAAAACATGAGGGAAATACAAAACCATCATTAGGCAAACATCACAATTATTAATTGCTGCTGACGAAATCTATTCATGTATGTTAAAGGCCAGTGTGCCGACATTTAAGGAGAAAGAGGACATTTGCACTATCTCAGAGCATCTCCCCCCAAATATTTCTGAATTATGAAGAAAAAACTAGTGACATCACACTGCAGAAACTCGCAGATACCACCTTAACCAAACAATCAAGTTACTTCACTGTGATAAGACTGTCAACATCATGGGCACCCTGCTGTGATGCACTAAGGACACAACATTCCTTCCATCATAGTGTTGCAGAAATATGCCCAAACTCCATCTAATCATGAGAAAAAAAAACCAGACACACGAGATTCTCAAGATCAGGAAGGACAAGGAAGGAATAAGGAACTGTCAAAGACTGAAGGCAATCAAGGGGACACAACAACCAAAGATAATGTGGGATCCTGGACCAGATCCTGAAATTTAAAACCACTCCTAGGGAACATGGGTGGAATTTCAGCAAGGAGGTACAGTTGATGGCATGGACCAACGTCAACTTCCTGGTTCTGATAGTTCTATGATGATTAAACTGCCAAAATCAAGGGAAGGAAGTGAACTCAGCACTATTTTTATAACTTCTATGTGAGTCTAAAATTAGTTCAAAACAAAAAGCTAATGAAATGAAATATGCCTTTAGAACAGGCATACGTCCTCACAAATTTTGGTATTAAAATACCCTTTCTTTTATAAAGTAATGTTGATTGTTGATAGACGCATGCTGTTATATTTTGTTGTTTTTACTGTCTTTTCTTAGGCATAAATAAATAAATAAATAAATAATCCTTTGGCAAGCCCAAGTCCACAACCTCATTTTTGTCTTCCTCTGAAAAAGTTCACTAGATCCTGAAATTCAGACTTCTGGGAACTTAACCAAACTCATTTAAAATTACTTACTAATGATTGAATACTGAAGCAATGAATGTTTACAAAATAAGTATTATCACCCTTACAGAATACTATCAATACCCCAAGGACAAAATTAAGTCCCTATGTTGTTGTAGTGTTAAACCAAAATCAAGCTCATCGTCACCTCTTCCATGAAGTCTCCCCTGACCACCCTAGGTGGAGTACGGCCTCATGGGACAAATTCCCATAGTTTCCTGTGGGAAGTAGGGATACGAGAACCAAGCAAGAAGCCTCGGCTTCCTCATACCAACTTATGAGCTTCTTAAAATCAGGCTTGCTTACAGGGTGCCTGGGTGGTTCAGGCAGTCAAGCGTCTGACTCTTGATTTCGGCTCAGGTCATGAGATCAATCCCCACACTGAACTCTGCACTCAGTGTAAGTCTGCCTGTCCAGCTCCCTCTCTGCTCCTACCCCCCCACTCCTATGTAAGCTCTCTCTCAAATAAGATCTTAAAAAAAAAAAAAAAAATCAGGGCCTCTCACATATCTACTAAGAGGTTGGGTCCCCACCATCACCAATGAAAACTCAAGTTATTAAAAAAAATTTTTATATACAACTTCTCTAGGTTTTGAGACATTTAATGCAAGTTAAATATATTTTTAAAATCCTCTTTCAATGTATAAGCTATGAAATGCTGAGAAACTCCCAGTCTTTCAGCTCTGAGGTGGATTTAAAACAAACAAGCAAAAAGTTGCTTCATTTATTTCCTAAGTACCAACTATCGATCTCTTATGTTTTCTAAGCACTCTCGTTATAGCAATTTTGGGGCCCTAATGATTGGTGCTTTAATAAGGATTAAGCACAGGAGAAAAACTTAATTTGTACACCCTACATTACAGATTAGCCAGAGAGCTTTAAAGGATTATACATAAAATGTGAAAACTTTTTGTTCAACTTTGTGTTCTTTGAAGTTGAGAAGGATATTGGGACAAATTGATGGGCAAACCAGCCCCTCCCTCTCGATTATCAATGAAACGAAGACAAATGCTCATTCGGGGAGTAATACAAATCATTATAAAATGATAACCACGCAGTGATGCTGAAGGTGTGGGGAAACAGACCCTCACACGTTGCTGCAGAAAGAGTATAAATGGAAACAACCTTTCCAAAGAAGAATGATCAATTTGCATTTAAAAGCTTCACTTAGCCCAGGTAACTCAGCAGCTTTGCTCCTGGCTGCGAGAAATTGAAAAGAGCATCTGTGCCCAGCAATAAGGGATTCATTTAATAAGTGATGAAGGTATAATGTGGAGTCACCAGAACCACACTGCCGGAGCATAGTTATCGATATGGAAAGATGGCCAAAATATTTTAGGTTCAAAAAAAAAAAAAAGAAAAAAAAAATCAGAGTAGAGTGTGATTGCCATTTAAAGAAAACTAGATAAACATATTTGAATTTTTAAAAGACAAAAAGATATGCACAAAATTAATAATGATTGCTTCTGAGACTCAGAAGAACTTCTTCCTCCTTATCTATATATGTGTAACTAAAATTGTGAAATTTATAAAAATAACTACATTATTTTTCAATCAGGAAAAAATATATTAGCAGAGCCCCAATTTGATTAAATAGGTATATATTACCTGTGACTATATAATATACATGAATCAATTTACTACTGGTGTAGGCTTTTTCTTTTTTCTGGAAGGACATGCAATGGGTTATCTTTTTCGTGAAGACTGATGTTTAACGGATATTGGAAAGAGACTAGTCATTTAGATGTTTCTACAGTATTTCAAATTTTTTCCTGTGCACCTTTTCCTGTTTTTTTAAATAAAGAAATAGTTTCTAAGAGCATCCTGAAAGATAAGGGAAGGTTACCTTGTGTCCGGTACATGCATGTGTACTGTGGCCAAGTCTAATGCATAACTCAGACCCTCAAGGAAATAAATCCCCAGGTGTGTGAGGGACAAAGAGGAAAAGCACTGACCTCAGGACTGGCACTTCCCACCCTTAGGTGAGAAACCACAGGCAGAGAGGTCAGGCCCGACCAAGTTCAAATCTGAGTTCTGCCCTTGGGTAGCTGTGCGCTGCTGGATAATTCACTAAGCTTCCGGAGACAGTGAGTGGGTATAATTCTATATAACCAGTAGACGTGCTATAAGCATTAAGTTAGATAATGAGTATAAAGCATCTAGCACTGTGCCCGGATGGGGAGCCAATCAGTAATCAGAGCTAACACTGGCAATAATAATAATCATAACACCAATCATTTATAATATCTCCAACCCCACAGAGCTGTGTTGAATATGAAGGATAACATCGATGAAAAAGCTTTAGCATAGAATAAATAGTCCACAAATGCGTTCCAGGCCACATGTTTTTTCTGATTATGCCTAATCCTATCCCCCAAATCAAGGTTATGATAAACATCACAAAGACAGTGTTTCAGAGGGGTTACAGGTTGAAGGCACCAAGACACGCTCTTATACAGACTGACTTAGTCAGCCAAAATACAAGTGCTAATGGGGAGAAAGGTGGCCATCTAGGGGAGGGGCAAGATGGCTCATGTAGGCCTCCCACAGTCATGCATGCATGCATTTGTGCCACTGTGGGTGTCTATGTGTGTCTGTGACTGTGCGTGTGTGTGTGTGTGTGTGTGTGCATACGTGTGTGTGTGTGTGTGTGTGTGTGTGTGTGTGTGCTGGGAAGTAGGATGGCTGTGGTCTTTCCTAAGTTAGCTCTCAGCAGAATCTAGCGTAGTCTCTCTACTGTTGGCATCCATGTTGTCATTTTTTTTCAATATCTTATTTATTTGACACAGGGGGCGAGGAGCAAACAGAAGCATGGGGAGCAGCAGGCAGAGGGAGAAGCAGGCTCCTTGCTGAGATGTGGGGCTTAATCCCAGGACCCTGGGATCCAGACCTGAGCTGAAGGTAGCTGCTTAATCCCCTGAGCTATGCCTGGCATCCATGTTATCATTACAACACCACCCAGAGGATCCAACTACCAACCCAAGGGCTTCATGCCTCAGGGAGTATTGTCAGACATGAGAGACTTTTGCCATGATTGAAACTAGGGGCCACTGAGGCCATATCTGCATCAAAGGAGAGAGAGCAAAGTCTGTGGCCAGTGTCCCCTGACCTTCAAAAACCCAATCCCATAGCTCCATAATCAGGTTTCAGAGAATGAGAATGGAGTTGAGATAAGGATGTACATGGCCACAAACAGGCAGGCTTCCTACAGAAATTAGCCACCCAACCTCCGACTGGGCCAAGTACCCAACCCATGTTGCACACCCTGCATGGGAACTTCTGTTGCCATGGGATAGTATTTCAAAGAGCACCTTTTTGCCCCACTGCTCTGCCCGTTTCTGCTTCATTCGGAGCACTGGACACTAGGTATAGGGTAACAAGACCTACAATGAACTAGAGACACACAATGCTTCCTCCCACTCTGACAAGGGACAGAGATTCTCCCACATGCCCACAAATCTGTGAGAAAATCAAGTGGAGTTTTTAATATTCACTACTTAGATGGGTTTTACTCTTATTTTAAACAAAATATTATTTGAACACATAAAACATTAAGCAACATACATGAGAAAAATATGTATACATATGTGTATTTACACGCACACATGTATACACACATACTTATGCACACAAGCACACATACACAATACAAACACAGGAACAATGACTGAACAAGGGAAAACAGTTGCCTAATTGTTGAAGCAGGATGATTGGCATATGGGGGCTCATTATTATATTATCCTCTTTACTTGTGACTATATTTGAAATTTCCATTGCCAATGGATTTTTTTTTAAGACAAGCCATATAGTAAAGCACAAAAGCATGAAAAATGAAAAACATAAATGAAACAGAACTAGAAGGGAACACAACAATAATTACAAAAACATTTAAATAGTTTACATAATTTAAATAAGAATATTCTTACACTGAGTCAAAAAACAAAATTCAAGTATTTATCGGTAAAGATATAACGATAAATAATTCGGAAAGATTAAGAAAAAAATGCAATAAAAAGCAAAAACAGTGGCTTGCTGAGTATTTTTAAGCATATGAAAACTAATGGTCTCTTCAAATGTTTTCCAGTTGTAATTGTTGGTTTATACGGTTTTTCAATACATCATCAAAATCAGCGTCAAAATTAAACTGCAATAATGAGCAGATTAACCAGGCTTCATAGCCATTAATGAAATAAAGTGCCTGATTCCCTCTCAAAAGTCATTTGGCAATATGTGCCAAGTCTATGGGTTTCTGTTCAATAGTTGCATACCTATGCACCTGACCAAAGAAGAAAAAAAAAAAAAATCAGCCTACATTCTGTCTTATCCCTATGCCAAGCAAAAAGAGATGAGACCCTTTATTTCTGGTGGGGGTGGCGTGGGCACCAGCAACGTTTGCAAACAGATGTTTACAAACAGAAGGTAACTGATAAAAACCCAAACACAATGCTGCATTGTCTTCCGTGATTCACAGATGAACCCATTGGAACCACTGCAAAGAGCCTTCCTGGAAAACATCCAGAAATTAAAAGGTGCAAACAAGCTGCCTAATACCCTTGC
Organism: Ursus arctos; assembly: GCF_023065955.2. NCBI lineage: Eukaryota > Metazoa > Chordata > Mammalia > Carnivora > Ursidae > Ursus > Ursus arctos. The sequence goes on along the minus strand of NW_026622863.1, from coordinate 31,123,136 downwards.
GTAGACTGAATTCTTATGAAGAAAATAAAGTTTATTGTCTGGAAAGAGAGAAAGCATGAGGAAAGCACTAAAGCAATGGAGGTGAACAATTAGACAGATGTTCGCTTAAGGAAATAAAGAGAACAGAAGAAGCCATCACCGAGAAATGTTACGAGAATCCTGACAAGTCGGCACCACATCAAGGGCACGAGTAAAGTGAAAGCCATCGAAGCTGAGGCTGTGCAACTTCCCACTAACTGCTGACCTTGCGGAACCGGCCTGCAGGTGAGGTGGCTCGTAGCAAAGGCAAATTGCGCTGCTCCTTTTAATAAGTCTTTAAGTTCTTCTCAAAAATGAGCTGCAGACTGTAATTCATGAACACAGAGTGCTGCGTTTCTTATTCTAAATAATACTGCCCCCCCAAAAAAAAGCAAAAAAAGAAATTTCATATGCCCATGTCTGCACATTGGTAAATGCCCCCCCCCCTTTTTTTTTAGATCTACAATGAATAAAGCACAGACTCTTTCAGAAATGCACTGGGCTGCTGCTATTCCTGCCCTGACTGGCTCCAGCAGGAGGAGAAAGGACAGAAAGGTGACTACTGATTGAACCCCTAGTGCCACCGCTGCTAGGTGATTTATCCTCATTGAGGGATTCAGTGGACTGTGTCTCCCTCTTCCCTTGGACCCTAGAAGGCTCTTAGGGACTCTTCAGCCCACATGAAGGATCTACTCACAAATGGAAAAATATCTTAGGGCCAAGATATTTGGATGGAGCCTTACCCCATGATTTACCCGGTTTTCTGGCTTCTTTTTCTCTTCTGATTTTATACATGGATCTTACCTAAGCCATCTCAAATCCTCTTTGCAAAAGGGCATGAAGTTTGCCTAGGTTGATGACGGAACAGAAAGATGGAAAAAGGAACAATTAGTTCATGGGCTGGCAGGCTGGCTGGCTGGATAGGTTGACCACAGACACAAAGAAGGAGGGAAAACAGGCCTTATTTTACTTAATCCCCACACAAAAGTCTTAGATGGTATTAACAGTTTACAAAAGAATAAATGGAAATAAATTACCCATTCTATTTTACTTCTAAGACTGTTTTTTTTAAGACTGCTTTTCAATGAAGTGAAGGAAGTAAAAACAAACTAATCTTTAAAGAATAAAATAAACTAAAAGCTACTGTTATAATTGATCTCTTTTGTACATTCCTGTCCAATTCCTTTATGGGGTGGACACTCAACCACCAACCAATCCAAAAAGATCAATCTACTCTGCCAGGCACTAGGAGGATGCAAAAGAAATTTAAGATCCAGGCATTCTTTAAGAGGCATATATATTGTGGGGGTACTGTGGTAGGCAAGATAATGCCCCCAACCAAAGATGCCCACGTCCTAACCCCTGGAACCCATGAGTATTTTAGGTTACATAGCAAAATAACTAAGGTTGCACATAGAATTAAATTTGCTAATTAGCCAACTTTACAACAGGGAGATTTGCCTGTATTATCGGGGTGGGCTCAATGTAATCACAGGGATCCTTAAAGATAGGGGCAGAAGAGAGAGAACTGGGGAGGTGGCAGTTTGAGAAGGACTTGACCGGCCACTGCTGACCTTGAAGACACAGGAAGAGGCCAGGAGCCAAGGAATGCAGGCAGCCTCTACAAGGCAGAAAGGGCAAAGACATAGATTCTTCCCTTGAGCCTCCAGAAAGCAATGCAGATCCACTGACATTGGTTTTAGCCCACTGATCTCCATTCTGACCTCTGGCCTCCTGAGCTTTAACATTATAACTCTGTGTTGCTTTAAGCCATTGTGAAAATTTGGTACAGCAGAAACAGGAAAGGAATACAGTTATACATTTTTAATGGGAGATTTCACATTGCCATTCCAAATTCCTGGCTCTTCTTGAAAAATGAAGACAGAGCAACACCCGGCCCGCAGGCTCAGGTCTTGACAATAGGTGGGCTGAGTCACGACTGTCCTTGAGATAACCCTCCCATCCACCACAATCCCCACAGCTCTCTGCGATGTCCCTGACTCCAACGCTGTGGCTCACGATGAGCTGATCCACCAGACATTTGAGTTTTGGCCCCACGGTCTAAGTTTTAGGAGATTAAAAACAAACAAACAAAGACAGGCACAGATAAGCGGGACTAATATTCACCAGGTACGTACAGTTTAGAGCCCTCATCTGTTCTGGTAAGTCAGGACCCATGCCATCAAAGTCGGTGGAATATTTTGAGTAGAAGCAGAAGCAGAATACTTCTTGGAACATTCCTGCTTCTTCAAACACTCTTGAAACAGACATGCCTCTCAACCTCTCCTAGTAGCTTGTACGCTATCCCCCCATGAGCCAGGCAGGGTTTTATGCCCACATTTTTGGCTAAACTGAGGCAGCCAGGCATCCTGCAGCTTCTTACATCTCCACAACAGCTTGACAACGTGTGCTTGTTTCCCCAGAATTATTCTCAATCCTCCTGAACTCTGGTGGCACAAAAATGTAAAGGGTTTAAAGAAAAGGCCTATGGGGGCTGTACCTCAGCCTCTGCATGTTGTAACTGGGGAGGAATCTTTGTTGGGGTGTGGATGACTCCTCCTCACTGCTCCCCTTGGTGTGGGGACCCTATCGATGGCAACCCTGGGGTGCTTGAAACACGTCTCTCATACTTAAATGGCCCACACAAAGGCCTGAAGGCTTACTTCACACCATTTAAAAACATGAACACTTGCAAGGGGCAACCATCAGCTCAACTACCAGCTCAGCCTCCAGGATTTTATGAGGACAATGTCTTCTTTTCCCACATGAAACAAAGTAAATTCAACAGAAATCGCTCCAAATGGCCTGAACAGTCTTCAGAATTGGAAAGAAGAAAGAAGAAAAAATCTCTCACTGGACTCAGTCCACACTTTGGTTTATAAAACAAAATGGGCCTAACTCGTAACTTGCAACAGAGATGCAAGTCACTGAAAATGAGGGAAGAGCATCCATAAGGAGAAACCGAGGCAATCCCAAATACTGGCAAGTTCTCACTCACTAAAATGTTGTTCAATGAGTATGTGGTGTCTTCTTAAACTATAGAAAATGAGCTCACTATCAAGCCACATCCTCCATCCCAGTGATTTCTAAACCACACACCCCTGAACATTGGCCAGAGAGGTTAGCAGATGCCTTCCTGCCAAATTTGAAAGAAAAAAGAAAAAAAAAAAAAAAAAGCTCCGAAACATTGAAATAACACACCCACTTGAGGGAGGTGGGCATGTATTCTGGCAAATCAGAAGTTCCAAGAAGGCATACAGTAAAGCAACGGCTTTAACTCTGCTCTATGTAGCTTTGCCCAAACTCATCCAATTGCAGAACTCATTTTTCAAATAGCATCGTTCTACAAAATCCAAACCCCCTTCTCCGCTTCCTATTTTAAAAGTTTAAACAGTCATTTGTGTTTATGTGAATTCTCCACCCTATGCTTTTGTGGGTTTCTCTCTTGAACATTCTCAATATTTTTCCAGTAGCAGCAATGCATATATTAATGACACTTCTAGTAATAATAATAGTGTTACTATGCTACTAATGTACTAAATCAGAACTAATCAATTTATCATGCTTTCATAGAGGAGAACACTCAGGCACAGGAATGCTAGAGGAAGCTCACCCCACTAGTTAAGAGGCTGCCAAGGCCAGCCTCTAACCACCATGTGATTCTGTCCACTTAGGCACATTCTCAAAGGACACCCCAGTTCCTGAACTATGGCTCCCCAACAAGAGTGTGCACCACAACATATTTCTGGACTCCAATCACTAAGATCCTAATTCAGAAACTAAAGGGTGATCAGAACCCTCAAAACCTTCTTGTACAGAATTTTACAGGTAATAATTCTAAAGCAGGAGCATCTCTGAAAACACCTGGCATTTACATCCTGGCATTGTACTGTATGGGAATGAAGGGGGCATTACTACAGGGGCGACCTTATAGACTACTTAAAAAAAAATTTTTTTTTTAATCATTCATCCAATAAACCACATGAAAAGGTGCTACATGTGATCAGCCATCAAGGAAATCCAAATCAAAACCACAATGTGATATCACTTCACAATAAAATGACAACAATCAAAAAGAGAGACACTAACAAGTGTTGGTGAGGATGTGGAGATACTAGAATGCCCCTGCACTGCTTACAGGAAAGTAAAATGGTGCAGCTGCTGTGGAAATAGTCTGGCAGTTTCTCAAATGTCCAAACACAGAGTTATATGTGATCCAGTAACTGCACTCCCAGATTTTATATCCAAAGGAAAGAAAAGCATATGTCCACACAAAAATACAACAAACAGCATTATTCATACTGGCCAAAAAGTGGAAACAATCCAAAAGTACATGAACTGAATGGATAAATGCAATGTGGTATGTCCATACAATGGAATCATATTTGACAATTAAAAAAAAAAAATGCTACAACATGAATGAATCCTGAAAACAATCTGCTACGTGAAAGAAACCAAACACAAAAGGCTACATGGCAAGTGACTCCATTTATACGAAAAGGCCAGAATAGGTAAACCTACAGAGAGGGTTGCCTAGGGCTGAGGTGAGGGAACAGAGGGCACCAGGGAAAGGTACCAGTTGAGGGATATGCGGTTTCTTTGGGGGATAATGAAAATGTTCTAAAAATGACTGTGGGTATGGTCGGAATACACTAAAAGCTACCAAATTGCACATTTTAAATAGGTAAAGTGTACGGTACATAGATTATATCTCAATAAACTAGTTTGAAAAATAATGCACCAATGTCTGCACTTCAAGAATTCTCAGTAACAAATCATTTGGGACAAACCTCACAGCTGCTGAAACTATATCATGTGATAGCCAGGACTCTGATGAGATTGTGGAAGTGGGAAAATTATGGTATATGCATATGAAAGACTATTCTGTAGCCACTGAAGAACATGCTAAGAAAAATTTAAGAGCAGGGGAAAATGTTTGCAACTTATCACTAAATTCAATAAAAAGCAGGCTACAAAAAATATATGGTGCAATCTTATTTGGCTTCAAATTGTGCATAAGCTAGCATATATATTATGTGGGTATTTATATAATACATAGAATAGTAAAAAACTCACTTCTGTGACACAGACCAAAATGATAACAGGGGTTATTTCTGAGCCCGGGGGGGGGGGGGGGAAATCAATAGGACTCAAAGTTGGGATTCACTGTTTTCCAATCACTGGACTTCCTGGAATTATTTCTATGCCGTATCTGTTACCCCTAGGCATTACTATTTCATCTATGACACGTGCACAGCAAGCATATTTTCAGTCACCAGAAACAACTGCAAATTTGGGTTGGCTGACGGAAAATCTGTGAAGGGTGAAGAAATGTCAGAAGTGCATGCCACCAGGACTCATGCCACTCCAGAACTAAGAGGGGGCAAGATCCGGCAAGACTGTGAAGGGAGCCTACAGAGCCCCAGGGGCCATATCAGGACAATAAATGCAGTGTGATCATCTGATCATCTGAGCACAGTCTCGTTGGGGTGGGGGTGTTGGGAATGAGTGAGATAAGAATACAGATGCCTCCTGAAGACTACCATATCCTCATGTAAATTTTAGGCAGTAGTATCTGCTATAGCTTCATCTCTAGCTGTTATAGGCTCAGTTGTGTCCCCCCAGATTCATATGATGAAATCCTAACCGCCGCTACCTCACAATGTGACTATACTTGGAGGTAGGGCCTTTAAAGAGATGATTAAGTTAAAACGAGCCCATTAGGGCGGTCACTACTCCAAACTGACTGATGTCCTTTTAAGAAGAGGAAGTTTGGACACCGAGAGACACCAGCGATATGCACAAGGAGGAAAGATAATGTGGGGCCACAGCAGGGAGGTGGGTGTCTACAAGTCAAGCAGAGAGGCCTCAGAAGAAACCAGACCTGCTGACAGCTTTATCTTGGACTTATGGCTTCCAGAACTGAGACAATAAATCTCTGTTGCTTAAGCCATTCAGTCTGTGGGACGTTGTTATGGCAGGCCTAGAAAACCAACACGCCCACTTCAACCCACACCATGACCCAGGCCCAGCCTTCTGCTTTCCTCTTCTGCTGCTTTGCACGGTTTCTCTAATTTCTGTCTCTACTAACTCATTAATTAGCACCACAACACATGCACACACACACACACACACACCAGAAACAAACCTTTCTTTTGCTCTTAGATTTGGGTCATAGACCCCAGACCCTCTGTCCCAATTCTCCAATCTAGACATCAGTGTATCTCTGGGTTAATCTACGTCTGTGACTGTTCCCCTATGCCCTTCCTATTGCCAACAAACCTATCCTCCAACCCTAGCTCCTTGCATCTTCTGTTAGGATGGCTCTTTGCCACCATCCTTTCCTGGATATAAGTTACATTACAGGGGCTGCTCCAGCTGCAGGCAACCTTTTCAGAGTTGGGGCTTCTCTACCTAGTATCCCCTTCGGTATGGGCATAGTACATAAGGTCTCTTGGGCTTGTGCCTTGCTAAGATGAAACACAGCTATGGCACCGAAGCAAAGACATTTTCAAGCGGTCTCTAGACCTTAGGGGCTTTGGCCTTGTTCCCATTGCAGAGCCATAATAAAAGAACAATTTCCAAGTCTGAGTGAAACTAGACTTGAGCTTTGCGGGTTATGGGATGAAAGCAGAAAGGTATATTTTTTAAATAGAAAGTTTTATATTCCTTTAAAACTTGGACATGATTTTAAGAGAGTCTTATTCTTGTCCTTTTGGGTAAGCTTTCACACTGCTCAATGGAATGAGACCATAATCCATATTGTTTTATGGGGAATCCGCTTTTAAGATATGTACAACATTTAAGGAACATTAAGGAAAGGTGGAAACTGAATTCCTTCCAGGAAAGCTTTAACAGGAGATAAGAAAAAAGACCATAGGTTAGAAATATTTCCAAAATGATAATCAGAAATTGCGAGGCCAACTGTTTAGTAGCCTCATGAATTGCAGCATGAATTATTCTTGTAGACCTTTAATAAGATAGTAATGCAATTAATTTCCAAGGAAGATAAAAGCGAAGCACATTTTTGACAATCTGGAGAATACAAGTTCATTTATTCATTAGATGAGTATTTACCCAGTGTCTACTTAGCTTGGCACTGGGAAGGATACAGAGATGCACAACCCTGGGCAGCCCATGAGTATGGACAAGGTGAGAGGGGGTGGAGGAGGTGTGGGCAAGGATAATATGATGACATTGGGGAGGGGGGTGTTGGTGAGAAGGGGGAGGACAAGATAGCTTTGTGACCTTGCAGATGATACTTGCAGGTGTGAATAATCTGGGAGTAACAAGCTAGACAGAGATATCCAGAAATGGGCATTATCACTATGGGAGTCAGAATGATGGCTGAAATTCTGGGAGAGGGTTTGATCTCCAGGGTAAAGAGTACAGGCAACAAGAAAAGATCAATACCAGAATTGTGAGGGATGATGAATTTAAATGGTGGGAACAGAAAACGGAGCCGGTAATAAGCAGGCAGGAATGATTAAAAAGGCAAGTGTCAGTAGAGATGCAGCGTGATTGTGGAGATGGTGGCACAACTGTGCAAATACACTGAACACCATTCAGTGGGTGAATCATACGTATGTGACTTATATCTCAATAACATTGTTACCCTGACCAAAAAAGGGGGGAGGGGAGAAGATATGGCCAATAAGCATATTTCTGATGTTCAACATCATTAGTCATCGTTAGTGATTTATTATACAAAATAAACTAAAACCACAATATACCACTACATACCCATATGGAAAACTAAAAACACTAACGATATCAAGCATCATTCAGTATGCAAAGGAACTGAAATCTGCCAAGAACGTGAAATGGTCCAAGACACTGGGCAAAGGCTTGCCAGCCTCTGAAACGTTAAACATAGTGGTACTACTGATCACTTGTTCTACTCCAGAGAATCATCCCAAAAGAACTGAAGACATACATATGCACAAAACTCTGTGTGTGTGTGTGTGTGTGTGTGTGTGTGTGTGTTTGTGTGTGTGTGAATATTCACAGTGGCTTTATTCAAATTCATATCCATGTACAATTGCTGAATATTAGAAACAATCCAAATGTCTATCAATAGGTAATTAGATAAACAAAATGTCAGGCCTTCAAACAATGGAATGCTACTCAGCCCTGAAAAAGATGAGCTACCAATAAATGCAACAGCATGGGTGAATCACAAACTCATAATGTTGAGTGAAAGAAGCCAGATGCAGCATACATAACTGTGTGATTTCATTTATATAAAATCCTAGGAAATGCAAATTAATCAACAGGACAAAAAACAGGTGATTTTCCATAGCCAGCACTATCTGGACTCTACAATGGCATGGATAGCAAGATAGCTCAAGAAATCTTTGTGGGGTGATGGCAATGGTCTATTCCTTGACTGTAGTGGCAGTGAAGCAAGCAAGCAAGCAAAAGGCATGCGGCAAATGCCTCAACTTTTTCCTTTAAAAATTATCAAAGTGACATCCACGGGTGCCTGGGTGGCTCAGTTGGTTAAGCATCTGTTTTCAGCTCAGGTCATGATCCCAGGATCCTGGGATCAAGCCCCATGTCAGGCTCCCTGCTCAGTGGAGAATCTGCGCCCTCTCCCTCTGCCCCTCCCCCTGTTTGTGTGCTCTCTCTCTCTGAAATAAATAAATTCTTTAAGAAAAAATAAAAGTAAAAATAAAAATTATTAAAGTGACATCTAAATGGTCCATCCTGCTTTCAGAATTAATAAAAACATTATTAATGGCCACCTCTGAGTGCCTACCTGTATCACAAACTATATAAGGGACTTCCATACGTTATCTCATTTAATTCCAGCAATCTCATAAGGTTAAAATCCCCCATTTACAGCTGAGTAATATAATGTCCAGGAGGTTTGCTTCCTTGAGATTCCACAAAAGTTCTGGGGTTCTGATGTCAACATTCTCTAGACTTCAACTCACTGCCTTTTAACTAGTTGATTGCTAAGATATCAATATGAGCAGTAACAGTGATAGCAAACTTTTACGGGGTTAACCACATGCCAGACAATCTCCTAAGTACTCCAAGTACATCACACCGTGTATTTTCCACAACCACCTTGTGAGGTGAAACTATTATTAATCCCCTTTTCCACCTGGGGAAACGGGAGCTCCAAGAAGATAAGTGACTTTGCAGAGATCCCACAATGAGTAAGTAACAAGGTCAAGACTGCGACCCCAGAGCCCATGTTCATCAGATCAACTTCAGAGAGGTCTTAAGAAGTTTTCTTTGCATCTCAACATTAGTTAGAATTTTATGTGCTTTTATCCATTATAAATAAGAAAAAAGTAAAGGAGAGTAAAGCTGTATCAGATCCAAATACCAAGTGAGTTGGGAAGCTGGGATAGGAATCCTTTTCACTCACACAGTGCTTTTCAAATGAGTACAAAGAACAGGTAAGTGCCCAGGATATAGGTACTCATTAAAAAGTGGGGTCCCCTTCATGCAGGCTGCATCTAAGGACATAGGGTAGTAGTAGCCCATGCTCTGCTGACTCCTAATAATGGTAAAGCCAAAAGATGTTTGGGGGCAGGGGGGGGCGGCATTTTCTGCATTCATTTGAATAAAGCCCAGTAAACATTCAGTCACCTAGACAGAAACATAGGAGAATGGGTTCATTTGGGTAATCCAATCATCCTTGCTGGAAATTACTCAAAAAAAGACATCATGGGGGCGCCTGGGTGACACAGCGGTTAAGCGTCTGCCTTCGGCTCAGGGCGTGATCCCGGCATTATGGGATCGAGCCCCACATCAGGCTCCTCCGCTATGAGCCTGCTTCTTCCTCTCCCACTCCCCTGCTTGTGTTCCCTCTCTCACTGGCTGTCTCTAACACTGTCGGATAAATAAATAAAATCTTTAAAAAAAAAAAAAAGACATCATGAGCTGGGTTTATACGGCATATTTCTTTAAGCAAGTACCTTTTGAAAAAAAATACAAAATTAATAAATGCAGATTTTAGAAAAATTAAGCAGGGAGTCCCATCACTTACCAGACCACAAAGAAATGCTCATCACCAGAAGTCCTCTGAGCCCAGCATATTTATTCATCATCCTGTCAAAATATTGCCATTCATTCATAAATAAAAGCCAGTCTCGCCTGCACCTGGCTGAGGATTCTGTTCGGTCTGGTGAAATGCACTAATTGCACACCTTCTCCCTCTGCCCTTAGGATGATCCACTTGACAGTGGTGAGGAACAATAATGATGGAGTTCCAGAAAATTTCTTGATAGTGGAGGGAAAAAAGGTGGGGGTGACATGGGAGGAAGAAGCATGTATGAGAGGGAAGAAAAGAGTAAGTAAGGAAGGCAAAGAGAGAAGAAAAAAGTAGGGAACCTGACATAGACTTCTGTGCTCAAACCAGCATGTTCAACGTGGTCACCATCATCATGACATCATCATCATTCTTAGCAAAAAGAAAACTTTCAAAAGCCAAAATAAATGCCATACCATTATTAAAGCAGTTTAATGACAGTTTACAACAAACCACTCCTTTCTCTGTTAGTATGCTTAACCAAAGAGATACAGCTCTTTGGTCTTAAATCTTGGAATCCAAAGGTTATATCCTACCTAAATGACCAATAAATAGGCCCTTAGCTGGGTGCATATTCACACACAGATCCACTAAACCCCTGTCCAGGAAGCCACATTTGCATGTCCTGTCCCTTTAAAGATTTGCTTCCCTTCAGTACCTGCACTAGATTTGCCATTATGAAAACTCAAGGGGGCTGCACCCAAAAGCATTAAGACCCCGCTCAGGGCACTGCTTTACACAATGAGATGCAAGGAATCTGAAAACAAGGGATATACATCATCAGGTCCCACCAAAAATGGTGCCTGTTGACAGCAGGCCGTCAGTGATTGATTGAGAATTAATATGGAAATGGAAGTTTGAGAAAAATGAGGACCTGCGCACCGACCGTTTAATGTGCCTAGAAGCAAGTATCCAAGGGAAGTGGCTGTGGATTATGAATTAGTTTACTCAATCAACAAGGCATCATGGGTGACAGGCAACTTGATGAAAGCTAAGGACACGCACATGAAGAGGATTCTCCACACTGAGCGCACTCTGAGGGCACAGAGAGGACACCCAGAAGGCACACGGGGGCCACGGGGCCATTCTACAACCCACGGTGACTTGTTTTCAGATATCAGTTCAAACCCGAAGAATAGGAAGCAGTGGGGCTAGCCCTGGAATGCAAGTGAATTCAATGAACTCAATAAAAAGCCAAAAAACAAAATCTGGGATGCTAGAAAGCAGGTGGACAACTCTTAAGTGATTTAACAAACAAGAAAGCGGAGTCTTAAGCTACAGGGAACAGCCGACAGAACAGAACATAGCCTTCATAGCACAGAACCACCGAAGGCTCAGAAGCTGGTGGAGGCTCGTACTTCTGCAGGTGGAAGATTTCTGCTCTCAGCCGAATGGAGCTTGGTCTTTCCTAACCTTAGAGAAAATACAAGTTTATTCCCTGAAAAGAATATAAACCATTGAGAAGAGTGGTACTACACTGAAAACAAAGATTAGTGAAATGCTTATATACTGAACTCTGAGACTCAGCCCTCTTCCCTCACTTGGCTCCCAGAACTCTGGCAGCCAAAACTGTGGCCTCCCCAAAGAGAGTACTGGAAAATTATTCTCCAGGCAATTCAGCAGGCCAACAGGAAGAATCTAAAGATTCAAACACAGTGATTTCTACAACGAAGAGTCTAGCCAGATCACCCATCAGTGGAATCCATAGTTAATCAGCTCTTCCCATGTGCTTAGAGTTGCCAGCAAATTTTGGGTCCTAGTCTTAAGCACAAATAGACATCTGCAGACAGAACACCAAGGCAAAGACTTTATCATCACAGACAGTGACCAAAACAAACAATTAAAAGCAATTTTGAGGAGACAGAAGCTATATAGAGAGAAGAAAACCTAAAGCAATTATTAATATCAGATGTAAGAAAGTAAACTTCATCAATGAAACTAGAATGCTACTAAACAACAGGGAATTTTAGGAAAATCAACCAAACACACACACACACACACACACACACACACACACACACACGTTCAGAAATTTAAATTACGCCAGCAGAAATGAAAAACTCATGGGAAAGTTAGAAGAAATCTCCTAGAAAGTAGCACCAAAGGCAAAGATGAAATATAGCAGAGAAAAATAAATATGAAACAGCCTGGGAGGTCAAAGACTGAATAACAAAAGTTCTTTAAAAAGAAAACAGCAAGGGGCATCTGGGTGGCTCAGTCAGTTAAGTGTCTGCCTTCAGCTCAGGTCATGATCCCAGGGTCCAGGAATTGAGTCCCACATTGGGCTCCCTGCTCAGCGGAGAGTCTGCTTCACCCTGGGCTCCTACCCCCTGCTCGTGATCTCCCTCTCTTTCTCACTCTCTCTCTCTCTCAAATAAATAAAGAAAATCTTAAAAAAAAAAAAAAAAAAAAAAAGGAAAGAAAAGAAAAGAAAAGAAAGAAAACAGTAAGGAGTGCCTGGGTGTCTCAGCTGGTTAAGTTCCCAGCTCAGGTATTCAACTCAGGGTTGGGAGAAGGAGCCTTGCGACAGGCTCCATGCTGGGCATGGAGCCTCCTTAAGATTCTCTCCTTCTGTCCCTCCCTTACATGTGCATGCTTTCTGAGGAGAGGGGAGGGGAGGGGAGGGGAAAAAAAAAAAAAAGAAAGGAAAAAAAAAGACAGGGTTCAGTGGGGAGAAATCATCAATGAAATATTTAAAGAAAATTTCATACGACTAAAGGACATGTGTTTCAAGATTGAAAGATCCCACTGAGTGACCAGTACAAGGGTAAAAAACAGACTCATATCACAGCATATTATGGAAAATTGAAAAACAGTGAGGACAGAGAGAGCATCTTTTTTGGGGCTTTTATTTCCTATTTGGAGAATACCAAAGGGTGGAAGATATGCCTCCCTTAGTACTTTCAAAAGAAAAACACAGAGAAATAAAGACTGAATATCAAATGGCTTTATACTTTCCAAGAGCAACACTAAAAGCTACAAACCATTAGAGTAATGCCTTAAAACCGAGAAGACAAATTGATTATAAATCTATGATTCAATACCTAGCTAAACAATAAATAAAATGAAGGCTGCAATTAAAACCTTTTGAAACACAAAAGTTTCCAAAAATATAGGTATGCATATATCCCATGCTCCTTTTTCAGAAAGCCACTGGAGGAAGTGCTCCTACAAAACAAGAAGCAAACGAAAACAACAGAAGACATGAAACAGGAACTCAAACTCAGGACAAAGGTTACTGGATTTTCCAGGATCTAGAACGTAACAGCAGCTCTCTTTAGAACCACAGGAAAGCATTCTTGTGCATCAGATACAGAGCCCAACCAGCCCAAATTGTTGGTCAGAAGACTCTAGGAGAGATTTTTTTCAACATGACACTAATGGAATACTTGCTATGTTCTGAACCTTTCGAAAAGAGATTTTTGCAGTCAGATGAGAATCTGAGGTTGAAGTGCTGACAGATAAATAAGAAACTAAGCAAACGAGAATATAAGTATTAACTCCAGGGAAGAAAAGATTGTGTAGGAAAGAAAAAGTAATCTTGGCATGCTATTTGGCTTAGCAGTGAATATACTTGCATATTCACGACAACATAAATACTGAATTGTCTGCTTAAAAAAATCATGATAGACTCTAATGAAAGGTTGTAGAAGGCAAAAGATACACCTTGACTCAGAGGTGTGAGGATGAAGGAAAGCCAAAGTTTCTTTTTTGTTACTGGAAAGCCCACAGGCAGCATCTAAAACTAGAAAATCAAGAAGTAGCCATGTAAGTGTGGTTAAAGCTACACATAGAAAAACCAAATGAATCCATGAAAAAACAAGCAAGAGATGAAGAGACGGAGTTGGTGTTAAGGAATGCTTTAACTTATTATATAAAAGGCTAACAGAATTTACCTGATTGATTCAAAATCGTGCGCATGTATAATTTTTACAAAAAGAAGAAAAAGGAAACAAAGAAGGGAGCAGAAAGAACAAATAACAGAGCAAAATGGAGGGGGGGATGAAAGTCGAAAAGACAAAAAGGGATGAGGGAAGAAAACAAAGTGGGAAACAGTAAGTTCACAGACAATCACACAGTAGGCTTGAATTACGACAGATTCCAATCTGAACTCCTAACCCTCTCTGTTTTCTAGAATGGATTCATGATAGATTATGAGGGTATTATGACCCTATGTCCAATGCAAAAAAAATATTTTCTGGAGGAAAGGGCACTTAAAAAAAATAATTCTCTTCAATGAAAGCTTCTCTGGTCCTTTGTAGGAACTACAGAAGGTCTCTGTAAGAATATTCTACAATAATATTTTATGTGTTCTTAACTCCTTTAAGGTAACAATAATAAAACAATTTAAAATAAAGTCATTTTATCCCCCACAGGGAAGAAAAACACAACACAAACTTGCAGTGATAAAACTGCTCACTATTTTTATGACTGGGGAAAACAACAACTTTGTCTCCATGGATGAAGCAAACGATCCAAACTCCAAGGAGCTAGAAATCCGTCAGGCCACTGGTGTGTATCACTGTCTGCTCACCAGGCAGTGTTAGGCAAGCAATAAAAATTGGGTTTTTCTGTGAGATTATAAATTTGTGCGCTGCTTTTCTTTTTTTTTTTTTTTTTTAATGATTTTTTATTATATTATGTTAGTCACCATACAGTACATCCCCGGTTTCTGATGTAAGGCTCGATGATTCATTAGTTGTGTATAACACCCAGTGCACCATGCAATACGTACCCTCCTTACTACCCATCACCGGTCTATCCCATTCCCCCACCCCACTCCCCTCTGAAGTCCTCAGTTTGTTTCTCATAGTCCATAGTCTCTCATGTTTCATTCCCCCTTCTGATTACCCCCCCTTTCTTTATCCCTTTCTTCCCCTACCCATCATCCTAGTTCTTATGTTCCATAGATGAGAGAAATCATATGATAGTTGTCTTTCTCTGCTTGACTTATTTCACTTAGCATTATCTCCTCCAGTGCTGTCCATGTTGTAGCAAATGTTGAGAACTCGTTCTTTCTGATAGCTGAGTAATATTCCATTGTATATATGGACCACAACTTCTTAATCCAGTCATCTGTTGAAGGGCATCTCGGCTCCTTCCACAATTTAGCTATTGTGGACATTGCTGCTATGAACATTGGGGTGCATATGGCCCTTCTCTTCACTACGTCTGTATCTTTGGGGTAAATACCCAGTAGTGCAATGGCTGGATCATAGGGTGCTGCTTTTCTTTTTAATTCACAAAAGTAAATTATTTAACATTTTGTTTACATAGGAGAATCCAACAGTAATAAGTACACTATGTGAATTCAAAACGACCTATATTATTAGCCATCCCTCCTTTCTAGAAAGCTTTGATCTCTGTCATTTTGGATAAAAATAATTTTATATATATTTAAAATGAAAAAAACAAACAAACAAAACACACTGACACCCTCATCAACTTGGTTGCTGGGTGACCTGATGTAGCTAGCATCTGGCAAGATCTCTGAGGTAGACCCCAGCAAGAAGCAGGAGGGCAGAGAGAGAGAAGGCACTTAATGTACAGAGGGGGGCACTTCTTTACCAATTCCACCTTAAGGACCGAGACTGGTGACATGGGCCTCAGCTCCTTCCCTATGAAACGAAGGAACGGGAAAGATCTTAGCCAAGAAACTCTAGCTTCAGGATTCAATTACAATTGCTAGAGGCATCTTGAAGTATGTCGATACCTTGTTCTGAGCATTGAGATGCTCCAGCCTGCAGTCTTAATTCTCAAAAGGACATCACTAGGGGACATGGTGACATGAATAGATGTAGCTTTTTTATTATTTAAGATTTATTTATTTATTTACTTATTTGAGAGGGGGAACTGGTGAGCAGGGGGAGGGGCAAAGGGAGAGAGAGAATCCTCACACAGATTCCTGGCTGAGCATGGAGCCCAACGTGGGGCTGAATCTCACAACCCTGAGATCATGACCTGAGCCAAAAGCAAGAGTCAGATGCTTAACTGAATGAGCCACCCAGGTGCCCCAACATGAATAGATGGAGCTTTAAAAAACACTTTCCGGGAGATTTTTAGGACAGTAAAACTATGCTATATGAAACTCTAGAGCTGGGTACATGTCATCATGCCTATGTCAAGACCATGGAATGGATCACACTAACAGTGAACCTTAATGTAAACTATGGACTATAGTTAATACTGTATCAATATTGTTTTATTAGTAATAACAAATGTGCCACACTAATGAGAGATGTTAATAATAGGGGAAATACTGTTTGTGTGTTGGGGAGGGTGTGAGGTAAGTATATGGAACTCAGTGTACCACCTGCTTAATTATTTTGTAAATCTAAAATTGTACTTAAAAAAAAATTCAACATAGGCTCTCCAGGATTTCTATAGGCTCCCAACCTTATTACCATACTTAATAGACTTGATAAAAGATAAAGTCTTATACAGATTATCAACTGGCTGCATGCCACAAACATGTTTTCTTTGAATTGTAGGGTTTTGTTTAAAAAAAAATTAGTTGTCATTAATTTAACCTCAGGAAATATCATTTAAAAAAGCCAGACTATTCTGGTCTCTAGTTAAAAAAAAAAAAATCAGAAATCATTCCCTAATGCAAACAGGTGGCTGGAGCTGAGTGGCCCTTACCTCTCAAACAGCAGGTCAGATTGTGGCCCTTAGTTTAACACAGGTCCTCATCACTCCCTACTGTCTTCCACAAGTTCCCTTTGATCACTGTGTTATCTGCCTGGCAACTGCAAGCTATGCATTTCATTGGCCAGGACAAACAACATCACCATCACATAGATGCCTTCTAGAAATGCAAATTCTTGGGCCTCATCTCAGTCCCACAGAATGTGAACTGCAGGTTCTCAAACATGAGCATGTATCAGAATCCCCTGGAGAGCTTGTTACAACTCAGATAACACAGGGCTTCACTCCCATTTCTCCCCTCTCCCTAGACTCCACCAAACTCCAGCTTCTGATTCAGGAGGTCTGGAACTAGGCCTGAAAACTTTAATTCTAACAAGCTACCAGGTGATGCTGATGCCATGGGCCTAAGGACTCCATGGAGAACTAGTTTCCATTTCTAGGTATGTTATAAATGAACCTCAACTTCAACTTTTGCTTCTCTTTCTCACAAAAGAAAAAAAAAAAAAAAAGGTTGGCCTCTTCTCAATGTAATTTTCTTCATCTTGTTTGACATGATCATGATTTTTTTTTTGGAGGGATTTTCCATTTTCCTGGTGGGTGGTTTTAGTTCTTTGGAAATCTCTCCCATATGGGTGAGCATTTTGTTTAGTTAGCTATTTAAAAACAATGTGGCTTTTTCTCTGTGGAAACTGGGTCATTTAAATTAATTCTTGGATTTATAATACATATAATTAGTTTCAAACAATATACAACTCTATGCTCTGTTTGGGAATATCTTGATTACACAAATGTGAAAATAATTGAACAGAATGATGGTGAGAAAAGAGCATAAAAGAATCCCCCGTTTCTGATATTTTTTTGCCATTAGGCTATGAATTGTGTGACACCTAACCAAAAGTGCTTGCTGTATTTTTAATGGTTCACCCATAGCTCAGAGTAAAGTCTGAACTATTTGTTGTTCGCTGTTGTTATATTCTGTTCCAAGGTTCATAATTTGAAAATCGACTTTGGGGACTTTTTGCTCGGTCTATTAAAATGATTCATGTTGCATTCAACATAAATTGTGCATTCACAGAGGAGGGTGAGAGCCCGTATTCACAGCATAATAACTAAAGTGAATTTTGTACGAGCTGCAGTTTGTGGCAGCGATGTAGTATCATTTGTCTTAATTTTTCTTTGGCATTACATTAGGCGAGTGCATTTACATTTCCAGGTATGGCTAACCACTTTAAAAACTTTGTTTTTACAGCGTGAGTAAAGGGGGAATCAAATCTGCATGTTTATGTGATGTAACATCAAATAATGCCGTTTTACTGTCTGGAGTACGTGGGGATTTACATTCCATTTACCTGACTTCACAAAGGGAACTCGGGCTGATATGCAAAGTACATGAAATATTTACCACCAGTGGATCACGGGAGGCTTCTAAAAGAAAAAGAGGGGGAGGAGATAATACCTTTCTGCTAGTGCTGTGTTTTTCTTTCAGTAGTACAGTAACTAATTTCTTAAGTGGATTAGCCATTTAAAATTCAAATGCACCTCTAATAAAACCAAACTCCAAATAACTTAAACCAGAAGTTTAGGTCACATTTGCAGACCAGAGTTAACATTTGAAACTTGAATGTGTGTTTATGTATCTGATATCTATACATACACACACACACACATATGCCTCCTGCTCATGAAATATTTATTCTGGAGAACTGAGATGGAGTATTTCTACATTTCCATTAGTGTTACTTAAGATGCATATATGTTTGTGTATGTATTCATATATTTTTATCAGAAGAATTCTATAAATATGATGTACTGAATTCATTATTTCAGTTTGATGGAAAAAGTAAAAATAATATATCTTAAATTCTTTCTATTGAGTATATTTTTAGCAATCAAACTAAGTGTCAGTTCAGAGGAGATTATGCTCGCTAAACTGCAAAATTGTAATGCTTAGTAATAAGGTCATTTTTTTTAACATGAAAATGAAATTTTGAAAATTTAACACCTAAACAAAATATGGTATTTTTTTCCATGCTGCTGATTACATACAAGTGGAAAATCATCGTTGAAATGATTTTTTGTACTTTTACACAAAGGTTACAAGCAAAACAACATGGTTTCCGAGGATATGGTTAAAAGCATGGATAGTGGAGACGGGTCTGGGTTCGCATTCAGACTTCTACATTCTCTGAGCCTCGGTCTCTTCATCTATAAAATGGGGATAATAACATTCCCTACATCACCCATGAGAATGATGTCCGCCAAGTTCTGAATGCATAGGGCAAAAGCAACGCTTCCCGAATTAACACCAGTGAGCCTCATCAATCACAATGATCGCCATTATTATTAAACCCATAATGAAGGGGATAATTTGGGCAACCGTGGAATCATCACATCCGATCATAATGACATAGAGGAAAATCAACAGCTCATTAGCCACCAAAAAAATTAGTTTATCAGCCCATTTAATTGAACTATGTAAATACTTGGGATAGACGAATGGATGTGCTTCTACTTGAGTGAACAGAGTGGACCCAAATCTGATGAGCTCTCAGCGTTGCTCTAATACCCGTCTTTTAGCTTGTTAGCTCATTCACTCATTAAGCCCCTGCACAGCACAAGCCACTCTGCCCCAGATGGCAGAGAAGAAAACACCTGCCCTTGGCTTTAAGGAATTTGCGGTCTGTTGAGATGTTTCTTCCACTTTAACTCTCTAAAGAATTACCTGGGGAGGATTTTAGAAACGCACGATCAGACATTCTAAAACAGTAAGTCCACCTGGAGCCTGGAAGTCTATCTCGCTAACGAAGTGCCCAGGCTCTCTGGAAAAAGAGGTGGCAAACAAGGTTCATGGTAGGGGAAAGATACAAGCCAGGATGGAGGCGGGCACAAAGCAGGGTAGGGACCCAGGAGACCCAAACCTGAGTTGGCCTGGGGGACTCAAGGAAGGCTTCTCAGGAGCGAGGGTTTTGAGCTGAGCCTGGACAGATAAATAAAAGTCCAACCCCCTTACAGTACTAATGGCATTCCAAACCCTTTTCTTCCACTCTAACATAGTGCGGAAGGCAGAGCTTTGCAGTCAGAGCGCCTGCTGCAAATTCTAGCTCCACATGCTCCTTCTTGGTCAATTATGTAACCTCTCTTAAATCTTACCCTCTGTGAGGGGCACCGGCGTGGTTCAGTCGGTTAGACATCTGCCTTCGGCTCAGGTCATGATCTTGGGGTCCTCAGATCAAGCCCTGCATGAGGCTCCCTGATCAGTGGGGAGTCTGCTTGTCCCTCCCCCTATCCCCCTGCCCCTCCCCCTGCTTGTGCTCTCACGTGCTCTCTCTCAGATAAATAAAATCTTGGGGGCAAAAAAAGGTCTTAGTTTCTGTGTCTGTAAAAAGGAGATGATTTTAGTAGATATCTCGAAGGCTGTTGGGAGGATAAAGTAATGTGCACAAGCCTAGCACACAGTAGGCAGTTTATAAAATACTAGTAATATGGACAAACTAAAGTCCATGGAATGAGGGGCATTTATGGATGAGTATGTCAGAATCACAAAACCTCATTCCATTTCCATAGGCCTGTGTCATATATAGTCATTTTAGGCCCAATGCTCATGAATTTGGTACAATAAGCAGGGAGAGGCATATCATTTCCACTTTACACCGGGCTGCATGCGTCCAGCCCATTCATATCTGTCTTTGTACATGTTAGTCAAAAAGAATGAGCAATAACTGGTTATATGATGGAGACGATCTCCAAGGAATTTCACCTATGTGTAAACTAGAAAAAAGGACACTGGCATGAGATTTTGTAGATTAGTATATAACTGCTTTATTACCTGGTTACCCAACTGTTTTATTTGGAGGGAGAGGGCTTATAAGACTGAAAAAAGTCCAAAAATAATAAAAATTATGTTGATATTACCTTCACCCTTAGCTGTAGTTTGGGGAAGTGATAAGACCTCCAGCTAAACATTTTCCTTAATAACAAATGCCAAGAAACTTAAATATAAATAAGAAAACACTTTCTGTGATGATTTCTGCAACTGAAAAATATTTTAATTGCAGTAAAAAGCCCTTCCAAATTTCGGACACAAATCCAAATCAAACATATTCAGGGACTGTAGGTGTTAACAATAATACAGAGTCTGGAAAAAAAAAATCTATATTTTAATCTTTTTGGGGGCAGAAACAAATTATCTTATTTACTACATGAATGGTTTCCTCAATTTAACGCCAATCTTTAGCGTCAACTTCCACCTGTCTGAATAAACAGGCTGCACAAGAAAAGACTAGATTATTTAGATTATGAGGTAGTGTTTAAAAATAAACCGGAGAGATTACTTTACCTATATTGAAAATATGAATAACATGCATATCACCCGGGCTTACAAAAACCTCATTTTATTTTCTTCTGTTTCCAGGAGGAAGTTTGAAGAGTATACATGAAGTAGTAAATTAAATTCCTCTTTGAAGGTGAATGAAAGGAGGAAGGAGAATCTTTGAATTTTACTGACACGTTCAGAAAAAAGCACTCATATATAGTACGTACAAAGGCTGCTCCAAGTCTGTTTCACACTTGGTAACTGGGATGGAACATCTCATTGATAGTGAAATTTTCTCTCAGGACACACATTAATCTAGAATACTTCTTTTTTTTTTTTTTTCAAGATTTTATCTATTTATTTATTTGAGAGAGAGAGCGAGAGCCCAATGCTGGACTCAATCTCACGACCCTGAGATCACGACCTGAGCCGAAATCAAGGGTTGGATGCTTAACCGACGGAGTCACCCAGGTGCCCCTAATCTGGGATATTTTATATAGTGCTTTGTTTTGTGTAGAATCAGTTACTGTTTTTCTTTTTTTCAATTTGTGGTAAAATATGCATAACACAAAATTTACCATTTTAACCATTTTTAGTGTATAAGTCGGTGGTACCACGTGCATTCATAGAGTTCTTGGATTGTATTAATTTAAAACAGCCATGGTAAATACAAACACTTGTTATTAAGTGGCAGCTTCAATTTTTAAGGAATGTTTTCAAATGCCATTTAGGCTTTAGGGATAAAAATCTATAGAGACTGTCATTGGCGGGGGGGAAAAGATGCTTCACTTTTTTTGTCTGGGCTGCATGGACAGGAAACGGTAGCGGGCTCTTCCCCGGGACTGTCTCCTCTTCCTGTGAATGAACCCAGGAAACGGCTTCTGCTTTACAGAGGCTACACTTGAGGACACTGCCAAATGCCACAGAATTCATCCGAGGAAACCGCGCCTTGGCCTTATGTGCCGCCACCACACGCTCCCCCGAGAACTGCAAAGACAGGTCACGCTTGCCACAAAGCCCCAAGAACTATTTTTGCTGCTATTATGGCCTTCTGGGGAGAGGGTTGGCAGATGCTGAACCATCACTCTTTCCAGAACCTGCAAGGTGGGAGGCTGTTCTAAGAAACAACACCTTTTTTCATCCTTTTATCACGTCCTATTTCTTTCAGAGAGCCATTCTCCAAACACCCACAGGGGAGAACTGGCTGGCCTCCAGTAGCCAGAGGAGTACATTCCACCATCTCCAGGAAACCAGAACCAAATGCTCAGTCCACCAATGCCCCGAGGTTGCAATTTCACCTTAACTATTTCTTATGATGATTAAAAATACATCGGGGAAGGTCAGCTGCCCTGAGACTAGGAGGAGGAAGCGGCGGTGCTTGCAGTGTGGAAAGGGTCTTGCTGGCCTCCGGGAGCATTTCCAACAGGAGGCCTGGACTGGCTGGCAGTGGTCAGGTCAACCCGCTCTATCAGCACTGCATTCCTGCTCTTACTAGGAGCTCCAGGGCCCTAGGGCTGAATTCCCCTAACTTCCTCACCTCATCTTCCTTCTGTATCTTCTTCTCTTTAGCACTGAGCACAGCAGACCTCCAGTAAATATCTGTTGTTTGAGGGAAGGCCTAACCCTTTAAATGCTCAGATAGGATTATTTCTGTTATCGTCACCATCATCTCATTTGCCACCAATTTGTAGAAAAGGGAAAATTAAACAACTTGCCCAAGGCCACACAGATAGAGATCTGTATTTCTCCATTCCAAACCCACGTGTGTTAAAGGATTATGCATTTCCTTTTTTAAGAAGCCTATAAGAGCTCATCTACCGGGTACTGTGAAACACCAGAGCAGAGCCTGGACTCACACCCAGACACCAAACACACTAATATTTCTACAGCAAAATGTATCAATAGTCACATAAGACAGATATTTGAGACAAACGAAGATTATAAACAAGTAGCCACTCAAGTTTTGCTACCACTTGAGTCTGCCACCAACTTAAGGAACATTTTTTTGTTCGCTTGTTTTTAAAGGTTTTGGATTTCTGAATGTCAGATAAGGGAGTGAAGACGACTGAAATCAGGACTCATCCAGGTTGGCTAACTCCCAACCTCTTGCTCTTTTAAAGCCGCTAAGAGCTTTGCTGAAACCCAAAAAACTTTGTGACAAAGAATCACTTTAGATTAAATAATGTAGGCACAGTCGAGGATCTGAAAAGGACGTTGGCGCTACGCTTGCAGAAAAAACCATCCCCACTGGACAGACCAGAGATCACTCTTTAAGTAAAGAAAACACAAGTTTGTGGCAGCTCCATGTCAGGTGCAAAGACAGGGCTCCCAGGGGGAGTTGTGGTGGAGGGCGCAGCGATGCTGTGAGTGATAGAAAGAGATGGGCCATGACTCGTGCTTGCTGAGTGCTCCAAGCTCTGCAAGGGTACCTGAGTTTCATTCTCACTGAAGCCTCCTGTCCTGTCTTGGATTGTGTCCTCTCCATCGATCCTCGATAGCCGGTGATCAGAGAGCCCAAGGAAGATGCCCCGGACTCATCACTGGGGAGGTGCAGAATGAGAATGAGAAGTGAGCGGGCCTTGAAAGCCTACATACTTCGCAACCCATCTGGACTTTTAGGGACACCAGCACAAACAAATCAAGCCAGCCTGTCATATGATGACAGAGTGATTTCTTTCCCAATGTGACATATTCATTTATCATCTTTCATAAGACAGACCTGGACTATAATTTAGTCCCATTGCTACTGCTTAAATGAACTCCAGGTTTGGATGGGCTTTCACAGATTCTTCAACATGGGTTCACTGAGGGGTTCCAATGTTAAGAGGTCAGGATTGGAGCCCCAAGTGGAGGCTCTGAGAAGGGGGGCAGTGCCGAGCACTGTGCCAAGGATCTAGGATGCCAAAGATAACTATTAATTGATGGTGTTGATGAAAATGAGCCCCCAGGGGCCATAGGAAAGAGCAGCAAGAGAAATTTGTTTGGAAAAGTAGGATTTTTTTAAGTATTTGTCATCTCCATAGTGGGAAAGTTACACTCAAAATTCAAGTAGAATATAACCTAAAAAGCTTCAGAAATTGTCTTTATTGGAGAAAGACATTTTAAAAATAAAATAAATATGCTTTGGCAACGAAAGTTCTATCTGCATTTTAAGTAAACTGTACCTTTAAATGCCTAAATGAAATAGTTAAGCCCATGTCAGTAGCAAGCAAGAATACAAAAATCCGTTGGTATTAATGATAAAACAAAACATAAATCATAAATGAAACATGTGCTGTGTGCCAGACACTGGGCGTTATGTTCTTTTTCAGTAATACAACAACCCTGCCAGAGATTTCCAGGTTACCAGGAAAATAAAACAAAACAAATGAGGTCAGAGGGGTTAAGGAACTTGTCCAAAGATACACAGCAAACAGCAGTGAGGCTGGGATTTTAATATTCATATTCCTTCACCAAGCCAAGCTTCCCCACATGAAAAGAACATTCAACTGCCTATGACTCCAAGCAGACAACTGCAACATGGCATTTTCATAGAAAGCTGGGATGGGCTGGCAGAGTAGAACAAGAAAACGGAGTGTGCCAAATTGGTGACCTGTGTATGACCTTGCAATTTAAGTTTCCATGACTGGGGCACCTGGGGGGCTCCATCGGTTAAATGTCTGCCTCCGACTCAGGTCGTGATCCTGGGGTCCCGGGATCGAGCCCCACGTCGGGTTCCCCACTCATCAGGGAGTCTGATTCTCCCTCTCTCTCTGCCCTTCCCCCAACCTGTGCTCCTGCTCGTGCTCCTGCACACGCTTTTTTTCTCTCTCAGATAGATTAAAAAATAAAGTAAGTTTCCACAACTGAGCATATGTGGCCCTTCACATAAAACACAGATGACACCATCGGCTGCATTTCGCTCGTGTGTTAGGACGCCATCCTTCAGGTTTCCGCATCGTGCTGGAGCTGTGTGGTCTCAGCCACTGTGCCCCTCAGCACTCTAAAGGAAGGGTACAGCATTCCAATACAGCATGAGAAGGGCCATGGACTTCTGGGGAGGGGCCTAAAATTCAGAGGCAGGCGGGGACTGGAATTCCACCTCCCCACTTCTTAACTGTGTCGTTCTGGGCATGTCTCTGCACTGTCGTGTCCTCACCTGTAAAAAGGGCCCCAGGACTTCATGGGGGCTCAGAGAACGAGATGACATCAGGCGGGCCAAGCTCCAGCCACAGGGCCCAAAGGAAGCAAGCAATGCAGCGTGCTTCATTGATTAATTAATTTTTCTTATCCTCCTCATCATCCAGAGCTACCGATGAGTGTTTAAGGCGCAAAATCAAACAAACTTCTAACTCCTAAAACCTTCTGTTCCAGGGCAACGGACTTGCTTCTTTGCCTGAAAGGCTAATATATCAACAGTCACTCAGGTTACAGTCCCATGAAAAACACAGGGTGACAAAAGCCCCTTGCAGCAATCTCCAAGAAGGAGAAATAAATTAATCAAGCTGCCAAACGGAGAAGGCCGGGTTGACCTCCTTCTGATCTCATTACTTCTCTATTACCCTTTTGAAAAACATCCTCTTACAGAGATCACTAATTGAAGATTATGTGGAGGGAAACCGCACCTCTCCATCACCGTGGTAACTTTGCCTCATTTGTCATTCTAATAATTCACTTCTTTTCTTTTCTGAAGAGACAGAGACACTAATGGACTATCATCAGTTAAAAAGGCAATTTTTCCATTTAATTGCACTCATTAAATACTGCAATAGAACAATTGGAAAAGCAATATTCTCAATATTTAATCATAGTATAGGAATAATGAAACATTGCTTCAAAATAAATCCCGGAATATTTATAAAGTTGTAAAAGAGCTGTTTTAACAACACCTGTGATCAGAGGCAACATATTTAAAATTAGACACGTGATTTTTCATTTCTCCTGATGAGAGCCCATGCACAGACGCACTGGGAAGGCTTGGCTTCAGACGGGCTAGTTACCCTGAGCGGTTCCTTCTGGCCTTCCCGGCCTCCGCAGTCATGGGACCAGTAAAGCACTCGCAGTCTGTGACGCAGACTTGAAGTCCTTCACTGAAACCAGCTTTTCAGGCAAGCTTGGCCAAGAAATCTGAAGAATGGGCTTCTGGGCCCAAGAGCAGGTCTTGCCCTGTGGGTTTTCTCAGAGCAAAGACCAGTCACCACTGTCACATTCTTAACAGCTTTATTGAGATAAAATTGACACACCATACAAGTCACCCATTTGAAGTGGATAATTCAATGGTTTTTAGGACATTCACAGAGTTGTACGTCCATCGACAGAGTCAATTTTACCATATTTTCATGACCTTTAGCTGTTATCCTTCTGTTCTCCACCCCTGCCTGGCCTTAGGCAACACTGATGCACTTCCTGTCTCCACAGATTTCCCTGTTCTGGACACTTCACATAAATGGGATCACAGAATCTGTGGTCTTCCGTGAATGACTTCTTTCATTTAGCAAGAGGTTTTCAAGGTTCATCTGTGATGTTGCATGATCAGTTCTTCATTTCCTCTTACGACTCTATAATATTCCATTATATGGATGGACCAAAATTTAACCGTTTGTTTACTGATGGATTTAAGGGTTGCTTCCACCTTTTGACTATGGTAACTAATGCAGTTGCAAATGTGTGTGTACAAGTTTTCGTGTACGTTTTCATTTTTCTTGGCTATAGAAGCAGGACTGTAATTGCTGGGTCAGGTGGCGACTCTCCTCTAATCACTTACAGAGCTGCTAGACTGACTTCCAAAGTGGCTGCGCCATTTTATATTCCCATTTGCAGCGTACAGGGGTTTCTCACTTTCTCCACACCCCCGTCAACACTTGCTATTGTCTGACTCTTCACTTTCACATCTCGACAGCGAGGTGGGCAGTGTTTAGGACCAGGGAGACACAGAGCCAGCCCTGCTCACTGCAAACAGAAAAGCCCCATTTCCTGGATTGTGAGAGGCTGCAGGACCTGGGTGGGAAGGGCCTGGGTTTGGGAGTCAGGCAGACAAAAGCTCAGTCCCAGCCCTGCCACTTTCCAGCTTCTTATAGCCTTGGGCAAGTCCCCTAAACTAGCTGACCTGTTAGTGCTCTTGTCTGTAATACAAAGGACAAAGCCACACAGGGTGAAGGGAACCTGAAGGAGCAAAATGCATCAGAGAGTGGCTAGTGACTGCCTAGCATCCAGCCGCTTCTCCATAAAGGGGTATCCATCATTATTAAAAATACTGGATGTAGCCTCAACACCCCTCCCTGCCATCCCAAGCCAGCCAGCTAGCCACAGGTCATGCCTCAACACTTCCGGTGTATTCAGACCGCACTGCATCACAGGCTTCTGGTCCTTAGGACAGTACACACTGGATGCCTACACAACCCTGGGCCCGATAACCTCAATAATCAATAAAACACGTGGGGCAGAAGGAAAAAAAAAAACATATATACAGAAGTGACGAGGAACATGCAACCTTATTTATCAAAGGATACTTGGAACAGAAACACGTGTTCCTGATTCCCACGAGTAGAGAACCCACTGTCCCTTCTTCTTTCATTCTGTGCAAGAGAAGGAAGGTCTGCAGGTTCACAGCCAACTGCTGGGCATGACCCGCTTTGAGAGCAGACAGTCTTTTTTCTTAGGCAGCCCCCTCTTCTTTTCACTACCTGGTGTGTTCAAACTCAGTGCCCTATTAGCTTAAACCAAGCGCAAAGAAGAAGGCAGGAAAAGTCGAAGCTACTGGGTCTTCTGATAATACTGGCCTCATGTGCATACTGACTGTCTCCCTGCTATTCACAGAAGATTCCAAGAGGAACGGAGAGCTATGGACAAGGACTGTTTTATTATCTAATGTGTAAATAGCATATAGCACAGCACCTGGCACATAGTAGCTGCTCAATAAGTATGTGTTGAATGAGTGAAATGAGACTGTACCAACAGTGATGCCATGGAACCATTTGGATGGTCCCCTCAACTGATGATGTAATTTTCATCAGTGCATAGAAAGTAACTAAAGATAAACAAATCCAACAAAAAAATAAAAAGGTCATGCTCTAAGCTTCAAGACAAATCCCACAGCCTCTCTGTCCATCAGATGGCCATCCCCAAGACTCTCTCGAGCACCCCCTTCATTCTTTACTCACATTGTTAGTGTATCTTCTACCATTTCTCTATAGCAGACGTCAGCAAACATCAGCCCACCACCCAAATCCAACCCATTGCCAGTTTTCATATGGCCTGCTAGCTAAGAATGGCTTTACCATTTTTAAATAGCTCAAAATAGATCAAAAGAATATTTAGTGACATGTCAACATAACGTGAAATTCAAATTTCACCGTCCATATACAAAGGAGTTTTATATGACTGGGTTTTTTTAATTGCAACACTGTCCCACCCACTCATTTACATGCTGTCTATGGTTGCTTTTGTACTAAAAGGCAGAGTTGAATGCTTGTAATAGAAACAGTACTGCAAAGCCTAACATACTGTCTGTCCCATTATGGGAAAAGTTTGCTGACACCTATTCTATATGCCAACTTTATCTACATTGACAAAAGCACAGTGATTGTTAGAGGCAGTGTCATCCAGTAGCAAAAGATTCATTCAAAAAGATTCATTCAGACCTACCTGCGTTGGAACCCTGCCTCCAACCCTCATTCACTCTCTCTGCTATAGACCAGCAACTTAACCTGTCCAAATCCCCATTTCTCCCACCAAAAATGGGCTAATAATATCTATGTCACAGGGTTGCCGTGAAGTTTAAAAAGTGAATAAATGCACGCTATCATGCTTACACACTGTTACTTTAAAGGAGAAACTCTAGGAAAGTAGAGCAAAGCATGAGGTTACAAAGGGAGTCAAAGAAAAACTGTCATGCCCCCGCCCCCTCCCGCGGTGCTGGCTAATACACAGAAGGTTTGGAAGACGTTAAAAACAACAGAACCACAAACTATAGAATCGGCATATAACCAAATCCAGATGGATTTGGCCCATTTGCTAGTTTGCATTGTTTGTCCTTGTCTCCCCCACAAACCCCATCCCACTGGCAGGGCAAGTGAGAAGCAGATACACAATCATCCCGTTTATATACAACAAAATTGAAACCATTTGGCTTTCTGTAAAGTTTGGAACTAAATGTTTAGGCAAGACATTTGGGTTTGTCCATTCAAGCTGCTGTTTTGATCCACTAATTTGAATTTGTGTTCTATCCACAACCTGTCTTTGTGGGTCTGTCACTTGCAATATGCTTAACAGACGCTCAAAAGTGAAATCCATTTGCATCTACTTGGTATGAAGAACTCATGTCCCCAAACGTCACTGGAATCATACACCTGCCCGGCTGCCGCTCTCCCACCTCCAAATGTTTAGGACTGAGCTTCAGAGCTGAAAACACAGACCATGGACCTTGCCTGAGAGTCTACTTCATGTGGGTGCTGAAGCTACGACTCTGGGCACGCGTCTAAACTGCTCTACCACGCAACTTCCTCTCATTTACTTTTCCATGCGCTCTGGTGAACCACTCGGGAAAATGACACAGTAATAAGACAACACATACGTTCAAGTCCCATGTGTTTATTCACTGTTAGGACATCCTTTTAAGGACTGCACATTCGGTCCTGCAGGCCCACAGACACCAGACAAGGATTCCTGTGGCCGACTACGAATAGGTTTTATTTCAAGTTTCATAAGCCTTCCAATTATGTTATTCTACTCCAGCCTTCACTGAATTTTTTTTTTTAAACATACAACTGTAAGCATTTGCTTAGGCTTCAGTAACAGAACATTGTAGGGGGAAAGGGGGGAGTAGGTGCTACTCAGTCTTCAAGATTTCTGCTCCAGAGAAGATGAATTTTTTAATCAAAGCTTAGAAACTCCTATTTACACCAGTAATTTCAGGCACCAAACTTCTTCTCTACTTTGAAAAACATTAAAATGTTTAGGTAATATGCAGGTTTTAGCAGTGCTGAATGTCAGCATTCTTATAATCCATTTGTAAAGCCATTGGTTAAGATGTGACTACATTATAAATAGAATGAAGCTGCAAACAACTTAGAGTCTGATGGTAAATGAGACAATTAACCTAAAATCTTTGCATTCTGGCACTCACAGCAGGACAACAGCTTCAGAAAACACGAAGTTATTTTTGTTTTCTGCAATCGAATCATGGCTTCAATTAACGGCATTTACCCTGTGTTAATACCTGCGGGACGACATCAGAATTTTCTAAGAATACGATTTCTCTCTTCTGTTACACAAGGTATACCATCTTCTGCAAAACATCTGGATCATTTGTCAATAACCAAGAGAACCAGATGGTTAGAAGCATCCAGGATACTTTAAAACATCTGGATATTTCATTCTCCATCCAGATGTCTGGCTTCCCCGAGGTGCATTCTATCTTTGGTTGAATACAAAAAGTGTTTGGCCAAGAGGTAAGTTCCCTTCATCAGTTCCTTCTCATGATCATTATGTTTAGCAAAAGAAGCCCCCATTCTTTGGGAAATAAAGCTGTCGTTGGGATTTACGTCATCAGTATGAATTAACCAAACTATTTCAGGAAGCAGCTCGGAAACAAAAGGACAAGTGCAAAGTTGGCCCGCTGGGTGACGCAGGCTCCGCCATGTTAGACCGTCTACCAGGAGTTCAGAGAAGTGTACCCACACCCAGATACCAAGTCAGAGGCAGAGTTTAGCATGACAGCTCACAGAAGGTGCTAGAAAAGAAGTATTTGTTAAGGAAATGTGGGTAGAATGTCTTACAACACTAGTGTACCCTTCCACTCAAAGCTCCAGGCACAATTTCAGCTATATGTCTCCAATACTGTCATTTTTTCGTTCGGTCCACAAAGATTTACTTGGCTCCTACTGTCTGAACAGTCACATACACAAGGCTGAGCAATCACTATTGATAAGACAGGTGCAGTGGCTGGCCTCAGTTTCCAGGCTAGTTGGAGAGACAAAGATTAAACAAATGGTCTCACCCAAATAAATATACCGTTATCTATACAGATGATGAGTGCTAAGAAATAAAGAATATAGTTAGAGATTGTCCTGGGAGGAGGTCTGACTAACATCCAGAGGTCAGAGGGAGATTATGTGAAGTATGAAAAGATGAGACGTTAGCAGAGCGCATCCCGGCCAGAGTGGACACCTGACAAGACGCCTAACAAAGGAAGAGAGCTTCCTTGTGGAACACCAAATGTAAGGAAGGCTGGCTGCGGAGGGTGATGGGTGGGACTCCAAAGGGAGATGTCTATGGTGCTGGAACAGTCAGGTGTTCTAACTGTGGTGGCAGTTACACCAACCTATGTGTGGTAAAATGGCATAGAACTTAAGTTAGTTTTCCACCACTCTGTGATAAATCACCAAAATCTTCCTGGCTTAAAATAACCCAAACTGATGATCTTAGGGTTTTACACATCAGAGGTCTACCTCGGATGTCAGTGGGCTAAGATAAGGATGTCAGCAAGGTGCATGCCTTTCTGGTGCCTCTAAGGGGAGAATCCATTCCACCTGCTCTTCCAACTTCCAGACACGGCTCACTTTCCGCGGCTCATGGCACCCTCTCTCCATCTGCAAAGGCACTCGTATCTGGCTTACTCCTTCTCGGACTGCCTTCTCTCATGGTGTTCATATGATTCCCTCTCCCATTTTTTTTTTTTTTTAAGATTTTATTTATTTATTTGACAGAGAGACAGCCAGCGAGAGAGGGAACACAGCAGGGAGAGTGGGAGAGGAAGAAGCAGGCTCCCAGTGGAGGAGCCCAATGCAGGGCTCGATCACAGAATGCCGGGATCACGCCCTGAGCCGAAGGCAGACGATTAATGACTGTGCTACCCAGGCGCCCCCCCCCCCACTTTTAATACCCTTGTTATTACACCGGGATGGCCTCTCTATTTTAAATCTGGCTGATAAGTAAACTAAACTCCATCTATGACCCTAATTCCTTTTTGCCGTGTAACACGGCGTACTCTTAGGTTCCAGGGATTAAGACGTGAACAGCTTTGGGCAGCCACGACTCCACCTACCACAGAACTGTACACTCACACCGTACCAACGGTGGGTTCCCAGTTTCGATACTTTACTATGGTTACATGAGATGCAACCATTGTAGAAAACAGGTAAAGGGTACCTGGATCCTCTCCAGGCTATTTTCAATAGCTTCCTGTGAATCTATAATTACATTCAAATACAAGCTGGAAATATATTTTTAAACAACTGACATTTGGGCGTCTGGGTGGCTCAGTCGGTTAAGCATCTGCCTTTGGCTCAGGTCATGATCCCAGGGTGCTGGGATAGAGCCCCACATCCAGCTCCCTGCTCAGCGGGGAGCCTGCTTCTCCCACTCCCCCTGCTTGTGCTCTCTTGCTTGCTCTTTCTCTCTCAAATAAATAAATAACTAGCTGATACTTACAGGGCATGTAACACATGTGTGACACAGCTAAAAGCACCTGACGTTTATGATCCCATCTAATCCCCACAACAAATCTACAAGGTGGGTACTATTCCCTGTTGACAGATGAGGAAACAGAAGCAAGAATAGGCTTTATGAATTTACTGAAGGCCATCTGAATCCAAATAGGGTATCTCCAAAGGCTGTATCTTAACATCTATTTATGTTTTATGGACTCAAAAAAAATTTTTTTTAAGATTTATTTATTAGAGATAGGGAGACTGAGTGAGCTTGATGGAGGGGCAGAGGGAGAGGGAGAATCTCCAGCAGACTCCCTGGTGAGTGCAGAGCCCACCACAAGGTTTGATCCCACAACCCTGATATCATGGCCTGAGATGAAACCAAGAGTCAGATGCTTAACCGACTGAGCCACCCAGGCACCCCTATGGACTCAAATTTTAATTAAGGGACCAAATAGACCATGTTTCAAAAAGGAAAAGGAAACAAATTGATAAGAATTATTATTATTATTATTATTATTATTATTATTATTATTTAAAAAAGGCCTTAGGGGACAATGACCCTAGATGGACATTAATAGGCCATTTGGGGGGCTAAATGCTGAATTTTCTCAGAAGAACCTCCCAAATAGCTCTCTTCATCTCCAGAAAAATAACTAAGTTGTAAAAGAGTAAATACTGGAAGTAGAATGATCAATCACCATGCTTTGGGATCCACTGCTTACAAAATAATTTAGAGGACAGTATACTAAATATTAGCTACCTTCTTTTTCCTTCCCTTCTTCCAACCCTGTGGATACAAGACCAAATGGGGCTGTCCACTTTAATTCTTCGCTCTTAAAAGGCACCTTCATGGATGTACAGCACGAAGAGCCTCTTGCTCATTCCAACCCTTCTGTGGTTTTCAGTTTATGGGAATGGACAGTTGACCATGACCATGACCAAAATACAGGCAACCCGGATTCTCTCCTGAGCTGAGTCACGCAAGGAAGGGGATTAGAGCTAAGTCACCCCAAGGGCAGCATGAAGAGACTGCTCCATTAGTTCCTGGTCCTGGTCACTACGGGGTCCCAAATTTAAGGACAAAAGCCACATACCTAAAATGGCAGCCCACAGTACACCAAAGCACTGATGTACCAACTCTGGGCTGCCCCTCTGTGGAAAATAAGCCACAGTGTGGCTTTCTGCTACACGCCACCAAGTCATATCACGTGCAGTCTTGTGTTTTCCTTCTCCTGAAATTGTTCAGAGTCCTCTCTGTTGCTTGCAACCAAAGAACCCTAAGGTATGCAATTCCTCCCTCCGTAATAGAAAGCAGGAAATCCCCCTGTACTTTATGCCCTCGCCTCTTACCCCTCTGCTACCTTTCCATCAAAACCAAAATTCTCATAGAAATTTAAACAGAGATAAAAAAAAATAAATTTAAAAAATTCCTCCCAAGCCCAGGGCTCCTCAAGGATTCCGTGGCTGGTTCTGGGTGCAGCAGACACTCAATTATGAGTCCCTCTACAAAGAGGGATCAAGTTCATGTCATCCTCTAACTTTGAATTTGAGGGACAAAATGCCTTTAACACAAAAGGGAAAGTGACCCACATCCCCTCGGTATTTTCTAAAGGGATATTGTTAGAACCAATTTCTACTCCCAGATCTTTTGTGCTCCGGGGTAGAAGCAGGCAGCGGTCCAAACACTGTGTAACCTTTTCAGCAGCCATAAGGAAAAAGTCACTACCACTTTGCTTTTTATACCGAGGCTGAAGAAAGAACATGCAAAGCCAATGCACGAGGGGATTAGCAATGTCTTCCAAAGAAGAAACAGAAAATGTTTATGGGGAGTGAAAATGAATGATAATAGTCTCACTGTCCACTCTCATTTCCTAGTGGTTCGACCAAGTCCCTGGATGTCATAAACACTGAAGGGGGAATAAAAAGCTTTAATAAATCAAGGTGAGGACGTCATGAAGGGAGCCGATGGTGAGGCACACCTGCTGAGTAGCTAACTCTCTGGACAATGAGTCGACAAGCAGACAGCAGGCTTCCAGAACCCACACATGGGCAGCCTCCAAGCACAGGGAATGTGGATTCCTCCAACTTCGCACAAGTCCACGTGCATAAGTGTGTCTGTGAACATGCGCATGCGCGCGCACACACACACACACACACACACACACACACACACACACACACTCTCCCAGATCCTCTCATTCTAAGAAGGGAAGCAATGTATTCAGCTCGGCCGTGTTGCCACTACCCTACCTTCCTACCCAATACTTCCCCATGCTATAGCCCAGGTTTCTCCACCGAGTACTACTAACATTTGGGGTCAGGAAATTATTTGTGTGGGGGCTGTCCTGCACATTGCATGATGTTCAACAGAATCCCTGACCTCCACCTGCTAGATGCCAGCAGCACCCTCCATCAAACTGTAGTAAAAAATTTTCTAGACATTGTTATATGTCCCCCTGAAAGGCAAAATCGCCCCCCCAGGGAAGAAGAAACTGGTTTACCTGAACTGTGTGTGTTTACCCAAAACGCCATTAGCACTCAAGTGTCTATAGTTGTTTACCCCATCCTTCACTTGACAAACACCTATTCATCCTTCCAGATTCAGCCTCAAAGTGACTTCCTTCCTAAAGTCTTCCTTGACTCCCGCATTCCTTGCAGGAGTTACATACTTCCTTCCCCACATGCCCCCAGTTTTCTAGACTGGAGCCCTTATCCCACCCCTGGTCTACCCACTTGCCAGTCCTCCCCTCTAGATTCTAACTTCCCTACAAGCAGGAAACAAGTTTATTTCATCTTTGTACTCCCAGTGCTTAGCAACATGCCTGGGTCATAGGAGACATTCAGTAAAGGCTTGTTAGAAAAACGAATAATGAATGAACAAAGAGACACAGGCAAGCTTCAGCAGGAGACACGTCACAGAACACAGAGCTGGCTTCCCGTAGCACAGCTCCATAACTTTCAAAGCAGCCTGGAAGATCACTACAGCCAAGTCTGCTACCCGTGATGGAACGCCACAGAAGAGGACTGACATCATCATCATCACGTGACAGGCACAGACCTTTCAGAGGTTATAAACCTGGAGAGAGCAGTGGAAAAAGCAGTACAGGAATTTAAGAAGCCCCATTTTCCAGATGAGCAAACTGAGACTCAGAAATTTAAATACCTTGCCTAAGGCCACACCCTGGTGAAGTGAGAGCTGAAAGGTTCAAGTCCAAAGTTGTCTGCCCTGTACCCCCAGTCAGGGAAACAACATAACCCTTGGGTAAGAACAGTCCATGCTCACAACAGGACTGAGGGAAATATTTTATTTTAAGCAGAAGGCCATGCTGGTAAGCATGTGAAGAGAGGCACTCTCACTCACTCCTGGGGGTGGGGGTGGGGAAGAATGACCACAGTCTTCTTGAAAAGGAATTTGACAGCATATCAAAAGACCTTGTGATGGTCCAACCTTTGAACTAGCTCTTCCACTTCAGGGAATTTAACCTAACAAAACTGTCTGAGATAAGGGGAAGGGGGGTCAGCAGAGCAGGGATAGCTCAGTGCACAGATGCAGCCCCTGTCCACTGCAGTGCCACTTATAATAGCAACAAAGCAAAACAAAAACAACAGTAGAAACTTCCTAAATAGGCAACAATAGGAAAAAATGGTTAAATAAATAAAAATCCATTCCATTACATATCATGTTACTATTAAATACGATGTTGCAGCACATATTAGGAGGATGTTAAAACGGGGAAATACCTATTTAGAATGTTACATGAAAACATAGGATTTGAACTTTCATGAATGCAATCATAAGTTAATTTGTAAATTGCATAAATTATAACATAGTCACACAATGGAATACTCTACAGCCATGACAATGAATGATCTACAACTGTATGCAACATTAAGCAAAAATCTCAGAAAAGTAATATTAAGAGAAAGAAGCCAGACACAGAAGAGACCTACTGTAGGATTCCATTTGTATAAGGGGATTCCATTTATATAAGATCAAAGACAGACAAAACTATTCTTTGCTATCCAAAGTCACGATAGTGGCTATCTTTCCTTGGGAGGAGGTGTTGGGTGGGGGGGAATGACTGAATGAGGGCAAAAGGAGGCTTCTGCATTATGTCTTCTTTCCCGATTCAGGCACTGAGTACTCGGGTATGCTGAGTTTATTTAAGTTCATCCAGCAGCAAGTACATATCATGCATGTTTATGCATGCGGGTTGTATTTCCACAGAGTTGTAAAACCACAGTCACAATTCCATGAAAACAGGAAGCTGCCTCTGGGAGTTAGGAAAAAGTAAATCACCACATGAATGAATGGTGGTTGTCTTTAGATGGTGGGACCATGGCAATTGTCTTGTCATCCTTCGACTTCTGCTTATTTTCCAAATAATGCAGTAATAAGCATTTTTATGGGGGAAGGAGGAGTAAGCAGTACTTAAAACAAACAAAACATTGTGCAGGACTGTATAGACACACCAACAGTACTGAAGACGCGTGTGTGTATGTGAGAGGCATGTGTGTCTAAGTGTGTTGCATATGAGTATGTGTATTTGTGTGTGTGTGTTTTGCTCTTACCAAGAGAAGCACTGACAGTCAGGAGGAAGGGCGTCCTTCTAAAACTCACAAGAGCAAAACATTCTCTCATTAGCAAGGCTGTACTACCTAACTACAGAGGGACAGTTTAAAATCTTGTTAGAATCAATAAAAGAAACACTGAAAGATACATTCACAGTAAAACATCTGAGAACACATATGCCAAAATACTATGGGTGGGTAGTCTGCGTGATTTTTTACCTTCTTCTTATCTGTATTTCTTTGCTTTGCTTTGCTTTTTTTTTTTAAGTAATGGAAAGGTAGGTATTATTTGTACTTGAGTTATTCATCAGAAAATGGGGTAATAAGAGAAAATTCAGTAACTGCAGGGATTAACAAGCCCTAAATAGTGTAAGCATATACTGGGTTATACAAGCACACTTAAGAAGTGATTTTTTTTTTCTTCTTCATCATACAATCATTTTAGTATAGTATAAAATTTAGTATTGTATAAAATCTTTAAGAATACAAGGTGAAAGATTTTTCTTCTTAAAAACAGTGGTTCTACTTCTCATGTCAACATCTCTATCCCAGAAATTTTAGATACCAAATTTCAAAGAAAGGTAGCTATTTTAGGGAAAGTTCTACTTTTGCCTCATGTTTTACACTTTCTTATTTAAGAGACGGAGAGAGAAAAAGGGGAAGTGAAAGGGAGGGAGAAAGATGGAGAGATGGAGGGATAAAGGGATGGAGGAATGGATGGATGGATATATGGGTGAGTGGGTGGGTGGATGGGTAGATGAGTGGATGGATGAGTGGGTGGGTAGGTCGGTGGCTGGACAGATGAGTAGGTGGATGGATGGGTGGGTGGATGGATGGATGGGTAGGTGAGCGGATGGGTGGGTGGGTGGGTGGGTGGGTAGGTGGTTGGATACATAAAGGCTAGAATGAAATTTCCAAGAACGGTCAAGAAATTCAAAGGAAGGAGAAGCTCTCTGTGACAGACGCCAGAAAAAACCCTATCCCATGCCTGAACTGACTTCCCCAGAGAGTCCCCAGCAGACCGCGAAAGTGGAAAGAAGCTGCCAGAAGAAACTGAGGTGACGCACTAAGTAAGAATACTAGCACTAAGAGCAGTGGCCTTGGTCATTGGAGTCAGGCACTGGCAGCAGCTGGACAAAAACTGCAGGAGTCCTACCTACCTGCAGCACTTTTTCCCAAGTGCTTCCCATTCCTTATCTGGTAAAGAGGAACTGCAGATGGAATCAGGGCTACTGATCAGCTGACCCTGAGACAGGGAGACTGTCGGTGGGTGGGCCCAATAGAATCACAAGGTCCTTAAAATGCGAGGAGGCAGAGGAGAGAGAACCAGGGGGGTGGACTTTTGAGAAGGATTCAGCCCTAGGCTGTTTGCTTGTAGACACAGACTGAGAAAGGGGCCACAAGCCAAGAAATGTGGGCAGTCTCTGTCATTAGAAATGCAAGGAACTGGATTTCCCCTGGAGCTTCCAGAAGGAACAGAGCCTGCCAACACCCTGATTCTGACCTAGTAAGACCTGAGCTGGACTTGTGACCTCCAGAATTCTAAGGTAGTAAATTTGTGTTGCTTTAAGTCACTAAGCTTGAGGTAATTTGTTATGGCAGCTAAAGAAAACTAATACCCCCGGGGCGCCTGGGTGGCACAGCGGTTAAAGCGTCTGCCTTCGGCTCAGGGCGTGATCCCGGCGTTACGGGATCGAGCCCCACGTCAGGCTCCTCCACTATGAGCCTGCTTCTTCCTCTCCCACTCCCCCTGCTTGTGTTCCCTCTCTCGCTGGCTGTCTCTATCTCTGTCGAATAAAATAAATAAAATCTTTAAAAAAAAAAAAAAAAAAGAAAACTAATACCCCCAGGCTACTTTTAAAAACAACTTTTACTACACAAGCAATACATGAACACATTTCCCCCTTTAAAAAAGTTGAAGCATCTCAACAAGCCTGAGCCCTGCCTCCCCCCGCCCCTGCCAGTTCTCTGCATCAGCCCCACTCCCCACCCCTCCTAAGGAAACCACTAGAATAAGTTGGGTGTGCACTCTCTCAGCCTCCTGGTCTGCATTCCTCTACATACGCATGTGCACAGGTCACACTGCACACGGATTCTTGCAGCATGCCCAGTCATGAAACAGTTAACACCCATCTCCCCAGGAAGGAAACCAGTTCACAAGCCCAAAGACTGCACAAGGATCAGTGTCTGCCTGTGCTCCCGGAGGTAAGGAAGTGACCGTTTGAGTACCTTTCACATACCTTCTGCCTTCCGTCCAGCTATAAATTCTCCATTCTGGAGTTTATGGCAGGATCTGAGTTCCCCAAGAATGAATCTGCTAAATAGTCATTGCTTGGAAGATCAGGAAAAGAATCTGTTTATACACATCGGGCCTTGTGTTTACCAAAAATCTAGCCTAACACATATACAGGGAACATGATCAATAGAAAAACCACGAGCCTGACCATGCTTTGCTACCAAGAGATAATGAATGTCTACAAAGCTGCCAGAAATTGCTCAGACCATACCCTCCCCTTCCTTTTTCTTTTTTCCAGCCTCAGGATGTCTGGTATTTTTCACAAGTCTTGTGTCTGCTCCCCAAGTCTTCTGTGAGACAGCTCACAAATCACAAATTAAGCCAGACTTTTAGAACCCCAGGTCTTTGAAATTCCTGAAACCACATGCAGGCAGCTGGCATGTGCACACCCTCAGTGACACTTCTCAGCGGCTTCCTGAGTGTCCCCTCGGATGCCATGCCTGGCTCTTGTCCACAGCGCCAACAAGAGTGTTCCTGCCCTTACAGGTAGCTCCAGGTCTCCACTAGTGAGGATTAGTGCTCTCCGAAATTCACCTGGCTTCTCTCAGGGGCTAAAACATCAGAAACGGGGTAGAAAATGGGCTGAGACAGACGTCAAGACCTTGCAAGGTGAAAACAACTTCCTTCTCACCAGCCCTGCACTTGCTGGTGGAAGCCAAGTCCTGAGAACAAGGTTAAGGCGTGTAAATCCCCCATCCCGGACAGGTGCCAATGCACTGAGAGGAGTGTGCAGGGACCGGCGCATGGGGTGTGCCCCACATGTGCTGGGGGTTGGGAGGTGCAGCATTATGACGACCAGGTCTAGTTAGCAGCTATGATGGGAAGTCCTTCTGATGTACATCCAAAGCCATCAATCTGCGATTTGGCCTTACTCTTAGGAGAACAAAGGAGCTCCACAAGGAATATAATCAGCAAGTGTTTGGTATTCAGCAAAAAATAAATTCATGTGATCAGCAAGCACTGTGTGTGCGAATGTGCACAGGTGTGAGTGTGTGCACACGCCAAACATGTGCCATGTGGTATGATACAGAACCACGGAGGACACTTTTCTAGAAAAGCCACCACTGCAGTGGATTCTATGTGTAGCTGAAGGAAATTCATATGTAGAAGGAAACATATCAAATGAATGTTCTTATGGAAAATGCTATATGACTTTCATATCTGTGGTGGCAAAAAAAAAAAAGTGAGTTCAACACGGTGGGACGAGGAAGTGCCTATGGGTGATGATGGTGATGGTGGTAAAGATGGAGGAAGAGAAGGAAGAGGAGGAAGGAAACAGGGGAGGGGGTAGAGGGGTGATGATGATGACCGTGAGGATCACAGCTGGGAGTCACTGAGGGCTTTCTATTGCGAGACACCAACCCAAGTGCTGGCACACATTCGACCTAATTTAATCCTTCTGATAATCCTACCATAGGTCCCATTACTAGCCCTACATTACGGAGGGCAACACTCGGTCTGAGATGGGTTAAGCACATGTCATAGTCCAACCAGTGAAGCAAGACTCAACAGCCAGCATTCATGACCACCGACGTAGACGCTGCTGGGTGCCCCTCTCCACTCATTCTCCCCATCCACTCTGTTAACAGCACTGGGTAGCCACACACCCAGTAAAAAACAATCACCTCTCCAGACTCCCTTGCAGTTACAGGTGGCCATGTGACCTGGCTCTGGCCATCAACCTGCCAGAAGAATTCATGCAGTGAGGGGGCATGTGCCCCCTGCCCTCCACTTTCCCCTTCCTCTTGCCCACGCTCAGAATGGCTCAGGGCAAAGACCGAGACAGTGGCAGTCCCTGATGGCGTCATGCACCCGGGCTCCTGAACTGGACTGCCTGCTTCCAAGTCTCTTGTAATGAGAGAAAACGGAAGGTCTGGTTGGGAAAGCTGGAGTATGAGTCAAGCGATGCAGGCACTGTGGGAAAGTGCACCCCAGGCAGTGCAGACCACCGGAGCTCCCTTCCTTCCATCAGCTGCCACAGAGCAGGACAGGACGAGGCTGGAAATGAGTCGGGAAAGAGATAATGTCTGGAAGCCTAACATGAAGACAAGAGGGCTACTCGAAGACGCACCATACAAGTGAGGTTCACCGGGAACTGTGGGAAGAAGTGGGGTCCACCAGGAACTGTGGGAAGAAGTGGGGTCCACTGAAGATTGTGGGAAGAAGTGGGGTTCGCTGGGAATTGTGAGAAAGAATTCAGGTTCACCGGGAATTGTGGGAAGAAGTGGGGTCCACTGAGGCATGTGGGAAGAAATGGGGTTCAAGTTTCTCAACTTTTTGAGCTAGAGTAAGAAATATACCCTTCTGGCTACAAATGGAAGCAAGGCCAAAACAGTGAAATAATATTATAAACATTATAAACAGTTGAGGCTACACAGGGGGCCTGTCTCTGGGAAGCGTGCCCAGATGAACTGTAAGGTAACTCTGTGGACTTCCGTGGATGCCCTCAGGCAGGATTCTGAAATAAATTGTCACAGAGGAAAGAAAACCTTCCACGGAACCTGATAGCCTGAGCAGCCCATACATACCAACCGATGGAGCCACATATGGAAAGAACTGAACTCACCCTTCCAGAATCTTCTATCGTAAAATGTCCACAGATATAAGGCATATTATTATTCCATAATGCATTTCCCCAAATCCTTTCTACCTCATGCTTTCTTTTTTGTCATTTGCTCCATTTATGGATGAAGGAAAAAGAAAGAAATCAGTGATTCATTCACTACAAATGTACTTAAGCTATAAAAACATGAATTACTAACAGGTAATTCCTTTGGAAGACTTAGGTAGTGACATACAGATGCTCCTCCACACGGTGTCTGTGGGTGGGTGTCTATATATAAACACTGCACGAACCAATTGTGGGTGTACCACCAGCAAAAGTGGATTGGCCATGTGAAGGACATCTGTGTTAGGACCTGTTCCCAATCAAAAGAAAGTAATTCTTCTTGGTGGTCCGACCACTTAACTTAAACAAAAAGAACTGAGCCAACTTTCATCAATGAGCCTTTCTTCTCACCGGAAAAAAGAAAATAAAAAATGAGAGTTGGCTACTGGTTATGGTGATGATGTGCCACAAGGTTAATAATGATGGGTTTCAGGTCACTGGCAATTTCTCATTTCAAACTAACTTGAACCATTGGCCCTCAAGGGCTGACTGTTTAATGTGGGCTGAATGGCATTCACAGTCCTTTTTGGACCCCCAAGCAGTGGGTGAGCGACACTACACCATATATCATTACTGAAAACAAGAGAGGAGCTCTTCATCCTTAAAATTAAAAAGTGCCCCTATTTTTAATCTCCATGGAGGAAGACCCTAGACTTGTTCAGTTCCACAATGACTAGAACTTGAATGGCCTAGTGACTTGTTGTCAATTCATCAGAACCAGGCTCTATCTTCAGAGAGAACTTGGGAGGAAAAATTCTAAATTTCACTGCAATGATTCAGAAGACTCAACTTTTTCCTCCATATTGTCAGTCACTTCTTCTCAGATGCCTCACTTCTAAATAGCCCAAGGACCCATACAGAGGCTACGTGGCTTTTTCCTCTTGGTATTATGACAGCAAAATGGACAGAAACATGAATGGGTAAAGCTGTTTCAACTGAGAAGCGGGACAATAAGGAGGGGTAGAGATTATGGAAAACTAGAAACCACATGGCTTAACTCGGCTCCAGCCAACTGTTGCTTCTACTTCCAATCTTCAAATCCACGAAGAAAACCAGATTTTTATATAAAATCTCTCAACTTGTATATGTGTCTTAGCAATTTTTTAAAAGTTGTTGTGTGGGGAAAACAAAATACGTCTGCAAGTAAGCAAGGTCTATTGTTGCAGGGGAACATCTCACTGGGTTTTCTCCTCTGCAAGTCACACCCAAAGCTATGGCTTATCCCTGGGCTGAGCCAAGGAAAGGGTGAAAAGAGAAGGGGTGGGAGGAAAGTCTGGGAGCTGAAGGTGAATCCTAAGACTTACAGTTTTGTAAGTGATATATTTGCCTGTCAAATTCATGACCCCAGGAGGATGATAAACACACTCAAAAACCTCATCTAATTTTAGAGTAAGTTACTTTGATGCATGAACCAAACTTATAGGCACATCAGTCCCCTCTCTGTGACAAAGGCTATGCCAAACCCTCTCCCCCACAAAGGATGGAGACAAAGGGCTCAGTTCTACCATACTGCCTGGCATTCGTGGGGCAGGAGGTGTTTGTCCCCTGGTGCCCCCCATTCCCCAGATGAGCCGTCAGGGACAAGAGGCAATCCTGATCTCCACTTCTTGTCTCTCTTGCATTCTATTTATGGGCAAGTAGCCCTGAGGTCCTGGAGGGTTTGATTTCTTAACTTGAGATTTGAATCTTTCTTTCCACACTTTTTTTTGTCTTCCTGGCTGTAGCACAGAGCCCTGGGAGCCTTATTCTGCCTGAGATAAATACAGCGCTCTCATACAATTCTAATTAACAGGTTTTTGTTTTTTGGGGTTTTTTTCCTCCTCCCAAATTTCCCCAAAGGAAATCCTTCTCAAAGCCAGTCTTAGCTAGGCCAGAAGTCAAAACCAGATTTAAAAGGTACAACAAAATGTACAGCAAATTAAGTTTCCTTGACAACATAAAAGTACCAAAAAATAAAGAAAAGCCTCACTGGCTTTAAAAGGAAACCGGCAGTATCCACAGTACCCAGACAGGAACCTTCCCTTTGACCCCAATTCCCCCAAAAAACTATTCAAAACAGATGAGAAAGATGTAATAGCAAATGTCATGTGTGGACCTTGATTGACTACAGCCTGATTGAGAACAAAGATCTGTGAAAGACATTTTGAGAATAACTGGGTAAATCTGGGTATGGGCAATGTGTTATTTTATGTTGGCAAATTATTATCAATTTTATAAACATGATAACAGTGATAATGTAGAAAAATGTCTTAAGTTTTTAAAAATGCCTGGCAAAGTACTTTATGGTAAAATGTGTCAAGATCTGCAACTTACATATATGGATGGATGGATGGATGGATGGATGGATGGATGGATGGATGCAGGAGTGGGTGTGTGGGCGGGTAGATGGATCAATGGATAGAAAGACGGATGGACTGACAAAACATGGTGAAATATTAATAACTGTTGAATCTAGGTGGTGGGCATACACCTAGGTTGTTCATTGTACTATTTCAGTACTGTAAAATTTTTAAAGATTTTATTTATTTATTTTATTTCAGAGAGAGAGAGCATGTGAGTATGAGTGCGGTGAGGGGCAGAGGGGAAAGGGGAGGGAGAGGGAGAGAATCTCAGGCAGACTCCATGTTGATCATGGAGCCCAACTTGGGGCTCGACCTCACAACCTTGAGAAGATGACCTGAGCCAAAACCAAGAGTTGGACGCTTAACTCACTGAGCCACCCAGGTGCCCCTGTATACTATTACAGTATTGTTTAAATTTTCTGTATGGTTGGTAATTTTCATAACAAAAAAAATTTTTAA
Source organism: Ursus arctos (assembly GCF_023065955.2). Classification (NCBI taxonomy): domain Eukaryota; kingdom Metazoa; phylum Chordata; class Mammalia; order Carnivora; family Ursidae; genus Ursus; species Ursus arctos. The sequence continues at coordinate 31,078,362 of NW_026622863.1, read as the reverse complement.
ACTGTTATTTTCAGAAGTTCAGTCTTTCAATTAACTTTTTTAAAAAATACTTTTTAAAGCATGTCATACAAAGAAGTCCCCATGTGGGAAGTGGGGTTAATGTGGGAGTTACTCCAGTTAATATTGTAGAGAAGGGTGTCTGACTGCCATGATCTCCAGCCTGAGAGCCTTTTTCAAAACATCCTGAAAACACTAGACCTTCATCTCCTTCATCTAACTGGTAAGGAAACAGAGGCTCAGAGAGGTTCAGTGACTCCCCCCTGATCACACAGCCAGTTAGTGCCAGATAAAGGGACCTGATGGATGTCAGGGTTCCTCTCTACTGTGTGCTGCACACTCAGCTGAATGGTCTTGCCCAATTCATAGTCAATTTTCAGAAGGATAGAGGATGCCTTAACAAATGACTTTATCTTTCAACCTCTGTTCTTTGGAAATGATTTTCCTCAGAGGCACATACTTCAAATAAGCATTCTCCTCTTTCCCATTCACCCAATATACTCTTTTTTAAAAAATATATTTATTTATTTATTTTTGAAAGTGAGCGTGCATGTGCACACAGTGGGGGGAGGGGCAAAGGGAGAGAATCTTCAAGTAGATTCCCCGCTGAGTGTGGAGAATGACACACAACCCTGAGATCATGACCTGGGCTGAAACCACGGGTTGGATGCTTAACTGACTGAGTTACCCAGGTGTCCCATTCACCTGATGCTCTTTTTCACACTTACTGTAGAGGGCATTATTCTGGGCACTCGGGAAAATATATTTCTGCATCACAGGGTCCCTGCCCTAGAAACACTCACACCCTACAAGTTATGTGCTGGTATAAAGGACAAATCCCTAAGAGTTGCCCCAAAAAGGGTCAACCTCTAAAAATGGTTTCCAATCATTATATCTCAGTGACAGGAGAAAAAATGTTATCTTGATAGTAAAGGATTTAAATTTATTGCATGGCTGAAAATGGTTAGCGAAGTGAAATGATAAAGTAATGAATCATTTCCTTAAAAAAGTTGCCACTGCACGAAGAACTATTTAGAGATGTCAGAAGAAAGAAAAAAAAGAAAGTTATAAAGCCTGCCCAGGAAATTACTCCTAAATGTATATACTTTCTAAATTAAATTACTTTTTCAAAAGAAAAGAAAACTAAACAGACTTCATGATTACTGTTGGAAAAAATGAAGCTGTCTCCCAATTTCTATTCGATTCCTTCTGGTTTCAGCACTGTCCTCCATCAGTAACGTAATCTGCGCTTCTCACAGCTGCCCTCAGACGTAGCCTCCACAGACGAGCCCATACTGGCCAGGCCTTTGAGACCTCTCCGTCTCCTGGATGCTGGGAGACAGTTCCTGCCTGATCGTGCCACACTGCAGTTGGGACAACTTGATCTAAAACCTTAGCCCAAGTTCTTAGATCACAGCACTGATGACCTGCTTGATCAGAACTGGGATTTCCAAGGGCACCGGGGAAGCGTCTGCCTTCGGCTCAGGTCATGATCCCAGAGTCCTGGGATCGAGCCCTCCATCTGGCTCCCTCCTCAGCGGGAAGCCTGCTTCTCCCTCTCCCACTCCCCCTGCTTGTATTCCCTCTCTCGCTGCCTCTCTCTGTCAAATAAATAAATAAAATCTTTAAAAAGAAAAAAAAAGAAAAAAAACAAAAAAACAAAAAAGAACTGGGATTTCCAGCCACAGCTCAACCAACAGGGAAGAAACCAGGGCACCGTAAACTGATTCCGGGTGTTGGTTTGTACTTTCACGCCCTGTTATTCATCCTGCTTGGTTGTTTTCACTAATAAACGTAGGCAACGCGGGTTCACCATCATCAAGCGACCAAGAATGTATGTATACTTAAGACTCTGAGAGTGAGCAGATGTCAGGCATCGAGGGAGGCAGAGCTCAATCCTGGGACTGTGGAACAGTAAGGTGGCTTTCACTTTCAATCAGCTGTGCCGGGCAGCACGGGCCACACCGTGCCACCCAATGAGCTTTACCTTGGCATTCAAAATCCTCCAGAAAAGAGGCTTTCTGAGAGTCATTCTTCTTGGTTCTGGGGACACTGATAAAGATGTGGCTCCATCCACCCCAGATCTTCAAGACTATTTAACCCCATCTCAAAACATTCTCCCAAATACCTCCTAGGTATGCTGGCTGCAACAAAGCTCCTCTTTTTTGCTATAAACCTTTATCAAAAGAAGGAGGAGATGGAAGCATGGGAGGAAGAAGAAGGATAAGAAAGGAAAAAAGAATAGCAGTAATAGAGGCAGACATTGATGGACTATTTACTATGTCCCGGAGGCAGTCAAACAATTTACATGTATCACCTCGATCCATTCTGACAATCTAGATGGCAGAGACTGCTACTAATCCCATTTTATAGGTGGGAAAACAGAGCCGCATCAAGATGAAACTAATTCCCCCAGATCACACAGACAGTAAGGGGCAGAGCGAGGATTCAAACACAAGTCAATCTAAATCTGGAAATCCTGGAATCTTATCTGCTCTGCCACAGAAGGCATTCCATGATGTTCTTTTGAGGAAAGACCTCTTCTCATGTGTTAGCTCGGCATCTTGCCCAACTCTGTAAGCCACTGTGACCACCCAGGATGGGAAGCATGGCTCCTTCTCCAGAACCCCCACATAGCTTCCTTGTACCTTGAGGACTTTAAAGCAACAATCTTGTGCCTCCTACTGGATCATAAGAACAGGTGACAGGACTTCCATATTCCCCTGTGCGTAGGCACCCAGATTACTGATTGAAAATTAATTCCACACTATGTCAGCCCGATAGCCTATCGCTGACAGAGGTACCCAGCCACGGTTTATGGAAGGTCTAAACTTTTTCAGTAGCTAAAAAGAAAAAGAAAATTGCATTTGTTCCGTAAACATTTATTCGGTCCGTAATACGTTCGAGTTCCATAGACTCCCGCAGTCTACTTGAAATTGTCAGATTGCCTCTTAAGGGGAAACTAAATGGCATATCTTTTTGGCATCAGATGGAAATCACTTCTTAATAGGGTTCTACAAACGACAGCCTTAAGGTGCTTCTTCCAAACTCTGCACCCAAAGTTGTGGGGGATGCTATTACAAGACTCCCTATGCAATGCCGTAATTACCAGAAAATGGAAAAATCCAAGAAACACAGGGGTTGTGGAGCAGAGTTCAGGGACTGAGGGCAACTGTTGATCCATGCAAAGATCAAAGCTGTGCAGAAACCATTCTCGGGTTTACACAGCTGCATGCTCCGTGCGAGAGCCGTAAAACAAACACAATCTGGACGGGAGGGAAAGGTCTGAGATTGGGAGGGTGTGGGTGTCAATGACTCCCCAGGACATCAAATGAACCAGGAGGCCAGAGAGCCACTTCACTCTGGGGCTAGAAAAAGAGCCTTGTACTCTTCCAATCCAGGACGTATTTTTATTGGGCCAAAAAATTTTACCAATTCAGCCTTCTAAAACATAATAAGAAAGAGGGAAAAGAATCATTAGCAAATATGCAAAAAAGTTCTTGAATTTAATAAACACCACCACCAAAAAAAAAAAAAAAGTGAATTGGTCAAATCTTAATAACCTGGGGATGAGAAACTCCCTGCTCCAGCTTATCTTGTTTAGTTGCTGTATACAACATCTGAATGAGACCCAGAGCTCTCAAAACTCCTTTAGGTGCATAAATTCCTAAACTAAATAATAACAAAGCCATATGTTACCGTGTTTTTAGATATGAATTGCTGTACAATGCACAAACACAACAGCAGCTCCCTGCTATCATTTGGATTCATTAAAAATAAAATCATCTCATAAGCCTGCAAAGTTTATTTTTTTTTTTCACTACAAAACTTTCATATTTCCCCTGTGTACAGAAGTATAATTTCTTTACGTGGTTGTTCTCAATGTCCTGAACTTGATATACATGTAATATTGGGAAATGAAAATAATATATATATATGTGTGTGTGAATTCCTCATTTTGTGTATTAGAAAACAATATGTTTTGCTCATTAAAGGCGCCAATATAAATGCTATAAACCATGAAATTACCTTTGAGCCCTTCCTGAAATAACCAGTTCACAAACAAACGATCCATGCAAAAAAGGCAAGAGGAGATTACAATAATAAGACTAAGTTACATTTTCATTTCAGGATTTTTTTTTTTTTAATGTAGAAAAGTCTTATTACCGCAAAACCAACATCTATGGCAGGTACTTCCAGTTTATACAGGAAACACCTGAATAAAATAAGCCTGAACAAAGTAAGTTCAAAGAAGGGCTTTTCATATTTTCCAAATGTGATGCTGAACTCATATTTACAACACATTATCTCAATAAAAGAATTTTACTCTTGGTTTTCCCACTTCACAGGGCTGATTTAAAAGCAATGATGGCAAAGGCATTTTACTGAAACAACTCTGACGTTTCTCATACTCAGAAAGTAAGATTATACACTGCTGATGACTGATAAAAGTTGTCCATGGCAGGAATCTTCTGAAGCTGAAATGAGCAGAGCCCTTACTCCAATGTGATCCCCAAACAAGCATCATCATCATCTGGGAAACTGCTAGGCATACAGATCCTTGGGCTCCACTCCAGGCATTCTAATCAGCAACTCTGTACGTGAAGCCCCATGATACTTGTTGCAACAGCCCCCAGGGGATCCTGGGGTGTGCTCAAGTTTGAGGACTAATGCCTCAGTCTGATAAGGTCACTAAACCAGGCTTGAGATAATGATGTCATCTCCTCTCAAATTCTGCTGTGGTCTTCAGCGCTACCGCCATGCTGCTCTTCACTCTACAATGGCGTGACCCTCCATATCCAGAAAACAACATCCAAGCCAATGGATTTCCACATTTCTGTCTGGATGAACCCTTGCCACTCTCTCCACTCTGGCATATGTCAGCTGTGAAGCAGCAGACGATATGTCTCTTGCCAAGACGACATGGGACTCCTGAACTTCCCCCAGGTTCTAATCACTGTTCTGTAGTAGCTCCAAAGATACCCTGAAACAGGCCAGGATGAGGGTGTCCTGGGCAGCAGAATTGTCCACACTTCTGAGCAAGGGCCACCAGGGCATCGCAGAGCCTTCCTGTGTGAGCCCCCAGTAGAAAGTTACCTGTCTCCCTTGCTCCCTTGGGCCAGATCTTGTTCTTGACTCATTCATTCATTTGTTCATTTAATTAGAGTCAGTCACACAATCATGAAACAAATAATGATCAAGCTCTCATTTATTTCTTTCTCGCTCTTTCTTTCTCTCTCTCTCTCTTAATTTTGCTTCACAGGAACACAAAGCTGCATTAGATCACTCCACCTTCTCAGAGTGCATAATCTAATGGGGAACACACATATAGTATACAAGTAGATGAGCGTAATAGAGTGAAGTAAGTATAAGATGGAAATCTACATAAGGAACAGAAGGAATGGATGGTCGAAGAACTACTTTTTTGGCAGGCGGGAGTCAGTCACACACATGCCAGAACTGAACCTTATGGAACCAGAAGAACCAGTAGAAACCAGCAAGGTTGACGAAGGGAGATGGGTGAGTTCCAGGCAGTAGCAGACCATGAGCAACAATGAGAAGGGACTTCCTAACTGCAAGACCTTGAAGGCAAGAAGTCTGCCTCGGTGTCTACACCCCCAACCTCCTGGGCTTGGCAAAGAGATGCTGAGGGAAGTCCAGAAAACACGAAACTGGACAAGTGGTAGGGTGCTCAGAGGAAGTCAACTCCTGAGGCAGGAAGAACACATGTGTCTCCATTCCAGTGGTCTAGACAAGGAGAGAGGGAAGTTGACCTACCCACGGATCAGCAGCAGGGGAAAGGACATGTAGAAGGCAGAATGTCAATCAGGACTGTGTGGGGAGCCTGGCTGCTATGTGAATAGATCCCAAGGAAGATTATGAATCACCTTTTAGGAGGGTCTGAATGACAACAAAGGCTCTTTTGTGCTTGGATAAGATCCTGCCAGAATTGACCAGACCAGACTGGAGCCCAGAGTACCCAGTTAAAGGCTCCCACTGTGTGACCTATTTAATAATTCTCCCATCAGTCAGGGATGGGGAAGAACATCCAACTGTCATAGTCCTGCTTAGAGCAAGGGACAACTGACCCAGAGATCCTTAACCACCGTCAGGAAGAGGAAAAGAGAAAGGAAGGGAGGACACACAACCCAGCAAAATGGTTCTGGGCTGTCACAAGATAGACAGGAGAGAGGAGGGGACCCTCTCTCTAGATTTCTGCTTCTTAAGAAGCCTGGACTCAGTTACAGGAGTGGCAGGAGAGGAGGTAATCTTTCCTGCCTCCTGAGTATACACAAGCGAGCTCGTAGGGTGATTTGCCAATGTCCTCCTTCTGAATCCTTGCAGCAACACTAAGAGGTGTGTTTGATATCCCCATCTTGCTGCTGAGTTAACCAGTGACTCAAAGAGGTGAGGGCACTTGCCTAGAGTCACACAGCTAGTAAGTGTAGGTTGCAAGATGTATGCTCTGGTCTGACTCCAAAGTCTAGACTCATCCTGAGTCAGACTGAACAAAGGCTCAGATACATCAGAGGCTGAAGCGGCTGCCAGGCCAGGAGCAAGAGACCAGCAAAAAATGGTGACTTTTGAGTGTGCCCACGAGATGGGGGCGGGGTGAAGGTGTCTTCATGAGGCTCTAGAATTTTCTACCTTCTTCGCAGAAAAACCTCTGGCCTACATCACTGGCCTGACAATTCTGAATTGCAACCCTCACCCTTCTAACCCATCCCTGAAAACTTTACAAAGTATTCTGACAAAGTGCAAGTTCAGCTCTGCAACTGAGGTCTGTCTGAATCCACTTGGCTGTTCTATGAATCCCTCCAAATTCTTGAGGGTAAGGGCAGCACATTTCAACTTAATGGAATTTCCTGCCATATTCTGCAGTGCCAGAATTGCTCCATCACATAAATAAATTTGAGAAGAACTTTTTTCTTTCTTTTTTTAATGATATAGAACATAATCTTTTCAGTAAATCCTAATTTAAAGCATTCTAAGTCCAAAAGATAATTATTTGGACCATATAAATACTGCATGTGGGTGTAATATGGATTGCATGCAGAGCCATAAAAAAATACTTGGCTCTGTTATTTTCTTAAAATTGCTGTGTTGTTGCCATTTTTATTGGGTTAATTAAAAGACCATAAAAATCAATTCAAACATGTTTGGAAACAGATTTGCAAATTTTATAAACTGTGTTCAGTTGGTTAGGCCAAAGATAAGAAAATAACAGACACTCTGTACGCATAGCTTTGGTGTGGTCATTCATTCATTCATTCATTCATTCATCCAACCCAAATCCCCTCCTCTGGCCCCAGCACTGAAACAGGAGTGGCACCTGTTCTCATAGCACCCTCGTTCTTCTGAGAGACAGAAACTGAAGGACATCATTTAGATGAGGGGGTGGCAAATTTTTTCTCTAAAGGACCAGAAAGGAAATATATTCAGTTTTGAGGGCCACAGTGTGTCTGCTGCAACTACTGAACTATGCCCTGAGAGCAGGAAAGTAGCCATAGCCGATACCTTAAACAGGTGAGCATGGCGTGTTTCAGTAAAATTTTATCTACAGACATTATAAACTGAATTTCATATATTTTCATGTGTCATGAAATATTATATTTCTTTGGATTCTTTTCTTTGACCGTTTAAAAATGAAGACCATTCTCAGGCCATGCAAAACCAGAGGGCTCACGGACACTGGTTTATACTGTTACATAGGGAAAGATACCATGGTATGGCTCACCCAGCAGCCACCAAGAAGATGCTGGGATTCTCAGCTGACTAGTCCAGGGGGCTACCAGTCCATCATGTCAATCCTAACGGCCTTGCTGAAGGGCAGAAAAGAGAAACTCTCTCCCTCAGCTGGTGGCCATCAGACCTCTCTGCTCATTTCAAAGATGGCTTCTTGCCCAGTTCCAAGCAGCAGTCTTGGGTGACTCTCCCGGCTCCCTGGTGGCCTTGGCAATTTGCTCCAAACTTGATAAAGTGCTAATTTTGCTTTTTACAGCCGTTGTGTAACTTTAAGCCAAGCCAACCCCTTTCTGAAAATCTGAAGAAACATTAGCCCACATATTGAAACCTGGGGATCTCAGTTACGACCAGACGGCAATTTTCAAGGTCAGCTTCTACAACTGTCCCAACAGTGGTCTCAGACAGAAATAATGAGAAGCCTCTGTGTTATTCCCAGGTTCCTTGCCCTGCCTCAGTTGCTGAATGTCAGCCCCAGACAGCTCAGTTATAATGACAGAAACATAACGCAGTTCATGCAAGTGGCCTTCAGTGGGCAAATGTTCAAGCACATTAAGGTTTTAATATAATTATAATTATAGAACATGCTCAACCAATTAACCACAAATATGCTGTTTATCTGAAAGGCTGCCAACACTGTGAACTGCAGTCAAACTAACATTAGGCTGTGGTCCTTAAGCAAAGAATACACACTGAATCAAAAGACAGATCAGAAGGAAAAGGCCAAAATAAATATTTTATCTGATATTTTATGAATATCTCTCCTCAAATGCCAGATTAAAATATGTCATCTCAACTTCCCATATATTTACTTGATGAAATCAGATTAAGTGAGTTCATGACACTGTTGAAAAACATCATAAACCAGAGAGAGAAAGAGAGAGAGAGAGAGAGAGAGAGAAGTGTATTTTGTAAATCTTGGCAGTCAAGCGTCCCCTAAAGCTAGCGTAAGTATAATGTAAATAAGGAAAGGCAATTAGAACAAGCCATATTTTTAAGGCATTCAGAAACGTCTCCTTGCTCCTTATATCTTTCTTAGCTACAGCCTACAGGAGTTTAAGCAAAATTAAACTTTGCCTTAGCAACTAAAGAAGATAAGCTTTCTCCTAACTTTCCTCTGAGAAAGAATTAAAAAAAAATTCTAGTTGTACAATTTGTATATACACAATTTGTACTGCTGTAAAAGCATATTTTCAAAAGTGCTCCCTAAATAATTAAGCTGCTCCTTTTACCATACTTCCTATATTACAGAAGTCATTTTCCCACCAAGAATCAATAAGTCATTCCTCACGCCAGTCATTTTTCTCCATTTAACGGAATGGACTAAAGTCCGACACTGCAAGTTACATTACCTTTGAATTATGTGTGTAATTTAAAATTCAAAGTACTACACTAAGGAGCTTTTTAGACTGACCACTCTACGCTCTCCTCATAAATATGGTCCCTCGCAGACCCTTCTGACGGATTTACAGAACAACAGGAGTTTGGAACGGTGAAGCCGTGAGCCCTACAGGAAAGCCGCTCTCTGTAACAATGCCACAGGAACAATTCTCTTTTCAGAGGAAGCGCAGAGCAAACTGTCATACATCATTCACCAGGAAACGACTCTGTGTTTGGAGATTAATGGGAAAGCCATTCTAAAGCATCTTCACTTTAATTACAAACAAACACGTGGGCAGATACTGACATGTCCGTTCGGAGAGTGCTCCCTAAGCAAAAGCTGCCAGGATGATTTTTTTAAAGACCCAAGTCCTCCGATAACATTTTCAATGTAGAAACCCAAAACAGGGATGTACTGCAAGAAACTCTTCTTCGTCAGTGAGACACATCATAGGGAGGGGGGGAAAAACAGATCAGTAAATGAAAATGTGTGTGAAGGTGTATGCACAGCAATTTCATTTTCAAGAATTAATAAAAGTGACTTGAAAGACCTGTAACTGAATTCATGGGCTGATGCGGCTTCTGATTATAAACGAAATACAGTAACTTCGTTCTTCAGGAAAATTTTTTAAAAGTGCATACTAAAAATCTCCGTGCATATTCTCAAATCTGTGACAGGCTGACTCACGCTACAGGCTGGGAAAACTTTAAAAACACCTGCCAAGTAAAGAGCGTTTCTCTCGGTACTGCAGATTGTTTTACTCAGCGTGCCTCCTCAAAGGAACCAGGACAGTATGGAAGAAGATGAGACTTCCCAACATCGTCCGTTTGGAGACTGGTTATTTAGAAAACGCAACAATAGGTCTGACTTGAGAATTGTGATGCGCATACAAACTGGGATCTCTTGTGCTTCCCTTTGTTCCTGAAGCGACTCATTTAACTTTCTGGGAGTCTGGGAGTTTCCCTGTCAACTTCACCCCAGGGACAATGGAACCCATTCTTCAGGAAAGCCCTATCTTGGGTCCCCACGGCGGAAGGTTTCTCAGACCATTTCACTGTAAGAGCTGCCACCCTGTTCATTCCCACTGCCCAGTAGCCTAATAACAACCTTCCCCCACCCCTGCCTTTTTTCCATTAGTAAGTAATTCTGACAACTGTACACTTTTCCTGATGTCGTGCAATCTTAGACCACTGGAGCCTTACTAAATCACTCTAGGAAGTGCCTTCTTTGGGTCATCAAAAATCAACTTTCCTGCCTAGGTTTTATTCTTGCTAATTTAGCATTCCCAAGACAAATCAGTTAAAAACGCCTTAAAAAATCATTAGCTCTCATTTATTCAACTTTTACATCAGCACGGCCCGAAGTGCGGGAAGAAACAGACTGGCAAAGTTCCGGGGGCAGCACCAGGTAGAGCTCTCCCTTCCAGCGCCCTGTGTTCCCAGCAAGACTTCATCCAGAGCCGCCTTCCACTGCCTTTCAGCCAGGACCCTCTCTCTCTCTCTCTCTCTCTCTCTCACTCACTCACTCTCTCCCCCAGCTGCCGTGGTGCCTTGTGTTAACTGAGAATTTGTGAGAAAAGCAGAATCTTCCCGCTGGGTGTTAGTTTTGCATGGCAACACTCAACAATCTCAGATTGTGAGACCCCAAGGATAATTTTTTTTTCTTCGTATATTTGTCTGGATTTCTTCCCACTTGAAAAATGTGGCAACCTCCACCCAATTGATGGATACTTGGTGGTAAAATACTAGATCTGAGCAACTGGGCACTGATACAGCCTATAAATTACAGTCCAACACGGTTAGTTCAAATAAAAGGAAATTTCATCTAAGGGAACTGATATTCTGGGAATTTTCTCTCCCCGAAGGATTACATCTAGGAAAGTAAAACTTATCAAGGGAGATGTTGCAAATATATCAGGCGTCTCTCAGATATAGGGGGTCAGTATGATTGTTCTAGCAATACCCTCGTGTAAAAGAATGCATTACTGATGAAAGAGGGACAGGAAAAATATTCTTCTCCTTTGATAAAAAAACAAAATATTGCACTGTGAACACACTTGCTGTTTTCAAACGCATCATATTAAAACAACAACCATAGCTCCACAACAAAAATCAGACCAACCTAGATCCAATTGCTATGGGCTAACATTATTTTTATTGCCATAAGGCACTAGTCCTCATCAGGGCCTCTCAAACATTTCCCTCAGCCATTCATCCCACAACTCAGTAATAAATTGTATATATGTATAAGCTGTTAAAAAAAGGTAAACTCTAATAATTTGATGCACTATCTCCTGCCAACTGACCAATAGTTCAGGTTTTACCTGCCATATTAAATACAGATTTACAAGGATTTCCTTTTTTTCATTAAAAAACCCAGGCTATAATTGGAGGCAGTCATACAAAATGTCTTCAATGTAGCAGGCTTTTCAAAAAATGATGGCTTCAATTGCACAGTTAAAAAGCATTCATTAGGAATGGCTGAAGGACAAAAGAAAAAAGTTAGTTAAATCTCAGAGAAGTGTTTTCTTGAAGGGTGTCTCCAAAAGTGCTTCACTATAAACATATCTTTTTGGATGACACAGCGAGAGACCGACAGAAACAGCTTCAGCCCAAACTTAGGGAGAACAGGCTGTGCTCCTTTCTTTGGACTTTTTAAAAATATGCCGTCAAGGGGGAGTGCTTGGCTGGCTCAAGTCAGTAGAGCATGTGATTCTTGATCTCAGGGTCATCAATTTGATCCCCACGTTGGGCACGGAGCTTACTTAAAAAATAAAATAAAATTGGGGCACCTGGGTGGCTCAGTGGGTTAAGCGTCTGACTCGATTTCAAGCTCAGGTCATGATCTCATGGTTGTGAGATCAAGCCCCACATTGGGCTCCATGATGAGCGTGGAGTCCGCTTGGGACATTTTCTCTCCCTCTCCCTCTGCCTTCCTGCCCCCCTAAAAAACAAAAATAAATAAAGAAAAATAGATTTAAAAAATAAGATCTTAAAAATATGCTGTCACTGTAACACTTCTTTTCATGCCTTTTGCAGATAATTACTACCTAACCAATCATTAAAATAAAAATAGAAAAAAATATTAGAAACCTAATTCAGTGAAATTATCAAAAACATCTGATATTTATCAAAAATCTCTAACCTTTTCTTCAAAGATGAAAACTCTGAATGACAAAGGAACTTAACTAACTCAAAATCAGAGATGGCCCTCCGGACCTGGTCTCTGCTTTGGCCCCTGTATTTTGACTGAGCCAGTTCCTGGTTAAGCCACTGGAAACAGTCCACTTCAAGCCCTTAACATACTGTAGACACACAGAGAGAAAGCAGCAATTATGTGACATCTAAGAGATGACAGCACATACTATTGCTTTGTTAAATGGTGACACAGTTCCTTCTGAACAGAGTCTCTCTCTAGACTGGGTGGATCGAAGTTGTGGATATTGTTTGTAACTCCAGAAAGAGAATTTTCTATTGACCAGGACAAAGGATTCAAAGAGAGCTTGATACCTGGTTAAAGATCATGCTTTAATCACTTGATTTAATTAACAGTTCCCTTCAACAGACATCAAGATGTAAGGAGAGTCCTATACTGCTTAGGCAATTAGAAATTATTAAGGTTCAAAAGAAAAAAAAAAAAAAAAGGAAAAGAAAAGTCCAGAAAAGCTAAACTGTCTGAAGCACCAGCATTCTTCACCAAAATGGGAGTATTTTTTTCCTTACAGAGTGCATTGCCATTTCCCACGTGTTTTCAAAATTTCATGTTGTTGTTTTGAATGCCAAGGTCAAGACTACCGTATCTTGTCGCATTAAACCACCTGATGGCTGACTCACACCCAGTGATCGGAATGACAAGGAGGAGCATGATGACCCCAGTGGGGCAGGGACATAAGAGGATGGGTGTCCAGCCTGACAAGGAGCCATAAGATAAACAGACTTTCTAACTTGGGGGGGAAAAAAAAAGTCAGGAGTAGTGGTTTTTTTTTTTCCCCCTAAATAAAGAAGAAATTAACTATGAATATCTCAAGTGGTCATGAAACTAATATACCTTTAGGATACCAGTAGAAACAGCTTAAATTTTTTTCTATAACACTCAATAGTCATATTTATGGTGGTCTCATTGGTATGGAGCATGCAGTTAATAAGAAGCTGCTCACTGATTCACTTTTTTTTTTATTTTGCTGTTCCTCTTATACTTTTAAAAGTCTGCCCAAATGTATTCCTTATAAATCATACCCAAAACACATCAATTAAGACCACAGTTATGTTTTCTTTTTTAGGAGGAGGAAAAAAAAATCAAGTTCTAGAATCCAACTTTCACGTTTTACTTAATTACAAAGACATAATGCATTATTTTTCTGTATCCACGAGAGACAGGCGGACTGCAATTTTTATTGCATGTTAAGTTTTCACTGGATCACAATATTATTAAGCTTTAAATCAGAGGATTGGTTCCTTCAGCTAAGTCTAACAATACTAGAAAGTAAAAGGAAAAAAAAAAAAAAACACCTCATCTGGGGCTGTAATATTTGCTGAAAAAAATCTACTTCAAAACATTAATCAAATTTTTCGCCTACTGGGCAACCATATGGTATAGCAGCATGTGAATCTCACAAACTTGCTGATCTCCTGTAACTCGGTGCAATTAATTACGCTGGCTGCATCCATCTCTTGGATTTTCGCCTTGTGAAAAAAGTATTTATTGCAACAGCTTTTACAAAACAAGGGAATGAAAATCACAATTGATTAATGAGCTGAATGGAAATATTTCCGTTAGCAGATTTTTAAAATGAATAAGGATTAATACCATGGGTAGAAATGAACCCACGTCGAGATCTCCTTGTACTTTTTGGGCCCCCAAAAAGGTGGCAGGAGAGCGGATAGTGAAGCTGCTGAGAAGTGTAACATGCATAATTCACTAGCAGGCTTTGGATCGCAAGTAATAAAGCCTTAAACTAGTGAAGTAATAAAGAGGTTGGCTTTACAAGATACTATCCTGGGAGACAAAAAGCTTGTTCTTTGATTTGAAAACACAGATATTAAATACTCAGTGGGTGAGAAACATCACAGGCCTGACAAAGAAGGGAAGGGAAAGTGGCCCTTAGAAAAAAGCAATCTACTTTGTCCTTAGCTATTTAGGCCCAAAGACTGCTGCACATATGGTCCAATTATTGTTTTAAGACCCCTCCATAAAGCCGAGCATCTGAGAGCATGGAAGGATGGTAACACTGTCCTTACCTGCTGGCTAAAGGTACAAACAATACATAATGGCAGCATCTTTCCCCACGGGTGTGTGGCCCTCATGCATTTGCCTTTTCCTAAGCAGTCAGAACCCTTTTTGGTGCTACACCACGACTCCTGCCTTCCAGGAGCCGGTGGCTTGACAGCATGGGGGTCACAATCCTTCCCTCTGTGGGAAGTCAGAGACCCAGGGCTGGAGGGCTCCCAGACAAGCAGCAATTTGCAAATCTGTCTCTTCCCAGAACTGCTCTCGGGGCTTAAGACCACCCAAGCCAGCCAAACATCAATGACATCTTCTTCAGAGCATCCTTATTTCAGGACGCTCAGGGCCATTTTCTCTAAACAAATTGCAGAGGAGACCAGTCCCAATATTTGCCATTTGTTAAATACTTATCTGCAGAAAACAGAGCAAATGCTAACTAAACTTAAGTGGAAGGAATATATAAGTTGGAGAGATCAAATACTGTAACGCTTTCACAACGGGTAAAAGAAACCACTGCAAGGAACAAGCTTTGTCATTCAACTCTTCTGCCAACTTTTGTCTTCATGTGTCTACTGTATTTAAACATCTACCAGGAAATTCCACAAAGGGCTTATTAAGGAGAATTTATTATAATTTCACTAGTGCCTACATGACATGTGTTTCCCATGTATTTGTTTGTTGACAGTCGCCTAAAAACTGAGAGCACCCAGGAAAAGAGGAACGAATTTTTAGAAAACAAAGGATAAGTGTTATTTTTAAGTGACATTATTTCATCTCAAACAACTCATTTCAAATTTGGTCTACATGTTAACATATAAGTTTGGAAATTTTGACTCCGTGGAGAATTATGCACTTTCAAAGTAGCAAGCAGATCTAGATGGCTAAGAGATTCCAAAAGCCACCATCCAGGGGACTGAATAGATTAACTTGAAAAAACTCTTATTAGAATCATTCCAGTCAAGCATCAGAAGCACTTTATAATCAAAGACGCCACTGTTTTGAAGAAACCATCTTCCAGTGAAAAGTAGGAGGTTACCAAGAGAATGTGCTTGGCTTCTTGAAGAGGGGGAAAAAAAAAAAAAGATCTAATGGGAACTGAGTGGTCCAACTCCTTAAACCAGTGACCCTGCAACGTACAGCACTCCCCACCACCACCTCTCAGACGATCTCTAACACCTCCTACATGCAATGGTTGTTGGCTTAAAAGTTTAAAGAGCTAACAAAATGTTTTAACGAGATACAAATCTCAGAGATCATTAATCAATATGTTCAATGTTATTTGTGATAATTCATCATGACATGATATTAATGGGTTACTGTACCCTTCAGAGGTGAGATTAATGCAAATGAGCCGCCACAATTAACTTTACTGCTCCCAACTCACAGGAATGGACAGATGATTATAAATGACAACTATATGTCAATTACAATATCCAATAAAGTGAAGCTTAGAGAACAATCCATCTCCTTTTATTGCTCTTCCTTGACGTAGCTGAATTTAGCTCAACCCACTGTTGTCACAATGTAGCCATTGTTTGGGGGAGGGGTAAGGGGTTTTTCTTTTTTTTTTTTTTTTTTTTTTTTTAATTTTTCAGTATCTTAAAAAGTGCTTCAAAATTGCCCATGTAAATACATTTTCTAAAGGAGGAGAGCCACGGGAAACCAGGAATAAATGTCACATTCATTCTATGTGAGTTAAAGAAAACTGTATCCATTTTCAAATTGTAGCAGCAAGGCCAGCAAGGAAACAATCTACCCAGCTGTGTATAATATATTTACTCAATTAAAAAAGGAAGACATTAGCACAGCATCCTGAAAAGGCTGGAGTTTCACTAAACAAAGTTATTAGAGGATCACAATATTGCAGTAAACAGGTCAGAAAGTGGAAAAGCACGTATGAGGCCAATGGCAGAAAGAGAGGTTAAACTTTACTTCAAGTGTAGACCTGCACGCATGGTATCAGTTAATACGCACGTACAGACCCTGCCTGCAGAGCATTCTGATGTCAAAGTCCTTCTTTCCATGGGCAGAGTGCACTTTGAGAGAAGCCATTCTTGCAGACCAGTGTATTACAGTGGAGCCTCTTAACCGCAGATTCCTTTACTGGGTAGGTGCACCCAGTAGCTTTTGAGAGTTGGCTGTTAACCCTTGGTACCCCTTTCTGCCTCACCTGAGAGGCTATACCCATGAAGCCTCCTTCCCTGGCAGATGTTGGCATATCACTGAATGCCAGCCAGCCATGCCCTTGCCTCAAGCAGGATCCACTCTGCCGGACCATGCATATTCCAGAGCGCCCTACTGGATCAGGCTGAAGCCGGTCACATCCTTCCTGACCATTTTCCACACTCTACACCATTCTCCTCCCTCTGCTTCTCCTGAAAGCACAGGCTCCCAGATGCTCCTTTTCAAAGCTATACCCAGAAAGGACTTCTTGTTTCCAGAAACATCTAAAAGTAAAATAACAAAGTAACACTGTAAAAGGTTCACAGTGGACTGTGGAAGCTATTGCTTTATCTATCCAGGATGTATTCCCATGTGTCTTCTGCTGCCAAAAGGGAGCTTATTTCTTCATGTGGTAACTGGGCCTCCCAGATTGCATGTATGGCAGGGTGTGGGATTCCAGCCTAGACTAACGAACCTCAGTCTGTGGGCCATAAATGATTCAGGGCTAGTCCCTGCCTCCAAGCCAGGCTAGTTCTGTTCTCTTGGCTTTTGTGCCAGGGACAGTTGGGGAATGGCTTCTTGCTGCCAGGGCTGGCTAACCTGGGAAAGGGCTAATCTATCAGTCACCATCTTGATCCCCACTCAAGAAAAATATTCTCTTTGAAGAATGTAATTTAGAAAAAAAATCAAAATCAAGAAGTTAAAGATGGGGCCCACATGACATATTTAAGCTCTGGGACAAGCTCGACTCTAAACCTGGGGTTGGTAAACAGACTACTGAGCCAAACCCATTTTCATACAGCCCAGGGTCTAAAAATACATTTTTAAAGGGCTGAAGAAAGAAAGAATATATTTTAACACATGAAATACTACATGAAATTCAAGTCCCAGGATCCACGAATAGTTTTATTGACACACAGCCACATCCAGTGGCTTGCCTGTAGTCCGTGCGGCTTTTCTTACTACAAAGGAAGAGGTGAGTAGCTGTGACAGAGACCACAGGGCCCACAGAGCCAAAAATATTTATTATCTGTCCTATTACAGAGAGAATTTGCTGACCCTTGCATAAAACTTTGCATTCATGAGCCAATAATGACCCTTTCCACTTAAGCTAGTTTGAATTCGGACTCTTCAGTGTGCAAGGGGACCATTCTTATTAATTAACTGAGGAATCTATTCTTATCCCTTCCCTCGAACCCAGACACCTCTGTCCACCCAGTCTGCTGGGATCCTAAAGGTAAAGAATCAATATACAGACCAATGAATTGGTTGTTTCCTACCTCATCCTTGGAAGTTACTGTATTTATTTGCTAAATGTCACCAAGTGTTGAAATGTTCATCTTAAAACACGCAAAATACATAATATCAACTGTCTCAACTGATATGAAATTCTAAGCCAAATACCGAAACATAAAGTAGATTAAAGGTGGGGAAATAAACGTTGTTTGTTTTTTTTTAATGTCCCTGAAGAACATATTGAATTTGAGAGGAAATCCCACCACTGCCAAAGCGTTCTCCCCGTTGGGGAGAGCCTGCCATGGTTAGCTGTAATAGGCTGGAACATTCTAGTCTCGGCTCAAGAAACTCAGGTGCCTGGTGAAAACACAGTGTGATTTTGATGACTTTTACAGAATATGGCCAAGAGAGGAAATGCAGTCATTCCCTTCATTTTTGGTTTCCTGTGTTCCATCAAGGAGATAGTTGCAGGTTTAAGTTTCGCTTCCCTTCTCCCCTACATACTCACCTTTGTCTCAGGACAGGAGATCGTCATGAAAACAGAGTCATGCTGCCTCCCCTGATCCATTAGCTCAGGGTTGTTGGGAAGGTTAGCAAAAAAGCGCCAAGCTCTTTTCTTTTGTGAGGACTTAAGGGTCCTCACTTTTATTTTAGTGACATGAAGACAACTTCTGTTTCTTACTGTAACGAATCTGCTACACTAGATTCTAATAGCTCTATTACATTTTCCATACATTCTCCTGGCATGGGGTATAAACGGGCAAGACAGCACTGGATAAATCATGGCCGGCAGCAAAGACATTTTCTCTAGGGAATGAAGGCTTCCATTTAGCATCTTAACTCACTCCCTTCTTTTGGAAACACCCTGTCACAAATGAGTCTCTCAAACTGAAGAAATTGAAATTGATTTCTTAGGGTAATAATTAACCTCAGAAAATAACTATGAAAGGTTGCTTATTAATTATTTTTCATAATATACTTTGGGAATATTTCTTTTTTCATAAAAGATGGAGACAAAAGTAGACACATTTTATGATCATATAAAATGTTATTGGATTCATATGTTATAGGAGAATGAAACTCACTTAATTTGCAAAATACTCAGTATGAGAGGGAAGGATCCCCCCTCTACACACACACACACACACACACACACACACACACAGCTTTCTCAAGACCCTTAAATATATCTTTTTAAAACAACACAATCTTTCTGTTCCTGATTTTTGAACACATAACTGCAGTAGAGTTTTTAATACATTGTTGTTATTTAAATCTTCCACCGCTTTCTGCTTATTCAAAACGAAAGTATTTCTCATCAGAATAGCAGTGTACAGGGAACTGCAGTGACACCCTCGGTCTTTCTTGAGAACAGGAGGAGCTGTCACTCAGAAACTTGTTACTATCCCAAGTAATGAAAAGACACGGGAACTAGTGTCCCTCGCATGATACTACAGAGATGGACTTGTGCCTTGCAAGCAATTCAATACACACACACACACACCCCGAATCTACAAGACGACTCTTTTTTCCTTTAGTCACCTGAAAAGTCCTCCAATGTAGTCACAAACTAGTCAAGGTACAAGTTAAATCACATAATAGACATTGCTGCAGGTACCACACGTCTGTTGGGTCACCAAGGGAGAACTGCCAGCATTAACAGACTAAGAAATGCCCCCCCCCCCAAAGAAGATGCCAGAAATAAGATTACTCAAGGTGTTTTATTTTTCCTTTCCTTTGGTGGCTGAAAACATTTTTCTGTGCTATTCTGGTGGAGGGGGTATTTTGTTTTAAGAGACAAACAAACAAAAATAAAAACAACTGTGTGGAATCGAGTTATGTGAACAACACGGAACTGTTTCTTGAAGCATTCCAAATACACATTTTTGCTAATTAATTAACAAATTCAAGCTGGTTAAATAAAACCTTCTTCCAACACCTCCTATTTAATTGCAGTTTGGCACCAACAAATATATATCAAAATTATAGTATTTCCCCTGACAGGAAGCTCCTTCCTTCCACACACTATTATGACTCTCTGCAGAGTAAGCCAGATTTGCTGACAACCTTGAACACTGCTACAACAATATTACTATACTTGGCAAAGAAGTGCCCTTGCGGTGAGAGAAAAGCTGTAATTTTGACTGTCACTTCGCATTACACTAGATATTATTTCACTGTAGACACATGCACACACTCACAAACTCTTAATAGACTACAGTTTTCGCGCTGCCTGCCTTTCCAATATAAATGGCAATATAATACCAGCGAACCGCCAATGGGATCCCAGCGAGAAACAAATGTTTTGCATTATGGAAACATCGTCGGAGGATGCCTTTAAAGGCATATTTCATTCCTTTGTCCCCTACTCATGCCGCTTACACCCCAGCATCAACTTCGTAAGCTAATTGCTTTGATTATCAAAAGAATTTCACTTTTTTTTTTTTATCCCTGTAAAGGACAAGGTTATCATCAACAAATTCTATGCTTGAAAATGCCCATGATATGTGGCCAAGGCGGTACCACATGATTCTTAATATGCTGGACACTCTTCAAGTCTAATGCCCGATTTGGAGAATTTCCAGATTGCAAAATCTATCCTTCTCATGCATATATTCTGCTTTTCTGTTGGCAAGGAGGAGTCTGTGAAGCGGCAGTGGCCACAAGCCATGTCACTGCTAAACCAAACTGGCAAGCACAAAACAGCCCCACAAATCCCGCACAATGTACATGCTGTCCCTAGCAGAGAGCAGAACCTGTCTCCGCAGAGAACTGAATGCAACATATGCTTCCTCCTTACCAAGCTCACACTGAAGCAGATTGGGCCAGCTTCCCTACTGTGTCCTCCCTCCACCCCTGGCTTTGATTTACAAGATGGTATGTTAATATTCCCTCTATTTGTCCAGGGCAAGGAATTCTGTGATGTCAGTAGGAGCTCCAAATGGAGAACTCCCCAGAATCCAGAGCAGAGGTCAGGAGGATTGAACGCGTGGGTGGAAGAATCTGCAACTTGCCGCAAGGAGAGATGCTAGACGTGGCAGTGGGAGGGGCGTGGAGCCTGACCTCACCTTTGAGTGAAGAGTCCGTCCCTCACACACGCCTGGTAGGAGAGCCACAGGATGCTTGAGAAACCAGGCTCTCCAACAAGAAGACAGGAGCTTCATTTTCTACTTAATCTCCACAATCTGCCCCCACCTCACTTTTTTTTTTTTCTGCCTTCAAATTGGTATTTCAAAATATTTAAAGAAGACTTAAACTCATTTCACTGAATTAAGGGGAAGCAACAGCAAACTGTTTGCCCTCCATTAAGAGAATGCATCCAAAACTTCACCGTGTCTGCTGACCACACCAAATTTAACAAGGTTCGCAAATGAACTGGAGTAAGTTTCCCACAGTGACACATTAATAATAAGTTCCTTATCCCATCTATCCCAAGCCATGAATATGTAATGTTATAAAATGAGTCCTTTTCACACAACAGAACCTCAGACGTGAATAAATAAAAACTATCCATCACAAGCCTGTGAAAAATTAATGAGAGTTCGGAGACGCAAGGAAGAATGGGGACCAAGGAGAGATGGCCCAGTTCATAAAAGCCTCCCTAACTTTCGGATGGCAAATATGCTCACCCCTGCCCCTCGCGCACTGGCAGGTGAGGGTGAGGGACGACAGTGATGGTACTTCCCCTCCGCTGGGGTCTACTCACCATCTGGAGGTGGCGACTCCAGCACGCCACCACCGAGGTCACGGCCACACACGCTCGACTTCCAGTATTCTGTGATCCCAACCACGGTGGCAGGGCCGGGGCTTCTTTATTTAACTATTTGTAATTCATGACTGACCTGTTTCCAGAAGGATCTGATGTTGCTCACGGCCGTTGGGAGAATTGGAAAGGAGTTGGCTGCTGTAGACCCAGCTAAACCTCGGGAGACTGGGTAAGTTCCTGATGTGTCCATCACTCCCCCAAGTTGCGAGGGACAAACGGCACTTGATGAAGTGGCACGTGTCACTTCTGTTGTAATTTGCAGCACCATCAATGCCTCTCGCTGGCAGCGTGCTCCAGGCCAGGGCTGTGCTGGGGCTATGCACGGAAGAGCTCAAAATCCCTCTCAGGGGCGCCTGGGTGGCACAGCGGTTAGGCGTCTGCCTTCGGCTCAGGGAGTGATCCCAGCGTTATGGGATCGAGCCCCACATCAGGCTCCTCCGCTGGGAGCCTGCTTCTTCCTCTCCCACTCCCCCTGCTTGTGTTCCCTCTCTCGCTGGCTGTCTCTATCTCTGTCGAATAAATAAATAAAATCTTAAAAAAAAAAAAAATCCCTCTCAGTCTTACTCCATTGGACAGATGGGGAGACTGAGTCTTGGGATGAGCAAACTAAACTGCCCTGAAGTCTGAGAGCTGGTGGGGATCAGAGCCAAAAAAGGTAGAGGGGGGGTTCCCAGCTGGGGCTACTCGTTACCACGCGACGGCGGGCACTGATACTGCCTCTATAACCTCTGACACCCATTAAAGGACCTTGGCTGAGCAAACCACTGGGGTGAATGCCTTTTTCTCTGGATTTTTCTGGAGCTGGAAGTGTTGTATTGAGGGATAATCACCATAAGGAAGATTCCGAAATGAGCCAATCAGAGTGATCCTGTTGACCCCTCCAAACACTGTTCTTCCACCTCCCCCTCCACAGAAGGGATAGCACGTATGTGGTTCACGCCAGCATTAGTTGGAGCACACCGTGCTGTTTTGTTTTTAACTCTGTGCTTTTGCCTGGGCGAGTCCCTCACCACTCTCCCCACCTGCCTAAATCACTCATCCTTGGAGATGCGGTTTTGCCTCGATGACCTCTGGCGTGGCAAAAGAGGCCCTCCCCCATTCCACCAAAGCACTCAACCAACTCCTCCAGGGAAGTCAGAGGCTGCAGGTGATGTATATGGGCCAGCCAGGTGATGTCCATGAGGAAAGAAGGCCAGATGTGACATCACAGGAACCGGTGGGAGGGAGCTGACCTGGGGCACACACCCCCTGTCCATCCAACTCAGACAGCCACTGTGCTGGGCGAGGCACGGGCTGCTCCTGCAGAACACGGGGCGAGGGTTCCTAGATCTGCCACTTTTTTTTTTTTTTTTGAAGGACACCAAGAATCGAGGTTTTGAGTAAACTTTCCCCATTTCAAGAAAGAAAGTGTAGGGGCCAAAGAAAATATGTTTACAGGTTGGATTCAGCCATGTTGTAGATCTATACTCATATCTTATTTTAATGCTCGAGGCTCCTTAGGGAACACTGTGTCAGCCACACCTAGGAAAGGGGCTGCCACATGGGGGGCTCTCACTGCTTGCCAAACTGGATTGGTTCACATGATCACATGCAACTGATGAACCAGAAGCACAGAAAATTAATAAAACCAAAAACAGGCCAGAAAGGGGGGAAAGTTGTCTGACTAGCGTTCAGAATTTTACTTTTAATCACCGCAGCCAGTGAGGAAGGGAAAAGGAATTTTTGTTTGTCTTCCCAAAAGAGAATGCCCAAGGTGGGCCCAGGTCCAGAGCAGAACTGCTCCAGTGGTCCTAGGGCGCCGATCCAGGGAAGGAAAACAGTGATGAGCAGGTCAAACAAGCAGACAGGAAGTTATCAGGCGGAGAGCTTAGCAGTTAAACTCCGGAGTCCAATACACCAGGAAGGACAAAGAACCTGAAGTCAAAACACAGGACTAAGCTAGAGAGTAATCAACCACTTGTCTCAGAGGCACAGGGATTCAACACTCTTACTCTGATCAGCAACACTAAATACCTGATGAAACAAGATCTGCTTCTGCCAAAATCCTACGGGGCACAGGAACACAGAAAAGGGACAGGTCAAGGAAGATGTGAACTGCATACCAGATGAGTTATTAAATGATATGAACAAAATAAGTTATGAAATTTGCAAAAAGAGGGGGAGCCAATATGAAATCTGACTTCAAGGGAGTTTATAAACCAGTAGGGGGAATCAAGATGAGTTCAGAAAATATTATAATACACTTTTTGAAGTGATAAATGCACCAAAGACAGAAAAAGTGTTCGGAGAGTAGGAAGGGGCCATGGTAACCCTAAGCAGGTGCAATCCTGAAACATAATGGTTTCAAAGTGCGGGTAGGAGTTAGACTTGAAGAGACAGGAGGATGGTAGGTGGAGGGGTACAAACAGGGAGTCTGTTCCCAGCAGAAGGAACAGTAGGAAAGGAACAGAAGCATGACATCCTCAGGGAGGCCGGGATTTGACTCCAGTTCAGCTGAAACACGGGGTAGAGTGGGAGAGTTAGGTGGGGTGTTTGGAAGGGATTTGCTTGTAATTTGAAAATAAGCAATTTTCAAGTCAAGCAGATCACCTCAGTCAAATGTGGGGTTCTTCAGGCCAAGTGTTCCAATATGATCATGCCAGGCCAAACTCCATCCCACCCACACCCGAGAGCCAGATCTAAATCTAAATGCCAATCGGTCACTTCCACTTGGATGCCCCACAGGAGCCCTGAATTCCACACAGCTACAATGGACTCCTCTTGTTCCCACCACATCCACTCCTTCTCCCATATCCCATATCAGGGATGGTTCCACCATGCACCCCACGGTCCACAACAGACTAGCCTTCGTCCTTCCTTCTCCACAGGCCTCACCTAACACCCCTTACAGTTGTTGACCCAACTGTGCTGATTTCACCCCCTCCTACCTCTCAAACCTGTCTCCTCCACCCTGGACTCACCTCAACCACATTTGTTCAGAAAACTGGCCACTTCTTGCCTGGGTGACCTGAATCATCCCCCAGCACACCTCTCTACCCTCGTTCCTCACACAGCTGCCAGAATGGACGCCTGCAAGGCAGGTCCGATAATTTCACAATTGTGCTCTAAATTCCTTCTGCACCTTCTATGAATGCAGTAAATGTTTACTGAATGAATGAATTCTCCAAAAACATGCTATTCTCTGTCTGGCCCAGTGGAGGTCAGGCTCACATGGAAACGCACTTCTGGGCAGCACTGGTCAATGCACAAAGTGGGTTATTCTGAATTCCATACGATCTTTAAACACTGCTCGCTCCGGAAAAACTTGGGAGGGGCAGTTGTAAGGGGAATAAAGTGGGAGAAGACAGCTGGGACCAATTCAGGGAAGAGTTAGAGGCCAGAAAGTTTGCACTTGACTGTTACCCAAAGGGACCTCATTAATGGTGTTTTGTTTTGTTTTGTTTTTTCATATGGATGCAACCAGACCTCTACTATAGGAAGGCAAAGGTCAGCATGAGAAGAATGGATTTCAGAGGGGATATTGGGAGGTGGAGAGATAACTCGACATTCTGTCACTGACAGAAGTGTGACAAAATGCCCAGAATCAGAGTGGCGATGACGGAGAGGTGGATGGAAGAGATTACCAAGGAGAAAACGTCTACAGTCAATGACCATGTACTGAGTGCCTCTGAATTTGAGCTGGAGCCCTGATGACAAACACTCAACCCTTCAATGTTCCTGCTGCTGAGGACATCACCTTGTGGAAGTGGACAACTGTAAATCATGCCGCCTATTTCTCACTGATCCAACCTTTCTAACTGTATGTAGTGTAGTGAAGAAAAACAGCATTACCCTAATCGTACTTTAGCATCGTTACTGTAGTTGCTATTATGAACAACTGCAAGTCGGGGACATTTCTCACCCCCCATTTCAGGTAGTTGGTGCTTTCCATGACCGCCTCATTTCATCTGCAGGAAGTCTGCACTTATTCTGCTGCCAAAGAGGTGCTATTATTACCCATTGTGAAGGATTAAAGATGGCCGCAATTCTTTGACACTTCTACCTCAGAAAGTGGTGTCTTTTCCCCTTCAATCGAGTGGGCTTTGTGGCTGCTGTGACCACAGAAACAATCTCATGCCAATCTCCAGGCCCAGGCCTTAAGAAACTAACAGCTTCCAAATGTCCTTCAGAGTATTTTCTCTGGAAGCCCTGAGCCACAACCTAAGAAATCTGCCTCCACTAAGACTGCCATGTTGCAGGGGCCATGTGTAGGTGCACTAGGCAAGAGGCCCAGTTGAGCCCAGCGTCCTAATCTTCCCTGTGAAGGTGCCACACATACGAGTGACCACTCTAGACCAGATGAATGGCAGTCCAGCTCATCTACCAACAAAGCACCAGCGAGTGACTCCCATTGATGCCACAGGAATACAAGATTCATCCAGCCGAGCCCTACCTAAATTCCTAATTCACAGAAATCGCCAGACAAAACAAAATGGTTGTTGCTTTAAGATTCAAAGTTTGGAGGTAATTTGTTATGTAGAAATAAAGAAATTGGAATACCTCCTTTAACAGATAACCTACCTGTGACTCCAAAAGTTTGACTGACTCACCTATGGTCTCCTGGCTGGGAAGCTATGGCACAGCCTGGATGAGAACTTCACTCTACCTGACCCAGATATGCACAATGTTAATTATATCATCCCCGAGAAAAAAATCATGCCAGACAAGAGCAGTGGAGTAATAAAACTCCCCAAGCTCTTTGGATTGTGTGCTCACAAAATGCCTTACCAGTCCTCCTATGATTAACCTGGGAGATATGGTTAAGGCTGGATGACCCTAAGCCACTTCCCTACTCTACCCTGCTCTTTTCTCTCCAGGCAGAGCCTTCACATGACTATTTTCACTCACTGAAAGAGTAAGCTCCATAATGATCAAGAAGTAAAGGTAAATCTGAGGACAAGAGAGGACCCACTCATCCCAAAGCCTCCCCCTCACTGGGGCAAACAAACACTGAACTCCCATCACCCTAGAAAGAAAACAAGAAAAAGGGACATTTAATTGAATCACTTACTACATGGGCTCTCTGCCTACATCTAGATTTTGAAGAATTAAGAACTGTAAAATCCCATGATTGGCTCCCAGGATCTTTCAAGACTTCCAATAATATTCAAATGCAAAAGCAACCCAGGATAAATACAGGCATAAATATGGGCATGTTTCTAGGATATAACAATGTGAAACTTCAGCAATTTGTGGTTTCAATGAACGAGACGCTAGAAGCAAAAGTGAGTTTACATGGGCTTGTAATTTCCTCTGACAAGATACATGCACTCATTCCTTCAACCTAAGCAAAATTCCCAAGACTAAAACAGATTTGAAAGTCAGGTGGACGAGAAGACCATCTGGGATGAGATATCGCATAAAATCATCAAAAGTATTTTTTTTAAACAGAAGTCAAAATGACATAGAACAGCATCCACAGACCTATTCTCAGTTACCTAGAAAATGGGATTTAAAGTAATTGGCCTAATATTGGTGTACTTCCAGAGTTCTATGAAATAAAATAAAAATCATCTTTTGTTTCGAGATTACCCCAGATTAAACAAACAACAAAAAAGTTGAAACCACTAGAGACTGGTAAAATTGTAAGATGATGGGGCCTTTCAGACCAACTGTGTCACCCAAACAAAAACAAGGAATTTGAAAGTGAACCTGTTTAAGTCTCCAAGGAAAAGATACGCTACCTTTTCATTTCTGGCTCTTTCATGATGGATCGAGGAGTATGGAGCACTTTAAGACTCCTCTTTGGTTGGCTTTTATGCCCCATTTTAGCAGATACATCATATTTAAAGGGGCCAAAGTATCTAAAGACCAGACAAATGTCCAAAAAAATACACAGGCCCATCAAGATAAAGGAAATGATTTATAACCAACATGAAATGTTAATTTTTAAAAGCTATGAAGTATTACTGCTAGTCACTTTGAAAATGGGCCAAAATAATGGCTGCATTTGCCATAGAATAAGCTGTAAAAAGAGTATCAGCTTTGGGGCCAGACAGACTAGGGTGTGAGTCTCAACACAATTTTGGGTAAGGCCTGAAGCTCACAGAGTTTCCATTTCTTCACCTGCCAAACGGAAGCCCACCGCAGAGGGATAAAAGGGCCTGGGATGGCACCTCATAGTAAGAACTCCATGTTTTGAGTATCCATCATAGTGAGGAAACAGAGTGTTAAGAACATGGGCTTCACAGCCTGGCAGCACGGGCTCTAAAGAATTTGCTCTATTTACCAGCTCTGCGACGCTGCGTAAGTTAACCGGTCTCTCAGTGTCTCCTTTTCTCTCTGACAGTAATAAAGGCACTCTTGTACTGACCTGTAGGAAGGCAATGGTAGCACATACCTCACGGAACAGCTGTGAGAGTGAAGGGCACTTGTGTGTGTAAAGTGCATATAATTAACAGTATTGTAGTGTTTGCTGTTATTAATGCTGTACCTACTATGTATTAGATACTGTACTAATAGCTTTCTCTGTATCAGGGGTCAGCAAATGTTTCCTGCAGCAGGCTAGTAAATACCTTAGTAAAGATTTCAGTTTGGGAACATATATGGTCTCTGTCACATAGTCTTTGTTTTTTTTTTTATTTTTTATGGGTCACAAAAAAACATAAAAATATGGGCTGCATTTATTAGCAAGCAGGACAGAGTTTGTTCAGGCCTAGCTCTTTATCATCTCTGTTACTGACTCTGTAATTTTCAAAATGTGAAGGGTCTAAGATTTCACCCTACAGGTAAGGTAAGGAGCTAGCTGCCAAGTTTTGTGAGAGCTAGTAAAATACGCGAGACTCCAGGGTCAGATACAAAGTACTTGTTGCTTACAACACTGCAAACAGTGCAAAGTTCATGTGTACCTCAGCTCCAGCCACCTCTGCCCCCAGTCCCACAGGGTGATGCATAACAGCCTAGGTGGATGCTGTACTCTTAGTGCTTTTGAGTCACAGCTAAGAGACAGTGAACCAAGGAATCCAAATATTTCATCAAGCAAATCAACCTAAACTCTGTCCTGGAGGAAGACATTACCTTTATCATACTGGATAGTAAACAACCCTCCCCTACGCTCCTCTTGGAAACACTATCACTATCTTCCCATGTTCTTTGCTCTACAAAACTCCTTGAAATCCCTTGCATATTCCAAGATGTGCAAAACCAGGAGAGACCACGGGTGCCTGGGTAGCTCAGTCAGTTGAGCATCTGACTCTTGATTTCAGCTCAGGTCACTATCTTGAGGTCATGAGATGAAGCCCCGCATCGGGTTCTGCACTGAGCGTGGGGTCGGCTTGAGATGCTCTCTCTCCCTCTCTGCCCCTCCCCCTGCTCATGCTCTCTAAATAAGTAAATACATACATACATACATACATACATAAAATCTAAGGGAAAACAAAACAAAACAAAACAGGAGAAACCAGGTGAATCCCATCTCCGAACAATGCAAAAGAAAAGGCCAAAGTTAAACATGACCTTAACCTAAAGATCCTTTCTTTGAACTAATCAAGCAGATTCCTACTTTTTAAAAAGTGCTCATAAAAAGGAAATTGGCAATTTCAAGGCTCATGCCACACTGAGACTAACAGATCTGTGACATCATACACATCATTTTTGCTGAAAAGGTGCCTTTAGTTAAAAACAGAAACCAATTTGTAAATGTGAATTAAATGCACAGTCCACAAAAAAAAATATCTGGTGAAAGGGAAAAAAAATTCTTACATGTAGATATAAATGTTTCCTGACAGACGTAAATGAAAACTAATACGGTGACATTTTTCAAATTAGCCATTGGAAAACACTGTGTGTGTGTGTGTGTGTGTGTGTGTGTGTGCTTTAAACAGCCTAAGCATTTTTCAGTGACGTTGGTCTAGGAAAGTATTTATGAAAAGGATAATAAATAATTAATTCTACTGGCTAGGAGCTGCAATTCCTTTCTGTTTCAACAATATACACTGAAATGCTGTTTAAATTATAGGAGCAAATTGATTCAAAAGGCTTC
This sequence comes from Ursus arctos, assembly GCF_023065955.2. Classification (NCBI taxonomy): domain Eukaryota; kingdom Metazoa; phylum Chordata; class Mammalia; order Carnivora; family Ursidae; genus Ursus; species Ursus arctos. Next base: position 31,048,833 of record NW_026622863.1, on the reverse strand, counting down.
CATTAGTGAGCTGGCAAACAGGTCTGAAGCTGGCTAATAAATTTTAGATAAAGATATAGCCTTTGATGAGGATGGCAACGCCAGAGTGCTGATCCCCGAGTCACCAGTTTGTTAAATCGGTGGCTAAAGTCTAGATTTCTCCCTGTCTCATAACTCACTGTGTTAAGCATCGGCAGAGTCAAATCAGAGCACCTGCTGTGTGCGCAGCGGCTGCTTACAGGGCTGGGAATAACATATGATCCGGCTTTTCTTTAGTGTCCCTTTCCGAGTCTCTGTTCTATCAGGTTTTCCAGTACATTAATCAAGGATAATTAGGCCCACCTGTGACATAAAAATTTCCACCTGTGATATGCCGTGCAGCATAAAGTCATGTTGGAGATAACTATTAAGAAAACTCCTTAATCAAAATCAAGAAAATATGCACAAAGCTCTTAATTCCATTTGGACACATGTCCTTTTAGCTGATTATGACCTGCTGGTCTAGGTTATGGAATATTATGCAGCTATTAAAAAGAATAACTCAAAGCTGTATTTACTGGCTGGAAGGTAGACCATGTATACTATCTAGGGATGGTGAAGTATGCATCCACTTACTTTAGGGAAAGAGAATAAAATCTTCTGCACGCGTAATGCACATTTTAACATGAATAAAGATGTACAAGAATACATCAGCTATTAACTATGGTTGCCAGGAAGGGGGTGGATCAGAGGGAGAAGTAAAGATTGTATTTATGTCACCATTATATATGTACTTTAAAAAAAAAACGTAAAAAAGGGGAGTTTAAGTTCCCCTTTACACAGCTCTATAATTTTTAAAAACTGTTCAAATAAGCATGCATTTCTTTGATAATTGAAAAAATAATACCAAAGAAAATCATAAAATAGGCAAGCTACTTATTCTCTTAATTAATTTCCACCTGCCTCCTTTGGGGAAACTTCTCAAGGGCTGGTCTATCTTTCTATCCATCCCCCCTTCCACCCTCGTAATCAACCAACCAGTCCTAGAAAATGGTGGGCTAGGAGTATACAGTTTGAGAATCATCTAGACCTGGAAGGAAATGCTGGCTCCACTGGCTTGCTCGCCATCTGGCTTTGAGCCATGCTCTTCATCTCCTCTGACTGTAAAACTATTGCAAGAACAACAGTGAGAGCATGCAGCAGGATCTCAGTATGGCTACTTCTGAGCAGAATAAGCCACGTTGGGCCATCATGGTGAACCAGGCTGATAACAGTGAAACACATGACAGGGAATCGGTTGCAAAGGAATTCAAATTTATAAAGTCTCAAGTTTGTTCCACTTGAGAGCTTTTTTTTTTTTTTTTTTTTTTTAAGGAATACCACATTTTTCTTTGCTTCATTACATAAAGTCATTTGTGAGTTGGAGCTTTTGTGTGGTATTCCAACCTCAGCCCAACCATGGGAAAGGCAGAATTTACAGATGAAAATCCCAGAGCACTTTTCCTGACTGCACAGGAATTTGAAGCAGCTCAGGTGAGTAGGATAAGGACCTCCCAGGATCAGTCTCTGGAAGAGAATACGGCCAGCTGGTCTGCTCCTCTTCTTCATGGGCTTGACTCACATGGCTGGGTTTCACTGCCAGGGACTGTGCATTCCTCGGGGGCTCAGTACTCACAGGGCCCTACAAATGGTGCCCCCAGCTGGGCAGAGATAATGCATTCCCCTCCTACTGCCTTCAGGAAGACTCATCAAAGTTACTGACACTTAACACTCACTTTCAAATTTTAATGGGCTACAAAATAAAATATCCAGATTGTGTAAACGGAGAAAATGAAGTGAAAAGTTAGAGTTATCCATTTTTAATTAAGTTCTTAATTATATAACAACAAAACAAGCAATTAATTTCCGCGTGGCTACATTAACCACTCCACACTTAAGTGAGGCAGAACAACTAAGTAGTATGCTCTCTTCTGGCTTAGATAAACATAAGATACAAAATTACATGTGTGTGCATGAGAGAGGGAGGGCGAAGGGAGAGAGAGTGAGAAACGGATGGATGAAGGGCAATAATAACTTGCGTTCATCCAGCACGTATTATGTGCCAAGTGATGCTCAAAGCAATGTGTCTAGCTACACTTAATCTTCCTACAGTGAATCCTCACACAACCCAGGGCTGTGGGTACTCTGTTACTTCCACGTGACTGAGAAGTAATCTGGAAAAGAGACAAATCAAGGAACTCACCCAAGTTCCTGCAACTAGCCAGTGCAGAGCGAGGAGTGGACTCATGGTCTAGCTCCAACAGCCTTCTGGTGACTGCTACGCTAGCCTGCCTTCACAGAAAAGCAACAGGAAAGGGAACAAGGGCAGATGTGGGAAACCACAGGAGGGGCCACCAAACTTTCTGCAAAGAGCCAGATAGTAGGTATGTTAGGAGCTTTATGGGCCACATGGTCTCTGCCCCAACCACTTAATTCTGCCATCATGGTGCAAAGACAGCCACAGGTAACATATGAACAAAGGAGTACGGGGCTGTGTTCTAATAAAACTTTATTTACAAACACTGAAATTTGATTTTCATATAATTTTCAAACGTCATAAAACATTATTCTTCTTTTGTTTGTTTTCCCCTCAAATATATAAAAATGTTAACACCATTCTTAGCTTGCAGGCTGTACAAAAACACATGGCAGGCCAGATTTGGCCCACGAGCCACTGTTTGTGGGCCCCTTCCATTTACAGCAATACAATGCAGCAAGATGTGCTTATTTAGGCTTTAATATCAGACAGGCCTGGGGCTGAGTTCTATAACCTTGGGCAAGTTCCTTAACAGCTCTCTGCCTCGGTTTCCACATCTGCAAAATGGGGATGACAACGTCTACCATATCATTTGGTTTGAGAAATAAAACTACACATAAAGGGGGCCCAGCATCGTACTGGATACAGGACAATTTGTTTGGGTATCCATTCACTCAACAAAGCACTTATCGAGTCCCTATTTAATGCCAGGAACTATCTCAGGGGCTGGGGAGGCCGCTGTGAAAAAAAGCAGACCAGACTTTCTGCCCTCGTGGAGCTGCCATTCTAGTGTCAAGTTTTCCAAATACAGAAGCAACCTAACTTTACACCATGGATGGGGCTGGCCCAGTGAAGGATGAGTCAAGACACTGGGTTGTTGTTGTGTGGTCAATGGATTCTTCCACGTCACCCATCTGCAATGCTGCAAGGAGGCTCAGGTATGGGAGAACACAAAGATGGATACTATATGGATTCCAAAGAACTCTCACTGTTTTGAGGAATATGTCAGCAATTATGCTCCCTTGGCATCCTGGATGTACGAATAAAAGCAGCAATTAATGACAAGAGGGGAAGAGGAATAGCCAGAGCTAACTCCATATGCTTTCAAGGCAGAGCACCACAAACGTGATCCTTGCCCCTGGCCGAGAGCATCCCTGCATGTGTTCCAAAGCCCCAGTTAGCCTCACTCCTAAACAGACCCACAGGAGTTCCTCCTCCTATCCTAAAAAAATGGGGATAATTTGGGAGAAAATGGAGAAGGCTGTCATCTCCTAAGCATGGTGCAGGGTGGCATAATTTCTCCAAACACATAAGAATAAAACTTCTTAACTCATCTCTCAACACCCTGATGCGGTGGCCTGAAATAGCCTTTCAGACCGGTCACTAGGAGAAAAGGTGCCTTGTGGGCTATAACTCACCTTATCCCAAGTGGGTCCCTGGGGCCCTCTGTGGTGACAAGTAAATTAATGCCAAATGTCACTTCAGAATGATCAAGACCCAAGAAGTGACCTCCGTTACAGCATTCACAGATACACTTAGGGCAGATGGCCAGAAACAAGCCATCCAGAGAAAAATGTGTATTTCACCGCTCCACAGCAAAAAGGTATCCCAGCCAAACACGCACTTCTCTGCTGCATTAAGGGAAAAATCGTGAGATGGCAAGCAGGCTGGAGTTTCAAAGGATGAAACACAGCAAGGCTGTTTCCAGGCTGCCAGGCTAGGGAGCAAGCTGGCATGTCCATCCCAGGGGAGAGGTTTCCAGAGCCTGGGAGTTGGCCTTATTGGAGGTGGGTGGGCAGGGGGAAACTGACATCCTTTCTACTTACTCCAGATAAGTGGCAGATAATCCCAGGGGGGTCCTGGCTCAGGCTTTCTCATCAGTAATTACAAAACTGAAAATCATGATCTACATTTGAGTGGAACAAAATCGGCCAGTGGTCCTTTCTCTTTTTCTGTTTCAAGCGCCTAACACCAAGTCTCTGCACAGCCATAAAAACCTCACCTTAGGTAACAAATTGGCTGGAGCCAACAGGATTCATTAGGAGGCATTTAATTACTGCAGGGCTGTAATGGACATCTGTTGTTTTTACCTGTTCTGTGTTCTGCATCCATATGCCCCCCTTCTTCTGACAACAGCTCCTCCAACCATCTCAGGGCAACCCTCTTCCTCCCCATGCACTTCTTGGGAGGCCTGACCCCAACTGCCAAATCAAGAGGTGAACACATGACCAGGCTGGACCCATCAGAAGTGGCCACCATGATGGGTTCACAGATGGCATGTGACTCAGGTTGGCCAGATGTGAGCGAAGGCCAGGACACTGACTGGACCCACAGGGGACAGAGAATCACAATTATCTGAGGGGGCTGAGAGAACAGGGTGCAAGCCCCTAACTGCTGGCTTGCTACGGTGTAGAAAATGGCTGCCCAAGGAAGCCCAACATGAAGAAAGCAGAGTCAAGGGATGGAGAGGGATGAAAGCTTGCATCGTCAAGCCTCCAGGTCCAGCCAAGCTACATATTATTTTTTGCGGTGGTTATCTGATGGTTCTTCAAAAGCCCTCACAGAATGATGCAAATAGCTTTCAGGATACTACCAGAATGGCATCGACTCCCACATTTATGACCATCAGAGTGCGGCCATCTACAAACAACTTTTCTCTCAGCCTGTCACCTCCCTGCATCCCAGACTGGAGTGTTGTTGACGGCCCAAGAATTAGTAATCCCAGGAGCTATTCATCACAGACCGTCTAATGCAGGGGATGTCTTTGATTCCCCCTGATTCCCTGTTCCTTCCCCTTTGGCCTTCTCTTAACATTTTCATGGCATGAACCTTTTGTTAAGGGGAATTTATGCCTTATCTTCCAGATAGTAAGCATCTTTAGGGCATGGCTGACATCCAAAGACAGCCAACTGCGTGACAGAATCTGCCTCTATCATCATCTGTGAATCCCCAGCAAACAGGCTAGGGGTTGCCATATAGTTTGTCCTGAATGAAATTTACTGAATAAATAAATAAGCAAGGAGATCTCCTCAAATACACTGAAGATGCCTAGAGAGTTAAAAGCAGACTTCTATAGCCCTGAGTCCCCCAATAGGGCCAGGCAGGATACTCTGTACCTAATAGACGCTCAAAATATATTTGTTGAATGAAGACAAATGCTCCACCACCAATTAAAAGCACTTCCAAGTTCACTTATAAACAACTGGTACTGTTTATAATTTATGGGGGAGAGGGAGGAGGGAGTATGTATACTCCCTATTTCTCAATTTCTTAAAGGCCTACTCAGATATGATGAGGCGTTGGGCTCTACTGGGCCTTCCAATTTGCATTATCGATCTAAAATATAACTTACACAGGCAAATTCTGAATGCAAATTAACAGAATTAGTGGAGAAAAACGTAAGGAATTACAACTGTGGGTCTACCAGACCCCACATTACATCGTTGAAAAGCTGAAAATGTGACCACAATGTTCTAGAAACTGTGGTATTGCCACTGTGGCCTCAGACTGAGATCTGAGAACAGGGGATTCCACAGTGTCCCTCATTACCTAGCATGTAGTTTCAGTCACAGAGCTTTTCTACGGTCAGGAGGCCCAATGACTGCAATCATGTATGTAAAAACATATACCCGGTGTAACTCAAAGCAAAGGCAAAACTAAGGGGACAGACTCACTGCAAAAGGGGAATAGAATTTGGGTGACTTTCCTGTCATTCTGTTCCTTTCATATAGTTATGACGACATTTTGTCAACATAAAGCACTCTTCTCTCTCCCATCAGCCACCCATCACTGGGTGCTAAGTCTCCTGGGAGACTTTATTGACAGGGTAGTATGCAGAGATAGCAATATTACATGAGCTAGACTTGAAAAGGGAGGCTAGAGGTCCAGCTGTCAAGGGCACAAGAAACTCAGTGGAGCAAACCTGACAATGTGGACGGCCTACAGGCAGAGACCCGAGCATCGGAAAAGAGCTCCCCTGGGGTATGCCAAGCAGGCCAGCTGCGGGATAAAGACTCTTGCAACAGAGGAGGTAGTCAGGAACTTCCTAACTGAGCAGTCCTTGTGCATAACCCTTAGAGGTTAGGCTCTCCACAGTCACTTTTGCTACCTGGGATCCTGGAGACCAACAGACCACGCTCAGGAAGACCAGAAAGGAACTACTCAGGTAGAGTGATGGGCCAAAAGCAGGCCCAAAAGATGACAAAAGGGCAAAAGTATGCCACTTCTGTTAATACCATCTGGACACACCGGGGATGAGGTGGAGCCGCTGAAGAGTGGCCACGACCTTCCCAGTACATTCTGACTCCCAAGAAATGATTCCAAGTACAAACCTCACTTCAAATTCTAGGCAGCTGTAACTTTTCTGGTCCTTAATTTCCTCTCCTGGAAAACTGAGACAATCCTACCCATCTCGTAGGCATGCTAGAATGAAGTGAGAATCTGTGCAGAACAACTCCCACAGCATCAGCACCCAACAGACACAGAATAAGTGGATATTATGACCATCGTCCATCATCATCATTGAGTCCTCAGCTCAGGGTCAAGGTTGACTTACGACCCACCAGGTGAGGGTTCACCATCACACCATTCACATGTCAGGAATTCCTAATAAAATATAGCCATGTTATCTCAGAAATGAAGAACTGTTATCTCCACAATCCACAGATTGCTCAAGAGCCCCGAAATCTGTATTAAAGATTTCCCATTTTTGCAATATTTTTTTAGACTCCATATTTTTTCACAACCAGAAGCTATTTCCAGAATATGTTCTTGGGAACTTTCTGCATTAAAAAGAGAAAAAGAAAAGGAAAGAAGCTTGGTTAAGTCCTATGATCCAACCTGAAGTTTCAAGTGAGTTTCATTTTTAATTATGTCTCCTTGGTAACAAATGGTCCAGTGTCATCAAGGCAAGATGACTAATCTCAAAGACTCTGACTAATCTCAAAGACGCCACGGTATATGCAGAATGCTAAGAAAGACCAGCCCCAGTCTAATGCAGCCCTTATGCCACAGACATGAAAAAGCATAGATGGTGTGGAAGAAGGAATTCATGGGGCTCTTGAAAAAGATACAATAGAATGAGCCAGACAAGGAATCCCAGACAAGACCCTAATGAGGAGCTGTATTCTTAGTCACAATAAGGGACTCATCTGCTTTCTTCAATAAGAGAAGCTAAAACTTAAGAGAACCCACTGCATATCATTTATGGTAGCTACGAACATTCATGATTAACTGCAGCAGGACTCCGTTCCAAAACGGAGGACCCAGTTGGTCTTTTTGTTGCCTTACGGTGAAGAACTCTATTAGGCACTGTAGACAAGATATTAGTACCCAGGGTGAGTACTCACCGTTAAAAACTGTAGGGTTCTGCCTTACTGAGACTCATCCCTCTCGAGCTACACATTACACAGACTGATAGCAAATGAAAGATGTTCCCACCGAATAAATCCAAGGTGATCAGCCAAGGCTGAGCCACTGATAAGACAAAATGTGTGGAAGGCCACAGTTCAGTCAATAGGACTTGGTGTATATTACCATGTACACTCAGATGATTGACAGTTCCTGCTTCCTAATGCTCATTGATTAGGTATTAATAACATCACCAGCTTATTTTAGAAGGCATTATCTGCCAGGTAGACTTCTAATAGCTATTTAAGGAAAACATACACATTGCGGTCATTTCAGTCATCATGGAAATTCAATCATCATGGAAATAAAACACAATTTGGATAGAAACAAGTTATACTTCCCCAACAAGTCCCAGTGAGGGATGCGGGATTTCTTTTTTTTTTTTTTTTTAAGATTTTATTTATTTATTTGACAGAGATAGAGACAGCCAGCGAGAGAGGGAACACAAGCAGCAGGAGTGGGAGAGGAAGAAGCAGGCTCATAGTGGAGGAGCCTGATGTGGGGCTTGATCCCACAACAGCGGGATCACGCCCTGAGCCGAAGGCAGACGCTTAACGACTGTGCCACCCAGGTGCCCCAGGATGCGGGATTTCTGATCCAGAACACAGAAGATGGTAGCTAATCTGTTTTCATGACTGTAGCATCAAGTCAACCCAGATATAAAACCCTAAATGATCACTTTGAGAGGATAATTTTTATGAATCACACATGATATATGCCCTATAATACCTAAACTACATACGGATATAGCAATGGACAGCAATCGCTATGAATATGTCTTTATCACTTTTCTTTTGAAATAGTTTTAATCTAAAGGAAATAAAGCAGTGGTAAGTACAACCACAGCGGGATGCAAGAGACAGTATTAAATGCTCCTAGGAAACCTCCCAATTTTAATTAGGGTGCTAGTAAAATTAAATTTCCCCAATTTCTTATCCTTGTCAACTCACCAAAAATGCCAGGCTTGCTAATTTTAATGTAATGCATGGAGTCATGAAGCTAAATATTCATTTGTTTATGTGCATGTTGTCTATCAGGCCCCAGTACTATCTGGGTCAAAAAAGAGGTCAGCTGTCTCCATGAAATTTAAGGTTGTAAGACTCTCAAATTAGGAACATTGATACATTTTGCAAACATTATCATTATCTTTGAAATAACTGAGCAAAATCAGTTGGCCCATTTATAAATGGATAAATAGAAACTGGAATAAAATTGGTGAGCCCAGTGTAATTGATGCAACCTACTGACAAAGCTTTTGTGTGAAAACTAAATTTTTCTTTTATCACCATTTAACAAGACACTCATCATAGGAGGAAAAGGGAGGGTCCGGTATTACTAAAAAAAAAAAAAAAAGTGTCCTCCAATTGGTCTAAAACTGATACGGTTAAACTGCAAGCTTTCAAATTATTTAATTAATATGTTATCCACATAATCAATTGAGTAATGACTCCACATAACACTATTAAATAAATCTTATTAAAATCCTGTTTCCGCAAATAGACAATTTCTTATTAAAAAAAAAAACTATTAAAAAATAAAAACAAATAAATAAATAAATAAATAAATAAATAAATAAGCAAGCAAAAGAAGTCACTAATCCCCCTCCTAAAATTCACGTGCCTTGAGACACAAGCTCCACAACAGGGGGTCTTTGTTGCATCCACTGCTACATTCCCTGTGCCTAGAACTGTGCCTAGCAAGGCTGAGGGCCATGTTTGGCTGGATGGGTGTCTGAATGCAGTATTGCCCTGAGATCTACGGGAGATGAACACCTGTCCTAGGCCCCAACCTTTAGAAAGCACCATCTATCAACTAGCAATGAAATATGTTTACCGGAAAACGCGCTGGTGCCTCCGTTACTTGAGATCTGCTGCTGAACGTTTGTGGAGCGTGACATGTCACCCTAAACATGCACTCCGGTGACTGCCACTAGTCAGGCCCCAGAAAATCACTGTTCCACATCTCTCCTACCCTCCACCTTTGAAACAAAAGACCACTGTATCTGAACGCCCTTGTGGTTGTGGTGAGCTGCTCCCAAGTTCAAGAATAGAACATGCTTCTGGGTATCAAGAGTATTTGAGTCTTACAAGCTTTTAGATAACACAAAAGACAAATTAACTAACTTGTCAAATCCTTTCTCTCGGATAGCCTGAATTGGAAAGATTCTTGTATAATAAAATATTGTGACCCAGGAGTCCAGAGTATCAGTTTTCTTGTGTTCTAATTCATGATGTGAGAGGTCCTTACAGATTGGCAGATATTCACGAGCACAGGTAGCAGCTAATATTAAGGCATCCCTATTACTCTTCAGTGTGTATATTTGCAGGACTCAATGTAAGATGCATAAAGTATGGTATCAGTTCCCTTCATTGGCCACTAGATAGACACAGTCCATGCTAGAATTTCAATTTTTTTTTATCTTTATAAAAATAAGTGATGTGATTTAATTTTTTTAAATTAAACTTTAAATAATTTACGTCATAGTCATTGTTTGAAAAAAGTATTTTATGAATCAATAAAAATGCTGATAATCTTTAGTTTCCATATTTTTAAAGAGAAACAATATGTAAGTATATAACCATAATTTGAAATTTTTAACTTCTTACATTTGCTTTAATTTACATTTTTCTGGACAGCATAGTATTTTATGCTTTGGATCATCATAATTTAATGCAACTGTTAAATATTTTAAGTGGTTCTTCTTTTTTCATTGTATAAATATTCTGGGCATAAACATCACCATACACAAGTTTGTGGGTGTATCTTTAAATATTCCTTTAAGATATTTTTCTACTATGAAAATCCTAGGTGAAAAAGATTTCAAACCTTTGATAGATACCTCCAGATTAAACCTGAGAACGAAGATGAGAAATAATACTTCTTGCCCACAGTGTGTGAGAATCCCCATTCTGTGCTGCTTCAAAAGAGTGTGTTAACAGTTTTCACCGATGTTAATCTGACGTGTATAAAAGTTGAAAGCAATTTCTACTTTAAGTTGTTTCTTCCTTGCTAATAAACCTGAATGTTTTCCAAATATTTATTGGTCATTCAAATGTCATTTTAGGCTTTTTCCAATTGTCCTACTACTATTTCTTTTTTTAATTTTAGCTTGTTGATTTGCTGGAGCTGTTTATTTATTAAGCAGATGAAATATCTGAACAGACAGCTAAAAAAAAATCCTATTACTAACTCAAATACGTACTTTACAAAAATGATTCAGAATTGTGCTTCTTTTATTAATGTGGTGCTAAGTTACTTTATGAGTTCTTAAAGATTCTTTTTTTTGGCACGTTTGAGGTATGGAATGAGCAGTTCCCTGTGTTTCCATCTGCGAACACCAGTACTTGCAGGCCAAACACAAGTTTAAAGGAGACAAGGAAGTGAACTCTGTAAAGTGGAGATTTGTAGAGTGTGATAATGAGGCAAGTCGTTATGTTCTAACTGGTCTTAACTGTTCCATAAATGTTTCCTTTACCCTGTAAACTTTAAGGTCAAGATAATATGAGGAGCACTTAAAGCAAAGAAAAGCCATGTGGGCCTTGGCTAAGGAACATGCCATTTTGGGGGCGTGGAGGAGAGAGGGTGGGTGGAAACTGGAATACTCTTTAACTGCCGTATGAACACATAAAAAATGTATTTTCTTCTCTAGCACTAACTGCCAAACTGAAACAAAGAACAACTGGGCTGCATCACTCACCTTCGAGGAAGTTCCTAAGAATGCCGCGGGTGTGACAAGCCCCAAAGAGGGTTTGTTTTGCTCTCTAAAACAGGGCCCTGGCCAACAGGCCAGGAACACACAACAGGCTGTGGAACCTGAGGGGTAATCCAGCTCTCTGAAGAGCAAGATCAACTCTGCAGGCATCTGGTTTCACACCGTTTGTGATATGTTAATACCCAAAAAGTACGTGTCATTATTAAATTTCCCAGCAAAACTATATTTAGATTATGTAGCCTATTTTGTAATCCTTTGGTAATCCCAGAAAATGAAGAGCTAGCAATATATGGTAGAATTTACTGGTACTTTAAATTAACAGTGGAATTGTTCCTCACCATTATTAACACTGTGATGCGACTTATTGCCCTTTTGTAAAAGCAACTAATATATACTTCTTTGAATTTCCTTCAAACCTCATTAGTGAAGTCGATGGATTATTGGTTAGTGTCTGAAACATCTTAAATGTTACAAGCCATGCCTTTGAAATAAAATATTTTTAATTATATGGAGAGTATGTTAATAAATGGGCAAGTCAGGACTCAAAACTTACACAATTAAGTCTTTCCTATAGCAGAATTATTATACAATATGGCCTTGATTTTATATATGATTCTTTTTCTAGGAAACAAAGTTTGGGACATTCTGTATACATTGTCTCTGATTCTTTAGGCCAATAAAAAACACACAATGGAAACATATTCAGTTCCTGTTTCAAGGAAGAAAAAAATCCTATGGCACAGAACGGTTATTTGTCCCAGGTCGCACAGCTGGTGAGGGGTTGAAAGAACGAGAAACTACATCTTAGAACCCCAAGAGTTCTGAAAGCTGTCAAATCACTTTTCCACTCCAAGCATCAGAGCATGTGTGATAACTGTTCTAAATCTTTCCAAAAGAATGAAGAAGCTGTGATCTAATTACAGAGTCTCCCAATAAACAAGAAATGGGGGGGGGGGGGGAGAGGAAACCTCTCTGGCCCGACTTTCTTCTGTTCCTTAATTTTAATTGTGTGGTTGCAGGGGGCTGGCGAGAGTAAACAGCAGTGCCTCCCACTGGGCTCCCTGCAGGTTCTCCCTGCAGGAGTGAGATTCTGCCCATGATTTGTATGGTTGGAGACATACAGGAAGAGTCTTGTCACTCAATCCCCCCTTCCACCTCTGGAGCCTGCAATGCCTCACAGGAGCCTGTAACTGTCAGACGGCATTCCCCAAATCCATCAATACTGCCTGCTGCCATATAAATACCCTGCTGCTCTACAGGTTGCAAATATTTCAATCATTCTGCAGACCTGCAGCCGCATCTGAGCAGACGTGGGAGAAAACTCATGAAATCTGATGCCTTTATTTACTCTTGCAACGTAAGAGAAACACACACGCCTAAACCTTCACTTTCCAAATGTTTACTGGGAGATTAGAAAAACAACAGATGACAGCCAGTGTGTCAGCCTAGAAGAATCACAAAAATCCTTCTTTAAACAATCTAGCTACCAGATGAAGACACCAGGCCAGGAGCCCCTGTGTGTGTTTAAGAAGTTCATGGGGCTGGCATTCCTTTGGATTGTAAAGAAATGGACATAAACTCAAGTCCAAAGCCAAAAGTGCCAGGAAGTGAAGATTTCCTTGGCCTCACCTGAAGCAAATGTATCTAGATTTGATTCTTATAATCAAAACCCAGGAGACCAGGGCTGCATGTATTGTTGTTCAGTTTGCAGACTGAACAATTCAATGGGTCACCATTTACATAGACTACAATGTGAATGGAGTCTTGCATTGGTATACAATCACAGATAACACCTACAAGATTGCAGACAGGGACATCTGGGCCAGTCTATCACTCACTAGTATCCCACTCTGTTTTCCATCCCTATTAAGAATGAAATCATCAATCATTCATTCATTCGACAAACACTAACTGAATGCAAATTGAGATATGAATTTCATTCAATCCTGCAAACACTTTTTTGGGTAGACACTGTTCTTCCCATTTAGCAAATGATAAAACTGATGCTGAAAGACATTAGTTGTTTGGAGGTGGGGATCACAAAGCTGTTTTTTCTGACTCTGAATCCAGTGTACTTCTCTCCTGGATTGAGCTGCTAGGTTCACTAGAGCAAAAAGTTCCTTTCTCAGCAATGACTTTTAAGAGTCAAGTTCTTGGGGGCACCTGGGTGGCTCAGTTGGTTAAGCATCTGACTTCGGCTGAGGTCATGATCTCAGCATCCTGGGGAGTGAGCCCTGCGTCAGACTCCCTGCTTAGTGGGGAATGTATTTAGAATTCTCTCTCCCTCTGCCCCTCACCCCTCTCTCAAATAAATAAAAATCTTTTTTTTTTTTTTTTTTTTTTTTTTTAGAAAAGAGTCCAAGTTCTTGGACAGCAGAGGTAGGAAAGCAGAATCTGAGAGGATACAGTGGAGTGGTGAGGACATGCAGGCTTGGAAACCAGTGCTGGAGGCCAAGTGCAATGGAAATTTCGGTCTCTTGTTCACTGGGCATAGGGCAGGCGTGGAGTCTTGTGGTGTGGTGGACAGGCCCTGGGAGTGGGAGTCAGAAGAACTGTGCTCACATCCTGATATTGCATGGCCTTGAATGTTACCAATTTTTCTGAGCTTTAATTTCTTCATCTATAAAATGGGCATAATAAAACCTCAGAGACATTTTGAGGAATAAATACAATTATGGATTTATAGGGACTAGCAAAATGTCTGGCTGTCATGTATGTTCAAGAAACTGTGGATACTGTTATTACTCACTGTTCTGGGACATGTGATTCTTGGCTGGGTCTCCAGCATCTCAAGGATGTGCATTTTCCTAAGTAGGGTGTGCAGGTACAGGAAGAATTTGCTGTTCCTTCATGCCTGCCTCTCCCAAAAACACATCAGGAGAGTAAGTGTGCCCCTACACAGGACTATGACCTCTACCTCTCTTCCCTCTACTCAAGTAGCAAAGAGAGAGGTAATCACAAAAGCTAATTTATCTGAAAGAATCAGTATCTTTCTCTTTCCGCCATATAGTTTCTTAGTGACTTCCAAGCTTTTAGATCCTCCAAGTTTATTTGTTAAAGTTTCTTTTTCCCACTTCTAAAAGGTAGCTCCCCCTGCCCACTGTTTTGGAAGTAAGGAAACCTGGGGACTTTTCTATAGGCTCATAAAGATAGGGTGCCAGAAACACAAAGGTATGGCAGGGGCTGGGGGGGACTGAACATGCCAAGACAGTTACACCCTTATTGGTTATGGCAAATGTGAAACAGGTTAGAAAATCGGAGGCCCTGGAAAACACTTCTAAAAATAACAACGTGAGTGCTTACTGTAAAGGCAAGGAACATGAAAAGAGAGGCTGTGGGTGGCATCTGAAACACGTCGAAGACCGTGCTGGAAACTCACCCTGAGCTGCCCTTGCAAAGTGACACCTCTTCGGAGGTTCCTCCAGTGGCCCGCCGAAACGGACAGGCCAAGGTGTGGTCCTGTCCAAAGACACATGGAGAGTTTTCAATCCCGATTAGAACTGAGAAAGGAGGGGCACAAGTCACAGACTGTTCCCGATGCTTTCCAAAAGGGCAGGAGAGGGGGAAATTGGAGAGCTGCCTGAAACAAAAGTCTGAGTGATAGAGTAGAAGTGGCAAGTTTCTGTGCAAGAAGATAAAATGGATTTTTTTAAATGTTCTAGATAATTCTTTACGGAATATTAAACCAAAGAAGAAAAAGACCATCACACAGAAATCTCTCATAAGCAACCCCAGCTAAGTGAAGGGACTAGACCAGATGTCCTGAGTACATGGCTGGATGACTTTCATTCTTGCCCAGGATCTGTTCTGTAACGGGAAATGCCTGTTGAGTCGTTCTGGAAGACCGTGAGGGCCGAACTGGAAAGCCAGCTTCTGGCCCTGCCTGGCACTCTGTGCACAGTGAAAACACACTCCGAATTTTACCACCTTAGCTTTCTCATTCCTGGGTCACTATTACATAACTCCTACAATTAGTCTCTTGGGTTTTATTTCTTAAATTCCATTTTAGTGAAAGTAATGTTGTTCATTCTATTCTAGGATTATTTAAACTAAAATGAAGTTTTATGTTTATGACGTGAAATATCGTATTTCCCTGGCTCTTAGGAAATCTATATTAGACTAACTTGAATCAACCACTGACCCAAAAACTGCTCACATGTGTTCATGAAATCATGGGTGCCCGTGAGTCAGGAGAAGGAGATACTCTATGGAAAGCACAAAAATTATGAAACTAGGACCTAATAGTGTCTTTCATGATCCCAGCTCAGCCACTTACTAACCCTGGGATCTTGATCATAGTACTTAACTCCTTAGTGCCCAAAGGCTCATGAACTACAATAACATTTGTTCATAGCATTCGTGCAAAGACTGGAAGACAAAACACATACACAACAGTTAGGACAGGGTCTGGCAAAATAAGAGTTAATTTGTAATATACATGATTATGATGATGATGACTACCATTACTTTCATTAATGAATCACTGGTCTCTGACACACTAAAAATGCTATGTGTTAGAAAGACTATGTATGACCTTAGGAGTGTAACCTTAAGCAAATTACTTAATCCATCTGAGCCTCAATTTTCCCTCTTCTGTGAAATACAGAGAGTAACAGGGATCTCGTGGGGATTCAAGGACTTGAGAAAGTAGATGCCAAATTTGTCTTTGCTCTCTTGCAAAATAGAGCTGGAAAATTTGAACAATTATTCTGATCTAAACAGAGAATAGGGTCCGACATTTATAAAGGGCCTACGTAAATAGATGATATTACTGCCACTATTTGCGTTTCTACCAGCCCCTATGCTGAATAATCAATAATAAATGTTGTTTAAACAAATGGTGTAATTTTCCAATCTGTGTTGTTCTAAACCGACCTTTGCTCCTCATTGCCATTTGTAATGCATGCATAATTCACTGATGAAGCAGAAGGAGAAACAAGGATGTTGGTCTAAGTGGCCCTTTTTAGGTTGTTTTTGATGATTTGTTATAACCCTATAAATAAAATAAAACTTGTCATTGTAAATACGTATTGTGTTATCTAAAGGTATATTCAGTGGGTAAGATAATAAAAACTAGCCTTCCTTTCCTGAAAATCTCAAGGTATAATTAATTGCTGCTAAGATTTATTCTAGAACTTGAGAGCACTAAAGTAGAAGGAAAATTAAAGGCCACTGTCAACACAAATGCTAGAAGAAATACCTAAAGGGTAGAGCCATTTGCCATTTGCAGGAAGTGTTTGCTAGCATACTTATCTGGGAGGCAAAAAGGGAGATTAGCATGGTGGAGATATGTATGTATATATACACATATACTTTTTAATAAATCATAAATCAAGGGGTTAGCAGGCCTAACTGGTAACTTCAACTCCTGTGTGTTATTAGTTCACACACACATACATACACACACACACACACACACACCCCTCCACTTAGACAGAAATGTGTATGAAAATGTGTGTGCATATACATACACAAACACACACACGTATATAAATGTATTTTTTTTTTAAATAAAGCATAGATCAAAAGGATTTCAGAGCTACCTCCAGTCAACTCTAACCCAGTCTGCTGTTTGTTCACCAGCACACACTCACTGTGCAATAAACCCTTTCGATATGGGAGACAAGAGCAAGACGCCCCTCTGTCCCCAAAGGGCACCTGTGTGTGCTCCCTTAGATCATAGCTGATGACATGTCAATGAAACGGTGCTTGCTCTGGTCCCAGAGATCAAAATGAGGGCTTAACCTGCAATTTACTCTACAAGTCCCATGACACTTGCCAGATCTGAAGACTTCATTCTAATCTTCCCTGCTGAAAAAATCATCAAATACTCCAGCAAAGATGTATTGACAACTCTTAACCATGCTAATGGGGGTAAGAGAGAGCATGGATAAATGAAATCCACACATAACCTAAAACCTTCATTTGGCCATTAATTTCCAACTTCTCCTCACTAAACCCTGCAGGGGGAGGGGTATGAGTACTTGCTTTAACAACAGAATTACTTGATGCCCACGTCTGCACCATGCCAGTCATTTGTTGGACAAGCTAAGAGCACGGAAGTGGCCCAGGGCACCATGTGTTCCAAAGGTACTGGGTTTGGTGGTAATGTTTTTGTATCATTTTGGATACAAGTAAATATATTTTAGACAGCTTTTAGAATGAGGTTAGCTGAATAGTTTTGGAGCAATAGAGGTTGACCTGCTGGAAACCTTCTGGTTCCTTCTCTATTATTGTTGCTACTCAAGCAGAAGAAAAGGGAAGGTGGGGAGCCTGGGTGGCACAGCTGGTTAGCCCTGCATCAAGCTCTGTGTTCGGCAGGGAGGCTGTTGGAGATTCTCTCTCTCCCTCTTGCTCTATCCCTCTCCCCTCTTATGCTTGCTCACTCATGTGCTCTCTCTCTCTCAAATAAATAAATAAATCTTTAAAAAAAAGAAAGGAGAGGAGGCATAGGGAGAGGGGCTAACACATGTACAAAGTCAAATGGTCATTGCTTTGAAATGAGCAGCTGACTGCAATGGAAAAATCTGCAGAAAGGGCAAAAGCTGACGCCTATGAATTGACCAAAGCAAAGGGAAGATGAGGGAGAGGAGGTTTCCCTAAGGGAGAACGTGAACTCACATTTATAGAGCACCTCCTCTGTGCCAGGCCCCATGCACACCTACTGCAATGAGGCACCATGAAATGAGACCTAGGAAGGAAGCTGGGCAAGGAACAAAAGTGGGTTTCTCCCTCCTTCAAACATCTGGCACAGCCACATGAGATGGCAGGAACCAGGGCTGAGGGACCTTGGGCAGAGTTACTCCAAACGTCTGTGCCTCGGCTGCCTCGATGGGTCATTTCTGCTCTGCCACCCTGCCTGGTGCAGCACAGACACCCAGTAAGCAATCCTTCCAATACTAATAACTTGTATCTGCTGGGCACCACCAACTCCCAGGCACATTATAGGGACTATCTCAGTTCACCCTGCCAACAAAACGTCCATCATTATCCCTGTATTACACAGGAAGGGGGAAAAGCACAAAAGAAATTAAGCCATGTGCCCAGAGTTACACAGCTAGAAGAGAGAGGTATTAGAATCAAACTCAGGCCATCAAGCTCCAGAACCAAGCTCTTAACCATGACATTGGCATTTCTGGAATTCTCCCTAACGTGCCAGACAGACAATGTGCTCAGTGCTCAGAGTGTGATTTCTCATTTAATCCCCTCATGGCCCTATGAGTTAGAGGTTACTGCTGTTTTACAAATGAGGAAGCCGATCTTGGGGAGAGAGTGGCAATAAATTGCCAAGGTCACAGAGCCAGGGAGTGGGGGTGGTTCGCCCAAGGCCAGGCCGCTTCTCCAGGTGAAGGCAATGATTCAGAACACAGGCCTGGAGTGGGTTTGAATCACTCTGTGTACAGCTGCTCCCTAGGGACCTGGCCTCAGCCCTCTGATTATTGTAGAACTTTATTACTTTCTGAATTCCCTTTGCTTATCTCATTCGCCCCCTTCCTCCCATTTTCCCCTTCCGGTGCCCTCTCTCCCCATCCAGGCCCCCAATCCCCACCCATAGCCATCGCATCTCTGCTGTAAAATGTTTATGAAATGTTCACCTTCGAAAATCTGCATGCTGATTTGTGGTTTCCAATTCTTGGGAAGAAAGGGGCCCTATCAGTAGAAATAATCAAGTCCCAAATATTGTTAAAATCATTTTGGTTTACCTAAGTTTATATAAAAACATTTTCCATGGTCTTATGTCCCCTGCATGTGCAGGAGGTAAGGGAACAGTAGGAATCCAGGTGGATGCAGTGAGGACCAAAGACCAGCCCTAAAACAGTGGGGAGATCCAGAAACAAACCCAACCAAGGCCCTCGGGTGGGGGTAAAGAGGCAGAGGAGACCTGTGTGCATGAGTTTTAAGCAGGGGGTTCACAGGGACCCCCCCCCCCGGAGGGCAATGCAGAAGGAGGGACTGTGCAGACCTAACAGACCTGAGGAGACTGCAGTGGGAACGTGGGTCCAGCTGGCACTGTTACCCCCCACCCCACCATGTATGCATCGCCTCCCCTGTTAAACCACAACCTCCTTCAGGACTGGGACCGCATCCAGGGTCTCTAGTGGTAACTTCTGCACACACGGCAGGAAAAGGGGATAGTGGCCAATGGGGAGATAGCTCCACTCAGGGTGTAAGCAATAAAGGGGTGCATTCTCTATAGGGAATTTCAAAGCAGTAATAAAACTGACCAAAGTCCAAATGCTTTTTATCATCATCACGGTCAGCAATTCTAAACACTGTCAGAGAAAACATACCCCTCCCTGCTGGGGGCCCTCGTCCATCACCCCACCACCACCGCCACCACCCGCTGGCACCCCACAGCTCTGCACACTGCATTCACTCAACAAATACCCTCTGAAGGACTGAACCTAATTAAAGGGCTGTGTGGAAACACAGAAATGCTGTTGACTTCTGGGCCCAAAACATGTAAACTGACCGACACTGAGATACATAAAATACATCTTTCAAGAAAAACCGTGCCACTCTGTCTTGTGTGAAGTAACAACACATCTCCCCCCCCGCCCACCACCACCATCACCCTGCACAATACTCCACCGGCACAGACGGACACTGCTGCCATGGGCCGACTGGAAACACGTCATCGCACCATCCCGGGGCTATAAAGATCACTCCCGGGGTCCTAGGATTTATTTCCCTTGCTCGGGAGCCCAGGAGAGATCATGAATCCCCCTCATCAGCTGATCCATCGCTGGCACTTCCAGACTGGCAGCCAGCACTCCCCCTTCTACCACTCCCTGGACAAGGTTAAAAGAACGGACTCCTGAGCCATGGTCAGAGGGGAACGGGCTTCGGAAGAGGAAGCTGAAAATATTAAGAAATCAACATCGGCATTTAAAAGCAAAGCCCCTTCCACACCGCAGAAGACGCTTCGCAATTCATCTTGTTCCCTGACTCTGCTTCACCAACTTGATGGAAGATGGTTTAACTGACATAAAAACCAGCTATACATGAATAGCGGTGATTGATGGAGCCATTCCAAGCATCAGCCAAAAACCTGCACTAAAAGATGCCTCGGGTTTCCTGTTAACTGTTTTATGAGGGGACCAATACTTTTTCCTTCTCTTGTTTAAAGAATAAATTAGCAGAACAAGTACTTTCAAAAACAGGGTATTGTTATCCAGAGGGGAGAAAAGGTGGGAGGCCTATGGAATGTTAGTCTATGTGTGAGGGGCAGTTAGCATGGTGAGAACCAGGTTACACCAGAGGCTTTCGCCACATGCTGCTGCTTGGTTTCAGGGCACATGATTTAACCGGGTTTTATTTAATTCCATGTAATAACGAACTGTTCTATAAAGTGGTTTTACTGTACAAACACAATGTCTCAGTGGCAACAGAATGAAAATCCAGTCTTCTCTAGGAGCTTAAGAAGAATGCACAGATGCTCCAAATGAGCCGTGATCAAGAGGGAACTGGGGGAGGTCATGTGCAAAAAAAAAAAAAAAAAAATCAGGGCGGGCAGATTGGTAGGACTTGTGGCAAAAGTGTAGACTCTTTCAGTTCAGGGAAAATGATCCGTTTGCAATCCGGTGTCCTCCTCTTCGGATTGGTTCTTAATAAGGAATGGAAAAGAGCAGAGGTTTCAAGAGTGTTAGGATTCTGCACTTTTGTTCTCCTTTTTGGAGCACAGGGAGCCTTTGACCAGCCTTTCTGCTTCTCATTTTGAAGAAGGTTAATTGTGACCTGGGAGCATCTTCAGCATCCTGGCCCTTGAGACTCAGCCGCTGTGGAAGAAGAGTACTGCCCGCGCTATACTGCAGGAAGGAACTTCAGAGGCATCCAAATTTGGAACTCCTTTTCAGGAGCCTCGGGACTGGTTCCATGTCCTGGCATTGTATGGGATGACAAATACCCACCCAGTTTCCACTTGTCTTTGAAGACGTGCACAGAAGTGAAGCACAAAATTCACTCGACTTTACAATAAAATAAGCTGGTCATTTTGGCCCACCTAGGGTAAGTCCTTATCTGAACAATGTAAATCAAAAGACCCACTTACTCCTGTCCTCGCCCAAGATACTCTCAGTTATGTGGTGGGTTTCTGGCCCAAGTTAATATGTAGCAGGAGTTGTCAGTGTTTGCACCTTTGATCTAGAAACTCCAATTCTGGCAAATCAATCCCATAGAAATAGTCTTACCTGGGGAGTACTTTACAACCAAAGATGTTCGTGGCCTTGTAACTAACTGACACAGAGTTAGTAACAACCTAAAACTTGGGTTAGCGGGGGAGCGACGCACTGAAAACCACGGTTCATCTAGTTGGCTGACTGTCATGAAGCCGTTCAAATCGCTTCTTAGGACAGTCTAGAAAAACAGGAAGGACTGAAATCTTATGTCAAAAAAGAAACTCTCACCTACAGAGCACTATCTGTAGAACACGTTTAAGCACTATGCAAGAAACTTTGTCTCTGGATTGGTACTTGGATTCAGGTAGCAGAACTGATTTTAGATTAACCTGTAAGGGAAGCCATCATAAGTGTATAGGCTGTAGTTATGACCAAACAAAATGCAACAGAACAACCTGTACATTGTGAAGTGCTCAAGAATATGTGCCAAAATGCCAGCGGTGAATATACTGGGTGACTTCGATTTCTCTCTCTCTTCAACATTTGTGTACTTTCCACTTATTTACTTATTTTAGAGAGAGCACGCGGGAGAAAGCATGAGCAGGGGAGGGGCAGAGGAAGAGGGAGAAGCAGACTCCCCTGCTGAGTGCGGAGCCTGACACAGGGGCTCGATCCCAGGACCCCAAAGATCATGACCCAATCTGAAATTAACAGTTGGCCACTTGACTGACTGAGCCACCCAGGCACCCCTACGTTCCACTTTTTTAATAAGCATGTTCTTACTTTATATGGAAGTCACTAATTTTAAGAAAAATAAAAGTCCGGGGTACCTGAGTGGCTCAGTCTTTAAGCGTCTGCCTTTGGCTCAGGGCGTGATCCCGGAGTTCTGGGATCGAGCCCCACATTGGGCTCCTCCGCTGGGAGCCTGCTTTTTCCTCTCCCACTCCCCCTGCTTGTGTTCCCTCTCTCACTGGCTGTCTCTCTAATAAATAAATAAAATCTAAAAAAAAAAAAAAGAAAGAAAGAAAGAAAAAGAGAAGTCCAAGAGGAAAAAAACGCTTCTTTTGCTCCGGTGAGCGTAGATGACGCAAGGCCTTTGTATCTTGGTAGCACCTGCCTCACTGCAGGGTCGCCTGTGTCTCCAAGTGGCCGCGCCTCCTCTGCTCTGAGCCCGCAGCAGAGTGTCCAGCCCTGACAGAGGCATGAGGGCCCCTCACAAACGACCGGGTTTTTTCCAGGATTTCCTGCTGACTTTGATCATCGCCCTTTACCCTGCCCAGAGACGGAAGAACCACTGCCGGACAGAGGCCACGGGACTGGAAGGGGAGCAGGAACAGGAAGATCGGGGGAGAGGGCAGCGTGGCGTCTCACCCGAGGCAGGGCTGGAGGAGCAATCCTGGTTCTCACGCAGTGCCCCAGCCAAACTTCCTGGAGTCCCCATTTCCTCACCTTCAACAGGAGGAATAATAGATTGTAAGGAGGTTTAAATGAGACAATACATGAAATGTGCCTTCCATGGCAATTTCTCATCCTCTGTGACCCCTACTAACCGGCCACTTACACACCAGCACCTGATGCGCACTTTCTCCTATAACCTTCGAGGATGATTTTATTGAATCCCCACAGGGAAGCTGCTGCTCTTATCTCCCTGTCGCCCATGAGAACACCAAGGTTTCGAGAGGTGAAGTTACTTGCCCACCACTGCACGGGCGGAAACTGGGAGAGCCAGGACTGACAGCCAGAGCGGAAGATGTCCCAACCTCCTTGGAGACCTTCCACCGCTTGCTCAGCCAAAATGAGGTGCTTTCTGAGGGGCGATCGACACAGGAATCAAACAGTGTAGGTGGGGTCAAGAACAAGGGCTCCTAAAATTCACAAGGCAGTAGAGAATCACTTGGTCACACTGAAAGGAGGGACCTGGGGTGGGGGGGGGCGTTTCAGTTGGGGAGAGGGCAGTGTAGGAATTCGATTTCACTTACCCCTCCTGAGGATTGTTTCTGCTTCCACTGTCTCCCGTGTCCCCACTGCCAAGGGGCCCACAGACCAGAGAAGAGGAGAAGAGTCAAGGAAGAGAGGGGGCGGCACTCAGGATGTCACCCTGCCCGCCACCACTCTTTCATGAACCTCCTCAAACCCTGGCTCCACGTCTCCCTCACTCAAGGATTTATGTCTCATTTTCAATGGAATGTTACATTTGGTCAGACCACGAAGAAAACTTCTCATTATAAACTAGGAAATGTGTGGAAAGAGAATTATTTACCCAAGGCAGCGCTCAATCAGTGTTGCCCGAATATTTATTTAGCCCACACACAGAGAAGTTGTGTTCATGTTTGCCAAAGACTGTAGCTTTATAAAGTAACTGGGTCAAAAAAGACAGCATATCATTTTACAAATAACTTTAAAATGGCTCAAGTTAAATGGCCGGCTCTCTCAGGTTTGTCTTTTCAAAACGCTGCAGAAACAATATCCAGAATTATGTCTCATAAAATACAGGTATTACAAAGTGGCTATTTAGCCCATTACAGAAAATGTAGAGTGAAATCTGAATTATTTCTACCCGAGGCAGAAGCAGACAGAGTTACCAAAATTATGTTAGGCCAACGTCGCAATTCTTCAAGTCTGTGGGGCAGCCCAGCTAGCAGCTTCTGCACCAAAACTCTATTAGGAGGGCTGTATTTTTCAGTCAACAGTGACAGGAACTCTATTTCTCAGCCCCAAACCGTGTGTGGCTATGGGGAATTCACCCAAACGCCTGCTTGTGGTTTATCCACGGCATCTGTCTGCCTCCAAGAGCCCCAGGAGGGAGAGGGCTCTGAGTGACCCTGCCGGAGAAGACGGCTTGCGGCCGCTTGTTTAATGGATCCAAAGGTGAGGATGACAGCCTGCGCCATCGAAGAAGTGGGCGACTCTGAGCAACAATGTCGTAATCCTCATTAGTAGTAATAATAACAGCGACAGTAATCATGATCAGGTATGCGACAATGGTGAGGCCCATGGACCCTCATAATGATGAAGGAGAGTGGAGGAGAAGAAAGAGAGGAGGCAGGGAAGGGGACAGAAAAAAAACGCTACCACAACGATATTAGCAACTGACATTTATCGAGCGCTTACAAGGTGCCAGAAACTGTGCTAAGTGCTTAGCACAGAAAGCTCACCCAATCTACCGAAACATTTTTTTAAACAGCATTGGCAGCCTCATTGGAATGTCTGTAGGTCACAGTGTCTTCATCAGTCCACTGGAGACACTTCTGGCCCCCCAAAATGCTGGTGTCAAGGGGAACGTAGTGAGCATGGGCCATGAGGCGGCAGTGGTAAGCAGGAATAGTTGACCTGGCCAAGAACATACCCATCAAGACAGGTGCCACTTGGGTCAATAGATCCTAAACTGCAAGTTTCCAGCTTGAGACAAATGGGTGTGTGGCCTGACCATAATCCTGTGTCTCCCTGACCCATAGCTCCAAGTGCAAGCTCTGGAGAGTGGCCACATGGTCTCATTAGAACTCCACTGTCTTCCTAATGAACTCAGGAGCTTCTTGAGGGCACTTATAGATCCTATACCTGCAATGCCCCTTCCAGCCTGTCCCTGGTAGGGGCTCAGTAAATATTTACTTATGAATAAACAAGGGAAGATCATGAGCTCTCTGCTCCGGGACAACAGTGTTGAGAGCAGGAGACTGCTCAGACTTCTGGAGGATGCAGATCAAGAACAAAGAGCGCATGAACTTCCTTGGGGAAACGAGGTGTCTTAGTTCCCTGGGGCTGCCATAACAGATCATGACAAACAGGGTGGCTTAAAGCAACAGAAATGTACTCTCTCCCAGTTCAGGAGGTCAGAACTCCAAAATCATGGTGTTGGCAAGGTCGGTTCCTTCTGGAGGCTCTGAGGGGGAAACCAGGCCATGCCTCTCTGCCAGCCAGGGGTGGCTGCCGGCAATCTTTGGTGTCCTTCCAAACCTCTGCCTCCACCTTCCACAGCCTCTTCTCCATGCCTGTGTCCTCTGCTCTTCTCAAGGACAACAGTCTACATTCAGGACGATTCCCTCCTGAGATCCCTAACTAATGACACCTGCAAAGATACTCTTTCCAAACAAGGCCACGTTCTGAGGTTCTGGGGACTCTAGCCGCCCCTCTCCACTAGAACTCTGCACCTTGCCCACATCAGCTTTCCCTTCCTCCTTTCTCCCCACGAGGCTTAGAACCAGAGGGCAGTCTTGCCATCGCGGATGTTGAGAACGTGGACAAGTAGGTGCCTTGTCCCATCCTGGGGCGAGTTCTTAAGGGGAAAAGAGAAGGAGCCTCCAAAAGCCAGAAGAACCGAATCCCTAAAGTCATAAGTAGAAAAGAAAGGGCAGAGGAACACAGGTCAACCTGAGGGCCTGGGGCGGGAGGCCTATAGGACCCTCGACACTGTTCACTGACCCCATGAGCAGAAAAACAAATTGTTACCTGTGGGCCCAGTTCTTCATCAGTCTCAACCTGAACAAGGCTCTTCACTCTACAGGGGGACAGGAACCCCCTTTCTCTGGCCCCCACTTCCCCAGCACCCACAGAAGGTCTCACAACGGCTTAGACCATGAGATGGGACAGCGCACTGCACCACACACCCTGGGCAGCTGAGACAACCACACGTGGCAGCTGCGAACCCACAGCGGGTGTGTGGCCAGCTCAGAGAGGCCATCCTGCTGTCCAGTGGGCAAAGGGGAGTCCACGATGGAGGGAAACAATGCAAATCTGTAGGCCTTGGTGGCAAAGGCGCAACCACCTCATGTGGCATGCTTCCGTAATTGAGAATTTGTCCATGTGACGAAGGTAACTGGATGCATAGACTGTGGGTCATGCAACACCCCAGCAGGGTTTAGGGTAACATCTTGTAACAAACACATTTCTATTTCTGTAGTGAAAATAGGATTATTCACAGCAGAGTAGAAAAATAAGGACATGAAATCAGCTAAAGTCAGGTTTTACCACCAAAAGAGTTTGCTGTAAATTTACCCCCCCAACAAAAAAATTGTTCTTCAGAGCTTTTTGGATTTTAGAATAGCAAAAAGGGGACAGCAGACGGGTCTTTATAAGCCTGAATGTAGGCACTTTCTTAATGAAGGGAGCCTAATCCCCAAGAAGGAAGGTATGACTCAAGTCTGACACCCAGCAAGGCTCAGACCACCACCCTGCTCCAAACAGCTCCGCCATGTACCTGTTTTGTAAAGCAGGCTTCCCCTGCAGGGTTTAGTTTGATGAAAGATTTTGAAAGCTACAAAACAGACTGCAAATCACTGCTCTATATCAGGGAGTAGCGCAAAAAAAATATTTATTTATTTATTTATTTATTTATTTATTTATTTAGGTAAAGGTCCAGACAGTAAATATTTTAGGCTTTGTGGGTCAAGAGGCAAAACCAAGGATAGTACGGAGGAACTTACACAACGAGAGAGATGACAGTCTCTGCCTAATTTTGGTGATGAAATTTAAAATTTTACTTATGGGCACTTGAAACATGAATTCCATATAATTTTCATGTGTTATGAAGTAATATTCTCCTTATTTTTTTTATCAATAGTTTAAAAATAAATGAGAACGAGTAAAACTATTCTTAGCTTGCAGGCCGTACCCAAACACGTACAGGCTGTATCTGGCCCAACTGCAGGCAGCGGTTTGTGCCCCCTGTTCTAGGTCACTCCTGGTCAAGCAGGCACCAGTCCCAGAGTGAGCTCCACTGGGGGCCCTCCCCTACAAAGGGACCAAGTGAAATCCCTTGACTGGATCAGAGCGATACAAGCCTAGCAGCTCCCATAACAAGACATCCCTCACCTCTGACTTACAAGTCATTCTGGAGAAAACTGCTTCCTACTTAATTTTTTAAAACCCAAATACCAAATACAATATGTGCCATAACTTGGCAAAATTACTTTCCTTCAACAAACACACCCTTCCAAAAAATTATATATATAAACAAGCTAAATGCAATGCTTTTGCTCTCTTGGGATCATGGTACGGCAGGTGGGCTATAAACGTACTTCCATCATGTTCAATGGGTGCCCGATTACTGTGAATGCTATTTACAAAATGCCTGATGAACATAAATCAGCCGGACTTGGCACCGTCCTAGGAGCCCCTGAAGGCTTACCGTGAGCTTATTACTAAGCCAGGCAGGGACACAGACATCACCATCAGGGGACAGTCCCTCCATTCCCAGACTCGAGGACCCCCTTTGATGCCCACGGTGAAGTTGAGCACATGTTAATTACCAAGTCTGGACACACTTTGTGATATATTGGTTTTGGGGTATACTCTTCTCCTATCCTCTGCCAAGAACACAGAGTAACAGATTAGACAAACACTGAATTAAAGCGTTCAGTCCAGCCTCAAAAAGGGTTGGAAATAATTACAGAGAAAGCACATGCTAGTAAACTACTTCAAGGCAAATCCAGTGTTTAAAATGGCAATGGAGAAAGTGTTACCGGACATGGAAAGGAAAAAACCACAAAATGACCTTTAAAGCTCTGAACATGTCTGCTGAAAAATCAAGGCCAGCAGACAACCTGAAGAATCAAAAGCTTCACAGGAACACCTATTTATTCTCCGGTGGCCTCAGATCCAGAACCACCTCCCACCTTCCTTTGTAAGTGTGCATAAGGAGGTCCTGAACAAAAGAGCATTTGCTGAGGTCTTACTCTGATGAGCTTATTGCATACACCATTTAATCAAACATTTTTAATAACCATGCTAAAAACATATGCTACCCCATACAACAGAACAGAAAACTGAGGCATAGGATTTTAATCAACTTGCCCAAGTCACAAGGTTAGCAGGTGTCAGATCTGAGGCTCAAAACCTGTGCTCTACACACTAGAGTCTAGTACACAACTATGGCCCCTGGGCCAAATCTGGCCTACTGCCTGTATCTGTGAATAATGTTTTATTGGAACACAGCCATTCACCTACGTATTGTCTGTGGCTACTTTCATGCTCCAACAGCACAGTGAGTATAGTTGACCCTTCAACAATGTGGGGGTCAGAGGTGCCATCCCCCATGCAGCTGAAAATCCACCTATAACTTTTGACTCCCCCAAACTTAACTACTAATAGCCTACTGTTGACCAGAAGCCCCAATGATAATATAAACATTCAATTAACACATATTTTGTATGTTATAGGCATCATGTATCGTCTTCTTAAAATAAAGTAAGCTAGAGAGAAGAAAATGTTATTAAGAAAACCATAAGGAAGAGAAAATACATTTACAATACTGTACTATAAAAAAGTCAATGCATAAGTGGACACACACTGTTCAAGCCCATGCAGTTCATGGGCCAACTACAGTTGTGACGGAGACTGTATAGCCCACAAAGCTGACATTATCTACCGTCCAGCCCTTCAGAGAGAAAGGCCATGTTCTTATTCCCTGTGGGAACCTACAAACAGCCCTCTGCTGGGGGAAACCCTTGTACTCACAGACTCCCGACGAGGCTGCGTGCCTGGATGGTCCTTGGAGATGGGTGGCCCCAGGATCTCCTTCCCCCCATCACCATGAGCATGCTGTCTGCACAATGGGAGCACCCGTGATGTGAGAGTAGCCAGGCCACCCTGGCTTGAGTGCTTTGTCCAAAAGGCACAATGGGAACTACACAGAAACAATCAGATTCACTGCCTTCGAGGGTTTGAAGAAGACAGCTGAAGAGTAGGAGGTAGAAACAAAAAGGCATGAGAGGGGGAAGCAGAGGCTGCAAGACATGAGCTGGGCAGTACTGACGGGCCACACAGAGCACTGGAGACAAGGTCAGGAGCCCTGTTACACTGCAGGCTGGTCTGGAGGCTTCTCCCATCTAAAGGCAGGGATTGCCCTCCTTATCCTTAACCAAGAGCATCTGGCATGCACCTCCTCCTCTCCGGGCCCCCAGGAGATCAGAAGAGCCAGCCAGGCAGGCTTGTTTTGCTATACCAGAAGTCTATGTAGTGATGCATCCTCCCCAAAAACAAAATGTGAAACAAACTGAAGAACACAGACCATGACTGAGAAACACAGACACATTCTGAACTATTGAGCTATTTAAGGAAAGGAGGCATGACATGACCCTTTCCCCACCAATGAGTATTTCATAATAATTTAAAATAAATTCTTAATTATTCATGACATTTTCCTCCATTATGTGTGTGTGTGTGTGTGTATTTTTTCTCACTTTAAAGCCAACAGGTAAGGGGAGGGGGTCTCTTTTCCTCTCCCCCTTCTTTTGATGGAAGGACCCACTACAGTTTGTGAGTTTTCAAGGCCACCCACCAGGAAATTGGAAGTTTGGTTTCTATCCTAATGCCCTAGTTTAAAAATTTTTTTTTAAAAAGGGGGAAATATTTATCGAAGATCCTGATATATCAACTTAATCAGGTTTTTTTTAAGTTAGATTTTTAAATCCCTTAGGTGATAAGACTTGTGGGTTTTTAGCATTTAACTTCTATTTTTAAAATATACATCAGTCTCCCCACTCCTGCTCTGTCTCTCAAATAAACAAAATCTTAAAAAAAATTATATATAGAGAGAGAGAGAGAGAAAGAGAGAGAGAGAGAGACACTTGGATTTTTCTGTTTGCTTTTTGTTTTTGTTTTTCCCAAATCAATCGAACAGAAAGTGAATTGTGGTCAATGCAAAATAAAAATTGGAGTGACTCTTGGGAAAATTATTAGCATTTCGAGGTGACGGTTTGGTTTCCTAGTTCTTCAAATTCACAAATACCTTACCAAGTCCAGGACTTCCCAAAATACTGGAGTTCTAGATTGCTCTTTTTCAATGCTTTCAAAATTCAAAGGGCACAGTGCAATAGGAATCCGGCTATTGAATAACGTGTAAACCCTGCAGAGATGTACAAAAACACGGCTGCTTGAGCCAGCGCCTTGGTGAAAGGCGTGGGGCCCAGCCCCGCACACGTGAACTTCTCATGACCCTCAAGTATACTCATGTGATATATCGCAAATACCATAAAGCAGATTTGTAATTACAGGGCGCAATTGATTTTAAAAGGCCTCTATCAAAATTAATGCTCATGAAAATATAATAACCCAAACCAGAGAATTCGGGGGTTAGGGCATTTTGAACATTATACTTCAAATGTACAACGGCTGCGTATTAATTAGCATTCGCAAAGGGCTTTTTTAAAACGCGTGCTGACTTCACTATAAAATCTAGATATAAAAAACGAATATGAAACCACCCCCACCCGATGTTCAGGACTAAAATCAGTTAAGTTCCCCCTACTGTAATCAAAAAGCTGGTCTTGTGACCCATCCTCCTTTTTGTGGGTTTAGAATGTTAGGGACCACAGCATCTGTGGGAAGACCAGGAGGAGTACTCATTACCTAGGTGCCTCCAGGGCCCAGCATGGGGGGATGCCTTTCGCCAACAGAAGGAATCAGCTAGAGTCCAAGGAGAAGAAAACGTTGGCAGATTTAGGGGAGACTGAGGTATATCCTGGAGGGAAAACTGAATCGTCAAAGGAAAATATTTTAAATTTTTGGTTAAGTTGAAATGGGGCGTCTATCATGGAATCCATTCATGGAGAGAGAAGCCACACGTTGTCTGGTGCAGACCACGACAGCATATTAAAAACACCCTCCATCCGGCTGTTATGATACGGGAAGATGTATCTTGAACAGAGGTGAATAAATCAGTACAACAATGAAACGTCAGCTAAGCATGCTGGCCATTAACAATGTCTCAAGAACATTTCAGATATGTGGAAACATGAGAAAAACCTAACTCCGGTGTCTGATTTTGAACTTGAACTGGTTTCAGCTGAAGTGACCACTTTCAGCCAAAACTAATGAGTATTTCTTTCTTGGCCGTCCTTCCACAAACCTCTGGAAAGATACTAGCACTGACTGAGGACAAGTCCTTTAGAAACAAACAAAGATACTCACTCCTCCTGAATCTGTAGATAAAGGAGAGTAAGAATCCTGAGAAACAGTTTACATTTTTCAAAGGATTTTCATAGATCTCACTCAATCTTCAAAAGAGCCTTCCTTAGGAAAAAGTAAAGCCAAATTTAAAACAATTTTATTTCTCTCATTAAAAAAAAAAAAAAAAAAATCAGCCCCTTGAGAGAATCTCCAAGATTCTCAGATTTCAAAAGTCGGTTTTATCATGACCCCAAATCCGTCAGAACAAGAACTTCTGCCCAACAGTGAGCTCCCCTGTCATGAGATCTTTATCTACCAAGGTTCACTTCTACAAACCTCTGCAAATCGCTGTCTGTGAACCCCTAACTGAAGCTAGCACAAATTCAAGGCTGCCAGGGAGAGGGAGTGTCTGAACAGTTGCGACCCAGCAAGGGCCGAAGTGGAGTTAAGTGCACAGTGTCAGGCATAGTTACCAGTTTCAGATAATGAGACCCCAGAGCTACTCTCCTCACCCATCCTTACTGCTGTGAGTTAATGAGTAGACAAACACGTCCGATTCTGACTGCAGTCACCCTGGCGGGCACTGTTTCTCCCTAGTGAAGAACCGAAATTCTTCAGTAGCTAAGTTTTCCTACTGGTGAGCTTCAGAAAAGTGATTTTTGAGGCTGTGCGTGAAATATCACACTCCTTAAAAAAAAAAAAAAAAAAAAAAAAAAAAAGTATACTTATTTTCACTTTCTATCATCTGATATGTCACAACCTGTGTAAATTTTATATCCCCTAATAGAACATCACAGAGACTTCATCTCCTTCACAGGTGTGCCATAACCCATAGCAGGCACTCAGTTAAGACTTACTGAATGATTGAATGAATACACTGGATTCCATACTGTGTAGGAAAAAAAAAAAAAATCAAACTTTCAGCCTCTTAAAATACTGGCATGCCTTGCAGAATTTACCGTATGGGCAAACTTGAAGACAAGTCCAATGGGAAGAACTTCTAAACAATGGCAACGCCATCAAGATGGGCTCCATTCCAACCCTGTATTTCTCTGAATCAGCTACTCCTTAGGTACACATACTGCTCCACTCAGCCAATGGCAATTCCAGGAGAGAGGCAATTGATAATAATTATGTTTTCTGCCTTCTCCTGGGTTATGAATTTATCATGATGCAAAAGTTGAGCTACTCTGATGCCGCGTTAACAATGATAAACACCATAAAGACAAAAAAGAAACTAAATTTAAGCATTTAGATTCTGCAGGGGAGTTTATTAAACGGATTAACTAAGGAAAGGCAAAGCCGCACAATTATGGAAAACACGGAGCAGCACTTCTGTCTGGCTATTTTTGACGGCCACCTGAGAACGGATTTCAAATGCCCTCGTTTCTGCAGGTACATTATCTTGTGTTTTATTGTTATTCACAGCTGCAAGTTGATTAATTTGTATTCAGAAATTCTAAGTGGCAAATGTGCAACGCATAGTAATATACATTTTCTTTATGGACACAGTGAAAATGCCTAAGCCACATCTCATGCGTAACTCTTGCTCAACCAGTGAGCAAAATGCCTAAAAGAGTTTTACGAAAGGCTTGGAAAGAGTTTGATTTGAAAGGAAAACTGCAAGAGGAAGCCCCTCTCCCCTACCCATTCTCTTAAACAAACATAAGAAGAAAAACACACACACAAACACACAAAATAAAACAACAAAAAAAAAACCCTAAGTCTGAAGGAAAATCAAACAAAGAGAATAGGTGGGTAAGGTCAGGCTGCCTGAATCATCAATGTTGTCAGTTCATACTCTTGTCTCCCGCTCTCTAGGCGTTTCTAATAAAACCCAGAAACACCAATGATGAGTCATACCAACAGACCCGTGCACCTTAGTCAGAGCTTAAATAAGAGATAATGATATTTGTTAAATCCACTGCCTAAATGCAGTCACTGGAGGTTCTTAAGAATACTGAACTAACTTTCCGTTTTCTGCACTAAGGAGATAAGGAGTGGCATGGATAACCAAAATGGGTGGAAAATATATAATCATTGGTTCGGGAACACATATCCGGATCCACCCCTCTCCTTCATCAGCCCCCTAGAGTATGCCCCTTACCGATTTATTTTCCCGATCGTGTTTCCCCTGCTTAAAGTGAGTTTATATTCCTTTTCACACCAAACCTTAGAAGGAGATCTGAGACCATGCTTCCTAGCCAGAGAAAACAACTTTTTCCATTTGAAATCTTTGCAAATTATCCACGGCTTTGACAATAGGTACTCAGCAGTTGACAATATTCTCTTTGGAAAGCTTCATCAACCAACTAAGGTCACTTAAGACGCAATAAGAATGGTATATTACCAAGCCGATGTCATCATCGATATTATTCAAATGCAATTTTGGTTTATCTTTTCATAATCTCTCCTGGACCCAGTCTCTTGTAAATTCATTACAGCACCTCAGACATGACCACAGACACTCCCACTATCTGTCACTCTGTAATTCAAATATTTCCCCAAACCTTCCTCGGCAGCATATATTGGATGGATCAGGAGATTCTCAACTGTAAACAAGGGAAGAAACATCTGAAATGGTGCTCCCGGGAGAAGAACAAGTCATCAGCGACTAGAACTCAGGAGGAAGGGTGATCCTGATGGGGGTACCCTGGTAAGGTTTCACTAATGGGATTCCACGTGGTCTGCATGTTTATGGTCTAAATGAGCTACGGACACTGAAACAGCCCGCCTAACCCAAAAACAAAAAGTATGGGCTGGGAATCTGAGACCTACAGAAACTCCAGAAACAGAAATTACTTCTTCCTCACGCTAATCACTCCAGATCCTATAAATACACACAAGGTCACAAACAGTCCACGTCATTATTTTTTTTTTTTAATTATTACAGAAGAAACTAAACTTCTAAAGGGCAAGGTATAGATTAAATCATAAAATGGTACCGAAATAAGTGAAGGTCTCTTCCTGAGTTTAAAAACAGAGGAAAATTTTAACTTGAGTTGAAAAGAGAAGTAATTTGATCAAGAATCAGGAATTCAAGGTTCCAGTCCTGATTCTTCACTTCTTCAAAAAATATTTATGGAGTTTTGCTCAGTATCCACACTGTGATCCCTAGTTTTGTTTTTGCAACAGAGAATTAAAATTTGTCCTTATTGGGATGTTAAACTCAACCAGGAGGAACAGTTAAGCAGACATACTGTCGCATTTTGGACGGATCCTACAGACAGCACTAGACACACGAGACATGCTGGCATTATTTTATTGAGTCAAATGACAAGATTCTTAGCTCAAACCAGTCCTGGCATAATTCGGGATGACAAATAATCTAAGGTATAAGAATAAAAATGAGTAGACATCAGGGGACCAAGGAGAGTGCTGTTAGATCTGACTTTCTATATAAGCACCACAAAGGACTCAAAATACTTAAAGTTGGGATTAACACTTGAATTGGAAGGAAAAGCCACCAGAGCCCCACCCTGGCGGAACCTTTCCACAACTCCAACCGGGAGAAGGGAGTACTAAATGAATGATCTGACAGCTGACACCGAAATGACAAAAGATAAAATCTCAATGTTACATTTGTCAAATAATGCCATTCACCCAAAAGCTCCAATTTTAAAAAGCCTAAAATGTCTGTATTTAAGTCATCTGAAATCCCATTTCATCTAACAGACTGTGATTCCTAGTCATGCGTCAGATGCGACTGAGAGGCGGGAAATGATACTGCATGTGGTCCTTCCTCCTCAGAGACGCCTCTTTCCCAACCACGGAAGACAAAGTTGCAGGGGCAAGAGAACACCTTGGACTTCATGATGACCTTCTCCTGTCATGCTACCAACGCTCGGTCCCCAGTGAACTGCTGGAAGAGATGGGTCCCCGGAGCGGGAAGAAGCATCAAGGCATTTGTGATGGCCTCCAGCTCCCTAGAATGGGATTCTTTCCCAGCCCACTCTCCCCAAGGCCCTAGGCTGATGCTATTTGATCACCATAACTCTACTGGCCAGAGAGATGAGCCATAGGCCATGTTGGTATGGTGTCCTGGTGACATCTTGTGGTGAAATAGAATATAAATAAGCCTAAAATTCTACCCATGGCTACATTCCAGCTAACTAGAAACCTGATTTCACCTTTGTTTTTCTACCTGAGTAACTTCTGACTTTATTCCTCCTTCTCTGAAGAGGAACATCTTCTAGGCCCGTAAACAAGAGGCATATACTGGGGTCTAGGGGTCACACACATTTCATCACACATATCAAAGAAAACACTTCCCAGAAGTGATAATACACAAGATAGCAGCCACTTTCATTAGAGGGATGATAGGTATTTTCAAAGAAATAAAGATTCTATCTCCCATTGGTCACCACCTATCCCAATGGGCAAATAAATAAAAAGGTAGCAGGACAGAATTACGGCACATAGGTGGAAGTGGCCAGGTAACACATATCAGCTCCCCAAACTTCCTAAGGAAAGCCTGAGTTTAGATGATAATACTCCCTCAAATTTCCTTGGGAAGTTATTCTTACTCAATTATGAAGAATAATGTTAAAATATATACTCCACAAAAGGTAAACTTGGGGTGTTTCTCTATCTGGGATTAAAAATGAACAATGGAAAAGAAGTTTCCACAAATAAAATGATTCCATAGTAATACTAAGAGCCCACTCTGACTGCAAACAGAGATGAAAAAGATTGCACAGCATCGAGGCCGCTAACAAAAAGGCAAACCACTTGCACTGTGAACTGAAGAGGTAGAGAAAGAAGGGTACAGAGATGCCGACATAAATACCTCTCAGCGTCCAAAGTAATTTTTTTAAACACTGAAGAAGGCAAGGAGTACATATAATGGAAGGGATACGAATCTGTCTGTATGAAATCCTCATGTCTGGAAACAGCTCTCAGCAGACTGGCCTGGTCAGTGGAAATGTGTGTCCTCATACGACACACTGAACGTGCACCTCTGATTAGCACCCATCAGCAGGAACCACAACATAGTCATGCCTGGCCTTTTATTTCCTATTCGGTGTGACAATAAATGAGACACACTGGTTGCTAGTATTGTCTAGAAGAGTGGCAGCACAGCAGTGAGGCCTGAGCTACACGAGAAAACGTCACAGAATACAAAATAAAGTTCTGAAGCATTTCCATTCTAGTACGTTCGAGGCAATGCCAAGGAAAAAATCATCACTAAGGCTTCTCTGGCATGATCTGTATCCCTGAGGACACGGCAATTTTAAACATAACATCTGGAGACTTCGACTATTAGGGACCCTTCTCTTAGACGGCTTGGGAAGTGCCAGGCTTGCTGCCTTTTCCAAACCAAATTAAACCTAAACGCAAATTCCAGGGTGGGTGGAATTAGAGCATTTTACCCCGTGAGGCTCATATCTGAGAGCCTAAGAATATCCCTCGCCCACCATTTATTCCACTAATGTCTTGAGGATGCCCAGATGTTGCTGAGGAATAGGTAACTAAGGAGTATATGCCTTCATTCTCAAAGGCAGCCGAAATGCCAAGTTTTTACTTTGTTTGTTTTTTAGATGCAGAAGTCGCGGTTAAAGGGGTGGCAGTTACAGAACTATTTCTTAAAACCTTGGGTGGGAAAAAGACAATTAAACATTTAGATGTAATATCAAAGTGAGTCAAATTATTTTAAAAAAATGGAAAATACTATATAATACAAAGAAATTGTGCTGGTTGGAAGCTAAAAAAGAAAATAGACCCACAAAAAAAAGGATTACAGGATTTTTACACAACCACCTAATATTTTATGAGGTAACATGGAATAATTGCACTAAAGTATAGCTTTCTTAATCAGCCCAGGTGTATTTCCTGGGGAAGGAATAAATTTTTCCAATAACTGGTGTTGGGACAACTAACTAATCATCTGGGGAAAAGAAACCAGATCCTTACCCCATTTCTCATGGCAAAAAAAAAAAAAAAAAATGAATTTAATGATTTCAAGGTCAAACACAGGAGCGTTTGGCCAATAAGACAGATAAGTGAATAGAATGTTACAGTGGAGAAGGATTTTTAAAGCATAACAACAAAAAGCAGAGACCATAGCAAACACGCTGATCAATTTGGCAACATTAAAATTAAGAATAAAATTCTAAGACAGGAAAAAAGAAAAAAAAAGCAGAGATCATGAAGAAAAATCTTTGACACACATAACAAAGGGTTACTATCCTGACCTGAACACATAAGAAGTTCTTATCATTTCACAGACATAAAGGCACAGTGACAGAAATCAATGGACATGAACAGACCATTTCAAAAGAAGACTTTGATACATACATTAAAAAAAAAAAAAAAGCTTAGCTTCCCTAATTCTAGGAAATGCACAGCAAAAGCAAGCCAAGGTTCAATCTGGCTTTCAAAAACCATACTTAGTGAAAATACAAGCAAGTAATCTCTCAATCTCTGCAGAAGACAATTTAGCAATTTATCTCAAAGCCCACCTTCCTCTTAGAACCAGCCCTTCCAGGCATACCCAGCAATCACTCGCTGGTCTGTGCTACAAAGACACTCACTGCAATTCCATTTGCAATCGAGGAAAACTGTAAATAACCTGTATGTCCAACAATAGGGGATCCGTTAAGTAAATGATAATCCACCCATATATTAGGGCATTAAGCAGCTATTAAAAACGATGTTGCCGAAGGATTTAATAGCACAGAAACAGTGTTAGGTGGAAAAGGGCAGTTTCTAGGACAGTTCTATTTTCTTTTTTTGACCCCACTGTATTTTTAAACTTTTTACAAGCAATGTACGTTTGTGATATCGGAAACTACACATGCGAAATAACCACCAAAAATAGTAAGTTGTTCCACTTAACAGAGAAGGAAAAATAATGCAGTTGCAGCCTCTGGTCCCTTCCTTTCCACTGACAGCTCATAGGAGCTTCAGCAATCAGTCTGTTTGGGCCCGTTTCCCCATCTATAAAACAGGAATAACAACACCTTCCATATCTAAGACATACAGAGAAGGCTGATAACACCATTACAAGGATATACTCTCTCTAGATACATATATGTCTATTTCATTGTTGTTGTTGTTTTGGAAACTCTATTGTTATACCAACCATGTGAAAAAAAGTTGCTCAATTCTATTCGATAAATGTGTCCAGCTAGTCGGGCTGAAACGTCTTTCTGCCATTATCTCTACAACTGAACTCAAACACCCTCTCCTTCAAGAAGCCCAGCCCAGCTGCAGGGATGGCTCCCTCCTTTTGTGCCCCAAGACACCTGCTCTGCATTGCCAGGCTGCTCTGACCACTTCCTTGTCTTCTGTGGCATCATTTCATGGTTGGCCCGCCCTCACCTTGATGCATCATCCCTCACTCTCCCTGCCCCACCTTCCGTGGGGTAGGAACTTCAGCACTCCTCACATGGGCCACGTCAATCTCTTGAGGACCAGCCAAGGATGAAAAGCACAAAAGGCCATGTTCCACACAAGCACAGGGTTACTCAGCGTCGCCACTATTGACGTATGGGGGCTGGGCAATTCTTTCCTGGGGCCTGTCCTGTGCACCGTAGGACGCTTAGCAGCATTCCTGGCCTGAACTCACTAGATGCCAATAACAACTCATTCCCTCCGGGAGATGTGACAACCAAAACGTCTCCACACATTGCCAAATACCCCAGAGTGATAAGGGGACCGACTGCGCACACAGAGAACGGCACTTGTTTTCTTGTTACCAATGGCCACGGCCTCTAAGCAGCAGATCCGCAGATCAAATAAGTGATCCTCTCAAGCACAGAGCCTTGACAAGAGAGTCCGTGCCCGCGCCTCATGAGACTGAACGATGGATGACAGGGAGGGCACCGCTCTCCTCCCTCCTCAGGTTCCTTCTCAGCCTTGAGCAAAAGGAAGGGGACAGCCCCCCTGGACCCAGAGCCTATTTGCGTCTCCTCTGAGAGCGTGTTCTGGAAGCACTACGGAGTGAGCGTGAAGATCTTTTGTGAGATTACTTATCTCAAGCGTGTGTCACTTTTTCAGCACCATAAAACTGAAATACTTGAAATAGATGTCACTACATTTGTC
Organism: Ursus arctos; assembly: GCF_023065955.2. Lineage (NCBI taxonomy): Eukaryota > Metazoa > Chordata > Mammalia > Carnivora > Ursidae > Ursus > Ursus arctos. The sequence continues at coordinate 31,009,409 of NW_026622863.1, read as the reverse complement.
ATGAACTGACATGGCCAATTAATATTACAAATTCACCATGGAGAAACGCTTCCAGCTCCCAAGGTATAAACTGCTGAACATCACAATTTCATCTTGTAACAATGGGCCAACCTCGCCAGGGCTATAAATACGACGAAGCTGATTAAATGGTAAAGAGCACTGTTCACTGGGAGTCGCTCTCCAGGGCTGACACTTGCACCGCGCCTGAAGTTAACAGGTGCCACCGGTGTCTTGGCTCAAAGATATACTTTCCCTCTCTTTCTTCAGGAAAAAGTTGACTGCTGCATACCATGTCATTTTTCTCCCCACAGCTAGCAGGTGGCACGCTCATTATGTGACATGAAAGATTCTGGACACAGGTTGTCCCAAGTTGTGTTGCCATTTAGCTGGTTGGGCTTTTTCTCTTCTCTCTTCTTTTTTTCTTTTCTTCCCTCCCATCTTTCCTTCCTTCTTTTCTTCCTTCCTTCTTTTCTTCCTTCCTCCCTCCCTCCCTTTCTCCCTCCCTCCTTTTCATCCTTCTCTCCTTCTTTTCTTTCTTATTTCATTAAGTGGTGCAATAGCCAAACTCCTGCTCCTAATGAGGCACAGCTGGGCCTTTGGCCCTGAGACACATGCTGGAAATGAACTGGAAACAACAACTGGCCTCCCCTTAACTTCTCATGAACCAGCTTCACCCTGCTTTGCCCCCTGGAAGTGGACCAGCTTCTTTTCTGGTGGCCATCTTAGTGAGCAAGCAAAAAAAACGCCACTGTTCCCAGTCACACAGTGATTTCCAGTGACTTTCAAACACTCTCCACCCATCACAGCAAAAGGCAGGCATTCGAAGTGAACTCCACAGGGCATTTAGGGGCTGAAAGGCCTTGACTTTCCTTTCTTGGCGCAAGGTTTAAGTGCCAGTCCTGTGGCTTAGTTCTTACATTGTTGGTTTGGGAGACGGAGAGAGCATTCAAGGAAGAGACTATGTATTAAGGAAAATAAGTAGTGGCCAATAAATTACCCAAACAGAATAAACAAAGTAGAATCTGGAAATGAGGTTTGGGAGGAAGGTGAGACCTATATGCATGAGTGTATGAAATCAGAGAGAAATGTGTCAAAAACAAATTACAAATGTTCCAAATACAGGATTACACATGAATAGATAGTAATAATCACACATCAGTCAAACTCAGTGTGTGTATTATGTCTTGCATTTCATCAAACAGAGTTAGCTCTTGGGTCATTAATTAGCAACCTCGGTTCTAGATATCAGAATCTGAGAAAGGCTATATAGCATGCTGGTCCTGCCTCAATATTGTGATTCATTTCCTTATCCACTTCTCTTTTTCTTCCTTCACTTTGCTAAAAATGCCTTCTGAAGAAAAAGAAGACTTTTCAAAGGAATACTCATGAGTCTCTGCTCACAGAGTGCACCATTAACGGAAATAGGAGATTGCTTTCTTCAAAGTACACTTAATTAAAGTAATTTACTAACTCCTTAATGTCTAACACACATAAACACAAAACTGTAAGAATTTTTATGTATTTATACTGTACTTTTTTTCCTTATTCTTTTCTCAATAATGGACTCTTTCTGTTTTAGAAAGCTGAACCACTCCATACAAAGAACAGATTACTCCAATACAAATAGAAATTACAGAAAATATAAAAATCCCAGTAAACCCTTTAATCTCTAACTTTCCAAGCAGGTGAATTAATACAGAGGACATTTGAGATTTATTTTCTTTAAGCTCCAACAGTAAAGAGTGTTTCAAAGTCATTCTCAAAGCTCTGGAGATTTTTAAAATCCAAACGAACGAAGCTTAACTCTGTGGTGTGATATATAATAAAACCTACTCCAGGATTCACCTACTTAAAGATATACGGTACATTTGGATAAGAGAAAAAGAAATAAGAGAATCTAAACATACACGGATCTAATGGTTAAAATTTTTGAATAAAGGTTTCTTGCTTCAAGTAATAAACTGAAGCTTCTTGGTGGATATTTTGTATCTTGATTTTTCCAAAAAGAAATTACTGGAGCAAATGCCACGTGAAGGGAAGAAATGATGAGCATGTTTCTCTACAAAAACAAGGTCCCCACCCTGTAGCTGTGGGCACCTCAGCATCATTGGGTAGCTCAGAATTGCTGTCGGGGTCCTTTTACTCTTCTTGGTCTGAGTCGCTCCACCACCTGTAAATTGCTTTTTATGTCAAAGAAAGTATAAATGGTTTTCTTATCCTTCATTTTTTTGTCTTACATAAGAAAACATTAAGCATATTTCAAATAAAAATTTACAATTATCAATAGCTCTGTGAAGGATTAAATACCCAAGCTAAGACAGTTAAGTTAAAAAAAAGGGGGGGGGCAAAATGGAACAGAAAACTTTGATTTTATCTTTATAATCTAAAAATATCACTGGAGACTGTGGAGAAGGCAAAAAAACAGTGAGAAGGCCTTCGGGGATTACTTAGCAAAAGTCATTTCAGTCATACAGTTATGACCAAAAGGAACACTTGTTAGATAATTGTTATTCACTCAAGTAATTACCCAAAGTGAATAAACAAAATCAGCTTTGAAACTCAAATTATGGAGGAAGGGAGAACTCTGTGCTTGACTGTATGAAATCAGTATGATACAAGTTAATGTCATTATTTTGCTTAAATGGAAGCATCCATGCTATAACCGGCTTTTGGATCATAAAAAATTCACCCATATCATATTAGGCCCAAGAAATGGAACCCCAAACCCAAGAACTGGAACCCCAAACCCAAGAAATCATCAAACAAAATCCCAAAACATTCCAGACACCATTGATTGGATAAAGAATTTGAGTGAGTGCCCTGAGTAACACGCATTAGCAATCACTGGGCATTACCTTACATACCATAGAAGGATAATCCGTTTTAAATTACTTTTGAATTTATCAAAACACAATTTATAGAGTAATCATATTGACAATTCCCGAGACTTTTTTTTAAAAAATATATTACTGCTTTATTGAGATATAGTTCATATACAGTGCAATTCACCCATTTAAATGGTACAATTCTGTGGGTTTTCGTGTATTCGCAGAGTTATGCAACCATCACCACAGTCAAGAGAAAAGAAAGGGAAGGGAGGGGAGAGAAGGAAAAGAAGAGCAAGAGACTTAGATGGTGCTTGCTCATGGTCTCTGTCGCTGGAGGATTTCCCACTGTTTCCCAAGGTGACAGAGCTCCAGTTGCCTGGTTGCCAAATAAACTCTCTCACCAAACAAAGCAAGAGAGGAAGCAAAAGAAAACTGTTCATTCGCAAAACTGAGACTCACCGAGTTAAAAAATTAAGTTGTACAGATCAGAAATGTAATCATAGGAGACAAGCTCTGAGAGTTTTTCAATCACTGTGGGGCTGCATCAATTTAAAGTCATGTTACATTAAAGAGAAAAACGTCTGGGAGAGACCCCCCCGTGTCACTTTAGATTAGATTTGTTGTTGTTATCAGGCTGTGCATTTTGTTGGCTTTATTTTACATTTTAAAGATACTGTTTAATGCCCATAAATAAGAAACATATAACCTACGACTTGTTCTTGGTTGCCCAGAGATTAGCAGGCAGCACAAATTAACATGAGGAGTGAAACACAGTGCGCATCTAGATTCATATTAACGTATTAACTTCCTTGGAGCAATCAAACACAGGGCAACCTCAAATCCAGTGACTTTTTTTTTTTTTTAAACTCTGCCCCACTTAATTTAGAAGTTACACAAAAATCAATTTGTGGTCTGTCTCCCTTCACCTATTCGACCGTGCAGGAGGGAAGTGGAAAATTCCATCCAGTTTGTCTCAGTGTCTCGTCAAGTGCGACTTCCTTTAACTCACCAGGTTCTTGTTAAATTGCATATGAGTTTAGTCCTGGGCTCTGAGGATTTCTAAACATCAAGTTGCATAAAAGTGACACTTCACCAATTTAAGTGATAAGTTTTCAAATTGTGAAGCATCTAATTGCAACAATAAATTCACCTGGCTTTCCTCTCTGGCCAGACATCTGTATCTTTAACAAACAAAAGTGGCAGTTTAAAAACAATTAGACTCAAAAACTCTAATGAATAAAAATCACTGTCTCTATAGATAGCACATAAACTTGGATGTGCTTCTGCATGGCATGGCACACAGGCTAAGGACATTCTGAGCCAGGAAATGCCCTGTGCATGAAGTCACAGCTCTAAATATCAAAAATCTAGAGGAAACCTTAAAACCTCACTGTGATAGTCATAAAGGTAGTAACTTCATTGTTACGTTTTGTCTTCCTGAGAGGAAGGAGAGTGGCCTTCATATTGTTTGACCACAGAATTCAATAAAAGATTGCTTCCTACCCCGTACATCCAACCATGACATCCACCAACAAACAGCCTCTTAATGACAAGGGCACTGAGAAAAGAGAAGACAAGGAGGGGCAGAGTCCACAAAAAATCGAGATGTTGGAGAGGGGTAGGCCTCTGCCTTCCAAGGAAGAGGACACTGGGGCTAAGTATTCTAAGAAACTGGCATATGAGTTTCCAAACTAGCTCTGAGTTGCCAAGGGCATGCAATCTGGAAGGATCTTTGAGGGTCATTTGACTGCACTCTATTTCCTGCTTACATGCTGACTTCAGAACCTGACCTCTGCAGAAGACGAGTCTCCACGGCCGCCACAGCATACAGAATTATTTATCCCTGTACCCCTATATATTAAACACCCTTTCCCGGTAGGTGAAATAACTGTTTGCTGAGTAAATGGATGAATCTTATGTTGAACTTCACAAGCATGTGCAAAACACTTTTTGTGACACCTGGCACATAACTTTCAATAAGAGATTTCTCTTCTGAGCCCCTGGTAAGATTTTTGGTGTCTATTAAGGTCAGAAGCTCAGAACCTGGCAGCATATCTGGTGAGGCTCTGATCTCGTCAGGTGGATCATGCAACACAGCAGGGATTTACAAACAGCAGTGCTCTAGCTTTAATAGTACATTACCCTGGGCAATGATATGGGACCCTTTTGTTTTCTACTGCTCCAAAAAAGGTGATTTCCTCCTTGCCCTCTATGCTCTTCTTGTATCTTTACCATTTTTTTTTCACCAAGGTTGTACCTATATATGGTGTACCTACCACCCAGAAAGCAGGACCAACCAATTATCCTCACTTCAGATACTGTCTGAACCACTGCATACATCCCAAGAGGCAGGGCAGGAAGTTAGAAACAGGAAGGAAGTGCTGGATTTTATTACTGTGTATGTAGGACAATGTGCTAACATTGTGTAAGAGACAGAACAATGCCACTCCCTCTCTCGAAGGTGCCCAGGTCCTAATCCCTGGAACCTGTGAACACATTTAGGTCACATGGCAAAGAGGAATTCAGGTTGCGGGTGAAATGAGATTGCTAATCAGCTGAACTTAAAACAGGGAGATTGCGTTGGGTTACCTAGATGGTCCCAAGGTAATCACAAGGGTCCTCAAAGGCAGAAGATGGAGGCAGGAGAAGGGAACTAGCAAAAGACCTGGCTGCAAAAGAAAAGCAGAGATAGGCAATGTTGCTAGCTCTGAGAGCAGGGCCAGTGCCAAGGAGTGCAGCTGCCTTAAAGGCAGGGAACAAGACCTCCTCTGAAGCCTCCAGAAAGGAACTCAGCCGACACCTGCATCTGATTTCTACCCTACAGACCTGTGAGATAAGAACTGTATGTTGTTTAGCCATTATATTTGTAGCCATTTGTAACACCAGCAAGAGGAAACTAATACACTTGGATACAATGAGCATAACTCCTCAGTCAACCCACTGGTTGTCTGATTTGCAAATGGCCCAGCCAAGTGCTGATCTGCTTAATTAAGCCAGACTTTAGGGGTCACAAAGACAAAAAAGAAGTTTTATATTTATATCAGTATTAATTTTATCATGATTTCCTTATGATTTGTGCTTTTCAGCTGTTCATATTTAACAGACCTGAATCAGAAATCTCTTAAGATGGAATGGCCCACAACAGATCACCTGCCAAGGCAGACAGGGTGCCTCCTGGATGAGGGCAATGGCTAGCCACATGCTCCTGTCTCTGTTATGCCTCTTACTAGATGTCCTATTTTGAGCCAGTTAACCTAAGCCCCAGTTTGCCTTGTTGTAAATGGTAATAATAATAGTCCTAACACCTCAAGGCTGGTCATTAGGGTGTAAAAAGATAGGACACTCTGCATACAGTGCTCAACTCAGCACCTGACAACATAGCGTTTGAAACGAGAAAGAAAAAGATCCATGGGACTTAAGTGATTTGCCAAAGAGTAGAGTTCTGTGGCAAAGACAGAAATACAAGGCAGTCTCCCTTTCCTGGCTAACGATATTCCCCTACAATACCCTGTGTCTAATACTGAAACTTTCATTGACTCAAATTGGTGGATTTCAGTCCATATTGGCTTAAATAACAAGGACAATCCTCTTAATTTAACCCCATTCTCATACAGGTCTCCATAAAGCTGTTTGAATATAATTAAGTACCAAACACTGTCACACCAATGGGACTAAAACATACCGAGCCAAGGCACAGATTCCTGTCCAGCTCCAAATGTTTAAACTGAACAGAAAAGAATATTCACTGACTATTGACATTCAACCCACTTTCACAAAGATAAGGTGGCTCATTAACAAAGACATAAAACCAAACTATGAAACCAACTGAGGGTCAAATTACATAAAGGCCAGCTGGGCATTACAGTTACAAAGAAACCAAGACCTAGCCTGGCACTCCACAGGCTTAGCAACCCCAGCAGGGACTGCAGACGTGAATGATAGGAAAGGAAAGCACTGGGCAGTATGGGAGAAACGCTGTTATTCAGAGGAAGGTGCCCTCCCAGGGAGGTGAGGACCAGAAAGGCTTCAGGGGAGGTCAGACTTGAATAGAGGGATACACTAATGACAGCAATGCTAAGTGCCAGACACTGCACTTGGTGACTTGTAGGGCTTGTCATCCAACCCTCACACAAACCCTAACTGGTGGGAAAAATTATAAACCACGGTTTACAGATGAGGAAACTAAAGTTCAAAGAGGTTCAGTCCTTGGCCAAAGGTCACAGAGGTAGGAACTGGATGGGCTTGGACTTGGACCCTTCAGTCTGACCTTCAAAGTACTGATACTCCCGGCAAGAGGAAGAGCAGTGACTCTGAGGGATGAGCCTATGGCAGGGACGGGGATCCTGAGACCTGAGGGCCCAGGAGGTCAGTATGAAATGTGGGACCAGTGTGGCACCAGCCATGAGCCCACATGTACAGTCACAGCACAGGTGGCCGGGAGACAAGGTGCTCCTGCTCCAGAACATAGGTTGGACCTCATTTCAGTGCTCCGAAGAGCCGAGGCAGCCGTTACCAGGGAGGCACACGGCAGAGCGTTACATGTTGATCAGCTCCTGCTGTGCGGCGGGGCCCGTCCCCTCACACCCCGGACAGGTCTCAGACAGCCTCCTGAAACCGCCCTGGGGGCCCCAGAGGCCCTGAGGTCTCCAGAGCTTGTCACTCAGGCACCGAATACACTTAGTCTAATTGGATATTATTCCTTCTTTATGAAGCCAAGCAGGTTGTTACCCAGTTCCCTGGGTAAGACACTTGGAGCTTCATTTTGCAATTACATCTCCCTGGTATTTGTCATGGCACAGAAGTGAAATCTCTGTGTCACTGGTCCCCGATGTCATCTTTTCCTTCTGTTTAAAACACAGGTGCTATGCCAGGTCTTTTTAAATCTGTAAGCGCTTTTCCATCCTCTAGCAAAAAAAAAAAAAAAAAAAAAAAAAAAAAAAGTCCTGCAATATCTGACCAATTATTTTCTAACCCACATTAAAAATAGATGCCATTTCCACTGCCATGATGGCAATTATTAAAACTGCTCACAGCTGTCCTTCTTTCTGTTCTTCAGTTCTTTGGGGCACACAGTAGGCTTGCACTTCCCTGTGCTTTCAAAGTTAGGCATGGCTGTGGACTTGTTTGGGCCAATGAACTGTGGGGGAAGTAACACTTCTGGGTGGAAACTTTAAAGGCCAGGCACTGATCTGCCATGTCCCCCTCTCTATTCTGCAAATAACAGAGGCATGTGTAGGAGACGGGGCCAAGGTCAGTGACTTTACTGAGCAGAACACCCCCCCTTCCCATTTCTCATGAGTGAGAAATAAACTGTTTACTGAGTCATGGTGATTTTGGGATGTTTGTTACTGCGGCAAAACCTAATGCATCCTGACTGGTAAAAGCCATTATAAACCAGTTCAAGTCCTGTCTTTATATTCTACCTCCTCATCACAAAGCTGGCTTTCCTTCTGCCTCCCAGCAGTATGGGACCACTCGTGAGCTACCAAGGGTGGGTTGGGCAGGTCGCCTAGGTTGTGACGTCCATCCTACGTCCCACATCATTTTTGGTTCCTGCCTCTCTCTGCAGCACACCAGCACACCCTCTTCCTTGGACCTAACCCAAATTCACAGAGCAAAAAAAGAGACCTTGGTTTTCTCCCCACCTGGTCTTGAAAGGGTTACAGGTGGAGTCACCAACATTTCAGTTACAAAACACAAATCCAGGCACAACCAGCTTATTAGTCCTTCCAAGGTTTTCTAGAATCCAACATGAGGCACACATATGGTCAAAGAAGGGGTAATTCCTCTATTCCCCGGGCAAATCACCATGATTCTTGGGGCCTGAATCCTTTCTGAATGCCTTAGCATCGTTCCCTTGGAGGCTGTCCCATCAACCTAGATTGATCAATCTCTGCCTTCAGAGAAGCATCTTCTGTTCCTACTCCTCCTGTAACAGCATCTGGTGGCCAAAGCAGCAGAAAGCTGAAATATTCTCAGCCACACTGTTGCTGAGGGCAGATGCTGCTCTCTGGAATAAGGCTGGTATCTCTGCTGAGCACCTTGCTGGGATGCACAGTTCATAGCCCTGCATCCCAAGCAGGGTGTTCACCTGGCTAGCTACTCTCACACATCCTTTCCAAACACCCAAAAATAATAGAATATGATCAAATAAATATAGCTACTATATATTGTATACGTATACATGTACATGTATATGCTATACATATACTATGATGGGCCAGAGACCTAATATGCATGATTTCTCATGTCCACGGCAAAGTAAAGCTCAGAGGGCTGAAATGGCAGAGCCCAGATTTGAAGAAGGTTCTTCCAATGCCAGGCTTATTTTTCCTCCCATTCCACCAAACCCATTCCTCATGCTTTTTTTTTTTCCCCCTTTTGGTATTTTTTTATATTATTCTTCCTGCCAGGAAGATCCTCTCCAATCACAGCCATACTGAAAAGTTTTGTTCCTGTTTCCCCGATCAGCTGTTCCACATTATCCACACTCACCCTGAACCCCTCCTTCTGGAACCTCTTTTCCACAGTGTTGGTGTCTTCTCTGTTCAGGCTGCTACAACAAAACACTATAGACGGGATGGCTTAAGTAACACACATGTATTTCTCACAGTTCTGGAGGTTGGAGGTCCAAGATCAAGGTGTCAGCAGATGCATTTCTTTTTTTTTTTTTTTTTTTTTAAAGATTTTATTTATTTATTCGACAGAGATAGAGACAGCCAGCGAGAGAGGGAACATAACCAGGGGGAGTGGGAGAGGAAGAAGCAGGCTCACAGCGGAGGAGCCTGACGTGGGGCTCGATCCCACAACGCCGGGATCACGCCCTGAGCCGAAGGCAGACGCTTAACCGCTGTGCCACCCAGGCGCCCCAGCAGATGCATTTCTGGTGAGAGCACTCTTCTAGGCTTGCAGACAACCACCTCACTCTGTGCTCAGAGGCCTTTCCCGATGCATGCCCGCAGAGAGTAAGATCTCTCTTACTCTTCTTCTAAGAGCACCATTCACATCAGAAGAGACTCCCTCTCATGACCTCATAGAACCATAATCACCTCCCAAAGGCCCCACCTCCCCATATCATCACACAGGGGCTCAGGCTTCAGCATATGAATCCAGAGGGGACACAAACATTCAAGCCCTAACAGTTGGCAATGGAATTGGTGCTTTAACTGTAGGCACATGGTCTAGCTGCCTGTTTTTTCTAAATTTTCAAGGTGCAATTCTTTTGCTTCGTAACGTAGGTCTTGACAATGCACCAGCAGTGGCAGTGGCAACAGCGACTGCCAACATCCACAGGCGCCTCCAGATGCAGGGACTTTATTAAGCAGTTCACACATATGATGTCCCATCTACAGGGCTCTCTCGGGCACTCCATACCTGTCTTGCTCTGCCCCAATGTCACCGCACCAATGAAGCCTTCCCCAAAAACCCTAACAAAACCCATGCTTGGCACACAATACATATCTGGTGAGTGAATGAATGGATGGACGGATGGAAAATGCCCTTCAAAGCCAAGTCTGTGGACTCCTTATGATGTGTGAGTCCCATGCGACGCCCATGAGAAGACCCAGCTGGTTCCACCACCAGATTCCTGAGAAGTAACACCCACCCCTGACTCACAGGAGATCGGCAGCACCATAACTGAGCCCAGGGCGACCCATCCTGTGCCACAGAGCTGGGCCAGGGCCAGAATCAGAACCAAAAATAAATGGCCTCCAGCTCTCTAGCCTCTCAGGAGGAATATCTGAAGTATCTTTAATCAAACTTTAGAGGCTCAAATTGCCCACAATTCTAGAAATGCCTCCAGTTACTATGGATTTATCAGTGAAGAGAATGAAATAAAGAAAATTTGTTTCATAGTTAACGCCAAGGCCACTTTATCCCAGATGTACTTAAATCACTTAGCTCTTAACAGAATCTTTAACTATAAATATACTAAATTTGGTGGTAGGATAGATTAACTACAAAAGGAAATTAACACTGCCTCAGAGAATGGAGATAACATATTAAAGCCACTGATAGGCTACTTCTGAGAATTATAACTGGGTAGACCTAACATTTTTAAATGGATATTAGAGATGATGAAATAGTACGCGGCCACCCTCCGAAACGCAATTGAATTTACATTGATTAAGGTAGAGGGAGAAAATCTAGTATTATAGAAGGCCTTACATTAGAAACTTTAAACAAGCCCCGAAATGATTCCGTAGGAAATAGGTTTTGGTGACTAAATGGTGTGTCGTTAGTCCTCCGGCTGGAAGCTGCAGTATTTAGTTCCATTATGAACGTGTGCACACAGGAGTTCGTCTGCGGTTACGTTAACACTTGCCTTCCAAAGAGGCCAGCGGTTGTAACCCAAGTTTGCAGGGCTCTGTCATTAGCCCTGTTTGCATTCTCCAAAGCAAACCGCCAGTCTCATGATGCACTACATTAAAAATCCTCCTAGGTATCGACTGCCTGAAGCTGATGCTTCCCCGTTAAATACAACACAGCTCAATTAACGGCTCTTCAATATACAATTTAATTTTTCTTTCATCTTGATCCACAGCCTGGCTCAAAATGAGGAATGCTAGAATAGATGTACTTTGAATATTGAAGCAAGTCTTTATAAATAAACCTATCACACTTGTAATGATTTCTGTCATAACATGACAGAAGAGATGAAGCTCAGCGTCTGGCACTTATACTCACACGTCATTTTTCCAACATCACCAGAACGTACTATTTTTTTTTTTCTTGGCTTTTCCCTAATGCTTTTTTCCAGTTATCCCTGAATGGCATTCTGCTGTGGGAGAAAAGTTTATCCTTTTTTTTTTTTCCCCTTCCCTGTGTGACAATTCTTCAGAAGGAACAAAGAAAATTACTATTCTGTTACTTCCATGTAAGGTAAGGAATGTAACTTATAAATGAATTACGAAGGCCTTACCCTTGGAAAGACATACATATTTCATCATAAATGTGATCCATAACACTTATCCACATGCAGTATTTATATTTACACATGATTATGCAAGGTTTCTTTTAATCTCACCAAGCCCATACTTTCATAAGCAAATCAAACATTCTCCTTTAACCTATCAGGCACAAAATAGAAGGTACAAAAGGTGCTCCCAATTGACCCTGCAACACATACTCTCTCCCTGGATGGAAGGTATTATATTTACAAAGGATGCTGCGAATCCAGTGATTTCTCAAAGGTATATGAGGCAGTGTTCAAACAGCTCCATATGCTTGCTTTGGTCACAAAGAGGCAGCTGTTTCACTTTGGACCACAGACAGTTTCTTCTGTCTAAACATATTCATAAAAACAGACCTGACAACGCTTAATGCCGTGGGTAGCAGCAGAGCAGCAGTGACTGGATTTCGCACAGTCTCTGAACTGGTTGGGGAAAGAACAGGGCCCTCACTCTACAAGTGAATGAAGTATCAGGGGAGACCGGCAAAAACCCCAGTCTTTTTCTGATCAAATCATCGCAGTTGGTCTTTTTTAGGCTACAGGAGAATGTTTGTCACCAAGCTGGGTAATGTCATAGTCACATCACAACAACAAACGACTTATTTAAAATTTACTGGTTTTATCCCTTCATGTTATAATTTATAACCTACTTTGAAAATTCAAAATACATTTCAGATTTTTCAACTCATTCAGTGCCTATGAGCATGAAATAGAAATTACACATAAACATGCATATGTATGTGCTTGTGTGTGTACATATACACACAAAAAAGAACTCACAAAGAACTTGCTGAAAACAGGAACTGACAAAACTACCCATATTTTAAACATCCTCCTTCCCTTATTATTCTTCTTTCCCCAATACTGTACTGCTTATGTAATTTAGAGGGAACTACACAAAAGCTGTAAGAGACTTTTTAATTGTCAGAGATACAGCACTTAGAATTTATAGTAATTAACTAGTCATTATTTCAAATAACATTAATTGGTATGTTCAGAAAATCTGCAGCATTGCAAAATTTAAAATAAACGTTACAAAGATATCATTTACAACTAATCTATATTTACCACTGAAGTGAGCTTCAAACTATATTTCTTTCTATTATGCTTTTATTGGCTACAGTACACAGCAAATGGGGTGTGTTATGCACAGCTTCCTAAACACCTAAATTTATAAAACCCAATTACATAAATTAATTAGGACTGAACCATACATTTATGCCGTTGTTTGCAACTGCAACATATTAAACATGACAAAGTTAATAAGTAGACCCTACAAGAAAAAATAGTGCCATGTATTCATTTTCCATAACAAATTTTTATGAGATTTAATTTGACTTGTCTAGTCCTAAGGGTCATGATTCTTAATAAATATGCAGTTTCTTGCCATTTCATATATATGTAAGGGTATGTGTTTTTATGGTTCCTAAAGGACCAAGAATGTATAAATTCAGGAGCATTTATTTCCAAATCCAGAGACAGAAGGGCAAAGAATAACTCAAATGTTATTTCTATCTTGCTCATCTCTTACATTGTTACCAAAGACAACGTTTTGGTAATCAGAGCAGTACACATACAAAATTAAGTGACTGGCCATCACCTGGCTTATCACAGGACACATCCATTAAAATAAGCTTAGTCTTAGCTCCAAGGGGGAATAAAACATTGATAGGAGTTGAAGCCAATCGGAAGAACATGGCTGGAAAGAGACCTAATTTTTTAATGCAAAAATCAGAACCCCAAAAATGTATAATACATTTTTTAAAAAATTCAAATAATCATACATCATTGTTGTTCAGAATGGTATTTTCCTGCATGGAAAATGCTGAAAGGAAATAGTACGATTTTTTAAAAAGGTAAAAGGAAAAAATGTCTGGGATGAAGATAATCTCTCCCCTTGACCCCCAGTTAATGCATATTCCTGAAGAATCACTCATATGTGCCCACAAGATTCCCAGGTTCAGAAACGCAAGCTGGTGGGAGTGTGTGTTTGAGTGCATGTCTTCCACCTGCTTTAAGAGTCTGGGTTAGGGGAAAAGCAGTGACTTTGTGAAAGGCCTGTTCCCAGCCTCTGTTCCGTCACAGCCCCTGGCAAACAAATGAAATTCTTCAGGTCACAGACCACCTTGGCAAGTCAGACGATGCTCCTGGTTCCCTGCCCAACCTGTCCTTGCTGGCTGGAATTAGAGGGATCCCTCCGCAGGGTAAGAAAGAAGGCAGAGTTGCTCATATCACCACAGGAGTTGAGGCAGTCTGTCTTAAAAGGGCCTGACTTCACCTTCCTAAGGCAACATCCTCTCCCAGATCCTGAGGCTGGGAAACAGTGAACAGGGGAAGCAGCCTGCAGCCTCCTGCACACCGTTGCCTCCATCCCCGGGCCCAATGCTCCATGTGCTTCTCTACAGGGGCCTCCAGCTCCACAGGCCCCACACTCACTCGTTCCTCCTCCTCCTGCACTCTGGCTTTCAGCGAATGCTGCGACAACCTAAGCACCACCTGGAAACAGCCGAATCTCTTCCCTTCCCCCTTCGGCCATCCCACTGCCCACCTCAGTGTCAGCTCCTTCACTCTCTCCAAGTCAGCCTCCCTCTCCATCCCCACTGCCCTTGCCTCCCCAGCCTCCCTCATCTCCTCATGTGGTAAGTGCAAGACTCCTGCACCAACCTCAGCAGGCTAGGCTCCAAAGGCTGTCAGAACCGACTTCCCGAATGCTCACTGGAGCAAGGACAAAGCTTGAGTAACTACTGACCGCTGTACACTTCACCCCCATTATAAAACTCACACCCCCAGCAAGCTATTAAGGCTCTTTGTGATATGCCCTACCTTTCCTATTTACCTTGCTGTCCCGCCACACTGCCACTGTCTGCCTATATCCCAGCTCTCCTGAAGAGCCACGGTCTTCCCAAATCTGCTTCTGTACCTTCAGTCTCTAGACCTCTGCCCACAGGATGCTCTCAGACTGCAATGCCCTTGTTTTGCTTCTCTTCTCTTTGCTAACTCCTACTAATTCTTCAAAACTCACCTCTTTGACCATGTCTCTTCTGACTCCTCCTCCCATTGACCAACTGAGTTAGATATTATGGTGGTGTTCAAATAGGTCTACAAATTGACAATCCTCCCCTTAGGAGGTGGAGTCTAACTCCCCTCTCTTCAGTGTGGACTGGATGAGGTGATCCACTTCTAATGAACTGTACTACCTAAACAGTACTATGGGTTCTACCTCACTCTCTCATTCCTGGATCATTTGCTATGGAAGAATTTTTAGGACTCTCCCCCAGCAGCACTATGCAGAGGTCTCTGTGGTCTCTAGCCAAGAGCCATGTGGGTGTACCATATGGGACATGGATCCTCCAGCCCCAGTCAAATCTTCAGATGACACCTTTTCTTTGTTAACGGACTGATTGGTTTGTTTATTTATTTATTTGAAAAAGAGAGAGAGAGAGCGTGCGAGCAAGCATGGGGAGGGGAACAGAGGGAGAGTGAGAGAGCAACTGAATCAGACTCCGCACTGAGCACAGAGCCCAATGTGGGGCTCAATCTCATGACCCTGAGATCACAGCCTGAGCTGAAACCAACAAGTCAGACACTTAACAGACTACACTGCCCAGACGCCCCTTCAGATGACATCTTGATGGCAACTTCATGAGAGACACTGTGCCAGAACCACCTAGGACAAGCCACTCCCCAATTCCTGACCCACAGAAACTCTGTGAGACAATACATGTTGACTGTGAGGGTAACTTCTGGGATGATCTGTCATGCGGCAGAAGTAACAACTACAGGTACCCTTCCGGTGTGCTTCACCACACCCCCATCTCCCTCCATATCTCTAGTACCCAGCACAGCACCTGGCACATTGCTGGCACTGCAGACACTTGACCAATATATGGTAAATGGGTGAATGAACAGATGTATGAACAAATGAACTAATACATGAGGACTACACATAGTACACAGAAGATATTCTCACACCAGTCATACGGATGCTCTACTATGATGTTATAGTCAGATAAGCATTTATAATCAACACTTATTCACTTTAGAAAGAATAGAGGCATTGTCATGTATCCATAACAACATTCAGGAAGCTAGACCATACATCGTTTGAAATCACTGCTCGAAGGGTCTTTTCCCCCCCCCAATAAAATTACCTCTTTATTGAGAGATAATTCATATACCATGCAATTTTCCCATTCCAAATGTACAACTCAATGGTTTTTAGTATATTTACTGAATTGTGCAAACATTATCACAACCAGTTTGGGGAAAATTTCATCACTCAATAAAGGAAGAGAAGAGAAGAGAAGAGAAGAGAAGAGAAGAGAAGAGAAGAGAAGAGAAGAGAAGAGAAGAGAAGAGAAGAGAAGAGGAGGGGAGGGGAGGGGAGGGGAGGGGAGGGGAGGGGAGGGGAGGGAAAAGCAAGGCAAGGCAAGGCAGAAAAGAAGGGAAAATTTTTTTCAGCTTCCCAATTAAAGAAATACAAATTAAAATACGATTCTACAGGGGCAACTGGGCAGTACAGTCGGTTAAGCATCTGACTCTTGGTTTTGGCTCAGGTCATAATCTCATAGGTCATGAGATCAGGCCCCAAGTCCAGCTCCATCCTCAGCAGGGATTCCGCTTGAAGACTCTCTCCCTCTGCCCCAGCCCCCACTCTTGCACACGCTTGCTCTCTTTCAAATAAATAAATCTTTTAAAAATAAAATAAGATTCTACTTTAAACCTGTTAAAATAGCTAAGATCAAAATAAAGGTAAGAGGATAATAATTTGTGTTGACAAGGCTGTAACAATACAATACTTCTTAGGTAATGCTGGTGAAAAAGCTACTTGATCCGATTCTGGAAAGTATTTGACAATATGTATCAGGAATATAAAAACTATGTATACCCTTTAAACAAACAAATTCTAAGACTCTATCCCACGGAAATAACCAAATATGTAATGATTTATGTAGAAGAATGGCCATCGAGGCATTGTAATTAAAAATGGGAAGATAACATAAATATCTAACATGAATAAATAAATGAATTATGGGGGCACCTGGGTGGCTCAGTTAGTTAAGTGTCTGCCTTTAGCTCAGGTCATGATCTCAGGGTCCTGGGATCAAGCCCCACATCCGTCGGGCTTCCTGCTCAGCAGAGAGCCTGCTAGCCTGCTTCTCCCTCTCGCTCTGCTCTTCCCCCTCACTGGTGTGCACTCTCTCTCTCTCTCCCTCTCTCTCTCCCCCCCCTCAAAATAAACAAAATCTTTAAAAAAATAATTCAATAAATTATGGTTTGTCTATGGAATAGAACATATCCATGTGGATATTTAAGAGCACCATGTTTTAAGAACACTTAATGACATGTAAAAATGCTCACAAAATAGTTAAGTGACATAAATATGAAATAGACATTATCAGTAGGCAACGTAGAATTAATATCAATTCCCTCATTTGTTAACCCTACTGCCTGGGAAAATTACTTAATCCTTCCATACCTCAGCTTCCTTGAATGTAACTTGAAGATCATAAGGAATCTATCTCAGAGAGATATTAAAAAGATTAAACTCAGTAACCCATACAAAAAATTCAAAGTACGATGGCTGGAAGTGGGAGGTATTACTAGCTAGTATCATTATCTTAGCTTTGCAACACAAAAAACACTCAAGGCTCTGAAAACCTGCTCTGCCATTTCTTAGTTGTGTGACCTTGGAAATATTCCTTAAACACTCAGAATCTTGCCTGACTCATCTAAAGAAATGGTAATACTTGTAGTATCCCCAAAACATACTTTTGAGGGTGAGTGAGGTCTAGGAATACAGCAGGCGCTCAACAGTGGCTCTCGGACTATAAAACATACTTTTGAGGGTGAGTGAGGTCTAGGAATACAGCAGGCGCTCAACAGTGGCTCTCGGACTATTCATTACATCCACATAAAGACTTAACCAAGAATCATCCTCAGTCTTTGGCCAGAAGTAATACAGAAGGAGGATGACATTCTGAAACTCAGAAGGTCAGAATATTTAGACAGCTTCCCAGTCCTCCTGAAGAGGAGTTACAACCAGCGTCTACTCTGTAAACTCTCTCAGCCTCACATCCCATTTCTTTAAGGTAAAGACCAGCATGGGGCCAACATTTAGTATTCCTAATATCAGAAGCCCTAAAACACCAGGGTACTTTATCTTCCCCCCACCTTCTTCCTTCCTAATTGTTGTTTTATTTCATTATTCCAACAACTAAAATACTTTGTGCTGCTGGTGACTGCAAAGAGAAAATAAATTATATTTTCCAATGACAGACTTCTTTCTGAAGTTACCGATCTTCATTCTGGATTGACATTCCACTGCTACTCCTAGGATGTTAAAATTTTTAGTCTCAGTGTCTCCATCAGGAACCAAACAACTTCTTTGACACAGAGGTGGCAGATGGGCTTCAAACTACTGGTAATTTTTGCCTGCAATATTCTACTGAGAAGGATTCAGAGGCTATCACCACACTCAGCAGAAGAGTAGCATGACCAAAAGTGGTATGTGCCACAGACATGGCAAAGGTGAATCATGGTATTGTCAGACCTGACAACAATTAACGGGAGCTGCTGTTTAATGAAATCTATGCAAATAACTCATCTGTATTAAAAAAGAAAAACTGTTCATGTAACTAAAGACCCGTCTGTTTTCATTTTTCATTTTTTTTAAGAGTCCATCTGTTTTTAAATTCAAAAGTCCATATATCACTTTCTTAGCAGGGACATACACCTAACAAGCCACACAGATTCAAAACTTCAGAGTCACCTTCTCCAGCCCTATCTACTTGGGCCTCAACATCCAATCAGTTGTCAGGTTGCACAGATCACTGTCTCTAGTCTTGTCTGTCTCTTACTGCAGCATCCTCACTAGATCTATACTTACAACGTTCACCTCCGGTATGGTGCTGGACGGATCTCTCAGGCACACCACTTACAGCCCTGTAATGTTGCACATTTCCTAGCATAAAAATTCCAAACTCCTGAGCCTGATATTCTAGACCTTACAAAGATTTCACCTCATCTCTTTCCTATTTCCACTAAACTTACCTGTTGACACATTTATTGCAATGGTGACACTTAACATACCAGCAATTCAATGGATGGATGGATGAACGGATGGACGGACAGATGGATGGAATAATGAATGGCTGGGGCATGGATAGGTCGACGGACGGATGCATAGTTAGAGCTTTTCCATCCTAGTCTGCTGTTCCATGTAATTTTTTGTTTGATTACTTGCCGACCTCCCATCACTTTTCGATGGTATTCTTGCAGGCCCAACTCTTCCACAAAGCCTTCCCTCACCCCCTCTAACTTCCCTTCACTGAAAAAGCCCCATCTGTGTTCTGAACTTCCATAGTTTTCATGTCATTCATCCTGTCTCCCTCATCATAGAGTTCTTTTACAAGTAAGTTTCCTGCCTTCCAGATTTGAACTCCTGGCAGGCAGGGCTGGTTTAAGCACTAGCTTCATTGCCTCTGTAGCACTTAGCACGGCATCCGTAACAAAAGAGTTCATTAATTAATAATTATTCATGAACCGGTTGGATATTCAAAGTAACTTTTGATTTTTATTTTCAATCCTACAAGACAATGATATAGAATTTAAAATCCTCTGTTCTATGATTATAGAAAATTAGTGGTCTAAATTTACCTAACTAACAGCAAGGAAGTAAGCAGGGTCTAGCTTTGCTTTTACCCCAGGCTTACTGTGTAATCTAGAGCAAGTTTCTTCTCTTATCACTGCATATTCCTCACCCACACAGTATCCAGGTATGGAAGCAGGTGATCTGTAAGGGTCTTTCTACCTTCCCAATCCACAGTGCCAAAATTCAGATAACAGAAGAGGAATGAAAATTGACAACCCTGACCTATGAGTCGAACATTGCATTGGTTGAGATTAGGATCTGAAAGAATAAAAGAGCTGGAGGGTCTGTCCACAGGTGATAATAATGGCTTTTCACATCTGTGTCCCCTCCAGATAGGAAGCCAGTTGGAGCTCTCCAAGAAGTGCTCTTCCTACAGGTAGCATGACTGTCCTGCTTCCCAGCTCACAGCACCTTCCCCAGCTGCTCTCACCATTCTTATCCAGGAGTTGAGGTGGTGGCAGACACCCGTGTCCATGGCAACACCGCCGGGACCAAGGAGAGCATAGATATGAATTTGCTACCTTCCAACTCCTCACAATTGGAGAAAATTCAACGCAGCAAGCTTTCACCATCACCACTAACTCACACCCACTCTGAAAAGCCATGCTTACAGCTTCTTCCAGACATGGTTTCCTTCATGTGATCATGATAATGGGCAAAATGTGAATAATTCATCCGTACCACACCAGTGGAGAAAATGCTAAGATTGCATCATGCCCAAGACCCTCATGAATACTGAGCCTGGTGTCTTAGCTATCCCCTAGCCCTCTCCCTTCAATTTTTATTCTCTCACCTGTCCATATTAAAGCTGAAATCTCTTGATCATGCCCCCACCTCATAGACTGAGATGTGGTCTTCTTGTCAACTAAGAGAAGTTTGCCTAATTCGATTACTGAATATGCTATATCTCTGCCAAGAAAATAAGTATAGTGGCACCTGGGTGTCTTGGTCGGTTAAGTGTCTGCCTTTGGCTCAGGTGACAATCCCAGAGTCCTGGGACTGAGCCCCAGTTTGGGCTCCCTGCTTAGCAGGGAGTCTGCTTATCCTTCTCCCTCTGCCCCTCCCCACGCTCGTGTTTGCTCACTTGCTCTCTCTCAAATAAATAAATAAAAGAAAATAAGTATAGAATATCGCCCCAAACACACACAGATTTTTGTTTTTCCTTTATAAGCTTCTATCCAAATACATTCAAAACATGTATTATACAACCCGACAAATTTCTCTTCTCCATTAAAATACATCTCCCTTCCAACTGAATCTACCCAACAATATTCTTCCTTAATATTCATTCACCCCACAACAATATGAACCAGTGCTTCACACTTCGACAAATGCACTCTCCCATCATCTCCTTTGGATCCTACTGTAGTAAAGGGTGGGCAGGGCAAAAGTGGTTATCTTGATTTTGCAGAAGGCCCAATGGAAGCACACTGAAGGTAAGTGAACTGTGCAAGAGTCTCCGGTTTCTCACCTGTCTCCAGGGCCCCTTCTTCTCCACCATGCAGCCTTTATGGACTCCACTGGCCTCCTCTTTCCAAAGGCACTAGTTCAAGAGAGGTTAGAGGTAGGAATGTGGTTCTTTTGCTTTGTTTTCCCATGAGAAACCAAAGCTGATGGGCCTAATTCTACTCTTCTTACTCCTACACATGGCAGACAGCCTGTGATGCACTGGTACCCTGGAGACATGTTTTATTTTCTGTTCTAAACTATTCCAGGGGGCACCTGGGTGGCTCAGCCGGTTAAGGATCTTCCTTCAGTTCAGGTCATGATCTCAGTATCCTGGGATGGAGCCCCACATGTGGTTCCCTGCACAGTGAAGAGTCTGCTTCTCCCTGTCTCCCTCTCTCTCTGCCTACCACCACCACCAACTATTCCAGGAATTCAAAGGTAAACACAAATTTCTTCATGGAGCTTCCATACAAAAATGAAACACCAAAAAAGCAAGTAAACCAATAAATAGCAAATAATATAATGAGAGGTTGGACTATCATTTTAAAGGGGGACATAATACAGAATAGAGATTTAAGGGGCAGAGGGGCATTTTACACAAGATATAAATATTTATTGACAAATGGATAAATTCCTGGTACTCCAAATAAATTTTTTCCTATGAAATTTTATTTTTAAAATACTGAAGCCAAAATATATATGATTATAAAAATGTTCCCCAACCAGAAAGTTGACCTGAGAAGCAGATCCACGACTAATTTAATGAATTTCATGGTTATAACCAAGACCAAGATCACTTCTTTGATATTTAGTTCTTAAAAACTTGACAAACTTAGCTATGTTCCAACATCTAAACCTCATGACAACCAAATCTCGGATCCATTGAGCTTAAGAAATGTGACCAGCTATATCCCTAGAAAAGGAAGGAAACAGAGGAAGAGACATGATCTGGAGAACAATCCTTCATTCCTTCTCATTCATACCAGAGGCCTCAATGGCACATGGCCATGGAGGATGGCACCAGGACCAACTAATCCTCTAAGCCAGCTCACTGAGCCCAAGCTAGAAAAGAATATGGGGTACCAATGTGCCCAAAACATGCCTGGTCTGGCCAGCCAACCAGGTTTGGGGGAAACCCACGAATCAAGTCAAAAGTGGTCCCTTACCAAGTTTTCAGCCACACTGCCAGACCAGGATGGCTAGCAAAGGTGCAGGAAATCAAAGAGAAGACCAAGAGAGAACAGCTTAAAAAGTGGAAATAATGAAAAAGTTGAAGAATAAATGGAAACAAATGCCCAGCAAATGAGGTGAAGAGGAGGTACAGATGAACTTAATAATTACTCAGAAATAATTTCACATCAGAGCTCCTGGATGGCTTGGTCGGTTGACTCTTGGTTTCAGCTCAGGTCATGATCTCAGGGTCCTAGGATCAAGCCCCATGTCAGGCTCGGCATTCAGTGGGAAGTTTTCCTGAGATTCTCTTCCTCTCCCTCTTCCTCTGCCCCCTCCCCACTCACTCATGCATTCTCAATCTTTCTCTCTCCCAAATAAATAAATAAATCTTAAAAAAAAAAAAAAAGGAAATAGTTCCACATGCATAGCTTGGCACACCTGGCTAGATTAGGACCCTATTTCCAAAGGAACCAAAAATTGTGTTAGAAAACTACTAATGTTGGGGGACCTGGATGGCTCAGTTGAGCAGCCAACTCTTGATTTTGAGTCAGGTCATGCTCTCGGGGTCCTGGGACTGAGCCCCGTGTCAGGCTCCGGGCTCAGTGGGGAGTCTGCTTAAGGATTCTCTCTCCCTCTTCCTCTACCCCTCCTCCTGCTTGCCTCTGCCACTCTCTCTCTAAATTAAATAAATAAATCTTTAAGAAGGAAGGAAGGAAGGAAGGAAGGAAGGAAGGAAGGAAGGAAGGAAGGAAGGAAGGAAAGGAGAGAGAGAGAGAAACAAACAAACAATTAATGTCTACTTTTCTCTCATATTTTCTCCCAGCCTGTTATTCACATAAAAGACTGCTTTGGCCTAGCCAAACATCTCATCATATCTCTTAGCTATTAACAGTCTGGACTTTGAGTACAGCCTTAAAATAATCAAGCTCAAATCACTAGTGCATTCTCATCACACCTCACGTTTTCGATATTCTTGTAAGCTTAGTACATTTTCGTTACACCCTCAATCTTGCCCACATTCCCCACATAATGATGCTATATTAATTTTCCTTCTTGAAAAATAATTGTCTTAATAGACAGACATTTTGGTTCTTAGTTGAAATTCCTTCCCTACTTCAGTGGTTGCAGAAAAAAGCAAACATGCTGCCAGATTAGTGGGCATATTTTTATGCCTTATGATAAAACGTTTTATCGGGGTGTTTCCCAATAGTATAGATCCCACTGTGCAGGGTAGACTTAGGGGCATAATCAAAAATCAGAAACAATCGTACTGTTTTCAGACCAATCCTCCCTCTAACTGCTTCAGTGAGAGTGAAGAATGATGGTCTCCATTTGGAAGGCAGAGGTAAATGTTTGCCTTTTAATCGTAAGCTTTTCTTCTGTTTGCAGTCCGCAGTGCACTCGGACCTCCTCACAAATAAAAATGGAATGAATTTTTAATAGCCTGAATTGAATTTGGGAGTGATGCCTGTTTTCCCCTCCAGCGCTGTGGGTCACGAGTACACACATGCAAAGCGCTCCCATGTAGAGAAGGCACGCTAGAGTAGAGAGAGCCGGTCCAGTACAGAGCATAGTGACTCTCTATGTAAACAGGCAGGCTCACCTTGGGCAAAGGCCACCACACTCTAAAATTAATCCAGCCCTTACAGATAACAAAGCTTCCCTCGGGCTTTGAACAGTGAAGTTGGATCTCCCAGTACATGGATTAACTGTGAATAAACATCAAGTGAGGGCAAACCTCATGTGGTCACCTAAGAAGCCAAGTGCCCCTGGAATGTGAACACAGTAATAAGGATGACAATGACAAAAGGCTTGTGACAATCTAGGATATAATGGACACTCTGCTAAGACTTCAACAGTACCACCTCGGGCTCTCACAAGAACCCAACAAAGCAGATACTACTACCCTATTTTACACAGGGGGAAACTGAGGCTCAGAGAGGCCAAGTGCCTGGACCAAGCCTTTGTTTTTATTCCTTTACTTTTTCTTTCTCTTCCTTCCTTCCACCCTCTCTTTGCTACTGTTGCAGGCACAAATGCCGCAACCACATAGAAAAATCAATTAAAGACGTGTCGGCCAGGTGAAAGGAATGAAATCAAACCCAGCTAATTTAGCAGTGACTCAAGGGAAACAGGACAAGAGGAAACTGGAAGGCTGGAGCATAATTTTTAAATGCCTACTGTGTGTCGAGGGAACACAGTCAGAGGCCAAGGCAATGATCGGCAGATACCACTGTTCCATCTTTGCAGTTCTACCACTGACTCCAAGCCTAGCTTTAGAAATCTGCTGGTGACACTCAAAAGAAGAGATACTAAGAAATGCATTATTTATTTTCTTCCTTGCGTCCCAGTAGGCTTAAAAAGAAAATTAGGTTGTACACTGGCTATTGGGTCATTGGTAGACTTCTCGATTCACTACTTTCACATGTCCATAAATAATTATTTTTCCTACTTGGAAAGGCTCTTCTTACATATATTAGTGGTTTCCCTCCTGCCATTGATCATTCCATCCAACAGGCTGCTTAGTCTGTCAGTGACTCATTTATGATGAAATCTACAGACATACATGCCATCAGCTGCTTGATCTGAACAAGAGAGAAGAGAGATCTTTGAGTCTGGAAATGAGCCTAAGCAAGATACACTCCCAGATATAACTTGGGGGAGGATGCGGGGAGGGGAAGAACAAGGGGTGCATGACAGGTGTACATGAGTCAGAGATTTCAACAAAAGATCACCTCCTCAGGCTCAAAAATATTAGGTGAGCTGGCACTAAGCCGACTCAGAATCTGCACCCCTAATGGTTCTAATGGACCAAGGGCATGCCATTATGATAGCAACTGGCAGAGCATATGGAAGGAGAACCCATGTGAACATTAGGTTCATTGTCCAAGGGTCTTGACACAGGATCCCTAGAAAAGGAGATATAATAGAGCCACATTAACTGGCCCTTGGGTAAGAAATATTTATATAACCATAAGGATGTGAATATATATTGTTTCTCATCTTTTAGAATCAATCCACAGATATGCACAGGAGACTTAATTATGGTTATAGAATGGAATGTAAATATTATTACCCATGATAGAAGTACAATAAAATAGGTAAAATAAAATAAAACAGAAAGCAGAAGATAGGGGGTAAAGAGGAAAAGGAAAGGTATAAGGATTGGTAGGGGGCACCAAGAAGTTCACCTAATATGGTACAGAGTCAAGAATAGTTCTAGGATAGAAAACACACACAAACATATATATCTATGTACATATACACACATAAACAGATATACACACCATAGATGTGTACACACGCATGTATATAATGTACAGAATGTACGATATAAATACATAATATACAAATCTGACCTTACAAACATAATGGGAGGAAGGAGATATAATCATTGAAGGTAGTAAAAGTGAGCTGAATCCACATCCCTAACAGCAAAAATCATTAGCAAGTCCCTGAAATTGATAGATCAAGAAATCGCAGCCCATTAAAACATAGGAGGCAGCCCCGAGAAGCATCAAAAACAGCGACTGTTGAATGTGGTTGCCTCTGTTCACCCTATAAGGTAGCATCCAGAAAAGCACCAGGCACAGAGTCCATTCTCTAGGGTAACTGTTGAAGGAATGAATGAATGAGCGGACAAAAGCAGAGGGTGAGAAGGGTAGGGTAAGAGCTACTGCTTGCTATTGTTAGCCCTTCAGAACTCCTCGATTTTTCCTCTGATAGTTGCGAATACTACCTTTCTTGTGTGTGCCTGGGGGCGGGGGTGGGGGTGCTGGTTTGTTGTTGGGTTTTAGTTTAGTTCCCCTGCTATGAACCTGGATAACAGGTTCTGGGGAGGAGACCTTCTTTGAATGAAGATTCCCTGCATTAAAATGCAAAAAAGCAGCAGTCTCAAAGTGGCTGCACTACCATGTTAGCCCAGGCTGAGACCCCCAAATGCACCCGCCCAAGGAGGGAGGAGATAGCCTGGGGTTGGAGGGCTGGAGCGTAAGCACCTGCAGAAATCAGAATGGCTTACCAAGCGCTGCAAGGGGACAGCAGTAAGTTTTTGGTTAACAAACTACAGTTTTAGGCAAAGGAGTGAAAACTGCTATCTGTTCCACAATTACCACACACTTGCTGTTTACTTTAAAAAAGAAAAAAAAAAAAGGACGGGAAGAAATTAAAGAAAAATAACTAGTATGGGGGAAGGAAGGAGGAGTCTATGACCTTGTCAGTTGGCTATGTTTAGTTAAAACACATGGGCTCTGTTTTCAAATTCTACTTCTGCCAAGTACTCAGCAGTACAGCCTTGGGCAAGCTGCTCACCTTCTCTCACTGACTTTTCCCTCATTTGTCAGATGGGGACACTGATGTCCATTCCATGGCGTTGCAAGAGGATTAAATTAGATAATGCCTGCCAACATATGGCATGTAGTGAAGACTTAAAATTCCCCTTCTCCCCCTCTCTCCTTGCGTGAACGCTGGACAAATACATAGCTCTCCACCACAGAACGAGTTTATTCAGACATTTCCTAAAAGGATGGGACAATGATGTTTATTAAACTCAGATTCAAACTAACTTCAAAGCACGTGGAAAGCATTAAATCTAAAAGGTATTTTGATGTAAAATTTTTAAAACATCACAAAATATAAAGCTCAGTCACTAGTTGGCTGAATTAAAAAAAAAAAAAAAAGCCTGCATCCTTTATATTATACCTGATGTGAGAGGGGGCTAATTCAATCACTATTCATGGTGTCATCCACACAGTGTGTTTGTACTGAAGTAGGATTTCAGTATCCTTTCTATAAAAAGGAGATGAAATCACCGACCACAGAGGTACTCAGGAATGAGGAGTAATGGAGGTCAACTGCCTGGTACCATGCCTGGCACAGGGCTGGCCCTCAACTCACACTTATATATTAACGCGGGTAATTTTCTCTTCCATGTGGGAAGGATTCCACTAGGATAACAAGGAGATCAGAATCATGTTTTGCCCTTACTTAAAATGCTCAACCCAGGCAGCAGTCAGTGGGGGTGATAAAATTGCCTCATGGATCTTGCCATGACTTTTGTCCAAAATGATCAGAGAGTACATTAAATCATTAGCAGAAACTTTGCTGCCTGATTTTACAATGCAGGCAATGAAATTCATTGCAGAAGCAAAATAGGGCCAATAATATAATTACAGCGCTCTGCCTATGCAGTCAGAGCTAATGCTATTATTTGACATTGCAAGGCTGTGTTTTTTCCCCAGAGTCTCGGTGCAGACAAGGTTCGCCCTAATTGGTTCCAAAGCACAACCTCCCCACTACAATCTTTCCTCAGGACCAGTAATGTTAATTTCCACACGACTGTAAATAGTATTTGCAAACAATACAAACATGGTAATAAGAGGCTAGGTGGGTAATTAATGTGGTTACAAAGTAGCTTATTTGCATTTTTATTTAAAAACGGCCTTCTTTAAAAAGCAGCTCAGATTTCTCTTTGCAAAAGGAGCCTTGGTTAAAGAGTACAACAGTAATTACTCTCTTTAGGGGTTCCTTTATATGTCCTTCAGGGAATTAGAATGAAAAGATAAGCAGAATTATAAAGGAAATCATGTAAAATATGAAATGTACTATAAACACTTAGTAGTGTATTTACCATAAGCTAGGCCTACCTTTTTCATTAATGGAACATTTTAACCAGCTTATAATACATTCACATTAATGGTAGATATGGCTAAAAGGTACAATCATTTAAACTTTTTTTTTTAAGATATAGTATTATAAGATTTTCTATGCCCTCACGTAAATTCCACATGATCTTCTGCCAAAAAGTGCCGTGATTAAGGCAAAGGTGATCATCTGAGATAAAACACAGATCTGTGTTCTTCTCTAACAAAAGGAAATTGGAATGTTAGAGAAATAGTTACTTCTATCTTTTCTTAATTTACATCTTACATTCCTGGGCACAAGGCAAAGGAAGTGAGGAAACAAATTCAAAAGCTGATTTGGAATGGAATTCAGTTCTTTTGTCACATCTTTCCCAACTGTAACATGTGGAAATTTCTAGAAGGTGGCCAGTGGTCAGGACCATTCAGCAGCTGAGATACCTGATTTCATTTGGAGGCCATTTAGTCATCCCCTACGAACCAGTGGGAGGGAAACCAGGAGCTGGGTCACAGAGATGACCAGTCACATCCCTATTCCTCAAGGAGTTCAGCCATTCTTTGGTAAAACTGTGACATGGA
Source organism: Ursus arctos (assembly GCF_023065955.2). Classification (NCBI taxonomy): domain Eukaryota; kingdom Metazoa; phylum Chordata; class Mammalia; order Carnivora; family Ursidae; genus Ursus; species Ursus arctos. The sequence goes on along the minus strand of NW_026622863.1, from coordinate 30,981,134 downwards.
GGAACCTGTCAGGTTTAATGAAGGGGCAGGTTCCAGTCAGTTTGCGGGTCCTGGGAGAAGTTTCACATAGGGCACAATGCTCAAGGAGCAGAAAGCAGCTCAGGGTCTGAACAATGGAAGGGTGGAGCTCTGCAGGTGAACTGCAAACACATACCAAGGTACTGAGGCACCGAATAGCTTCATGGGTCTGCAGACCTGCATGGGGGTATGTCCAGCAGGATCTTAGTTAACAGAAGACAGAAAAGGCTGTAAGTGCAGATGTCAGCCAGGTAACAATTCCAATTCACTTATTCCGTCAAAAAATATTTATTAAATAGGGCCTATTTGCAAAAATTTGTTCTACATGAGAACACATTCTACTGGGGGGAGGCAGCCAAGAAGCAATAAATATTACACGAGAAGATTAAATAAAATGTTTGCACATTATAAGTGCTAAGACTGAAACAAAGGGAGTTTAAGAGGCTCAGGAGTGAGGGTGGAACCAGGCAGGAAGAGCACCCATGGAGCAGCAGAGTCAGGGGCCTGGAGGAAGAGCTTCCCTGCCTGAGCTGCTACTCACTCCCAGGTAATTCTTGCCACATCTTAGAGTTTTAAGAGAAGCCAAAAATTTGGATTCTTAAGCAGTATCTTATTTTTTGTTTGTTTTTAATTAAAACACAAACAGGAAGCAGCTACAGTAAACCTGTCTGCAGGACACCAAGGTAACAACCTCATGGACTTGAAAGGGGCAGCATGTTGGTTTTCAAAAGTAACTCTTAAAAAGGTGTGTCTTCACTCTCACTGGGCCCTCCAAAAATTATAACAACAACAACAAAAATAAGTAAATTATTTTTGGCTAAGACTGCCTCTCTTCATTTTAGCAACTATATTCATGCAGATCCCCTGTAATATTGATACTACTTCACTCCCAGGTCTTACCATCCTCTAAACATTCGTATTTTTCATAGGATGTATCAGGGTGTTGCAGCTAGAGAAGACCAAATCTAAGTAAGACTGGCTACTACTTGGTTTGTTTTGAGAATAGTCACCGGCTGAAACTTATTTATACTTTAGACAGAATTCAGAGGCTGTAATGATTTTTTTTTAAAAGATTTTATTTATTTATGTGACAGAGAGACAGCCAGCGAGAGAGGGAACACAAGCAGGGGGAGTGGGAGAGGAAGAAGCAGGCTCCCAGAGGAGGAGCCCGATGTGGGACTCGATCCCGGAACGCCGGGATCACGCCCTGAGCCGAAGGCAGATGCTTAAGGACTGCGCTACCCAGGCACCCCCTGTAATGATGTTTTAAATATGATTTCAAAATACTTGAGAAGAGCAGAAAAGCAATGAAGTAGAAGAAGAGGATAATAAGTTTATGACATCCAAGTAAATATATCCAGAAAACTGGGTCATTTACACTCGAACTGCAATCTTTTCTGTTAAAATATGCAAACGACCGTATGAAAAATGGTTTGTGATTTTAAAGAAATATAGTACTACAAACGTCAGTGTGAGGAAACTCAATAACACTTAATGAAACTTTGGATTTCAAATTAATTACTGATTGACTAAGGCTTCTAGAGGGAAAACAGTCTCGATTAGAGAAGTCTGGGATAAGCTGTAAATCTGGATGCCTCTTTCGAGGACTGTGAGCTGGTATTTCCTACTTGTGCCATTACTACTAGGTTAACGGGATATTGGTCACAGCAAAGACCACTGGTTTCATTCTCAGAAACAAGACTGGTCAATATTTTCCTGACTATTTCAGATCTTCCTTCCTCCCTCCATCCCTCCTCTTCTCCCTCCATACCCTTGGTATGTGTATATTTATGGTTTTAACTGCTAAAAAGTTTAAAATAAAAGGTTAAACAAATTGGTTGAACCAGTATTTTAGGAAAGAGAAATGGTGCCAGTATTAAGAATACCTTATTTCTTATATTGTACTATGGACTCATAATTAGTGTTCCCTCCTTGCCTTTGCTATGCTCTCCCGTAGGTGGGATACACCCTCCCACCCCACTGATGTCGGTCTTGGCCATGAGACTTGATATGGCTATTGGAATATGAAGCAGACATAAGGTACATCGAGGTCTGAACAAAAGTCCCTCGAGTTTTGCCCTCTGTCATGAGAAGAGCATGCCCCTAGTGACTTCTCCTGCAGCCTAGGTCCTGGTATGAGAAGTCATGAGAAACAGCCCAAAGAAGCCGAGCCAAGACAGCAGAACCACAGCCAATCTCAGCCCTCATGTGTCATGAGCAAAGAAATACACATTTGTTTTTGTCAGCCCTTGAAAATTTGGAATTGCCTGTTACAGCAGCAAAAGCTGATTCATACACTATCCTTGCCAGTTACATTTCTACCACAAGATTCAAATCATACTGGTATTTTTTACATAAGCCACAGAATTCATTATATTCCAGTACAGCAGCATTAGGCCCATAATAAATTCTCATCTAATGAATAAAAGTTTTTTTTTTTAATAGTTACTGCCACAGCATGGACAGGAAGAGAACATGTCAACCGCTATCTATATTAACAGCTTTAGAGTAACAAATGGTCACTGGTTGAAAACAAATGACCAGGGGCACCTGGGTGGCTCAGTCAGTTAAGTGTCTTCCTTCGACTTGGGTCATGATCCCAGGGTCCTGGGATCGAGCCCCGCATCAGGCTTCGTAGAGCCTGCTTCTTCCTCTCCCTCTGCCTGCTGCTCCCCTGGCTTGTGCTCTCTGTCAAATAAATAAGATCTTTATTTTTTTTTAAAGATTTTATTTATTTATTTGACAGAGATAGAGACAGCCAGCAAGAGAGGGAACACAAGCAGGGAGAGTGGGAGAGGAAGAAGCAGGCTCATAGCGGAGGAGCCTGATGTGGGGCTCAATCCCATAACGCCAGGATCACGCCCTGAGCCGAAGGCAGACGCTTAACCGCTGTGCCACCCAGGCGCCCCAAATAAGTAAGATCTTTAAAACAACAACAACAAAAACCAAGAGACCAGAAATGTCACGAAGTATTTACTGTGTGCCAGGCACTGTTCTAAGTTGTTATGAATACCCACTACTTCCTCACAAAAACCCAGGGACATGGGGGCTTATTTTTATTCTCCTTTTACACATGAAGAAACAGAAACAGGTTAACTAACTTGCCCTAAAAGATAAACCGATAGCCTCATCTTTGTTAACCTCCATACAACTGTGGGCTATTCCTTATCAAATTGGTGTTCTCTGTGTCATACTTCCCAAGCACAAACCTTCCATCATTCCTCAGGTAAGCTGCTCCCGTAGTCAAACATCCCGGAAATTCTGAGAACCACTCCAGTCATTATTCCAATTCATTTTTCCACAGAGCTGCACTTTCCAGTCTTCCTTGTACTAGTCTGAAATGCCATTCTCAAATCCTGCCTCAGATAGGCATCCCTTCCAAGGATCAAGAACCTGCCTTGCTGTAAATCCCCACCCACAACCTGCCCCATGTAGGAAATCCATGTTAATTCCACGAAACTGTAGCTATAAAAACAGCAATCATGTACAGGAGGAAAAAAGAGAGCTCGAAAGGAATAAAATGGAATTAACATATTTATGTGGGATGTTATATATAATGTGTACAAGACAGATTTCCAACGTTTTTAAAATGGAAATTTCTAAAATATTGAGACCATAGGACATGTTTTTGGAGCATTTTGTTGAAAGCTCAAATACGTATATTAGAAACTCCTTATGCTGCTATTTTCGATTGGCAGGAGTATATTTTTCCACGTTCCCTACCTGTAGCCAGAGGAAGATCACCCAAGCCAGTGAGTTCAACTCAACGGCATGGTAGAAGCGGCAAGGGGGCCTGTCAGCTTGCACTGTGTTCACCAGGCTGTGCGCCCAGCTGGTGAGAGGCTGTGTGCCATGGGAAGGGAGGGCACGAATTAGGAAAGGTGCCATGTGGCTGGTGGCACTAGATAGGTGATGGTCCTGTGGTCCAGTGGCACCATCTTACCCCATCGAGTCCTCATCACAAGGGTTCAGAAGGCAGCACAAAAATGTATTTTATTCCAATTTCATCTTTTAAAAGGGAGTAGAAAATGAAACAAGTAAGCCTGAAGCTGGTATTCATCTTTAGCATTTGGACATTTAAGGCCAGAGGCTCCAGACATTTTTAAAGGCCCTTGAGAAAGCCCTGTGATTATCAGATTCCTGATGGCCTGGGTTCCAAGTCAACATCAAGTGGAGTTTGGAGGGACAACACAGAGGGAACTAAAATATACGAACCTGTGACACAGAAGGCACTGTGTCCAGAACTCCCCATCATTAGCACAGTCACTTCCCAATCCATGAAGTATGCAGGGTCATCTCAGAAATTAATTACCTGGCTCAGGTTGGGCATCCACTTAGAAGCTGGGCTGGGATTCAAACCAAGTGGTTGTGACCCAGATTCAATATGCTTTCCTCATGTAGTATCAGTGTGACCACAGGCATCCAGTGAAAAGATGAGAGCCAAATCACTCTAAATGGGGCCCAACTCTGCCTCCTACCATATTTGTAGACTAGAACTGACTGGAATGGACATTAGCTACAGCCTTCAGGGGTTGGGAGGGGGAGAAACTGAGAGTAAGAGACCTACTAGGCACAGTCCTGGGATGACAAAGAGTCACGAGGTGGACTAGACAGTAATGATCTGGTTTCAAGTGACAGAAAACCAGCCAACACTAGCTCACACACAAAGGGGGTTTATTGGCTCCATAATTTAACAAGGTCAGGGGTGAAGCAGACAAAGATACTCTTTTGTTCTCTCCCATTTCACCTTGCCTTCGCCCTTCTTACTCTGTCTCCTTATGGCAGGAAACATGGCTGCTAGAAGCCCATATGAACATCAGAAAAGAGAACATCTTCTGCACTGACTACTGATTGGCTGGCTTAAGCCAAGTGCCCATCTAGGCATGAACTACTTTGGCGTGATGTACCATAACTAGCCCAAACTAGTTCATGCAAAATGCTACCAACACCTTCATTTCCACAGTGCCCCAGGACAGAGCTGTTACTAATGAGGGTGGGAGAAGGTGCTGGACAAGACCACAGCTGCCACAGTGGGGAAGAAGTGCTGCTGAAGAAAGGTGAGGGGGATTAGTTGCTATTATTATGTTAGCCACTGGCTTTCCCACTAACTCCTCGATCCCTTCTCTTTCTCAAAAAATAGACTTAAGGGCTGTCATCCCAATTTTATATGCTGTGTGTATGGCTCTACTTATGATCCTCTTTACATGGTTTTGAAAATGGACACATGAACAGCGCCGCAGCAAAGACACACACAGTTTCATCATGAACTTGTACCGACAAAGAAGAGGATGGAGATGGGACACCCTCTGTGCTATGTCATCAGAACAGCAAGAGTACCACTGACCACCAATTAGCAGGGGTGAAGAGCAAAGCCACAAGCCTGGGCTACCAGAAGCAGAGGTTCTCGGGAGGCCTCCAAGGCACAGGCTTGCTGAAGCCCTGAAGATCTCTGCCATGGACTTGTCACAACACACCTCTGGAATCTTCCAATCTCTGGGCTAAGAACCCAAGCTCCCTCCTGTTTCTGGCTTAACTCAGCCCCAAACCTGCCTCCTGCAACTCCGTCCTGCAGAGGAGCTGCTCCCTCTCAGCCACAGCTGGAATTCAATTCAAGCTTCAACAGGAATATCAGAAACTGTGGTACTGACCTCACCTCTGCCTGCCCCTCCAAATTCTTCCTGCCCCCTCACCCTGCTCTCCTACTCTGACACTCCCCACCTCCCTCCATCCCTCCAAAGTAGTTTTATAGCAGGATCTAATCTAATCTTCATGGTTAGCCAAGCATGGAATCAAAACAGAAGATGTGCCACACTTCATCAAATGTAGGTTCGATTTTCTCCAATGGCCCCAAGAAAAATAATTTATATAATTTCAAAAGACACGTCTCCCCCCACCAAAATACACATACACATACACATACACACACACACACACACACACACACACAAAATATCCATTAGGGATCTTAAAATCCATAGGTCTTTTGATACCCTTCTGTAAGCCAATGACTTTTCAGCCTGGACCACGTCATAATGGGCCACAGTTTACCGCCCTCTCTACAAAGTATTACTGTTAACATTTTCTAATTTTAGTTCCTCAGAACTTCCAAATAATACTCCTACTCTTCCGGGGTTTTTCAAATATGACCCTATTACTCCAATCTGTAGCCTTAAAACCTTATTTTCCCCAACTGAGGCCAGCAAACTAGTCTTCTATGTTTGGATGAAAGCTCTTCTCACCACTTTGGTTACTTTAGCTGTATTGATTTAACATTCATTGACAAGTAATAAATTCCATGGAAAACAGCTATTTGGAAAACCACAGAAAGTACCTTTTAATCAACAGAATAAGAAACTAAACACTCCCAAGTTCTCATAACCCTGGTGAGGAATTACAACGAATGAAGAGATGTTATATTAATTAAACTCTTGGAATGTATCCATAATACTTAATGGAAATGGAAGCCCTAGGAGGTCTGAAATGCTGGGGAAACACCCATCCCTGAAACCCGCTCACATCTACCAAAGCAGCACTTCAAGTCCAATCATGTACATCACAAAAATAAAGACTTAGAGGGAAAAAATGAAATCAGAAGGGAAATAACAAAAATTCATCTAGCTTCCATACACTCGTTTATTCTGATTTGGTTCTACATTACCTATTACAGTTACTTAGAATTTCCTTCAATGTCCGAGAAGAATGTGAGTGAGGCTGCAGAATTCAAGTGCATTCCTTCACTTATTCATTTAACAAAGAGGTGAAAGGACCTGAAATGCAAGCAGTCACCAAGTACCCATATATGGCAGGTCCCACGCTGAGAGGCTTTACCTAGTTTTATTACAACTACATGATAATCATGTGGACAAAAATCCAGCTTACTGAATGTCACCAGTATGCCTCACACTACACCCAATACAGAATGTTCAAGTATCAACACAATGAATCATATGATAAACATCGCTATTAGTCTCTTTAATTCACACGTGGAGGATGAAGCTCAGAGAAATCAGATTTCTTGTCTATCATCATGGGACTCTCATGGCCACTAATTATATGTCCAAAACTGCTTTTTGTTAGTTTAATATTTCCAAAGTCACAACAGACCCTCAAATGGAAAACAAACATTGTAAATAAGATCTCATCCTTTGGCAGGATGGGAAAACATACTCCTGGATTAATAAAATACAAAACATACCATGCTGGTGTATCACCCATAGAACTGGTGGACATAATCCTCCCGTTTTGTTCAGGCAAAGTGAAACCAAGGAACACTGTGTCTGCAGCTAGATAATATGTTTTAAAATGATGTGGGAAAACAGAAAGGGCCATAGAGGAGATTTACTATGTAGGGCTCCAGTCCCTGGGTTGTTTAGCATGGAGAAAATGCAGATGGGTGCTTCTCTACGGCCTCCTAGCATGTTAAAAATTATGACTTGCTATCTTCCACCTTCACAAAAAAGTGATAACAAGTCCTAAAACACAAATACCCATATCAAGAAAGACTACTTTAAATAGTCGTAGAAACAAAAACCTAGCTAACCTTGTCATTTAAAAAAGCTTTCCAACGCAAAACAAAACAAAACAAAAACGCTATTTCCAAAGGTTCCAAATGTAATTTCTAAGGCTCTTCCAAAAAAAAAAAAAAAAAAATCAAAACAAACCAACAAAAAAGCAACACTCTAACTGTGGAAGTTACATTCAGTGCAAATTTCACAGAACACCTGACTTGCATAGACCACACAAAATGCCTGTTGAGGGGAATGGATTCCTTTCTCCTTGAAAACCTGGCGAGAAAGTAACCACCTTCTAAATGGGATTTCAGCCACTCTCACCCTGGCTAAGGTGAGGTAAAGGAAGGGCAAGAGACGTTCAGTCCTGACGCCTAGCAGCCAGAGCCAGGGCTATCCTCTTGTCTTTGGCAGGTCAAGGCACCCATTTCTTTTTTTTTTTTTTTTTTTTTTTTTTTTTTTATTAATAATGATTTTTTATTATATTATGTTAGTCACCATACAGTACATCCCCGGTTTTCGATGTAAGGCTCGATGATTCATTAGTTGTGTATAACACCCAGTGCACCATGCAATATGTGCCCTCCTTACTACCCATCACCGGTCTATCCCATTCCCCCACCCCCCTCCCCTCTGTAGCCCTCAGTTTGTTTCTCATAGTCCATAGTCTCTCATGTTTCATTCCCCCTTCTGATTACCCCCCCTTTCTTTATCCCTTTCTTCCCCTACTGATCATTCTAGTTCTTATGTTCCATAGATGAGAGAAATCATATGATAGTTGTCTTTCTCTGCTTGACTTATTTCACTAAGCATTATCTCCTCCAAAGGCACCCATTTCTATTATGCCATGTCTCACCTTCTGATGAAGCAAGTTCTCCAAAACCATGGGTTCCCTGAGAGCAGGCTTTTCTTCCTTGGGTCTGCCCAAGACCTCCGGTAAACCTTGGCATAACTCAGCCACACGCTAAGGATGGAATAAGCAGGCAAATGAACAGACCTATGAGCCAAGAGCATCTTGTGTTACTATTGCCTAGAAGTTTTACCCTCAGTAACAGCCCTGGTTAAGAAGTAACTCAAAGACTAAAAACGAAAGGTGTTTCTTTGGAGCAAAAGAATAGTTCGCTATCCTAATAGTGAGTGGTAGGTACACAAATATGTATGTGTGATTATATATGTGGGATAACATTTCATAGAACTACAAACACACACACACACACACACACACACAAATGAGTACGTGTCAGAATAAAATCTGCAGTATATATAGTACTGAACCAATGTCAGTTTCCCAGATGGGATCCCGGCACCAGGGCTGTATCAGATGTTATTATTTGGGGAAGGTGGATGAGAAATAACCAGAAACTCTTTGTAACTTTATGAGAGTCCAAAATTATTTTGAGTTAAAACGTTCTTTAGAAAGACTAATGGTAGTAGAACATGCCAACAGATCAAAGGATATATATTGCCAGGTTAAACTGAGTTCTAGAAATTAGTGATTTGTGAAAAAGATGGCAGATCGTACTTTGTTTTCTCCCTGATGCTTGCCCTTTAGATCAGTGCTGTTCAGTAGAAATAATGCAAGCCCCGTGTATAATTTAAATTTTCTAGCAGTCATATCCCCCCCCCAAAAAAAGGGTAAAAAGAAACAGATGAAAGTAACTCTAATAACATCTTATTTAACCTAGTATATCTAAAATATCATTTCAGCATGAAAGCAATATAAAAAATGTTAATATTTAGGGGCGCCTGGGTGGCACAGCGGTTAAGCGCCTGCCTTCGGCTCAGGGCGTGATCCCGGCGTTGTGGGATCGAGCCCCACATCAGGCTTCTCTGCTATGAGCCTGCTTCTTCCTCTCCCACTCCCCCTGCTTGTGTTCCCTCCCTTGCTGGCTGTCTCTATCTCTGTCAAATAAATAAATAAAATCTTTAAAAAAAAAAATGTTAATATTTTACATTTTTTACACTAAGTCTTCAAAATCTGATAAGTATTTTATTTTGCACTTATAAATCACTTCAATCCGGGCCAGACACATTTCAAGCACTCAACTGCCACACGTGGCCAGTGGCCACCATACGGGACAGCTCAGCTCTCAATACAACCCTTACGTTGCCGTTAAAAGTCACCTGGGCTGTTTTCAGGGCATCTGCTTGCAGTCGGTTGAGCATATGACTCTTGATTTCGGCTCAGGGCATGATCTCATGATCGTGAAATCGAGCCCCACGTCGGGCTCTGTGCTCAGCACAGAGTCTGCTTGAGTTTCTCTCTCCCTCTGTCCCTCCTCCTCCCCATCTCCCTCCCTCCCTCCCTCTCTCTCTCTCAAAGTAAATAAATAAATCTTTAAAAGATAAAAATAAAAGTTACTTGGGCTCTTTTCATAATTAAAGCTTTTTATTTCCTTTGAACAAATGGTTATCTCCAGCATTTTAGGCCTACTTCGTGGTGGCAGCATACCCCAGCTGAGGGTGACAGTATCTTGAAGGAGTGCGGTCTACTGATGAGCTTCCAGACACCAATTCATTAAGAAAGAGCAGGAGGGAGGGAGGGAGGAAAGGGAAAGAAAGCCAAAATCACAGTCCAGGTTGAAAAAGTTTTGTGGCCTTGAAATTTTTTTCTGGGAATAGTTGTGGATCCTTTTTACCCAGATCATCATGAAATGAAGACAGAGTCTCATCAGTTTTAAGGAGTTTGCGTACGGCCAGCAGGAGGGTCTTTGATGCCTCTCCTGTTCTCTTCTGGTTCAAAGTTGTTTCAAATGTGGAAGATCAGTTAAATAACTCCAGACCGGCCTGAAGTAACCACGGAAGGGAGTGTTTAGGGCTGCCCTCTGACGTTCCAGCTCTCCACCTCCTTCTGCACCACCGTGGGTGTGCACCGTCCCGCACCCTGAAGCTGCACGGGGCCGTGAGACTCGCTTTGCCCAAAGGAATGTGAGCAGATGTGACAGTGTCGCTTCTGAGCAGAAACATGCCAAGCAGTCCGTGGGGTCCGCATGCCTTTCTCTTCCTCTGTCACAACATCCAGCACCACGGGCTGCCCTGCCAGTCCTCGTGGCTGACTAAGCTCCCCATCTAACAGCCACCCAAGCGACTCATGATGGAAACAGAGTTGGAGCAAGAAATAAACCTTTGTTCTTTTAAGCCCCGGAGATTTCGAGGTTGTTTGTTATTACGGCATCGCCTGGCCTGTCCTAACACATAATTCAGTTGTTGACTCCGTGCATGTAACATCAACGATTCCATCCAGGGTGTCTCCCGAATATCAGGGCTTATCGCATCTGCTATATAACCCAGGCTCGGTTTTACAGTGGTTTCATTACCAACCATAAAAACTGTAACAGTGGAACTGTATAAACAAACCGAACAGTGTTTTTACTGTAAAACATGAATGTAATATAAATATTTGTCTTTGCCTTCTCTCAGCATCTGTAATGAGAGCAGAAAATTCATGCCATATGTTTATAGCATGAAGAAGGGAAAAAAGAGATCGCAACGATTCATCATGTGGATGCCAGCTGAGCTGTTTAATATTTGTAATTCATCCATTTTCTTTCAGATATAAATCCTCCACAAATCATAAAACCCTGATGACTGTTAAGTTACCAAATTCATGACTATTTCCACAGGAGGGCCCTTGCTAGGGAGAAGGTGACCGTGGTGGTATGAGGTCAGCTTCTGTGACAAGATGAGAAACGACGCGGTGAGTCACTGCATTAGACCGTGGCCTCTCCCAGCCAGCCTCGACAAAATTTGAATATGAAACCACTTCTCTCAAGACTTCAAAAGACGGATCCTACCTCTAGCTGGAAGCGCATCTGAACGTTTGGGGTTCTGACAGCTCCTCCTTTCCTCAATCCTCACAGGGAAAGGTGCTGAGCATGGGAAGTGGCTTCTGCCTTCTGTAGGACCTTATGACCTCGTGGGAGGAGGCGTTACCGCCACCGCCAAGGTCTGTGCCAGGCCCAGAATCCAGCTCCTCACACAGGGAGCAACAGGGGGATGTTTTCATTTCAGAGCCGTGATGGAATCCTTGATGTGAAGCTGCTGAAGCCTGCCCAAAGTGTTTGTGCAGCCTTTTAGGATACAAGCCGAGAGGCACAGAGAATGATTCAATTTTCTCCAAATTGGCTCATGGACCAGAGGTTTCTGGAAACTGCCACTGTCCTACAAAATCCAATACCACAGAGAGGAAGCTTTGTCGAGCACAAAGCAAATCCAGCCAGTGGAGGCTCAGTCTGGCACTCAGGAGGCTGGCCCCTCGTGGGCACAAGGGGTGCTGGCGGGAAGAGGGGAAGGTAGGAATGCCGTAATGGGGTGGAACCCAAAGCATGCAAGGCATTGGGACGTGACATTCAGAAGCTCTCCACATGGGGAGCAGCACTTGGCACATGTTACTGAGCATGGGCCGGGAGCCGGGCACTGTTCTCTCATTTACTCCTGACAAGCCTCCTAGCACTCGGGGATGCAGTATCCCCATCTTCCATAGTTAGATCAAGAGGTACACGGAGAAGCACCCTGACTGAGATCACACACTGCCAGGGAATGACAGCCAGGATTCCTACCTAAGCTGGGCTGATTCCAAAACCTGTGCTTATAACCACTAACTGGATGGCTAGAGTCAAGGAAAACCTTCACACTTCTAACCAACCAATCCTACACCATCCAAAAGTGATGAGAAACACAGGCCTTGGGTCCGCTCCTGCCCAAGTGTTATTGAGCTCACACCATAAACCAAGTCTTGCTCTCCTTCCCATCTGCCCACATACACACACACCTACTGGAGTGTTTATAGTTAATTTACGTGTCTGTCAACACACCTATGCTCCTTGAGAGCAAGGACAACATCTTATGTATCTATGTAAGCTCAGAGTCTAGTGAGATGCCTGGCCTATGATAAGGTGTCAACACATGTGGGTTGATTAGTAAGGAGACTGCTGGCAAACAAGCAATGCATGACCAAAGCATGGACTGTAAGCTCCCCAGAGGTCGGAACCTTTGCTTCCTTAGTCACTGCCACATTGCTAGTGCTTAGGGCAGCACCTGACTCAGAGGAAGGGAGGGAGGGGGACAGTGGAGAAGGAAAGCTTTGTCGGAAGGACACCCACGGGAAGAGACTCACAGGATGTGGAGGTAATGGTTAGGTGGACAAGCTTGGCTGAGGTCCTTCCAGGCATAGGAAACATTCTGGATTGAGATGCAGAAACAACAGGGGGATTGGGAGGAACAGTGACTCTGAGACAGTAAGACAAGAAAGATAATGGTAAGAGATGAACCTGGACAGGCCGCCAGGGGGCCACACCACACAGGAGCCCCAAACAATCTTTTTTATTCTTGCTAGCACTTAGAGAGCACACACTAGGCACCCAGGTACCATCCCAAGGACACAGGCTGACTGGTTTGTAAACAGCAGAAAGAGGATTTGAACTCAGGCAGACTGATCCCAAGTCTGTTGCTTATACCCATGTGACATTATCTTACAGATCTTTCTTTTTAGACTGATGAAGTAAGCGAGTCTTAGCAGCCCCTCCAAGCAGGTGCCGAGGCGCTAAACAGGGAGGCACTGATTCGAAAGGAAACCTTTCCAACAGCCATCATGTTGATCAGGTGAGCTATTTACTCCTCTTCAATAAAGTCTCTATATACCCCCGGTTTGTCCACTTATAAATTTAAAATATATACTATCTTTTTAAGAAATCTATATTTAATTATACAGCATCAGTGAAACTTCACTTGGGGAAAGAAAGTCTAACATAAATGAATGCATCCAATAGAAAAAGCTGTAATTTAAAATAAATTACTATGTTAGTCAGAAAGAAGAAAATTTACCCTCCTCATAGAAAAAAAAAAAATTGCTATCTGGTATTAGGTAGCCCCATTCAATTAGAAAGTGGCATCAATAGCAAAGAACCAAATAACCACCCTAAATTCTCCCTCTCCCGGAGCAGGTTTCACTGTCGAGCCCAACCAGGAAGTGTGTGCAGCCAAGCTGGCCTGAGCTTCATTAAGGCTTAAAGTCAATTAAGCCACGAATTGGAACAATCATTCCTCCTTTGCAAAGTATTGATATTTTTTTCCTGGCCGCTTTAGGGCTTTTCCAGTACTCACGAGGAGATTTATGTTAGACAATTTCTTTCTGATTAAAACAAATCATAGCTCAACAATTCTAATTTCCTCCTTTCTAAGCAAGAAATGATCAGAGAATGCTGAAAACAGTGATCAAACCCATCGTGCAGAGGCCGGCACTAAGCAGCTCCATAGACACACTCCCGAGAGGTGTTCGTTCGTTCTCTCTCTCTTTCTCTCCCTCCCTCCCTCCCTCTCTCTCCCCCCCTTCTCTCTCCCTGCCTTGATCTCTGTGCCTCCTCTCAGTACTCATCTCGCGTGTGCGTGTGTGTGTGTGTGTGTGTCTGTCTGTCTGTCTGTCTGTCTGTCTTCCTCCCTAGGTCTGTTTCCCCGACCCCCCGATGTCTCTGTCTGGGTCTCTCTCTCTGCTTCATTCCTTTCAGTATACATCTACCTTCACAGGCTTCTACACGATTACTTACTAACTGAAAGGGAAACGGACGTTAGAAGCAAAGCCAATCCAAGCTGGTTTTCTGACCTGGGTTATAGGAAATGAGAAGGTTCCTATGTTCACCTCCAAAAGCCCAGCATCATGAGAGGCATTTTCACTGATAAGCAGTTACTGGTTTCTGATCGGCCTTCTCTCTATCTCAATCACACACACTCTCAAGGAGAGACCAGAAGTCTCCTGTATCCGTACATCGCCCTTTCACACAGTGCCCACTAACCCTCAGAGCTGACCTCTCTACGTCAATGAGCCATTCCCCTGTGCTTCAAATTCGAGATGATGTAGGAGTCCCATCCTCCCTGCAGCCAACTCCCACTGATCCAGAACAGCTGGAGAAACTGATTAACTGAGATTTCCCCAGTCAGGATCCACGTATTTCTAAGAACTGGATTGCAATATCCTTAACATAATGTCCCATAAACAGTGAGTCCTTCTGCAGCTAGAAGGCAGCTGAAGAATTGGGGGCACCGCAGTAGAATTAAAGTGAAAATCAATTTGCATAGCTCAACACTTCAGAAAAATAATCTGGTTGCTCGTACCTTCTGCTGATCTAGTCTCCAAAAACAAACCAACCAACCCGTCCCTTTCCACACTGACGGGATGCTGCTTCTTGGGTTATAAACCAGCAAGGCCCAACTGTCAACCTGGTTGCATTCCCAGTCATTCATGTCACAAATACGTCTAAATCCCTCCTACTGACCAGCACTAGGCTACGGGCTGGGGCAACACAAAGAAGAATAAAACAGGCAAGGCTCCGGTCTTCCCCAGCATGTCATCTCTGCTGCTTATATGCTGTGTGAGCTCGGATGAGGTCCTAAACTTCTCTGTGCCTCATATCCTCTTCTGAAACCAGGATTCATAATATTAGCTACCCAACAGGGTTGCTATAAAATGAGCTAAAATAAGGATTTCGAGTGATTTTGCACGGTGACTGGCACACAATGCTAGCTACCATTATCATCATTATTATTATCAGAAAAATAAAGAGGAGAGTCAAGCGAACCATCCAACTGAGCATTAAGTGTTGGGTCCTTATATTCTTGTCTTACAGGCAATTCTACGCTCTTTTTCAAAACATATATATACATTTTTTTCACAATAGGTAAGTGGATAGCATGATAATATGCCTCAAAAGAAGGCATAATTGCCTAAATAACATTGGACTGGTCAGTTACCCTCTCTGGGCCTGTTTTCCCATCTGTCGAGTGTTAAGGAGTTAAACTGGCTGTTCTCATAAAGTCCTTTCCAAACCTAAAATTCTACCATTTTATAAAAACCGTACACCCAAATGTGATCTGTTAATTCATAACCGTCCCTAAAAAGACAAAGAGCTTTACTAATTCACATCTGAATTTCTCATGATGTTATTCTTGCATAAAGTGGTTCACATCTTTGCTCTATCCTCTAAAAGTAATAGCTAAAAGAATCATACAAAACCCAGTGGGTCATACATGACTATGAAGAACTTTATTTTTAACACACACTTGAAAGTAATGTAGAATTAGTTCTACTCTTCTCTGATGTCTCCCCAAAACCATCTGTGTTGGCAGATCTGCAAGGATGCCATAATCAGTGGCTCAAGCCTATAATACAGCTAAGATCACTGACATCACTGCCAAGTGCCCCAGCATTTCCACCAATAATGCAAATTTACCCAGAGCCGAAAATACACTTTTAACTAGCTCTCAGTTCTCCACATTTATAGTCCAGGCAAGCTGTGAACCATCCCAAACAAATGCAATTATAAAATGACCAATACTTATTTCTAAATGGCATTCTGGGTAGGTCTGCCTTGTGAAAGGGTCTGGCTCAGTCTAACACTGAAATGCACTCCTACTCCTCAAATATCCACCACTAGCCATAACGGGGGGGGGGGGGAGATCGGAAGGTTCCAGACAGTGTGATAAATAAGATGAAAGGGAGGGTCTCTGAAATAAAAACTTAGCAGACTGCTTGACAACAGAAGACCTGGAGTCTCAGTCACATTTGCAACTGTCCAAGAAATGGGGACAGTCTTGGACAGGGGGCTGCCCGAGCTTTTGTGAGAGTGGCAGCAGCAGCATCTTGAAAGGAAAAGTGCTAACAGGAGACAACCCAGAACTACAGGGACTAAGGCCAATGTGAGGGTCAAATTGGCCCCATCAGAAGCCGGACCTACCCTCTCCGTACTGAGTCCAGCCAGACTGGCCACTCAGGGGTGACCCTCACTCAGGGGTGGATTTCTGGAATAATGTGCTCATCAGTAGGCTGCTCAGACTTGACAGTTTTTCTTGCTTATGCCTGCTCTCCCAGCATAATTATTAAGAGCCCCTCCTCTGGCTCTCAGCATTTCCTGATTTGAACAGTAAACTGTCTCATCACCCTACTCCTGAGAGAGGGCTGCAGATAAGTAAACACATTTCTCTCTATTCTCGCAGAGTTTCTAAGAATGAGGACCACTTCCCCCCATAATTTGTTAAAGGTTCTCAGAGCAGGAGACATTGGAAGGGATGATTATCTTTATCCTTTGGGACTCAGTTGATGGATTTAAAAGCATTCTTTGGGGGCGCCTGGGTGGCACAGCGGTTAAGCGTCTGCCTTCGGCTCAGGGCGTGATCCCAGCGTTGTGGGATCGAGCCCCACATCAGGCTCCTCTGCTATGAGCCTGCTTCTTCCTCTCCCTCTCTCACTGGCTGTCTCTATCTCTGTCAAATAAATAAAAATAAAATAAAATAAAATAAAATAAAAGCATTCTTTGAATGTCAGGAAATAAGCAAGTATAGCGAGCATCAGTCTCATCCTTTGCGGCTCACGGCTGCCACTTGAGCCCTGCCGACCTGGGGCTTGGCTAACAGGGTCTCCGGCCTCAATGCTCCCCTATTTCAGTCCGATCATCCATCTTACTGCATCACCATGTGTGGACATGCATCACGCCCACTTGGATCCTCCAGTGGTTGTCAGGACCAAGAGAATAAAGCCCACTCTCCTCGGAACACAGAATCCAAAGTCCTGAACGATCTGGCTTCAAATGGCAACTTCCGGCCTTCTCCCCAACCCTGCATCCAAACCTGACTATTCCCCGTTCCCTCTGCTCATGCTCTTCCTTGCACTGGAATGTGCCCCCACCATCTCAGCCAACTATAACATGCCAATAGCTCCTGCTTCAAGGATCCTGCTTCAAAGCACCTGGGGAAAGCATCTTTCATGAGTTCTCAAAGTACCATTCTTAACCATGCTCACTGGGGACTGTAACCCATGTCAGTACACAGTGAGCATGGTAATGACAATATTCTAAACCGTCTTTTATTACCCACTATACCAAGTACATAGTAGACATTTAATAAATATTTGTACCATTTAAAAAAAATAGTCTGAGAATCTCTGGGCTAGTTAGCAAACTAGGTTGTGAGAACATCTAATTTTTGTAAGCAAAGATAAAAATATGCCCCTGCCCTTCTAAAATAAAAAAAAAATCAACCAAACAAACAACATGAGAATTGTAGAGTGGTACTCCTCAACTTTTGTGTGAATCAGATCTCCTGGAGGGACTGAAAAACACAGATTGCTGGGCCCCAAGGCCAGACACTCTGATCCCTTAGGTTTTGGCCTGGGGCCCAAGATTTTGCATTTCAAACAAATTCAGTGGTGACTCTGCAGTGAAGCAGCTCCGGGTCACAGAAGGGCTTGAGTGGCACCTTGGAAGTTTGTGCAGCATTGGAAACCACCGGGATCAATCAATGAAACACTACTGAGACCATTACAGATGTGTCCTCTCCCTTCCTGCCTTAAAAAATAGCACCCTCCCACCCACCCCCTTCATTTTTGTCTTCATATTGCTTACAATTTGATGTAGATTTTAAGCATCCTGTAATTCATCAACTAATTCTCTCCTGGCTACACATTCCAAGTAATTAAAGTTCAGTAATAACTTATTCTTTCTGCTCCAGCACCTGCATTTCATTTGTTTATTTTCCCAGAGTCATAAATCTGAAAGGCTGTCAAAGTGCCACAATATTAGTGCAATAATCAAAGTTAATTAGTCCCTCTCAATAAACAACAACAAAGCCATTACAAAGATGCATTGAAGTTTCTCCCAGCTACCCAGTTTACAGATCACATTGTAGTTGGAACAATTAGACTCAGAATTGCTGGGTAAATGAGCGCAGTGTTCTTTAGTTATTTAAAAGGAGACTATGCTCTTCATTCACACTGATTCATTAACTCCAGGGAAGGCAAAGCAGGTCTGGGCTCCGTATCTGCTGCCCGCTGAAGGATGCTGGAACAGACAGAGCTCTCCCCAGCTGCCAAGCCTTACCAGGCGCATCCCAGACTCCAATAATAAAAGAGGACAGAGGTTGCAGAGTGTGGAGAGGGGCCGGCCTAACCGCCAACTTTTAGTAACCCGATGTCTTCAATAACTTTTGATTTATTATTTAGGGAGTTTGAGAGATGCTGGCATCAGGCGGATTCTGATGAGAAGGCAGCCCAGGGAAACTCGGAGGACAGGACCGGGGCCGGTGGATAGGAGATGCTTGGAGAAAGATGCTGCCTTCAGTATGAGAGAGAACTCTGTAATTGAGAGGTGCACAGAAATAGGAGGGCTGCCTGGGAAGGGAGGAGCTTACCCATCACTGGAAGGGTACCAGCCAAAGTTGGAGGATCTCCCCTCAGGGATGCTGTGTGAGTGGTCTGCACATCAGAAAGAGGTCAAACGAGGTGACCGGACAGCTGGCACCACTCTAAGAACTTGCATTTGGAATCAATCACTGGGTGAGTGTTCAGGTCTTGTCCTTTGAACTCACTGCCCAGTTCCTCTCCAGAGATCCTCCTGCCCTTGAAGCCATGGCCCCCGTGTGTGTTACCCATTGCTATGTAACACACTTCACCAAAGCGCAGTGATTTAAAACTGTAAGCATTACCCCACCAAGTTTCTATAGGTCAGGACTCCTGAGTGGGTCTAACCCAAGCTCTTTCAAGAGGTGGCTGTCAATCTGACAAATGGAAGTCACCTGCAGATTTGGCGAGGCTGGAGGTTTCCAAGAAGGCTCACTCATGAGCCTTCGGGTGGGAGGCCTGGGTTCCTTGTCACGTGGGTCTCTCCACAGGGATGCATGAGTGTCTTTACAACACACAGCAGCTGGCCTCCCCCAGAGGGAGTGATCCAGGACAGCAAGCAAGGAGGAAGCCGCATGCCTTTTATGACCCTCCCAGGGAAAACTCCCTCATTTCTGCCACATGCTCTTCATTAAGTTTATTACTAAGTACAGTCCACAGTCAAGGGGAGGAGAATCGACTCCACCCCCTAAGAAGAAGAGTATCAAAGAATCGATGGATAGATTTTAAAACCACCATGGATACTTGTGACGCTTCATTTTTTCAGGGTCGCCAAAAGCCAGTCACATCTGCACCCCCTAGTTGACTAAGCGGCGGGGACAAGTGCCAGATGTGTGCCCTGGCGTCACAGAGTCGGTTTTTCTCTACTTCTGTCCCTCAGCAAGCCCAGGCTCTGCGGAAGGCAAGCCACCACTCCACCCCCTGGGGATGGGAGGAAACCCCTGCCCTTAGCTCATCTGAGTATTAACTGACACATCGATGGGAAGATAAAGACAGGCTTAGCTATGTCCTAGTACTCTGATCATTTTTTTTTTTTTAAGGTCATTTTCCAACAAGATTTCTGAGAGTATTTGTTTTAGGGATATGTTGAACAAGTCAGTCTCTCCTGAAGCTACCACTTCCTGAGTCTTTACCATGGTGCCACATTCTGTACAAGACAGTATGTGTCTTCTGAGACCCTGAGCGGCTCATCGAACCCAGAACATTATACTCACCAGTCACCGGTTTATTATAAAATGATGTAACTCAGGCACAGCCAGATAGAAAAGATATGGAGAGCAAGGTGTGTGAGAAAGGACACATGCTTCCTTGCCCTCTCCAGGGGCACCACTCTCCAGGGGCACCGCTCTCCAGCGGCACATGTTCACCAACCCAGAAGCTTTATGAACCCTCTCCTTTTTGGGTTTTTACAGAGGCCTCGTTATATAGGCATGATTAAGTCATTGGCCATTAATGATTGAACTTCATCTCCAGCCCCTCCTGTCCCCGGAGGTCAGGCAGTGGGACTCAAAGTTCCAAGCCTCTGATCACACAGTGGGCTCCACCAGAAACCAGCCTGCATCCTTGGGAGGGGAGGGGGCAGAACTCAACTTATTCACATAACTAAAGACACCTCTAGGGCTCAGGCTTTCAGGAGCTCTGCCAGAAACAGGAAAACCAAATGTGTGTTTCTTATCATACTTCAAAAGATCATAATATGTATCTTATCATACATCACAAGATCACAATATGAAGTGTTATTTCACTTCATCCTCACCATAACTGAGACCAATTACTAGCACCATTCCGCAGAGAAATAAACCAAGGTTCAAAGACATAACCAAATTTGCCCAAGGACACCCAGTGAGCATGTGTTTGGACCAGGATACAATCCTGAGTCTATATGACTCCAAAGCTGAGGTTCCCTTTACTCTACTGGGCTGCCTCCCTATAAATTATAATTAAAAATTAGTCTATAAATTAAAAATTATAAATTGAAAATTAGTCTATTTTAAATATACACATGAACCATGAGAGACTATGGACTCTGGGAAACAAACTGAGGGCTTCAGAGGGGAGGTGGGGGTGGGGGAATGGGATAGGCCAGTGATGGGCATTAAGGAGGGCATGTATTGCATGGTGCACTGGGTGTTATATGCAAATAATGAATCATGGAACTTTACATCAAAAACTAGGGATGTACTATATAGTGACTAACATAATAAAAAATTATTAAAAAAAAAACAATAAATAAATAAATATACACTTGAAATAAACCCTAACCTATTACAGTGTGCACTACCCCATTCTGAAGCTGGCGGCCCCATCCATGCCATATCTCTGCATTTATCCTTGCACAGGAGGTTTGACTCTTTCTCCTCTCTGTTTAATCTAACACCTGCAATGTCTGAGACGCTCTGTAAACGCCCCATAATAAATATGAAAAACAGTCTCTAGCATGTTTTTTTTCCTCTTAAGTAACAGAGCCTAAATGCCTAGTGGCCAGAGGCAGGCCTTTGAGCCACTGGCTGAACACAATCTCAAGATGAAATCCGTCTTTTCAAACTAAGTTAAAATAGCTTAATAAGAACTCAGGGGACCCCATATTAATGAAAGGATGCATCTGCTTTGGGTTTCACATGATTGGGAGTGACGGTTTGGAGCTAGCCACCTATGCTTGACTTCCACTCTTTAAAACCCCACAGTTAATCATAGCCCTCATTATACAAAGGTTACAATAGATATAAAGTTTGAAAGATTCAGCTCAAGACTGTGAGCAGTGGCCAGGGGTGAAAAAAAAAAAAAAAAAGTACACAGAATGAAGACACAGAGACAGTGATCAAAGAACAATGAATAGCACCCAAGACTACATCAATGCAAAATGTTCGGAATGAGAAATGAAATGGAAAACTTGAAGGATAGGACCAGGCACAAGTCTGGGCCGTTCTGGAGACAGAGAAAACTCAGAATATTTTAGCAACGATTATGTTGATGAGGGGGATGCATAATTTATTATCTGATAAAGAATCCTTCCTGAGCCTATGACAAAAAAGGTCAAATAAGCAACTCAAGTAGAACAATAAATATTCCATACACCACCTGAAGTGGAAGTCTGGGAAGGAGAGGGAATGCGGTAAGGTGAGGCTCATGGGCTCCACCGATTACCAGAAGGGACCCAGGAAGCTCTATTTCCTGGGGAATCACAGGGACCCTCGTTATCATGAACAGAGAAACGTTTACATATAAACACACAAACCTCTATGAATACAGTCTTCAGCTAAGCCTTCAAAAAAGAGAGGCCCGTCTTTTTACACAATGCACACCAGGAATTTTGGATTAGGTGACAAGATGGCTTTGGAGCCAGGCAAATATGGCTTCGTACTCAAGATCCACCCCACAGCTCCCAGCTAGGTGAGCTTAGGCAAGCCTTTTCACCCCGGCTAGCATCCAGTGCCTCATCTGCAAAGTGGGTTTAACGCATAACATAGATATTTCATTGCTAAATGCTAAGCATCGTGCCTTACAGAGAGACAAATATGAATACCCAACCCCATCTGCAGAGGATAATAATAACGTGACATTTTGAAAATGGAAGTGTCCTAAGGGGGAACTCTAGAACTTTACCTTTGTGTGTGCGTGCGTCTGCTTATTGATTTAAGCAAGTGGTTTATATAGTTCTTGCTGGTTCGCAGACTTATTTATATCATACTTTATTTACTGAAAATCCAATACTACACATAAAAACAATTTTTAAAGCAAAGAAATGAGGAACCAATCTAGCAGCTGATTTAAGATAAATTTTTCCCAATAATCTACAACTATTAATAATATTAATAGTTTTTTATTTTTCGTTTCGCTAAAGATCATTCAAAACAATGAGGATGAGCCCTATAACTCTCGATGCCTTGAATGATGACCATCTTCCCTGAGCAAAGTCACCAGCTTAGGCAGGCATCATGTGCTGCTCACCTCCCCCCAGCACACACACACTGCGTAACAGAAGGCATCGCACTGAAGTCCTCTGATCTATAAAGTCAAATTAAGGGATTTAAGCTTTTATTCTCAAAGGGGAAATTCCCACAAACGCCAAAGCTACACCAGATCATAGAGCCACCGAATACGTTTGAGGGAGCCTAACCGTAGCTGGATTTCTCCAGTGGTCCTTGAAAGTGCAAGCTATTTATGCCTCGGCATCCCACCCCATCACTCTTAATACCATGTCATGAAAACATAGGGTGTTGGTGTCTATTCAAAGCACAGCAAAATACCAAAACCATGTGCCCAAGTCCTCCGTGTCTGCGAATACTACTCAAACCATTATTTCCTATGCTTATCAGTGAGGCTACAATATGACACGATACCGTCAGCTTTCCACATGCCTTCCCTCCAATGAGATAAACAGCCCTGGTATCAACTCTATCGAAGACGGGAATAATTATGACACTTCAGTCCCACCAGCATCAAACTGTGTGGTTACAATCAACCAGGCACCCGTTCTCCCTAACACACGCATATCCCATTACCTCTGACTAATAAATCTCTTCTTTTTACCCCTCATCTCCCTGCTTTCTCAATAACCATTTTTGTATAAGCCATCGCTAGCTGTTCCTGATGACTGATCCCTTAATCATCTTTCCTAAATATATGCAAAGTGTATTTCTTTGTAAATACAAAAGAAAAAGCAATCTCATAAATAATTAAGATGGCTTTTCAAATGACAGTTGAGTGCTAATATGAGCTCCACTGGAAAATACTAATCAACAAACTAAATACACATCTAATAAAATGTAGGAGTCCGGACACAGGAAGACAGAGAAAGAATTCATTGCAACTGCATTTGAATCATGCTGATAAACATCCTCCCTACACCTCCTCTTGCAGCCACTTGGAGAAGTTAAGAAGAGTAAGCATCACTTGGACCTTCATGTACGAATAAGAAATAATTATTATTGTTATTAATAGCAGCAGATAAAATTGAATTGAATACTCAATCTACCCCCAGCAACATGTTAAATACTATACATACATATGGTCAATGCATCTAAGACTCACAGCTACTTAGGTCTCCTGGCGTAGACATTATGATTTGGATTTTACAGATGAAGAAACCACCCAAGGTCATAGGGTATATCTGCTCCTAAGCTTCACCATTATAACAAAGCATATTTTATAGCAGTGGTCGTCAGCTGGAGATGACCTGCCCCACCAAGGGACATCTGCCCAGAAGGGATCCTGAAGACCACCCAGCCTCCCTTCGCTAGACCTCTTGGGAATCTTGGCTAAAATACACATGAGAAAATGAGAGCAGCTGAGCTGGATCCCTGCTGCAGTCTCCTGGCCAAGAGCAGTCATCCTAACCAGTCTCTAGGAAGACCTGAAGTCTAGGCCAAATAAAAACACAAGTTTGAAAAGCATAGGCTTGAAGTCTTCCTTGGGGACCAAAGCTTCTCATCAAAGTAAACATAGTTGAGTCATTTCTCCCTTATGATAGGGGAACAGGTCCAAGCCACATTCTGAGGAATCAGGAGTGGGTCATATAATAACTTCAAAGGAGGGCCATCAGCCCCTCTTCTCAGGCCAAGCCACTTCTGCCCATTGGTTATCTCCATTGCTAGTAGATGCTAGAGCTTCAGAACATTCACTGGACTCCATGTTTCACTAATGGGCAGCCCCTATATGTGAAGTCTCTTACATGATAAGCAGATTGAGCAAGGGCCTGGCGCACGTGAGGCAGGCTGTCCTCCCCCACTCCTTTGATCCCCCTAGCAACCCCAGCCACAGCCCCACCACTTTTTCTCCTTCACACAACTGATAGGTAGGTGGGTGACCTCTCGCCCAGCTGCCTCAGCTCTACTCAACCTCCTTACTCCCCAGGACCAGAAACTTTAGTTCCCAACGTTCAAAAGAAGAGAGGAAGCGGGAGCCCCACTTAGACCTTCCGAGAGCTCTCCATTGGGTTGCTGGAGTCTTGTTGTGGTGTCTATAAAGTCCATTTTGATACCTGATGAACTATAGTTCTTTGCATACAATTGTCCTGGATTTCAGGGTGGAGAGTGGGATGGGTCCATAAACACATACCTCCATAAACACAGCAACAAAACTTGCCCTGGATAAATATTTACTGAAGAAAGGAAAGTATCAACCACACAGCATAGTAGGGACTCAGACACATCCATCAGTGTCCCAAACGCAGAGAACTCACCTGGAATCCTAACAGCCAGACAGTGCTGCTAAATGAAACAGAATCCACCCCATCCTGAAAACAGGAAAGTAAACTTCCTACTGAGCCAGCCATATGGGCTCCTTGGCACACCTAGGGAAAAATTAGGTGCCTGTCTTAGAGGGAGGGGACGCTAGTCCGTAATCCACTTAAGGACGTGAATGAGGTAGATCGCATCCTCCTAAGGAGGACTGCTAAACAACACAGGTACTGAACCCCAGTCAGAGATACTTCATTTCAATACGTTTGAGGAGTGATAGGCCTCCCTCCCTTCCCTCCTTTTTAGATTATGCTAAAAGGATTGGCCTTTTAAGAGGATAGTTTATGTCTATGTTGTCCATGTTATCCGATTTTAATTGTTTTCAATTCTTATTACTAACTTTCAAGCATCCAAAACATCTCAGCAGGAGGGCATTTTCCCATGAAATAATTATTAGTAGTTGTAATTACATATAGGCTTTTAATATAATTCCATATGGAATGTGTTTTCATTTAAGTTATATTTTACTAAATAGCTAGATCCCCCCCAAAACTGGTTTGAGAACTCTATGAAGGATGTCTTGAATGAAAAGGGATTGCTTAGGACAATACCAGTGTTGCTTCCTGTGAGAAAGTAGGGTTAATCCTGAAATTAATCCCTCAAATAGCATCTAGCAATTCTGAAAGCAAAGCCTGAAAGGTCACGGACATCCATGATGCCAAATGTGGTAAAAAAGCCAGGCCATGAAGTAGACAGACTTTGGGTTTGGAGGCCAGATGGACCAACTGTGCCAGGAGCCTGCCTCTGGGCTCGTCAGCTGTGTGACTCTGGGAGGGTCCCTTCACCCTCTGAGCCTTCCACTAGGTCTTTTATAAAAAGGAGAAAACCAGGCTTTTGCATTTCCTGAATAGGGATATAAAGTGCCTCACCCAGGACATGGCACATAACAGACTCAAAACAGGATGGTTGTTAGATGCCCTGTGGTGAGCGTGAGAATAATGTCCCACCAGCTTGGAGGCAGACATGAATGTTCTGGAACACGGGAATTCTAGAATGGGCCGTGAAGGCAGGGAAGGAAAGACCAGGCAGGGAAGAACAAGTTGGGGAAGGAGGCATGAACTCCATCTCCAGATCCAAGCTGAGAATGCCTGCAGAGCCCTGGCACGCGCAAGTCGACGCTGAGCCAAACGGCCCACAGACTTCAGAGTGAGCTTTTGCTGCAACAAAAAACTCTGGATCGTTTCGAGAGCCTCCCGTGAGGCGCCAATATGCTGCAGTACCTTCCCGGCTCTGCTACCGATAGGATTCATCCCAGATAAAGTATGAACACACTCAAGCTGGCTAGCAGCTGGAAAAACTGGAGTCAATCAAATTGACCTTGAGAACCACAAGAAGGTGGTATTTAATGATGTGCCAGATTAAGTCCCTGCACAGAGATGAGGTAAGGAAGGGCCTGAAGGAAGCCAGCCCAGCACACACCAACGGTGGGGTAGTGAGGGGAGCTCAATGCGGATCACGAAGGCAGGTTCGCACACACTTGACACTATGATGATAGTGCAACGATACGAAATGGCTTTTGGGGCCACATTTAAGCTTCCATAACCATAATCTAGGGGGAAGAGGAAATGGTATAACGGTGCTCACAGATGAGACATGATAAAGAGATCAGTCTATAACCTACAAAATTTGACTTAAATGTTTGAAATGCCATGCGAGTATTAGTTTCGTTTTTGTTTCCATTTCCTTTACTCATGTGTCTGACAGGGAGTATTTTGGGGTAACTCTCTGGGAGCATTGTTGGCCGGGCGACATCAAGTGACTGGAATTACAGAATGAAAGCAGGAAAGGATGCATCCTGTCATCTGAAACTGACTCCCAGAGACCCAAGTATGGCTTCAAATGCAAGAAAGAGAAACCAAATGGAGGGTTTTTATGCTCGTACCATTCAACCTTCTTTGTCAGAGGTGAGGAAACGGAGACAAAAAGTTAACTAAAAGGCTTGCTAAGGACCTGCAGGTAAATAGAGAACACCCAGGACTTGCTGTCTCTCTGCATCAAACAACGGTTATAATGGGTTAAATACAGATGTACCTGTGCTCATACATAAGAAAGAAGATGACTTTTAAAATGCATAAACATTTGTGTTTTAGTATTACCTTCCAAGAGAGGTCTAAATATTCAGATCATTGTACAATATGGTTCTTACATATCACTAGGGCCACTGAATTCCATTTTTTTCCAGTTTAACACTAAATGGGCAAAACATTACAGGTTTGACACTGTTGCTAGATAACAGTCCTCTTCCACGTTAACAATGGGGATAGAAACCACTATGATCCCACTAGATGACTACTAGGAAGCTGCTACTGAAATTGTAAATACGAGCACTCTTTAAACCAATGGGTCCACTGCTAAGATTCTGCCCTATGTCACTCATGAAAGTATATATGAAGAATACTCACTGCAGCACAATTTAGACCCACTTTTGGGTAAAAATACAGGAGACTGAACTTTAAAAGAGCATCACTTGGAATAGCAAAACAATGCAAACGACCTAAAAGTCCACCAAAAGGGAAACTGCTCAAATAAATGGGACCATAAGCAGATGATGGAGATTTGACAGAAGTGAAAAATAAGGTAGACCTATATGCACTGATAAGAAAAAATCTCGTAATGGTATTAAGTGAAAAAAATCAAAGTATGTAACAGCATGTGTATATTTGCTAGTACATACAAGAAATGGTTAATAACATTTACCTTCCAAGAGAAGGACTGGGAGGGACTTTTGCTTTTTATTTTCTACCTTCCCAGTCCTGTGTGAAGATTCAGACCCTATGCACATGTTACCATCTGTTCACCTTGTACATACCTGAAGGTAATTACTACATCACCTATTACAGGCTGTTACTTAACTTTAGCATTACAGAGATATTAAGATCATCAGAAGAAAATGGGGACTGTATTTTTTTTAATTTAACTAAAAATAAAGAATCCAGAGAACTCAAGACAAGGGTTCATTTGAAATATAGTGAATTTGAAATATTTCATTTGAAATATACTATAAAAAAGCAGAAACAAATCTTCCTTTTCTTAACTTTGAAAACTTTTTAGCCTAGAACACCAGACATTCTCCTAAAGGAACCATAGTCTGTTTCTTCCAATGGCAAGAGATCTTCCACAGTGTTCAGAAAACGAAAACATCTTTTATTTTAAAAAGGGGGTGGGGCACCTGGGTGGCACATCTGACCCTTGGTTTTAGCTCAGGCAGTGATCTTAGGGTCCTTAGATCGAGCCCCCTATTGGGCTCTGCATTCAGTGGGGAGTCTGCTTTGGATTCTCTCTATCCCTCACTCTGCCCCTCCTTGCTCCTGCTCTCTTTCTCTCTCAAATAAATAAGTCTTGAAAGAAGGAAGGAAGGAAGGAAGGAAGGAAGGAAGGAAGGAAGGAAGGAAGGAAGGAAGGAAAGAAAGAAAGAAAGAAAGAAAGAAAGAAAGAAAGAAAGAAAGAAAGGAGAAAAGAAAAGAAAAAAGAAAAGAAAAAGAAAAAACAAAACAAAGACAGCCTTGGGAAGGATTGTCGACACCCTTTATACTCTGCTCCCAGCCACGTGAGGGTCTGCTCCTTCTCCTCCCAGGGCCGCACACACAGGCCATTCCCT
Organism: Ursus arctos; assembly: GCF_023065955.2. Classification (NCBI taxonomy): domain Eukaryota; kingdom Metazoa; phylum Chordata; class Mammalia; order Carnivora; family Ursidae; genus Ursus; species Ursus arctos. The sequence continues at coordinate 30,952,610 of NW_026622863.1, read as the reverse complement.
CTGCCCAGTCTGATCTTCTCCATCCTCCCCCACGTCTTTCCTGAGGTTTCAGCTCAGTCGCTTCCTTCTCAGAGACTTCAAATGTCCCCCACCTCCAGCCCTTATTCACCGTTTTGGAGTGCAACACACTTCTAGTACCCAGTACCATCATTTCAAGTTCACATTGATGTTTGGTTAAATCTGACTTCCACTCTGGGCTGAAAGCTGTACAGAGATGGTGTAGCCCCCAGTCATGAACATGTGAATAAATGACAAGCAAATAAATGAACACAGTCTATACTTCACGCCGAAGCCCAGTGATCATGCCACAGAAGTGACCGGCCTGTGCCGCTCTCAAGCTCAAACCCCCTGCTGTCTTCGTCCTCACTGGCTCTGAGGCCGTGGTGACACCCCCGCAGCACCCCTGTCACCTCCGTCCCTGCCATCTGGCTCCAGCCACACTGGCCTCCCTGCTGATCCTGAATCCTCCAGACACACTCCTACTTCGGTGCCTTAGCCCATGCTGTTCCCACCGCTCAGAAATCATGTCCCCCGACACCGACGCAACTTGCTTCTCTACTTCATTCAAGTCTCATATCAAATGTCACCACGTCAGAGGATTCTCTGCTAAGTACCCAAACTAAAATAGCCCACACTGTAACTGTACATCCCTCACTTTGCTTTACTGTGCTTCACTGCATTTATAACGACCCAGCAGTATGTTAAATATTGAATCTAATTATCCCTTATGGTCTGTTTCTCCATACCTAGAAAGTAAGCCCAAGGGAGGGCAGGGATTTTTTGCTGTTTGATATGCTATATCCTTAGCCTCAAGAGTACTGCAGGCCTTCAATAAATTTTATGCACAGATATAACAGCACCAACATCCACACAGAGAAAAACAAAAAGTAAAAAAACAAAGATAGGGTTAAAGCCCACCCCCTTCTACTCTTAAAAACCATAAGCATAACAAACTCTTAGCTGCATTAACCACATTTTATTTTCTTAATAAATGAGCTGAATGAGTAAACATTTTCAAACCTCTGACTAATAAAGCAGATGACATTGACAATGAACCATAAACAATGTGTGGATAACAGGCTTGCTTGTCCTTTCATTCATAAAATAAACAAAGTGAATATGACTTTAAAAATAAAGAAAACGTTATTCCAAGAGCAATAAACTTTATGCGCTGTACTAAAACCTCCATGTGTTTATCCCAGCATGTGCATTTGACAATTTAAAAAAAAATGGTGAAGGGCTTGCTTACTTACCCACTCTCCTAAAATCTGTGACACAGCTTCATTGGCCCTTGTCATATTCCTACAAGCGAGGATCACGTGTGCACCATGGAGGGCAAAAGACTTGGCAGTTTCGAACCCTACGGTTTAAAGGAAAGTCAACATTAGAAAACACAATGCAAAACATTGACTCAGCTGAATGGCCTTTATTGAGCACCGCACACATTACCCCAGCGGCTCTCAGCCAGAGGCAATCTGTCCCCTGGTAGACAGTTGCAAATGTCTAAAAACAATTTCAATGGTCACAACTGGGGACAGGGTGCTATTGGCCTCTAGTGCATAAAGGTCAGGGGTGCTACATAATACCCTACAAAGCACAGGACAGCTGCCGCAACAAAGAAGCATCTGGCCCTAAGTGTCAACACTGTTGAAGTTGAGAAAACCTAGTCCAGGAATACAGCCGTCCCCAAGGTGTAGGACAAACCATAGGAGAGCTCACAGCACAGTCTGCCATATGTAAGAACCGCCTAATAATGAGCAGATCCTGTGTTAAATGTAAAGAATAAGGATATATAAAGACTCAGATATGGCCACTGCCCTCGAAAAGTTCACAGTCTAATAAGAAAAAAGAGACGTGAAAAGGAAAACAAACATACAACATTTTATTACGTTCTGGACAATAAGCTCTGCGCTGTGCTACACGCGTCCAACAACGGCAGCCGGGGCTTCTTCCACCCACCCTCCCACTGACAGCAAGGAGAAGAGCTGCACTCAACACCACACACGCACACACACACCCTCGAAGGCATCAGAGGAGCACCATGACTGCGGATTTGAGGGCCTGGAGAAGCGGAAAAGCCAAGAAAGAGGAGCCGGCTGTGGTGCTGCCATTCCCAGTGAAAGTGTTCTTCAAAAGTAAAGGTGGGCAAACATTTAAAGAAACCAAACAAGACAAACGAAAAGCTGAGAGGCTATGTCACCAGCTATGGCCAGATCTGAACTAGAGGAGACATTCAAGGATGCTCTTCAAGCAGAGGAAAACGACCCTCTGGAGGTGCAGAAAGGAACAAAGAGTAACATAAAGGGTAAGTTTACGGAAAAATCTAAATGATAACAATGACAGCTTGCAAACTTTGGAATACATAGCAGAATTACTCTGTTGGTAATAACAACGTACAACCGAGGGAAAACTCTACTTATTTAAAGAAAAGCCTAGAAACGAACACTCTGGATCCATGTTTTGAACAGAAAGGCTACCAAACATTTAAGAAAATAAAAACAAAGACCTTCCACAAATTCTTCCACATAATAGAAAAAAAAGAAAAACTATTTTATAAGCCTCAAACTCTTTAGTCATTAGGGAAGTGTAACGATCTAATGAAATAAAAAAAAATAACAAAAAAATTAAAAAGAGAGAATGAGATACTACTACATACCTATTACTACAATGGCTAAAATTTAAAAAAAAAAAATTTTTTTAATGACCAGACCGAATGTTAGCGAGGATGTGGAACAACTAGAACGCTTGAAAAGTCTAATTCCAGAGCCTGAACCCCACACCGCTGCTCTAAGGCACGTCTTGCAAGCTGTGTGGGAGACCGCACGGAGTACATCCCAGCAGCGAACGAATCAATCCTACTAGAGGGAGCAGCAATGCAGTTCAGCCAAAGCCATGTCACATGACAGCAGATGACTGTTTCCAAGATACTGTTTGTATGTATGAAAAGTCAGAGTACCATTATCTTACTGAGATTGCTATGTGAAAGAGTCCAGCAAAATTCATTCATTCATGTCTTCCACATATCTAATCTTCATGGAGGCCAGTCTATTTATATAAACTAGCCCTCGGGAGAAGCCAGCACAGCGCAGTGGGAAACTCAAATTCAGGAGTTTGACGTACTCATGTTGACCCCAGCTCTAGCTATTTATAAGCTGAGGGCTATGCCTTTAACCCATCAGAAACTCAGAGATCTTTTCTTAAAATGAGGAGTAAGGAGTAAACTAAGAGCCCAATAACAATAGTAGGTGGAAAATAAGTGTTAATTCACATTCTAAAATCTTTGGTGTAAAGTCCTGTGTCTCCTCTGTGATTTGTATGACCTATCAAATACAGCACACTCGTTATGACTGAAAATTAACATTCTCTCCTCGATCTGCTCCCAGCAGCAACCCAAGAGCTGACTGGTTTTAACACCAACCAAAATTTAAAGAAATTAGCTACAAGACCCACCATTCCATTTGTGTAAATACTGGCTCCAGAATACACTGTAAACTTCACTGTTGAGATAACTTGAGTTATTTTTCAGATTATGCCAAGTTCTATATCCCAAGATATTCACTTATCATTATCTAAGGACAACATCCTATACTTGAATCTGATGCTAACACGATGCCCAAAGGAATTCAAATGTGAAATACTTAACATCTACATCAGTTTGCAACCTGATGTATGTAGTGAAAGCTGGTTGAAGCTGTATCTTCTAGCCATTGAGGCAAGACAATAACCTGAAATTTACTAATTTTGACCCATGATGCCAATTACACCACTTACCACCAGTGGCAAAAGGTACCTGCATCATTTGGGAAAAGAGAAAGAAGTAAAACAGCAGGTTTTGTAGCCCAGCTGTTCCAAAACCGGATGGGGGCAGGCACAGGACGAAATCTTGCTGACTGATGCGCTACATCAATCAGACTAAGGAAATGCTGACAGCCGTATGGAGGGAACGTGAAGTGGCCAAAAATGACTTCACCTGCACTCCCAGAAGATCTTGTTGAGATGGTGGACTCTGCATCCCTGTGAAATGTCCAAGTCGGAGCAATTATCAGGAATATTTTTCATCACATTTTCATCAGCGGGTATTAAAAAAAAAAAAAATTGGGGAAGATGGTAGACACAATGCTGGTCATTCATTAGCAACCATCTTTTTAAGGGCCTGAAAGGGCACTGAGACAGCACAGGGCCAGGCCAAACCCAGGGCTCCATTTATCACATTTACCAGTTTATCTGTAAACTCCTGAGAATCTGTGCCTTTTTGATCCCTGTATCCCATGGGACTAACACCCAGTCGGATTCAACAAATATCTGGTAAGGGAAGATGTAAGAGCCAGAGGGTCATTTCACACGAGGCGGGTAGATGGCTGAGCCGTAACCACAGGCAGGGATTCCGTGAAACAGAGAGGGTGCGAACTGGTGGCCGCAGCCTGTTGCTGTCATCACGTTGGGCACGCTCCTTTCCATAATAAAAAGCCCTTTGCCATAAGTCATTTTGTCAACTGAGATATCGTGACTTAAGCAGGTTTGTTTGGGAAAATAAATTTTGATAGGAAACGGGCATGCTCTTTCCCCACAGTAGGATTTAACAAATATCTGCCAAAGGAACAAATGGTTCTTACAGGTTGTTAATAGGCTACAATTCTGGACTATTGCAAAACAATCCTAGTTGTTTCAAACAACATTGATGGCCCTCTGACTCCCTTTTTTAAAACAAACAAATATTAAGATCCTGCAAAAACGGGGCTCACTGCAGTTTTGAATGACACTACCTGAAATCTGTGGGGAAAGAGCATGCCCATTTCCTCTCAAAATTTATTTTCCCAAACAAACCTGCTTAAGTCACGCTCAGTTGACAAAATGACCTATGGCAAAGGACTTTTTATTACGGAAAGGAGCGCACCCAACGTGATGACAGCAACAGGCTGCGGCCACCAGTTTGCACCCTCTCTGTTTCATGGAATCCCTGCCTGTGGTTAAGGCTCAGCCATCTACCCGCCTCGCGTAAAATGACCCACTGGCTCTTACGTCTTCCCTTATCTGAGCAATGCATTACATGCTGCATGTCTCCTTTTAAAAGCTGTGAGAGACAGCTCCATTTTCTCATCCTTTACAAGTGCCTTTGGAGCCAAAACCAAAGCATGGTTATTTTGAAAGATGACGGTGTAACAGGAAGGACAATAACACTCTCATAGTAAACCGTACCTCTAGAGTATGGAGTTTTATGAAGAAAAAAAAAAAGAAAGAAAGAAAAAGAAAAGAAAAAAAATGTTTAATAATGCTACCTACTGCTAAAGTCTTGGAAAAGCTCATGAGAATAGCATCCCTCACGCTACTAATACCGCAGCTGATGACCAGTTTAATTAGCTAAATGTAGTAGTGCTGAGCCAATTCTGCACAGCGCCAAAGTTTGTGCAAAATAATGAAGGCAATGGTTTACTAAATTTAATAACCTGATTCATCTTATAAAAAATTAACTTTATGACAATGTTTAAATTGAACTGGCTTAACTGCACGGAGGTGGCAAGTGCGTTCAGAAGAATATTTAAAGCTAATAATATAAAGAAAATAAAAGAAGGCATTTTAAAACAACAGGCAGCATCTGCTTTCTAGCACTTGTTACATCTGATCCAATCGGGAAGATTAAGTGGCCACAAAGGTTTAATATCTTGCTGGGGGGTTTTAAGCTTTGCATACAAACATTAAAGTACCATAAAAGGGAAAACATATCCCCCCCAAAAAAATATCAAATACCTGCTTTTCTCACACGAGTTTTCATTCTCAAGAACAGAGGTTACAGACTGGTGATCACAGGATAATACAAACCTGTGGCCTGTTTTGTTTAGCTCAAACACTGTTTCCCTCCCTCCTCTTCTCCCTTCCTTTCCTTCCTCCCCTTTTCCACTTCCCAGTCTCTTCCTCCCTTCTTTCCTAATATGAATTAGTTACCAGCATTAAAAACCCAAAAAATTACATATCTGAGGGCAGATGTCCAACATCTCTGAAAAAGCTTATAAGTGGGCCACACTGGGTGCCCCTCCCACTGCCACCACAGGCTAGAGACAGGGTCTATGCCCTCCTGTTGGCCATGGTCACCACCCATGCTGCCGACTTCACCTGCCAGACCACTGCGGGCATCTGATGCTCAGACACACTTTATACAGGTGAGATTCACGCTAGAGACAATGCTCCAGCCTTGCCACAAAACTGCCATAATCAGAATTTTCACATCTGGACTGTCGCACCTCAAAGAACGTGTCACGCTGACCTGCTCAAGATTTGACTGAAACCCTGTCAAGCCCACTCTGTCCAACATGAGAAGATCAGGACACCAGCTACCCCCTGGAAGGCCTGGGAGCAGCGCTCGGCCCTGCACCAGGAAACGCAGGGTGACAACTTGGGGACCCACAGGAATTAGGCTATCTGTGGTGCACGTTTCATGACCCACCTTCTTGGCATTTCCCAAATGCCACTGAGCGGTAGCAGAAACTGTGGGTGAGATCTATGCTGCAACCAGAGGACATAAAAAAAGAAAGCCTGGGTGCACGGCAAGACAGGATCGTGGCTTGGCAAGGGGCCCCGTGTGAAGGAAGAATAGGGAACCGGAAGGGAGATGAACACCTGTCCAGCAAGCAGAAACTGGGACCCTGGCAGACAGCAGGGAGCAGCAATGGGAATAACAATAACAACCATCAATACTATATACATAATTACATATTACACAGTTACACATATTAAATAGTTACAATAATAATTACTATTCCATCCATTTAAGATACCTTGTGGCTGAGCTGAAGACACTGAGGCCTTGTGACCAGCCAGGAGGGGATGAGGTACCTCTGAGGCTGAACAGATAAGGGAAAAGTGAGAAAATAATTTGGGAAGCAAACCTCTCCAAAGCCTGATGACGGCCTTAGTCTAAGTCTGAGGGGGCACCCCAAGTCTCCAAAGACACGAGTCTGGCACACAAGAAGCAGTGACTACAAAGCAGGACCGGGTTTGTGTGTGGTGGTGGAGGGGGTAGACGGAGCAGGTGAGCACACCCAGTGAGACTCACTGGCAGGACAGATAGGTGGGGACAGAGTCACAGATTTCTTAGGCACAAAGGACAGCAGGGTGGGAACCCAGTCCCCACAAAGCTCCCAATCAAGTAGGAGCTAAGAACAAGGCCAGTTCTTTCCCTGGTGCTAGGAAGGCTCCTTCTGGTTTGAGTTTTTTAATTTTCTCCATACTGTGGATTTACTTGGGCAGTGTCCCCATTTACTGTAAATTATGGTTTTAATTATCATTTTTATTAAGATGCCCAAAGGAGTTGGGGCTTACAACACCCGTAATTTCTAATGGGTTGTTATTATTAATTTATAATTGAAAAACACTGGAGACAAATGTTACTTGTAACTGCACACAATTAAAAGGCCAGGAAGATGGTGATCCCCACCTCCCCATCCCCACCTCCCCATCCCCACCCCAACACACCACTAAAGCAACCTTGAGGAACGAATCAACAAGTTGCAGAACATTCCAGCACCAGCCAACTCTCCCTACCTGGAGCTCTACTGTCAGGTACAGAACAAGAAGAGAAGCCTTCATTCTGAGTTAGATTTGGGGAAAATTCAAATTTGGGGACAATTTTCGTGTTAATAAAACACTGCTTTCAGCATCTCCCACAATCTCCCTGTAAATACAAGGACCATACTTCCCACACCCATCTGATTCATGTAAATGAAGTTATGGTGACTTGGTGTTAACCAGGACACTGCAATCGAACGCTCTGAGGGCATCTCGGATGAAGTTCGAGGATACACGTTGGCCACCGCTGAAAGAACGCCCCAAGTGCAGGGACCAGATAACCCACGCCACTCTTTCTGTGGCTGCCTGAACCTCAACGATCACGTTTCCCTCCCACGCCGTTTCAATTCTGTCGTTCTGAGTTCCAAAGAGTCAGAAATCACACTTGCTCCGTCCTCACTGCGACTGCCAGCTCTTTATAAATAATGACAAGACAGGCCTCTCCAGAGGAAAGTAAGTCATAACCACCCCTGTTTTTAAACGTGTGTGTTATACACACCTGGCAACAAGTCCCACAGAGCCTCCTAAACACCCCTCACAACATAAACAGGCCTCAGATATAAATACTGACCAAAGAAAGACACCAATTCGAGAGATGGGGATACGGAGGCAGGAAACGGCCGGTTCATGAAGGGTATCTTTTTGCTATATAGCCAGGCTGCATTTAAGTGTTTGGGGCAGGATAATGCTGAGGCCAGAACCTTTCTAAAACTATACAATCAACTCCGAGTGACCACCTGGGACCTCTCAAGAGGCAAGACGGAACCCAGGCTGCTTACCTGTGCAGCCGCAGGGCTGGCTACATAAGCTCTCATCCCACCTGCCACTGACAAAGCATCTGATTCCCGTGTGCTAGGAATCAGAGAGAAAAGTGCCCAAAGAGATTACAGTCAACATGGTCCTAGGCAGCCCCAGTGAAGACAGACCTTGTAAGGGCAACTCGATTGAGCAGGGTCCCTGCAGGTCAGGGTGTGGAGGAACCAGGCAACCACATATATTAATGGTGGGGGGAGCAGGGACGTCCATCAGTTATGTTAAGCGAATGACACGGTGTGCTCGGAACAAAGTGCTGTGCAGTAGTCAAACAGAACCAGGTCAAACGAGATGGAGAAACACAGAAACATCTCCTGTTGTATTATGAAGAAAAAAATCAACATGCAGAACAGCATGCATGGGTGATCCCCTTGACACACGAAGGGAGGGGAGGTGTGTGTCTACATACGTGCTGACACCGACCCCCTGGGCACGTGAGCTATCGGCCAGGGCTGGGAGGACTCATTTGCGTTTGCCCACACGGATGCTATTTCCATTTTTAACTCATGCGTATATACCTGTAAGAGTAACACACTACATGTGAATGATGGAATGTACCTAACTGATTATTTACAGGCCTTTACCAATTTTAAGAGAGAGAGAGAGAGCAAGGCAAGCGAGAAAGGAAAGAGAATATGCCTACTGTATTTTCTGAGCACCCTGGTTTTTAGAGAAGGACCAAAGAAGGCGAGGAGGACGTGGAAGCGCCACTACATGCTGGGCGCCCTGCCAGGGGCTTCAGGAAATACATGATGTAATTCCAAGGGGCTCTTCACAGCACCACTACGACGTGTCACTGGCACCATCGCATTGCTGAGAATACCAAGAGGCCCAGAGGTTCTGGCACTCACAAGATCAAAGGGCAAAACAGGAGGTTTTGTAAGAAACAGGAGGTGTGGTGGCCTGAGTCCAGGGCAGGTGAGTTCAAAGCCACACACCTGCACGAGCCCCTTGAGGGCAGGAAAAACCCAACCGGGAACACCACTCACCTGCCCAACTGTCTGCTGACTGTACTGTGTCTTGTTCCGCCGACTGATAGAATTTGCTACGTATTCTTTGTGTCTCTTAGGACCTGTGTTTACATTTTCGACATTTGTGTGATTTAAGCCAAACCTTACTAAGCTGTCATCCCTCTGAAAGAGAGAAATGGTCCCCAGCCACTGGCTTCAGTGCCAACAGCCTAGCAACAACGCCCATTTCTTTTCTGTGTCATCTTGTCAAGGCAAAGGACCTAGGCCTCTTCAGCTACTTGATTATATAAACGTACGTACTTAATGGAATCTGTCCCCAAACTGTGATGCATTATCAAATTACTTTCTCTCTTATTTAATATTTCATCACAGGGCTCAGAATTAACACCATCCTTTGCTTTCACAAACAGTTCTCTGTGTAAGGCCTACCAGACGGGATCACTAATCCGCAGAAATAACGTTTCTCTCCACATTCTCCAAGGTCAACAACGTACAAGTACGGACTTAATTGAACCCTGCCTCTACACTTTCAACCAGTGAGTCCTTTTACAAGGGACGGTCTTAACACCCTAGCCGTTACAAGTCATGCCTGAGTTTCTTCTTTCATTTCTGAAAGGCCCCAGTGCCGAAGTTTAGAGAGTAGACCCTATGAAGGCCAAAGACAAAGAAGACCACCCCGTCGACTCAAGAAGAAAGTGATGCCAGACCCAACTTTTTAACAAAGCATACATGGTACTTTTAAAAACGCAGGCCAGATCCTTAGGAAAATAAATTTAAAAAGGACAAAACAGAAGAAACAAAAAAACAAAGGCTTCGCAGTAAAAAAAAAAAAAAAAAAAAAAAAAAAAAAAATTCTTAAATCCAGCTTATTAGACGTAGAAATCTGTATGGCTTTTCAAGGCTCTCTAGGACATACAGCTGGCACTAGTACAGAGAAGAACACGGCAGTTCTAGAATCTCAAACCCAGGACGTGCGATTTGGCCCATGTTTATGCTCTTCAGAGGGCAAAACATTTTTTATAACTAAACACAAAAACATACATATACACACACACACACACACACACACACACACACACACTCACTCCCATGGTGTCACCTCTTTAACTCAACATGCACAGCAATATTACTAAGAGAACCAACATGTCTCTGCTGTTTGCAAGTGGAAAGGTTTACCCTGAAGTTGGGCCGTTTTCACTTTGATGGATTAATTTATAGCCACTTCAAGAGAAGAGAACCCACCCCTGAATCTGCAAGCACGCGGGATTATGTTACTGAGCAGTTCATTGTTTTCGCAGCTGGGCCAGGATTTCCTTTCAAGACCAAGGCCTCAGTCACTCTGCAGTCTGCTCAAGACAGGCTTCTTTACGATGCAGAGCAAACAGGGAGGCCACTGGGGTCCCACACCGCACTTGTCCAGAAAAAGACCCCTTTCTTTTACTTTCTCCACAACCAATGGGGCAAGGACCAGCCTATCTCCCAAGGCATTTTCCACTCCTGTCAATTTAGAAGTGGCTAGGAAGGGACTGTTTGAAAAAAAGAAAAAAAAAAAAAAAAAGAAAGAAAGAAAGAAAGAAAAAGGAAAGAAAGAAAAGGAAAAAAAAACAAAAAACCTTCTCCATTCCATTAAGAGCTTCCAGAAATGAAAAGCCTCCTCCAGCCTCCATCTTCAGGGTAAGCTTTTCTAATTCAAGCGCCCCCACCCCGTACTTTTTTCTTTTTTTTTTACAGATCGACCTTGGCTCCCACCTTCTAAAAAGTGGCATATTACTTCACCTCTTTGAAAAGATTAAATTCTTTATGCTCCCCAAGTCATGTGGAGGTTCTCAGAACACCACGCTGGGAAAATTCAGCACTTTTTTGAGGCTCACTTTAGAAGTGTCCGAATTAACTTTCACTCTCCACCGCTTATAACTTTTTAAGATGCAACTTCTGGGAAGTACGACTGAGGTTCCATTGTTGAAGCTCAGCTGCGGCGGGAGACAGGCCTGCTAGCTCTGCTCTCTGGGTCCACCACGGCCTGTGCCAGAGTCAGACGCTGCCAACTCCTCCTCGTACGGGGACAAAACCAGTCACTGGATTCTACTGTGATGGGTTAGGGAGCAATTATTAAAATGAGACATTTGCTCAAAACGTACAATAAGGAGACAAAGTGTACTGCACTTTCGAGCAGGCTGAATTTAATGCAAAAACACCTAATTAAAGGATAATCCTTACCTTGTAGTCATTAAGGTAAAAGTACCTCTGGTAATCTATGTAACCCAGACCATCCTATAATCTTTAATATAATTGCTTTTTTATTTTTTATAAAATCTAACAGGAGCTTGGCTGTGTGTGTGTGTGTGTGTGTGTGTGTGTGTGTATTGTTTCCCTGCTTTTTGGAGACACAAATGCTGATACTATCCCCTATCGATTTGATAAAAAAAATTTTTTTTAAATAAGTTGCTACTTTTGGTAGTCCTCTTGCAATCGTCAAACGGTCCACAGCCGTCCTGTGTGAAAGGTACGGGCAACACTGGCTTTCAGAAGAGGAAGCACACAGAACTCCTCACTTCCTTCCACAAGCCAGGCTGCACACAACAAAGCACAAAGAATCATTACTAGTTTCACACTTAGCTTTTTGATAACACACTCAGTGATTACAGTGCCTGGGTTCCCAAGGGACGTACAATTTGTATAAGAAATTCTCCATTTCTATGTCACCTTTTAAGCTGAAATCTGCTTCAACAAAATCAGTCTCACTCACAAGGGGAAAAGGGGAAGGAGTTTTTAGTTTGATAACATTCTGTTTCGGAATACCATGATGAGGGATTGGTAAAACACACCAATTTTAAGATCTATACCTCTCAGTAAATGTGTAATCTAACCATCAGCTGTGATCAGGCACCTGCTTGGCAGGAATGTGAAAGATGCACAGGACGCCTTCCAGCTAAGGCTGATTCTGCCTGACTCCTGGAGATGCAGCTAGCTGAAAATCTGTGTTTGGCTCCCCTCTTGCCACTGCTGCCTCTGGGCCAAGAGTCCCAGTAGGAGCCCCCACATAGGTAATATGCATGATTAGGGATTAGGCCTAACTCCATTTCAAAAAAGGAGAGAGAATGCTCTGAGTTAAGACATGCAGGCCGTAACAGAGGACTCCGGCTTGCACAGAGCTTCTGTGCAAACTGAGCGCCTCGAGGGGTCTAGGTTCCCAGCCTTGGGAGCCCGTGCAACCGGGGAACAGCCACAAAAGATTCCAATGGAGATTTGCCTTCCTAAGATAGATAGCTGGAGGAAGCATGTGCCACGAGATTTTTTATTTGGCTCAAACATGCAGTCTGCCCCTCAAGCATGCAATGTTTTAGAGGCTCTATTAAGACAAGGTGTACTAGATTTTCTTCAGTGCTTTGAGACAGAAAGAGAACAGGAAACAAACAGAAATCAAAGAATTTCTTAGAGGAAAAACAAATCAGGAGCCTTACTGGTTGTTATGGCCTGAACTGTGTCCACTTAAAATTCCTATCTTGAGCCCTAAGCCCTGATGTGACCATACCAGAGACAGGGCCTCTTAGAAGTGATTAAGGTTAGATGAGGTCATAAGGGTGGGGCTCTGATCCAACAGGACTGGGGCTCTTATAGAGATGTGTGCACACTGAGGAAAGACCATGTGCGGACACAGCAAGAAGGAAGCATCTGCAAGGCAAGCAGAGAGCCCTCGGGAGAAACCAACCCTGCCAACACCTGGGTCTCAGACATCCAGCCTCCAGAGTCATAAGAAATACATTGCTGTCAATCAATCACCCAGTCTGGGATATTTTGTTACAGCAACCAGGGTGGACTGATACACTGGTGCTTTTAACCAGATCAGCTGGTTCGAAAAGGAAAAAGGCAATGGATCCTAAGCTTCCTGGCCTCAACCACTGGGAAGTAAGATCAAAGAATTTATGTCATCCCTAAAGAGACAAGTAAGTGAGGTGGAGTAGATGAGATTTTTGTTGGTCAGAAACCTAACTTCTCTTTGGGGTTTCTCTCAAGAACACTGGAAAACCTATCTATGAACAAAAAAGAGATTGAAGTCCTTGCTCCTCAAAGAGTGGTACCTGCAGCACCATCACCTGGGAACTCAGAAAAGCACATTCTCAGGCCCGCCCCACACCTGCTGAAGCAGTGAGCTGGATCGGTGTTGGGCTCAGTGATCTGTGTTCTAATGAGCCCTTCCGGACACTCAGATTTTGTTCAAGGTTAAGAAACTCTGGTTTTGTTAATGTCCAGAACCCATTTTCTCGAACAACAGGCACTGTCTATGCTTCCCACATACACTACTTTGACATGGCGGTCCCATTTAACTCTCAATGCCACAGATGCATGATGTTACTATTCCTATTGTACAGATGAGAAAACTGAGGCTCAGAAGAGCCAAGGTCAAACAGCTAGTAAAGTGGGAGGGTGAAGCCTGGACCCTAGGGCCTGATGCCTCTAAAGCCCCTTGCAGCTTCCTCTATGGCAAAGCCAGTCCACTTCTCCTCTGAACGTGGGTTTCCCCCACCGAATCTCACAGCAGAAAATCATTTATACACCTCTTCTTCTTACCACCATCCCATCACAGTTACTCTTTGGAGTCAAACAGACTGGAGTCAGGATCCTGCCTCTGCCACTTTCTTGTAACCTTTGAACCTTGAGAATGATGCTGTATGTTCTGGGTTGAATTTTGTCCCCCCACCCCACCTCAAAATTCACATGTTGAAGTCCTAAGCTTCAGTATCTCAAATTTGACCTTATTTGGACATAGGGTTTTTACAGAGGTAATCGAGTTAAAGTGGGGTCATTAGGGTGGGCCCTAATCCAGTGTGACTGGTAAAACTGTGGGCTCAGCACACATACAAGGAGAACACCATGTGAGCATGAAGAGGACCATATACAAGCCTAGGAGAGGCCTGGAACAGACCCTTCCCTCCCAGACCTCAGAAGGAGCCAACACTGCCGACACATTGATTTTGGACTCCTAGCCTCCAGAACTGTGAGGCAGTAAATTTCTGTTGGTACTAGTACCAACCCTGGTCTGTGGTACTTTGTTACAGCAGCCCCAGAAAATTAATGTACTTCATTTCAATGAACCTCAGTTTCTTCATCTGTAAAAGGGGAATATTAAAGGTACTCCTTCAGGGTTCCAGGAATGTCAAATGAGATAGCTATGCAGAGTTTTTGGCAAGTCACAAGCTCTCAATATTAGGCTTATTATTGATACAACATTAGCTAAAACACCAATAATTTGATTTGTATCTCAAATTTTTCTATAAAAATCTGAAAATCTGTACAGGAGACTAAATAGAATAAAGGATTCTTACTGTCTCTAGTATCTACTCAACAATTAATCACTGGTGCCCCCAATTCTTTCCAAAAAAAGTATTTAGAACAGTATATTATAAACACCCACATACAACACAGGAACTTAAAATAACATGAACATCAATGGTTGCCAGGGTCAAGGGGTGGGGAGAGGGTGGAAAAACAAATTGCCTGGGGCAAAGAAGCAAAAGAAATATTTCTGTGGAGATGTAAATCTATCTTAACTGGGTGGTAGGTTACCTGAGTGTACACATTTGTCAAAAATCATATGTACAATTAAAACAAATGAGCTTTGTTATGTGAAACTCCTACTTCAAAAAGTTGATTTTTTTAAGTGAATGTGTATGTCCATATTAAGAAAGAAAAAAAACCTGATTTACCAGGAATGTAGAGTAAGCTGGTTACTTATGTGAGTATTCAAATGTTAGCTCTGAGCTTCCTGGCAACCAAGGTAAAGAAAGGAAACAATACTTTATAATGCCCTCCTTATTAAATGAGAAAAAGCATACCAAGGTTTTAGGAGAGATGAACTTTGTTTTCACAACAAAGCTCTTAAATTTTGCCACAGGAATCCTTATACGAGAAACATGTGTTAATAGAATAAACCCGTGGTTTGCAAAATTTTTCTGTGAAGGACCCAATAGTCAATATTTTGGACTTTGCAGACCATATGGTCTTTGTCACAACTACTCAATTCTGTTAGATTAAAATAACATGAAAGCAACCATAGATAGTATGTAAATGGGTGGGCATCACTGTGTTCCAATAAAACTTTATTTTCAAAAATAGGCAAGGGAGGGCTGGATTTGATCCATGCGCCATAGTCTGCTGATCCCTGGAAGACACAATGCACTTTTAACATTCAACTCTAAGCTGACCTGAAGCCAAACAAGAACAAAGCATGGAAGGACATGAAGGCGACCTTAACCTATAAATTTTTTAGAACTCATGTGAGTAACAATCACAGAAAATTTTAGGTAGTTTACAAGATTCTGTGAAAGTATCTGTTAAAGAGAATCTCATTAAGGCATATATAAAACAAAATTTTTAAGTATTCAATTTGCATCAAAATCTTATTATACTGCTTCACTCTGAATTTCATTCAAATTCAACTTACTATAACTGCATTGGCTTCTCACTGCAGTGCTGGATATTTAACTATAAACTACATCCTGCCTCTCCCTTTGTGTGTAAAATTGACAAATGTGTTGTTTTTGGATTCCAGAATTCTGGGGAAAGCCAACTTAAATGAATTAAGATGACTAATGTGTTGATTCTGTTTCCAATCCAACGAAATGTTAATGTAAGAATCATGTCATATGATGCTATGTGTTTTAGTTCAAATTTAACATCAAATATTGAATAAGGCAGTTTCTAAGTAAATTACTAAGCTAAAAATATTCCTTCTGCATAGCAAGAACTCCATCTTGTTTAAAATAAATGGAAATTTGAACATCTTTGCTCAGATCAGCCTAAATAAGAAATTAGAAAAATGCAAACCTCCATTATAGTCAACAGTATTGATTCCATCTTTCTGGAGAAAGTAGCACAATACTGTATATATCAAAGAAAAGGACTCATTTAAATCATGACTTCAAGCAAAGTCCTACATGGAACAAACGCTCAGACAGAAACAGTGCTTCTCCCAGTGCGCCAGGTAAGTAATTACATCCAAGGTGAGTAATCACCAAGACCCCATGGATACAGTCGTGAGACTGACAACCCAGGTGTCTCTGAACATCCAGTTACTGCGGGGTATCTGGCATTCCTAGTTCTTTTGCAGCATGAGAATGTTTATACAAATGTTTTCATTGCATTTACTTAACATTTGGCGGAGAAGCTCCTGTGGCTATAACACACTGCCACACAGCTTTGTTTTAAGTAAACTAACATTAGTTTTTCGTCACGTAATATTTGAGTAATTTCTATAGCCACAGAAGCAGTAACTATGACACTTTTAAAAGCTGTTGGAAGTATTGCAAAGCCTGAATGTAATTCCATAAACATTTACCACGTACCTTCCATGAATAAGACATTAAACGTCATGTCTTAGATGGCCCACTAATTCTAATGCCAAATCTTTTGTTTTCCTTTAGTTACACCTACTGATCACCAAAAGGGGAATTTTAATAATTGTGAAAATCAAATCTATTAAGGGATTATTTAAAAAAAGAAATCAATAATTAGGGGGTCCCATCTTCCAAAGAAAGAAAGAAAGAAAGAAAGAAAGAAAGAAAGAAAGAAAGAAAGAAAGAAAGAAATTTAAAATTTTATAAGGAAGAATTTAGAAATCCAGGGTCTAGAAATGGAAACTACATAGAATAGATGTATTTTGCCCCTAGGTTTTAGATTCAACTATGACAGTCTGTCAGTAATTGAATTTTTTTTCATTACCTGCCAGTTACTTAGGAAATTTCCATTGTTTAGCACAGGATAATTCTGAAATAGATAACTCTAAAATCAATAATTCTTTATTAATTACATGCTGATAAACTTCTATCGGAAAAGTAACCTTACAATAAAAAGTTAACAAAAACATCTCTAAGCATATTTTTTCTCCAGTTCTATTCAATTCAATGATTTTATGAGTAAAAGGACTCTCCAAAGCAAGTCTCTGTTACTAATGATGATAATGCCTTATAAGTCTCAGGATTTTTTAATTCAGTGTCCGTTTCTTCCCCTCAAAATTACACACAAGTGCCCAGCTATGAATATATTTGTTATCCCCCTGTGGAAAGGGGCCAGAGGTTCCAGGACAACATTGTCAAAGGACTACAGAGTACTAGAATCAACCTTTCTTTTTCTTTCTTTCTTTCTTTCTTTCTTTCTTTTTTCTTTCTCTTTCTAAGCAGAAAGCTTTGAAAACATTTTGTTTGTTCCTCTGAAAGGTAAACAGAAAGAAGTATTATGTACTTGACAAAACACACAGAGTCTAGAACAAATCCTTCTGTGCAATCATCCCCTTGTCCCCAGCATCAGAAGGGGACCTTAACCATTAGGAGTCAGTCCCAAACCGCCTCTGCAGCGTCCTCATTAGGCAGCTGCCCGGCCGGTCATACACCTTTGTGGCCAGAAACTCATTTGCTCCAAGCACCCTGTTCTGTTATTGGAAAGGAGGCAATCCCCCACCTGCTTCCTAATGGGTGATAAAAACAAGACAAAAGACCAACTACTTCTGAAAATCAGTCACCATAAAAAAGCAACCTCCATGGGGACTTGGGGGGCAATATTTTGCTCACTGCTGTATCCCCTGACCCTAGAATAGAGCTGGGTACACAGAAGGCACTCAGTAAGTATCTGTTAAAAGAATTCGTTGTTGAAGGTCTCCATGCACTGGGCACCATCAGTACTAGAAGGCAAGGCCTCTTCTATAGCACAGTTCTTAAGGGGTTGAATTGTGTCACTCCACGAAATGTATGTTGAAGTCCTAATCCCCAGAACCTCAGAATGTGACCTTATTTGGAAACAGGGCCTCTCCGGAAGGTAATCAAGTCAAAATGAGATCATTAGTGTGGGTGCTAGTCCAATATGCCCAGGGCCCTGTAAGAAGGGGAACTTGGACAGGAAGACGGACACACACAGAGGGAAAATGTGAAGGGATACAAGGAGCACACCAAGGGAGGAGGAAAAAGACACTGGAATTCTGCTGCCAGGGCCAAGAACCGCCCAGGGCAGCCGGAAGCCAGAAGAGGCAAGGAAGGATCTTCCCCTACAGGTTTCAGAGGGAACAGAGCCCTGCCCACACCTAGACCTTCCACTTCCAGCCTCCAGAACCTGGAAACAAGGAACCGCTGCTGCTGAAGCCATCCAGTTTGTGGCACTCTGTTCCGGCAGCCCAAGCAAACTAAGACAACAGTGGGAAGTCATCACAAACTGAGACTGATCAATATCCCTGACAGAGAGACTTTTAACCTTTGGGAGGACCATGTGGTAGGGCAGGGCTTATCAGAACACAAGAGATCTGGTAATGCTGCAAGGGGGGCCTGTACTGGGACCCTTCCTGACACTCCCAAGTATCCCAGGCCAACCTGACTCAGACCACTGCTGCAACCACCAGCTCACACCAGGCAGCTGGACAGACCCACCCAGGGCTGCACTGTGGAGCTTCCCTGACATACAGCATGGAGTACCTGCAGAAACCCACCTGGGACTCATCCATGTGCAACCCCAAAATGCTGGGGCACGAATACCCGCGGGGCTACCCTTGTCTGATGGGGGTGGGAGCCAATGGAACAAATGCTTTCCCCTTTTGTTCTGCAAGCAGACAGCTCTGAGATGCATTTCATAAGGCTCCTCTGAAAGCTCCACGGCACTGAATGCTAATGGCCCAGAGCACTGCCCAGCTCATAACACACCCCTGCATTGCCTCCCCCTCCTTCCTTGTTTAATCCCCCCATTCCTCACTCACGCTCTCAAAAATCACATCCCAAATTATCTTCACATCAACCTTTGTCTCAGGTTCTGCTTTTGGGGGAACGCAAGCTAAGACTTAAAAAAACAAAAACAGAACAAAACAAAAAACCTCTAAAACATTTGCAATACAGAAAACTTAGTTTTTATGAAGCTTGAATCAATAGAAAAGCACCCTACTCCTATTCTAATCGGTTGAATCCTGCTTCCTTGTAGAATACTGTCCATTGGTCCCAGTTCTGTCCCTTGAAGTAAGCCAGGTTTCTCTCTCTCCTCGATAGCTATTGCTATCTAACTTATGCAGACATTTTCCTCCACCCATTAACTAATAGGTGACCCTACAACATGATCTGATGACTTTGCGAGCCGTTCGTTTGTCCGTGCTCCAACCAGAAATGAACACAATATTCTAGACACGGTCTGATCACTGGAACTATTTACCTTTCTTTACAACAGACCATGAAAGTTTCAACCAACCAAAGGTATAAACAGGTTGTCTACAGCAGAGCCTTTCTTTTTGCAAATGTGAAGGGTTGCAAGAGATGTTGCATGGTCGAAACTTCTCTGAGCAGCTGTAGGTAATAGAGATGCCAAATGATGATTGCGATTCGGAAGCCCCGTTTTCAAAATGTGCTCCCCTTTCACATCAGTGGAGTGGCACATTAAGCACTCTACTCTTGCTCTCCCGCAGAGTGGAGCACATGGTTCTCGCAAGCTTGATTACGGTCTATGGCAGTTGGGTGATTACTACTGAAGTCAGGCAAACGCCTGCTGACATCTCAGAGTGGGCTCCCCTGAATGTGTTTTATTATGATACAGGAAAAAAATAAATAAACATTTTTGAAAAAACCTCACACCAGAGATATGGATTCTTAGCATATCTTTATTTCTGGGGAAGGTTGATTAAATCCAGAGACATTTACTCCTGTTTAACTTTTCCTTGTTCCCCCATGTTCCAAGATGGGAAGACCAACACCCATAAGGAATTTGCACTTGGAGCAGATTCAGTCTCTCGTCCTCCTCTCCCCTTTTGTTTCCACATCCCTGTTTTGGGCTAACCATATCACACACATCTTTACTGCTCAACTGAATTCTAATTACGCATTATAAAAAATAAAACAAATTAGTTGCACGTTGTAAACGTCCATTGGCAAGTATAATAGCATGGTTCCTAATATGAGAAGTAAATTTAACAAAATTTAAAAGAAATATTTCATCGAAGACAGAGTAATTAAAAGGCATACTGTGCTGTCAGCAAAACTGGGTTGTCTCCTGCACTATTATCAGAGGGAGTGGCGCTGCTGGTGCTATTTTGCAATTTTTCTACAGCGCTACCATCAGCTCTCCTCAAGATGGTGGACCAGCCACTCAGTCCTCCAAGAAACCATCTTCCCAACAATGCCCATCCCTTCAGCCATTTAGAAAGCTGATTTGTCAAAGGAATTCTCACTTCCCTTGAATGAGGCACTCCCCCCTGCCGCCGGGGGGTCTAGGAATGGCTGGCTGACCTGCTCTCTACTTTTCACTTCCTCCTGTGTTGTTCTGATGCCCACGCATTCTGGAAAAGATGGAGGTCTAAGTGGGTATGGGAAGAAGCAGGCCGGCTTCAATCTCTCTGTTCTGTCAAAAGCATGGATACTGTCCGAGTGGAGCATACAAAACCACAGGTTTGCAAAAGCCCCTTTGCTATCATCCACTGGCAATTCTGTACACTACCAAGGGCCAGTCAAATAAAACAGGCAACTATTTCGCAAACTCCCACAGTGGAACAGAGATGGGGACAGCTGTGGAGCCGCCCTTCAGGAGGCTGGCTCCTGAGTTTGAAACTGGAGTGATTTTCCTTCCTTATTTCATTCAAGCATTCCTTTTCACCTCCTAAGAAAAACTATAACTTTCTCTATGTTGGCGTACATATGAAATTATCCATGATAAATATCTTTTTTTTTTTTTTAAAGATTTTATTTATTTATGTGACAGACAGACAGCCAGCGAGAGAGGGAACACAAGCAGGGGGAGTGGGAGAGGAAAAAGCAGGCTCACAGCGGAGGAGCCCGATGTGGGACTCGATCCCGGAACGCCGGGATCACGCCCTGAGCCGAAGGCAGACGCTTTAACGACTGCGCTACCCAGGCGCCCCCATGATAAATATCTTTTTAAAAATAAATGTGAGACTTAGTCCTAGAAACAAAACAACAGATAAGGCAACTCATGGTGAGCAACACAAGGCGACAGACATCACGTCACAATGGGTACTTCCGCGTCATCTCTGGATTCTCCGACTCTGTGAAGCTGGCATCATGGCACCCACTCGGTACATGAGGAAACAGAGACTCGGGGGCTAAGAATATAGTCCAAGGTCTGAGAGTTAGCAACGTGGAAAGTAATAGGAGTTTAAATTTAAAAAAAAAAAAAAAAAGGAAAGAAAACACTGTGTCTAGTTATCCAAGAAAAGAGCAAGGGCTCACAACCTACAAGAAAACCAGAGAGTGGACTGTGGACACACAGTGATGCTGGAGTCTAAGCTTCCTAGGGTTTAATAATGTTAACCATATTTGTTTTTTATTGCTGGAGGACAGGGGAGGGAGGTAGCTTTCCCATTTCAGTCATGTCTTTCTGGGTGAAGGGACCTCCATCTGTGTTAACAGCCCAGGCCTCTCAGTCTTGCCCTCACTTACTCCTATCCGTGGGAGGCGGTGCACCTCACCAGGTTAGGAAATGTGACAGGACTGGCTGCACACAGCACTGCCTTTCCCATCCTCCTACAGAAATCACGCAGCCTGCTCTGCCGCACAGCGGTATGCGTGCTGCAGGGGTGGCCCTGCCCTCACGGGAGGCCTGGCGGCATCCAGCACTGGACCCAGAACCCCATCTAATTCTGGTGTTTAGGACTAGAAAGCCCACCACCCCACACATATAAACCATGTTCTCCAGCATCCACTTGACCAGTCACAAAGCTGATGCTTTAGTTTTCCATTGCCTTATTGTTTGCCCTATTTCTCAACTCCTTCAAAACCTGGGAAGGGGAAAGTGTGCAACGTGCCGGGCCTGCCAAACCTCAACTCCTCTTTAGGGGCTAACGGACCAATCTGTGCTCCAATTTCTCTCTTTAGAGTAAAAAGATCTACGTTCCTCAAGTCTCTGTAATTTAAGAAGAGTGTGGCTACACATTTCAAAACTGTTTAGAGCTTATAAACAGATACGGTATAACAGCACATTAATAGGCTTTTGTCCCCTAGACCCAAAAGTATTCACAAGTCACATGATTGAGACTAGCTCTAGTAAGGTCTAAAGGGAGGGACAAGTGAGGGTGAACACAAGATCCTCTCTCACCATGTCCTGGGAGTCCAAAAAGCCTATTATAAATCTGAATCTATACCATAAGAGAACACTTTTTTTCTCAGCTATAATGTTATTCTTTGTTTCATTGTATCACTATAATTTTTAAAAAGCATAGGCATATCATGAAATCCCATGCTTTGTAAAAGATTCCATTATAAGAGTAATCATTATTGAACCTTTTAGCCCAGATGTAATTTCTTACATGTTACAACAAGTTTGGCACGCATTGTGAATTTCAGCCAAGGTTGATAAAGTTCAATAACTTGGCTAACCAACCATGTGTACTACTCATTATAGAAGTAATAAATAGATTCATCAAAATGGACATGAAAAAGCCATAAGAAAATCGGATGCCATTTCTAGCCTGCCTCATAAAAGCACCTCTTGGACTTTAATATAATTTTATATACAGTTATCACAGCTACCCATCATTCAATACCAGGCGTATATAAAACAATCATCCACCCACATTTGCATGCTGAATAAATTCCAGTTACACAGGTGAATTCTCTATTCTAGAGATCTCAATAGTCACATAAATGCACACACTGCTTATACGTTCAACTTCAAAAAAAATTCATATCAAGTAAAAAGGAATCAGACAGACGTGCCCACAAATCTCATTTTCCTTCATATTATCTTTTGGGGACAGTTTTAGTGGAAGTGCTTTTTTTTTTTTTTTTAAGTAACACTTTTGGTCTATTCTTTTAGCTTACTGATAATTGAACCATTTAGCAACAAGAAGAGAAAGCCTAATTCAGACCAATATCATCGCTGGAAGCAAGAAATCTCAGTTCGCAGAACGAAAGAATCCCCTGTGATCAGATGAACAGAACTCAACAGAGCTGGCTTCTAATATCTGAACACAATTAACCAAGTTCCCTTGAATGGGATAATAAAACTTGAGTGACAGCATAGCTGAAATATCCAAATTCTCCCTACTGCGTGTCTGTTATGTTTCTACAAGAAGCTCAAACGTTACTTCAGATGCTCTTTTTGAAGGAAGCTGTAGCCTCCCCTTCTCAGCAAGAAATCTTCCCCTACATCGAGAGTCAACCACCATCTGGTGGCGCTGGCTAGCATCATGCTCCCAACCAAACATTAAAGGTCATGCTGCCCACTTCGAACGCTGTCCTGTTCGTGTTCACACTCTGCGAGGTAAAGAACTATCCCCGAGTGGTTGCACATGGGTAAGCCTCCCTCTACTCCAGGAAGGCAAGCCTGAGGGTGCAGTCTGCACCCTCTATTTCTCGGCAAGGCCAGAGTACAGTGGGAGCCAGGTTTATCTACACTGCGGGGTCTGCTCTGTTACAGCATTTGGATTTCTCGGAGTGCGGACAACATGTTTCCTCTCTGTGCCTCACTTCTACCCTCTGCCATTCTCCCTGTGCCATCAGCACCAGAGGTCACCAGAATCTGGATTTTCTCTCTTACATTAGTCTTCACAGTGGGATCACTGCATGACAATATGATAAATATCCTCGGACTCTCCTGGTTCTTTTCACATCTACCATAGGGGGGAAAAAAGAAAAAAAAAAAAAAAACACGATCAAGCCTTCTAAAACCAAAATTATACTCTTAACAACAAGGAAAATCTCCCTTGTACTAATTACAAACAGCACCTAAATCTTCACAACCTTAGCCAAATAACGTGAATTTTTAACTCAGCATAAGCAGAACACTGTAACAGTGGAGCGCTTTATTTTCTCAAAAAGTTGGCAACTGCCAAATTCTTCCAAGAGCTTAAATGCCATAATGACAGATACTGATGTACAGAAAGATTAAAGTAAAATGTGAAACTAAACAGAGAATGAAGAGATGAGCCAGAGATGTGCTTTGAATAACAGAAGCAATGAAAAAGAGCTTAAAGGAACTCAGGAAAGAGGTGTTTAACGTCTTAGTGAGCACGTCACATTCAGCAGGCATTACACGCCCCGCCCGCACAGAAAACAGTCTTCGTAGCGTCTGTAATGATACTTGCTGCAATGCCCAGCACTCAAAATATGGTTAAGTCTCTGAAGAAAGACTTCTGATAGCCATCCAGAAATGCTACCCATAACAGCCGATAGTTGTCGATCACAGGCTTTCAACAAAGCCATCCTGCCAGCATACAGACTCCGAGATCCACTACTAGTATTTAAGCAAATAATAAAGTCAATGTAACAACATTCGCTCTTTTCTTATTGCAAGACTTAATTCTCCCCAACGAGCACACGCACACACAGGGCCATACAACACAAAGCCATTCCTAAAGGAGACGGTCAAGGAAGGTTTAAGAAAACACAGATGGCTCCCTAATACCTGAACAAGAGCCACACAATCTGTCAGGGAGATGGAAGTCTTCTATTGACTATCAACTTGGAATCCCTTATTTCTAAGTGTGACAAGTCTGTAATGTTAGCCTTGCATGTAGCCACTGCTTCTGTAAGCTAGCGTCCCTATGGTTAGCCTCCTGTGACGTGCAGTCTGGAAGCTTCAGCAGTTGGATCTTTATATTCATTTAGAGCCGTCAGGTTTGTTCTTCAGGGGTGAGTTTGAAATTATTTCATGTTCAGGTACTTCTCTATGAACAGTGTAAAGAGAACACGTGACATTTAGAGCTTCAAAAATGTATCTTTTGAACACTAAACACTATTAAATTCTTCATCCCAAACAAGACCATCTTTATAATAACTAAAACACGCAACCTCGAAGTCACTCCTTAAAGACTGTGTGCGCCATCCTAAAATTAAACTCTAAAGTTTAGTTAGCTTCTTTTTTAAGATTTTTACTTATTTGAGAGAGAGTGAGAGAGAGAGAGCATGAGCCGGGGGGCGGGGGGCGCAGAGGAAGAGCGAGAAGCGGGCTCCCGGCTGAGCTGAGCAGAGAGCCTGATGCAGGGCTCCAGCCCAGGACCCAGGATCGTGACCTGAGCCAAAGGCAGATGCTTTACGACTGAGCTACCCAGGGACCCCAGTTTAGCTAACTTTTAAGTTTTACATAATACGTAATTAAAAAAAAAAAAAAGCTGGCTTGGAATTTATAAATCCAAATATTATCCAAAAATGTGACCACTTTCTCTGCAGCCTTGACAGAATGTAAAATGCTACATTTAAGCCACAATTCTCTACCTAGTGTTCAAATATTGTGCACTGCAGCCTCCACCATTCAAAGAGCTGGGAGATGGAATGGAGTAAAGAAGAATTATGGCAATTATAAACCCTCGCTGGTATACACTGTCAGGTTAATAACCAGCATTAGCAGAGCTCAGCTATACCATCAGCAACTTGGGGAACAGAGAGCCTGGGGCTCCAAAGCTAAGGCAAAACACTGGGCAAAGCACAGAAGCAAGCGAGAGACAGCCAGACCTGGAAAAGCAATCCATCCACAAAACAAAACGAGTAAACACGCCACTCGAACCAACAGCTAATTTTTAGCACAGACTGAGTAGTTAATGACTGCTTAGACTTTTAAGCATAAACATCAAAAGACACAGAATAAGCTTTAAAAACAATCGTCAGAGAGCTACCACAAGGCAAGCAACGGAGCTGTGATTAATATAAATTACAGAATAAGCAATTACACTTGACCACGGATCCACACACGGTTCTTCGAGTTTAAAGCGACTTTTTGCTCACCCTGTGCATACTGAAGGTTTAGCTTTCTTTTATGGTTGCTTGGAAGATGCACAGGTGGGAACGAAGCTTAAGAAAAATCAGAGACTGATGGTAAGACTTTTTTTTGTAGAGACAGCAAGAGTTTTAATTTACAGCAGATTTGGTCCTCAAGTGCAGATGTCCTCCCGAGAATTAAAACAAAAAAGGCTTTCGTATCTCTACTTTTAAATACAGATAAAGAATTCAGAAATAATTAGAAACTACCTAGAGGCATACATATATACAGGGAAATGTGAGTCAAACAAACAAACAAACGATGATACCATAAAGAAAAGTTAAATGCTCTCTAGAAGTACAAAGATCAAGTTGCTAATATTTTGGTTAGTTTGTGGCTCCATAACGGTCAGGACTGGCTGTACACTGAAGACCTGGCACCTGGTACTCAGTAGTCAATGTTGCTGACTGCACAAATGCTGGACCAAAGGGTGTTTCTGTGGCTATGAGCCAGCCAGTCCACTCTCCACACAGCCCTCATCACAGACCCTAAACCAAGATTCTAAGCTCAAGAATCCACAAGAACCAGGCAGGCTTTGGATACTCATCAGGTAAAATAGCCTTGCATAGTAGCAGAGAGACGGCCTGCTGGGAGCAACATGTCTCAGCCGCAGAGCAATTCCACTTGGTGGGCACAGGACAGCTCTTCTGATTTTTTGAGAGTCAGAAATCAGGATTACTTTTCAGTAAAACATCCTGATTTTAACATGTTGACAAGTAATCTAAAACAAAACCAAACAAAAAATTCTACAATCTACTATTATCTCTGTCCTGGCTGGGAGGCTCTACTTCTAACTACATGGTCCCCACCTAGAGGAATGAGCAGACATAAAAATGCCCCCTTCCCTTAATCGCTACCACATGATACTGAGTTACTCAGTGGCAATACAAGGAAAGCTCCGGACATTTATACACCTTACATCAGACAAACTGCAGAAAATGACGCATTGCAGAGCTGCTCCCAAACTCAGAGCACTGAGGCCTAAGAGACCAGATTTTTTTTCTAGAAAAAAAAAAAAAAATCACCCATCCCAAAGAACCACTTAGGTAGGGAAGAGGTGGCGTGAGGACAGAAGTCTTTGATGCTGACACTGAAAGAGTTCTTGGAGATAATTCATCTCTTTCTGTGGTAGGCTGAATAATGGCCCCCCAAAGACACCCAGGTCCTAATCCGGGGAACCTGGGAATGTCACCTTATATGGCAAAAGGGACTGCAGGTGTGATTTAAGATAAAGGCCTTGAAATGGCAGATTATCCTGGATCATCCAAGTGGGTCCCAGAGAACCAGAAACGTTATTGTAAGAGGGAGACTGGACTCCACTAGAGGAGGTGATGGGATGTGGAAGGAGGAAGTGGGAGTACGCAGTCAGAAGGTTGAAGAAATGACCACACTCCAAGAAACATGGATGGTTACTCGAAGCTTCGAAAAAGGCAAGGAAATAAATTCTCCCCCACAGCCTCTGAAGGAGCCAGCCCTGCCGACACCCTGAGTTTGAGCCTGGTGAAATGAATTTCAGACTTCTGACCTCCAGACCTGTAAGTGAATAAACGTGTTGCTTCAATAAAGCAAACATGCGTGGGACATATAAATGACCCACGCACACTCGTGCACCAGACTCGTGTCTGAGAGTCCCACAACAGTGACACGTAAACATTGCTGGCGTCCCTTTATTAAGTCCCTCCCTCATCAGGCCAACAGGCACTTATATAAGTGAAACCCTGGCATGCAGCGATCGCTAGACTCCGCAGGAGAAAGGGCCCTCATGCACAGAGACCGACAGCTCCCCAGTCAGCTGTTCGGGCTGAAAGGATAGTATCCCTTGCCAAAAATCTGACTCTGCTCCCTGACTGAGATGTTCCCCCATATGAATCTGTTACAGTGCTCTCTACCTTGTCAAACGCTCAATCTGGTAACTGCACATGAACTAAGAATTGGAACTTCCTTCGCTAATAAAGTTGTAATGCCAGTTTTTTTTCCCTTTTTTTCTTTCTTTTGTAACGCATTTGGAATGCAATGATGATCTCTCGGCTGACAGAAGCTTCTCAAACCCGGCTGCAGCATTCAGAGGCCACGGCCGCCTCGCTATGCAGCACAGCCATGCAGAAAAACTGAAGGCAGTCGGAAGGCAAATCGTAAGACGCAAAAAGTTTTGAGATTTCATCCTCCTTACAGGCATCAGTGGCTGACACAGCAGAGTCTCTCCATTTGAAAGAGATTGATTATTTTCATTCTTTTTGTTCATGTGATCACCAGGAAAACCAAGTTTCCAGAATCAAGACGTTGCTGGCAATCTTGCTGCTGTCACGCAGGCTACCAGCACCCAGCTCGTGCTGCCGGCTTCATCTGTGCTAGCCATGCACCGCGAGCGGAAGGAAGGGGCCTCAGCAGCAGACACTCCAGGGAACCAGGAAGGAGATGCTACTGTCCCACAGCTGACAACATCTCCACCTCCGAAAGGAGCCTCAGCGCAACTACAACCGCGGCCGTGCTACCTCTGCGGAGCGTCCCTGCCTGTTACCCCAGGTTTCTGAGTGTCTGGCTCGAGTCACAAGCTGCCAACTCTGGAGGGGACCGGACCACTCAACTTTCCTAGTCCTCACCACCAAAATCAACTGCCCAGAGCACAAGAAAGTTACTTGCAATTACGTTCCCTTTCTGAACTCTGCAGGAGATCCTGGCAGAAACCTCCCAGCATAGCCCAGCGAAAAAACATCAAGAGATACTATTTTATTCCCCCATTAACAAATTAAATTACTCTCTTCCTCCCACCTCCACGTTCCTTCAAACCTAAAGCCTCCTCCTCCTGAAGGCTTCTCTTTTCTGACAACCCTTAGGCTTCTTTTCCGGCCACTGTGAGGAACCACACAGAGTACTCTTCACTGCCTTTGCACACTGTCTCGTATCTGATCCTTACAAAGTAGGTGACAGAAAGTATTATTCTCTTGATTTCACAAATGAGGAAAGTAAGGCTCAAAACAGTTACGTGACTTGCCTTCCGTCAGGTAAATTTATGACCACCTGTCTCATGGGCCAGTTCTCGTCCTGACATGTTCCCAGAAGTCGGCAATAAAACCCATCATTCCTGTTGAAGGGCTGATAAAATTCCAGTCAAACACTGATACGGTGTCTGGTATGAACAAGTAAATGGGACGGCAAACCTGGACATTTATGCGCAATATACGGGCAGTCGTAGAAACCACAAGCTCAAGCGAACGAGTGCTCTCAAGCCACACTCTACCTATAAAGATGTTACCGTGATGCATCTGTTTCAGGTTTAATGGTGTTCCTTGCTTTTTGCCCCCAAACTTCATACATCTTTTTTTTCCTTCACTGCAACAGAAATAATCTTGTCCTTTTTTTTCTCTCTCACTCGATACTTTTTTTTCTGGATGAAGCTACTATCTGACCTCCAACCAATAAATACCTAAGATGTTTCCTTTCACACTAAAGACAAGTCAACGCCTAAACCAGTTATTTAGAAAGGTCATTTTAGGACAGACTCACAGATACCATGGCAGCCTTTTGAGGATCCAAGAACCAGGAAGCTAGGAAAATACCAAAATAATTTCAGTAACTTGATCGCCTTGTCTCCCATTCCCCAAATGCCTGCAGTTTATTAAGTGCCTGCAATGTTGAGCAGGCAACTCCCTGGGCACTCTGAAGTTCCCATCTTCAAAAACTTTGCAAAATCGGAATATCGGCTGTGTTTTATAGATGTGGAACAAGAGTTCAGAGAAGGGAAGTAACTTGCCCCAAGACACTCCGATGGGATGCGGTGAGGCCAGGTTTTGAAACTAGGTCACTTCTGCTTCCCGAGCCAGGATTTCTTCTCATGCACCCTGCTGCCTCTCCAGATAGAAACTCGCTACCTATCAAGCTTCCCCTGCCTGTCAGCAGAGCTATTTTCAGCAGTGGTACAATTTCACCACACGGGAGCCAGGCTCATCAAATGAGATAATGCACAGAAGAGCTCTGAAGAGTTGTAACTATCATTAATAGAAGATCTGGGGGAAATTAGCAAAACCAAAAGAACCAAATGTCGCCCGTGGTGCTACCTTGGGACCCAACCACTGCTGTCAGTAGCCAACTCGGGAGTCTTCTGGGGTGCTCCCTCCTCAAATGCACATATTAAGCAGCAGTGCCCACGACCGGAGGTGTAGCTGGTGTCATAGATAAGACATATGTTTAAAAGTTTTTAGTGAAGCAAACGGGAGCTAGGCCAACTTCTTCCTCATGATTTTCCTCTTGAATGCAAGACTGAACATGTACTTAAAAGTAATAGACACTTTGAGATAAATTAACTTCTAAGAGAAAGGGACAT
Organism: Ursus arctos; assembly: GCF_023065955.2. Taxonomy (NCBI): domain Eukaryota; kingdom Metazoa; phylum Chordata; class Mammalia; order Carnivora; family Ursidae; genus Ursus; species Ursus arctos. The sequence continues at coordinate 30,922,220 of NW_026622863.1, read as the reverse complement.
TTTAAAGATTAAATTATACCACATGAATGAAGCAATCAATTAGCAATCAATACCTACCCAATAGTTACAAACGTAAGATGAAACGGTAATTCATAAAAGAATAAATATAAATGGCCAAATGAAGAGCTGATCGATCTTACTAATAATCAGAGACATGCAAATGTAAGTGACACTTTAGAGAAAAAAAAGCTAATCTCCAAGATTGGCAAGGATGCAGGGCAAATGCGCATTCAAATTAGTACAAGTTTCCAAGGGGTGTGGCTTGATGAAAAACAGATCAAGATATTAAGGTTAGGGAACAAACCCCTTGATTCAGCAACTCCACTTGCAGAAAATAAAACTATAGAAAGAGTCACGGATGGGTACAAACGTTTAATTACAAAATGTTCATCTCCATTTGACAGCTATCACAAAAAGCTGAAATTCACCCAAATGTGCCACAGTGGGAGAATGGTAGGAACCCCACCAAGAAAATACCATGCAACCACTTAAGATGTTGTCAATACTGAACGGCAGGGAAAGGTGGTCAGGTTGCACAGTTCAACAGAAAAATCACAGAATCCCATGTGCAAAATATTAACAGTTATGTCTGGCTAATAAGGATTTGGGGTGATTTCTTTTTTCTTTTCTTACCTACATCTTTTTATTTTTACTTATCTGCACATTCTAAGTTTTCCATAAGGAATTTATACCAATAACAAATAATTTTAAATTACTTCAATGTGAAGACGTGTAAAGCGAATCTATATATGAGCTTGACAAACGCCAGCTCCCCGTCCTCCATGATTCTTCCCCAATACCCAGCTTACAACACCACAGAGGGATTCAGAAGAGAAACTGTCAGTGTACTAACCTGCGACAGAGCAGCAGAGATCATGCGTGCCTCAGTCCTCCCTACAGACACCACACCTGGAACAACGCCCGCCATAGGGCGGGCTTCCACAGACTTGTTCAAATAAATCTGATTTCAGACTAGATGAGCTGCTTGGGAAGAGCTTGGTCAGGACTGTGCACTATTCCTTGGAGCAAGAAGGCAGCAAGCAGAAAGGAGAGGGCCCAGGCACAGGGTCCGAAGTTCTCTGCTCTAGTCCTGCAGTCCACAACTCAAGAGCTGTGTGATCTTAGGCAAGTTACCTCACCTCTCTGTGCTTTCATTCTGACTCAATTTCAAGACAGCTGTGAACACTGGGGTGAGAATTAAATAAGATGTGTGTGGAATCTTTGTGAATTCTATTTTTTAAAAGATTTTATTTATTTATTTGAGAGAAAGACAGCACAAGCGGAGGGTGGGGAGGGACAAAAGCAGACTCTCTGCGGAACGGGGAGCCCGACATGGGGCTCGATCCCAGGACCCCAAGATCATGACCTGAGCCGAAGGCAGATGCTTCACCGACTGAGGCACCCAGGCGCCCCGAATCTTTGTGAACTCGAAAGAGCTATCGATAGGAGATGACATGACAGTGATCAATACACACCAATCTGGAATACTTAAGTACATTTTACAGGTAAGAGTGAAAAGGGAAAATACTTTATTAGTTTTCACTTTCATTTCCATACAGCTACACAAGAAACGGCTTTGATTCTGATTTCGCTCCGCTTTACAAGAGATAACTCCTTCACGGGAAAGGCCTAACTCCATCCACCTTGCTAGCCTCCTCAGCCCTCGAGAAATATTAAAAGCACTGGAATATGAGCTTCCTCGCCGCCGCCCCCTCCCCATCATGCATGCGAACCCGCTCTCTCCTGCTCTCAACTGCACGAGCACACAATCTTAGATCGTCTCGGAGTCCAGTGAGGAAAACCTGATTTGCTTTCAGAGAGAGCACGATGGGAATATGGCTTCTAACGAGGACCCAGAACACCAAGCAGCACTGCCTGACAAACAACTTACAGATCTGAAACAATTAGACTCCAACCATGTCACAAAACTCGTTATATAAAAGGACATTTCCTCTTGAACTCATTCAGTTGGGCTCGTATAGATAAAGATTGGCACTTCATGAAATGTACTGTTATCTATTAAGCCAAAGGAAGATAATAAATTTAGGCAAGAAACTCCTGCATTTGGAATTTTGATCCATCTACCAAAGACTTCAACTCAAGAGAGCTTTGCAAAAAAGCCCTACTGGTGACCCCCAAACATTATTCCGGAAAAGGCTAAGGACGTGTGTCTTAAGAGTTTGTGGACAGGCTGCCTTAAGTACAGGAAAGCACGTGGGCCACGTCATACTGAAAAGGCGAGGCTCCAGGAGGTTTCAACTGCCAGCATGCCTTTTATTATAGAATCTGTAACAATTCCCAGGATAACCATCCCGCTTTAACAATCTTTATTTGACAAACAATGGACACATCTGTATACGGATGACCAAGGTATCTTTACTCTGGTGAAGTCGTTTTGCGATTTTACAAGTATATTCAACAATGCTTTCAAGGCTCTTTCATTTTCAGGAGAGAAAAAGTAAGCTGCTGAGAAAAAGAATCATTTAAATAAAAGTATGTAATGTAGCGTATTCATCCTGTCCCCATTTAAAATTTGAAAATAAGCAGTTTTATAAAGCCAAAAGTGTTTCCTTTCCTGGGCCAAATTTCTGTTTGAGAGCTGAAGCATGCAATTAATGGGTTGCCTCAAACTTTAGTTAGAGAGCCAAATAAAAATCACACTCCTTAAGATCTTGTAGGCACAGAGCGCTGGCTACTTGCTTCCTATTAAGTATTTGGTTTCATACGGCCTCTCTGATTTAAGAAACACATACTGAGTCCAAAGGACACATTTCCTTCTAGTACAAAAACATACCATTAATAAACAGTCTAATTACAAATAAATTATATAATGCTGCGTGAGGCTAGGATGGCAGGGACAAGGAAACTCTATATCCTTAGAATAAATTCTAAGATCACCAAGGCATTCTAAATGAACCTTAAACAGAGGCATTAATATTTAAAGATTACAATTTCCACTTCGGAAAAAAAAAAACACATTATTGATAGGCCAGCACACTCAAAACCAATAATGTCACGAAAACACATGCCCTTCTGTAATTTGGCAGAACAGGCTGCTCCCTGAATACAATGGACCTTTTTATTAAATGGATCTCTTCATCCTTGGCACTTTATACAAAAAACAAAAACCAAAAAAAATAAAAAATAAAGAGAGAAAAAGAAAAAGAAACAAACTTGACACTAGTAACGGTCTTCAGTTTGAACTCTTTCACTAAGAAGTACAAGGCCTAAAAGATATGTTAGGAAAGTAAAAGGCATTATTTAACAAAAATGAAAGCAAGACCAGCTGAGGAAGAAAACTATATTGAGACACCAAGGCTTTTGTTTGACTGTATCACAGAGCAACAGAGCCCCCTCGTGGAAGGAAGGCTGAACTGCATGAAAACCTTTCTCTTTGAGGCTAACTTCTCAGGACCATCGCTATGTCACTCTAGTTAAGTAAAACCAAAAGATCGAATTACTTGAATTGGGTATTACATAAAATAACTTCCAGATTTTCAGACTTTATAAAACACCTGCAATCTCAAATCAGGATAGAAGTCTTATTTTTTAGATATTCGCTTTAAATGATGATCCAAACCATTCTTTCACTGAACAATAGCTTCCACGACCCCCTCGTTATACATACTGGCATTCTAACAAGTAAATGAAAACCTAAACCTACATGCAAGTGTGAATTCAACTTTTCTTATATGAGATCTAATCAGGTACATATATATAATTTATATAGCATTATACATATATATAGTTATTTATATATATTTTTTAATGTATTTTCTATGTGATTACCAATGATGAAGTGATGTTCATTAGAATATTTCAGTTGGTCTCTTCCTTTGGATATATACCTTCACTGATACTTTTTTTTTTTTAAGATTTTATTTACTATTTATTTGAGAGAGAGGGAGGGAAAGCACGTGCAGGGGGAGGGGCAGAGGGAGAAGCAGACAAAGGACTATTACTCAGCCATCGGAAAGGATGAATACCCACCATCTACACTGACATGGATGGAAATGGAAGGGATTATGCTAAATGAAGTAAGTCAAGCAGAGAAAGACAATTATCATAGGGTCTCACTCAGTAATGCAGAGGACCACAGGAGAAGGGAGGGAAAACTGAATGGGAAGAAATCAGAGAGGGAGACAAACCACGAGAGACTCTGGACTCTGGGAACCAAACTGAGGGTTACAGAAGGGAGGGGGTTAAGGGGATGAGGTAACCGGGTGATGGGTATTAAAGAAGGCACGTGTGGGGATGAGCACTGGGTGTTATACACAACTAATGAATCGTTGAACACTACATCAAAAACTAATGATGTATTATATGTTGGCTAATTGAACGTTTAAAGAAAAAAGATTTTATTTACTATTTATTTGAGAGAGAGAGGGAGAGCACATGCAGAAGCACGGGGAGAGGGAGAAGCAGACTCCCTGATGAGCAAGGAGCCAGACGCTGAGATCACAACCTGAGCTGAAGGCAGACACTTAACTGACTGAGCCACCCAGGCGCACTTTCTCCGATACTCTTAAGGTTTCCACATATACTCAATTCCATGTACTCTGAACTAGACCATGTGATCTCCATGGATATTCAATATCTAAGAATATTTAACTGCTAAATGGTTGTTTAATTCATAAGGTACTAATTCTCAATTTTATGTAATATCATTCAAGGACTTTTTCCAATACTGCCAAAACTCTCAGTAGCATCTCAGAACAAAATAACTTTAAAATTTTTACTTTAATATATGGATATATTCCAGCATAAAAGAAAAGTGGTCACAAATGTTTTGGGCTTTTTGGTTTTTTTAAGTTTTATTTATTTATTTTAGAGAAAAGCAAGTGAGCTGGGGGAGGGGCAGAGGGAGACAGAAAGAATCTCAAGCAGACTCCCCACTGAGCATGGAGTGTCACAGGGCTCAATCCCAGGACCCCGAGATCATGATCTGAACCAAAACCAAGAGTCAGCCATTCAACCAACTGAGCCACCCGGGTGCCCCACTGGTCACAAATGTTTTTAATTTAATATATTCCCAAAAGGTTATTTAGATTACTTCAGCAATTTTCCCTCTACTAATTAGCACAGGCTCTTAAAAAGAAAATAAATGCCAAGATTCCACTATTTTGAGTCTTGTTGACAATCGGAAAGGAAATTGTCATCAGGCATCAGGATCTCAAGTGTAATGATCCATATGAGCAGTAACTGGGGTGGGGGGGGGGGAGAAGTCAACACGTGGTATAGGATAGAAGGCAAAAATAGTAGTAGTAACACTAGGTATGGAAAAGAGCAAAGAACTGAAGGTATGAAGGAAGTTAGTCCACTTCCTAATTTTGAAGTATGGGTTTAAATAAGAATGAATACGCTTCTCTACATGAAGAAAACATACTCTTCGGTATCACTGTAGAACTGGCAGAATTTTCACCAGAAAGGAATTCATCGTGGTTGTCATAAGTAGGATAAAAGAACATGGCCACTGCGCTTCACACTGTAATTTCAACACATGATTTAGGAACAAGACCGCAAGCTTTAAAAAACTGGGCTCTCGGGGCGCCTGGGTGGCACAGCGGTTAAGCGTCTGCCTTCAGCTCAGGGCATGATCCCGGCGTTCTGGGATCGAGCCCCACATCAGGCTCTTCTGCTGGGAGCCTGCCTCTTCCTCTCCCACTCCCCCTGCTTGTGTTCCCTCTCTCGCTGGCTGTCTCCATCTCTGTCGAATAAATAAATAAAATCTTTAAAAAAAAAAAAAAATGGGCTCTCAAACCCAAAACAAGCAATTTCAACATTATACTATCATTTTGGGATTCCTACAAGGAAATCTGATACCTTCATTTTGTTTCAAGGAGAAAAAATTTGGGGGTGACTGTCATAGCTTGAGCATGTGCGTTTTATATCTCAAAATGTATCAATTTTGAAGTTTAAATAAATATATACAATTAGGATCCATGTAATAAAACTTAGGGAGGGGATTACATTACATAAATACCAAAAAATGAAGTGTCAGTCCTAAAACACATTTCACTGGTATAGACCAAAGTGGCCAGCTTTTATTTGTTCAGAGAAAAAGTTTTGTTCCTGGTAATGGGTATTCTGGCTCAAAAATTGGAAACCAGACCAGGCTATCCTAGATCTAAAGTCACGACACTGATGCAGCTTAGCGTCAGGAAGGTTCAAAAGGCCAAAGGAATTTTTCATCCTGAATAAATCCTGAAAGGGATTTAAAAATCAAATTTTAACCACTGGTGGCTTAAGACTACAAGGAGAAAGTTTTATCATCATTGCCAGTAAACATTACACTGAAAATACTTCATCTGTTCATACTTGTCACTGGATTTTTTTTTTTTAAAGACTTAGTAATCGCTACACCCAATGTGGGGCACGAACCCATGACCCCAAGATCAAGAGTCACATGCTCTACCAACTGAGCCAGCCAGGCACCCCTTGTTACTAGTTTTTAAATGGACATTTGACAAAACCTGGATTTCACTCCTTAAATGTGATAATTCTGTATGCCTGCTGCAACAGACTGAGTTCCAACAAAAGCCCCTGCTAACAGGAGACCATCAACAGGGTAGGTGCTGTCCCACACTGAGGCATTCAATTAACCCCTCATTAGAAGAATCCTGCCTTTGATGAGCACATGTCAGCCCTAAGATTCAAGCAGCCAGAACTTTCTACTCAACTATTTATATGCAAAGACAAATCCGCGCCACTGACAGGTTGTCTAGAAAAGCAGCTACGGGGTCCTCCGTGATGGGAAAATGGCCTAACCAAAAACAGTTCCTCTCCCAAGACTTCCCAGCAAGGTTTGTATTTAATGATCACCATTAAATGGTTGAAGCCGTTTCCACTCTTTTTTACCAAATCGGAGCCATCAGGCAAGCCTAAGTCCAGAGAGCCACGACATATCTGCCCCCTTCCCGCTCAGCGCTACGTTGAGCACAAACAGAAATCAGTTCCTCCCTCGTGTCTACTGGTTAGCGGTCAGGACTGTGGGGTTCCGGGCCTCTTGGGTTTGCTAGTAGAAGCTTTGGGTGAAGAGATGACTTCCCCCTGGATACTGAGATGCTGATCTCCACAGAGAGAGGTCCAAGCTACAGCTCTCAATCTATAAAGATCTTCAGGTTCAGAACGCTGGCTGACAAAGGTCAAGGAGAGAAGAGCGTTAGTTTCTGAGAAGGGACATCTGAAAGCTCACAGCTCCCTAAAAAAGGGGACAGAGCTGAAGCAAGGGGTACAAGACGTTGGTGGGACGTCCCCAAGAGTTACACAGGGTGTGCCACCAAAAGCCTCCTGTAGCCCACGGCATCAAAGTTACCTAAATGTTATCTAAATTGGGGCTACTTTAGAGAATGTTCGGGTGATCTTACTTTGAAAGAGATTACATCATCTACTGCAGGGGCTGACAAACGTTCTCTGTAAAGGGCCAGATAGTAAATATTTAAGGCTTTGCAGGCCATATGGTCTCTACCATAATTACTCAATTTTGCTGAAAGCAAGAAAACTGCGACAAAAAAAATGGAAATAAATGGGCGTGGCCATGTTCCAATAAAACTTTAGTTACAAAATCAGATAGCAATCCGATTTAGCCCAGGAGCCACTGTCTGCCAACCCCCAATCTAGACAGTGAACCCAAACAACAACAATGCCTACTTACAGACTTTAAGCGTGAAAACAAAGATTTCATGAACCCATAACGCTTTATTCTGACATCTCCTCAAAATCCTTATATCTTCCAGCATCACCCTAATCTTTTTGAGCTGAATTAAGTGGGAATCCCTCTTAACTGCCTTAGTAATATAAACAACTGAAAATTCTAACTACAGCTCCAGATCACTTACAGCCAGAGGAGGAAGACGGTAACACAAAATCTGCTCAGAGACCACTTCAAAAGGGGCAGTATCCTAGTGCAACACTGAAGCTCATCAGGGAAAGGTGCCCCTCTTAGCACCTGGTCATCCCCTCCCACCACAGAGAGAGCCTCACTGATAGCAATTCCAGCAAAGCAATGCCTGTGGAGAATTAAATAAATAAAAAATAAAGAATCACTGGACATACCAGGTTTGTAAATCAGCCTTTGCAAAGCAAATCAGGTTACCTATGTGTTTCGTCTTGGAGCTACCACTCTCAAAATAAATGCTGGTATGCTTTGTGGCAGCCCACTCTACTTCAAAGAGAACAGACACCCAAAAGGCTGAAGGCTGGACAGCTAATACACAGAAAACAGGCTCCTGTGAGCGGCAGAAGGAAAATGAACACCAACACCATTAAAGCTCGGATAGAAGATGACTCCTGACGCCCATACATCTTGAAAATGAAGATGCCCGATTCACTCTGCATTCAGTTACTTCATTTGAAATGGGCAGAAAAGTGGTGACAGCAATTTATAAATGGACATGTTTCATAGTTCAGGAGAAGGAAGGACTTTATCTAGAAGCCACAGCCTACTTGGGCAAGGACACTTCCTAAGGCAACCACGCAGAATACAAAAAGTGAACTTAGTTTCAATGAAAAGCCGTGTGCCTATCGTCAGCCTCTTTTCTTTAAGCCTGACACCGCTGCTGCAGAGTGAAAGTGATTTGCAAGGATTTGATTGCTTGGAATTTTCAGTGTGAGATTATTTCAAAAATTAAGAATAAAAATCTTTCGCAGCCACCAAGACCTATGCTTCCAGAGAGAGAAGAAGGGAGGGGGTGAGCCGGCAGCGCTACAGGCCATTTCTGAAGGAAGGCTGGAGCTGGGGAAGAAGGGCGGGGGTTTGAATAGGAAGAGCTGGTCGCCCCAAGACCTTCCCAACACTCCTTCCGCTCTAAGCTTTACGATTTGCCACCACACCCAACTGAACCACAGAAACCTGCTTGCAGTGGCCGCAGAGTCAACTGTGGACATCAGAAAGGAAAGGTCTTCAAGAAAGAGGAAGTGGCAGCAGTGAAGAGGCACGGAGTTTCCTCAAAGAGGTTCGAGGTCCATTCTAATCAACACATTTACTCTCGATGCCTCAGAATCCCCTCCTCTATGACTAAAGATCCGACGAAACAAAGCTCTTTGTATACTCTGAACCAAGTCGACTCGTCCTGGACCGTGATGTCACTGATGCTGCAAAGCTCTGACAGAGCATTAGAGGCATCCAGGGTCTGCTATTTAAGTCAGACAGAACAACATTTGGAACTTATGCAGAAAATAATCAGTAGTCACGTGTCTTACTAAATAAAGGAAAATACTCTCTCGCTAGAAGAGTAAAGGAATGGGATCTGTTAGTTAATTTTCTGGTTAACTGAGTGTTAAATAAAAAGAGATATCTTACTGAAGTCCTTACGTACTTATTTTTTGTTAATCATTCTCCACTGTACAGGTCCACACCCTCACCTAAGAATAGTCAACGCAATCAACACAACATATCGTTTCTTGGGTGACTGAGGATCCAGCCATTTATTTTTAATATGGCATCATCAGTTTTGATATCAATGATGCTTCTATGGAATCCACCCCAATACAGGAGTTCAGAAAATCGGACTGAACATATTCTGAGCCGAGGGTGAGGTCTGAGAGTTGATTTTAAATAAATCCCTTTCCATTTTTTTAAGAATTCCATTTGCCTCTCTGCCTTCATAGACAAGTACAGTCAAGAGCTCTGCTCTGCGACTGTCGCTTGTTAGACTGTAGACCCTCTGCTATGCAGTAACTGATCCTCTAAGAATGTATTTTCACCTCCTGTGCTTCCCCTGATGATGCCGGGAATGCTTCTGGAGGTTCGAGAAGGGGGTCACTGAAATTGAAGAAGGATGGAGAAAGACAGCGGAGAAGGTGCACAAAGGCATGAGGAGACAAAGCTTATGAAAGGCCAACAAGGGGGGCAGTGGGGGAGCTGTGAGGGGTCAAAGGGCAGAGAGAACTTGCCAGAAAACAGCCCAACATAACTCTATGTTTTGTCTGTGTAAATTAACCTGAAGATGCAAATCCTTACTCAGAGCAGTTTGGATCTTACCGGTACATATGCAGACGTCAGTGGATCAAAACAAAGAAAGAATAAAATCAGGTGGAAAGCTCTTGTACGAGCATCTGCTCTGCCACTGTTGCTTTTAGCAGCCCTGTTTGCTAAAGGACGATGGCCTCTGGAGCCATCTACCTGTGCCGGTCACTGCAGTCAAACACTGGCCCTTAAGACGGTTAATCCAGAGGTTAAGACAAGGACTAATTTCCCAACTTTAAAGAGAAACAAAATCTTGTTCCCGAAGGAAAATGATACTCTCAGTGACCAGCTGAAACCTGCAGTATCCTTTGTTCCAAAGTCATGATAGGCTATTGCTCCTGATATTCCATTACCAATCAATTCTGGTTTCAATAACCCAGGTCACTGAAATGTGTCCAGACACCACACAGACCAGGCTGGAAACCCTTAGACAGAACCTGTTGTCTCTAATCCTTGAATACCAGAATAGCCACAGTCTTTTGCTAAGTGTTCAACTCTCAGAGAATTCAAGGTCAGCCCTTCCATGGCCTTCCAAGAGAGTAGTGGGATTTAAAAAGAGGCCAGGATCTTAACAAAACGATAGCAGGAAATGCTATAAATACATTTTTCTATTAGAGAATCACTGTAAAAGATTTCGTTGTAGTTCAAATTTAAGTGGATTTCATTATAGCAGGGACAAAAAAATCACAACAACGACTATAAGGGATGGCCTACCTATTCCTGAATTAGCTCCGGTGACCACGACCACTTTGCCAGTGAAGTCTCGGCCCTGGAGGATCTCCATGGCGGTGGTGCTACCGTCGTATCTCTGCCTGCTGGTCGGCTTCGTAGGGTTATCATCCACCGTAAATGCCAGTCTCGGGTCCAAATAGGTGGTTCTTTTATTTATATGGCTGCAAAGAAAAGGAGAAAACAGTGAACCCGGGCATTTATAAACGTAAGATCATCTTATAGTTTAGGCAAGGCAAACTCCATTTTTCATGTACTAAAAAGGTTTATTCTTAACCCCAGAAAGAACTGGAGTCCATTTAAGTCTGTCTTCTGGCCTCCAGAAGGATTACATTCCTGCCTGGAAAGATAGTCATCAAATCCTTTTCTTCAGAACTGCCTGTGAAATACACGTCGTAGCATATGAAAAGCGCTGCCTTGTATCCTGAGATCTCAAAAAAAGGAAACAGCTTTGGGATTCTTTTTTTTTTTTTTTTTTTTTTTTTTTAATTCATGTAAATGGGGCTGTAAGATCTGTCAGCCACTCTTGTCAGTAGATTGCAGTGAAATCTCTGAACCCTGCACAGGGCATAAGAAAACTGGTAGGAGGTGGAAAACTCAAAATGATTTAAAAAAAAAAAAAAAAAGTCTGAACATTCTGAAGTTCTGATGATTTTCATTTCAAGACCATATTCGTATCTCCTCTGAGCACTGTAGTTCTGATTTGGAGGTGATCTAAGTCTTGTAGAAACAATATTCAAATATATTGGTACATATGGATTAATGGGTTACTCCTATGTAACATTCATTTTTTTTACATTTTTAAATGTACTCTTGGGATCTGAGAAAAAAAGACTTCAAAATATCTTAAAAACCACTAAGGACTAACTCTCCAGAAATAAATAGATGAGATTTTGTGATTTAAAGTTTTTCTGTAACATGTGTGTGAATGCTTAAAATAATATATAGCTTAAAATCTATAGTCATTACCCTAGAAATACAAAGAGCCAAGAAGAATCCTACTTTCATTTTACTTATAGTCGGAGCTACCAGAGAAAAGTGTCTGTACAGGCATCACACGAGATGCCACAGCTGTGCCAGAGAGCAGCTGGCTTGCACCCGCGTGCCTGGGCCACGGGTGCTCACCTCTCCTGGCTACTCACTGACATCCCCTCGGTGGCCTGAAGGAAGCTACCATGAAAGGATGTGCCCCATGGAAACAGACCTGGGCTTCCCTCCCACACCCCCAGAACTGGTGGTAGAGCACTTACAAGCACACTGCTGTAACAGGCTGAGCGGCCGAAGAGTTACAGAGGAACTTAACAACATCAATGTCCAGTAGGTAATTTGATAAATTACAGTATATCTGTACAAAATCATACTCCATGGCCATTCAGCACCATTGTCTTGAAAAATATATACAGGAGGGGCGCCTGGGTGGCACAGCGGTTAAGCGTCTGCCTTCGGCTCAGGGCGTGATCCCGGCGTTATGGGATCGAGCCCCACATCAGGCTCCTCCGCTGGGAGCCTGCTTTTTCCTCTCCCACTCCCCCTGCTTGTGTTCCCTCTCTTGCTGGCTGTCTCTATCTCTTTCAAATAAATAAATAAAATCTTTAAAAAAAAAAAAAAAAGAAAAATATATACAGGAGAAAATGCTCACAAAACATTATATGGAGAAAGACAGGGTATCACACAATTCACAAAGTACACTATCTTTTTTTTCTTTGAAGCAGACTTGGAGAATAAATTTAAAAATTATTAAAAGCAGTTATTCCTACCAATAAGATCAGAGTTATATACTACCTATTTTTCTATATTCGACGTATATTACTTTTACAACAAAAAATTCCTATTGAAAAGCAAAATGAATGAGAAGAGTTTCTATATGGACACTTACTCGACAAAAAAAACTTGTCCGTTCTCATCGGTTTCTTGTTCCCATCCATACGGCAGATCTGAAACACAGGAAGACTGGCAGGTCTATGTGCAGCAAGGGTGGCGTGAACAGAGGCCTAGGCCCCAGGTCAGGAGGTGCCATGCCCTTCCAGCCCCCAACCCAAAGCCTATCCCCCCGACCAGCAGCCACGCTGGGCCAGCTCAGGCCACATGTATCAACCGTGGCCGTTACAAAAAACCCATGAGAAATCACCCTCACCACTCCACCCTCACTCTCGTCGCCTCCTTCTGCCACATCCCATGAGCTCCTCCAACACAGAGCCTGATTCCTTGAGGGCTCCCTCCTAGAGACCTTCCGGGAATGACAGAGCAGCCTGTCACCTGACTGTGACAGTTTTGCTATCTAATTAACGCTTTAAATACAAGGTTCTTTGCTTTATGACAGCATACAAACCTCCTGCTATTCGTTTTCTTTTGCCAGTTTTCGGATGTTCCCACTGGGTCTTCTCCTCAGCATGACTGTAAGAAAAAAAAAAAAAAAAAAAAGTTAAAACTCCACCAAAAAATAGTAAGGGAAGGTTACACTTCTAAACATTAATCAACTGCATTGTTTTTCCCCCCCAAAACAACACTATTTCCCAAGAGTAGTAAAGCCAGAGTTCAGAAAAGAAATACTCACAACATAAATGCTACCATCTACATCAGGTCCAATTCCCTGGATGGGAAGGAGAAGCAGCCTGAGGAAATCTCCTGAAAGCCTGTCTTTGTGAGCAGGCTGTGGAGGACGAGGAAGAGAGGCGGACTGGAACCCCAGTTGTGGGTCAACTTTAGGAAGCTTAGGGAATCACTCAGAATATCTAGAGGTGCTTTGCATTTGTTTTAGCTGTATCCCAGGACAGATGAGCAAACTTCAGTGTAACTTATGATGCTGATGTTTAGATATCATTTGGATGTAATATTAATCTTATTTATTTTTTTTGTAAGATTTTATTTATTTATTCGACAGAGATAGAGACAGCCAGCGAGAGAGGGAACACAAGCAGGGGGAGTGGGAGAGGAAGAAGCAGGCTCATAGCGGAGGAGCCTGACGTGGGGCTCGATCCCATAACGCCGGGATCAAGCCCTGAGCCGAAGGCAGATGCTTAACCGCTGTGCCACCCAGGCGCCCCAGGATGTAATATTAATCTTAAGTATTTATTCTTTCCACAGCTATAACTTTGAAGTGTTTTAAGCACTGACTCCTAATTGCTCCCAACAGGTATTTAAGAATGCAATTAGATAGCCCCATAGGTCACCTAACTGCAACCTAGCCAAGTTACTCAACTTCAGAGCCTCAATTTACCTATCTGCAAAATGGAAATGATCCTAGAACTGATCTCAAGGAAATGTTATGAGGATAAGGTATCTAAAGGGCTGAACACAGTACCTGACATATAAGAAGCCCTCAAAAGTGCTACCCATTATTGTAAACAAATCAAATATACAAAGCAGTCCTAGTTCTGTGGTAAATTTAGCATTTTTATCTAACAGCACACAAAGTTATAATTAAAATCACGAGCCAATAACAGACTAGAGATACCGTCAACAGGTGATAAAGTATCAAGAAAAACATAAAATTATTTCATCAGAGAAGCAGCTGGATATTGCAAGAGGCATTCACAGGGGAGGCTGAATTTCCTAAAAGTTCATACTCATGCCAAAGTAGAAAATAATGATTAATCAATGACATCTAGATGATAAAATCTGAATGTGCCCTCCCTACAAAATAAAGAGAACAAATATGGACAGCATGAATCTGCTGTAAAATTTTACACGTGGCAAGCAAGGTTTTCTGGGGAAACTGTGGGCTTCAAGTCTGTTTTTTGCAAACTCTCAGAGCAGGTGCAACAGCTCTGTGGACACGAGACTCAGGAGGCCAAAGCCTTGGGCTCCCAAATGCCTATAATCAGTCAGCCAGTCTCCCTGGCCCCACACCCACCTCACAGAGCTGTTGGAAAGGTAAGGGACACCCTACTGGTGACAGTGATTGGCAAACAATGAAGTCACTGTACAAATGCAGGGTATCAGCAGCAAGGACCAACGTCTACTTGTACACTGACCACCACGAAATCCTACTTGCAAAAAAGGAGAGCCTGAGTCCCTGGTAATGATAAGCTCCTCATGGACACAGCCCTAGCTTCTCCTTGCAAACTGAAGGGAACAGCGAGCAGACAAACCAGACGCTGGCAATGACATACATCGTTTCTGCTCTTTGCTTTGCTTTCCTCCTCATGCTTCTTCAAGAAAAGTTTACAGATGTGATTTTACATTCTCCTCTGCTTAGCGTTAAAAGTAGATTGCATACCCACAGGCAGGCATGAAATGAGTTTCGAGCCGAACTCCAAAAAAAAACCTCCTCTCGAGAATCCACAAAGTGCCCCTTTGAGTGGAACACTGACCCTCTACAAGGCCTGCGTCCACCTGAACCCTCAGACACCCAGCCCTGTGCCTGGCCCAACTAGTTGCCCAAATGTAAACAGCTGGAATGAATAAATGCTTTCCAAAAGAGCTGGAAAATTCACTGAGAACATTTTTTTTTTTCTGTCCTGAAAAACATTTAAAAAAAAAAAAACAATATAAATATTGTCATCCCATGTTTTGGACTCTGACAGAAAATGCTTAAGTCAGGGCTTCGTACCACTGGCAGTCCTGACATTGAAGCCAGATCGTTCTGGGCTGCTGGGGCTGCCCTGTGCACTGCAAGATGATTAGCTGCATCCCCAGTCTCCACCTAGTAGATGCTAATATACCACAGTTGTGGCAACAGAAAGTGTCTCCAGACATCGCCAGCTGTCCCCTGAAGGACACGGTGTCCCTGGGGGAGAACCCCAGGCCTGACACAAGAGAAAAGAACATAATTTGGTCGTGAGGATTTCAGAGCCCAAATGCTAATAAGTTCTGGCTCTCCCACTCGCCAGCCATGTGCCCTTAAAGAGGTGTTTCACCTCCCTGTGCCTCAGTTTCCCCACCTGTAAAATGGGGATAACAGCAGCAGCTGCTCCTTGTTGCTACTGAGGACTCAATGAGTTAACATATGTGAAGAACTAAGAACCGTGCCTTTCACACAAAAGCATTAATTTAAATAAATACTTACATATAAAGCTTAATTAAAGTGTTTTTAATTGTAACCTAAATTGACTTTCTAATGAACAGAAAACCACGACACATGTCCCCAAAGTGTTATCCTCCTCTCCTTTAAACAGAAGCCTCTTCTATTTTTTTCTTTTTCAATAAGCTTTTTGTCATTTTAAGAGATAATTAAGTGATCTTAATTTAAACCAAAAGGATTAAAATTAAATTCGTACCACATTACATGGATATCACTTTCAAGTATGATATTCTAGAAATTTGTTTTTGAAGTATAGTTAACTTGGAGACAGCTGACTGTGAGGAGGGCCAGCCCCTCGGGCCAGGGAAACATCTCCTGACCGGGCAAGACCGGCTGTCCCTCTGGCAGCCAAGACACCCAGGCTTCAGAAGAAGGGCTGGGGGTGGAGGGCCCAGGAAGGCCCAGGTGACTGCAGCGACAGCCCCAGGCACTGAGACCTTGTCCTTCCATCCCCACCTCCTGGCTTGAGCAAAGAGTCTGCTCTGGACCGTCCAAGGTGGGGAGAAAGGCCCGCCAGCTCTCTCTGGTGCCAGGTCTGCCCTCAGTGGTGGGACAGTCCTTTCCTTGAAAGCCCAGCCTGGTGGGCCCTGGAGACATAGGATATGTGTGCTCTTGAGGTCTGTGAGTGCACCAAGGGACACATGGGAAAGCACAAGGGGCCAAAAGAAGCTACATGACAGGAGAGGGACAAAGGTATGAGTTGGGGCAGTGGGTCTCATTGGGAGCTACAGCCTCTGTCCTTGGGGGTACCCTTGCTGCAGTTGAGAAGAAGACCATTTGAAAACAGGAACTACTCAGAGGGCAGTCTTTTTTTAGCCCATTAACAGTTTCCCAAACCCCGAGAGGACAAGTGACCCTTTGAGAGTTAAGAGCAAAAAAGACCAGGATGCTTGCAGGTCAGGAGAGATCAAGGGGGACTGCTGGGAATTCAGGGTTAGGATTGGTCAGAGGCATTCCTTCCACCCAGAGAGCTAAAGAACAGAGGGCCAGGGGACTGGAGAGGGGGACCTGAGAGGGGTACCCCCAGCTAGGACCCAGCCAAAACTTGTCACTACATTCAGTGTAAACAATGGGGTCAGACAGGCCAGTTTGAGACCCAACACTGGGGAGGGTGGAGAGCCTTTTCAGGGACCATATATGCACCAGTGAATCCCCTGGAGGCACTTGGAGGAGCTGACTGAGATGTGCAGATCTTACTGAAAGAAGAGCCCAGACAATGGACGCCATTGAGGAAGGAAGCAGGTAGGAAAAGCCACCCAGCATAAGGCAGGGGAAGAGACCGGGTAACACCAGGCTTCAGGTGAACTTGAAGCCAGGGAGCCTAGGCTAAATGGCCAGATAAAGGTAAGCCCCACACAAAGCAGGAGGCAGAGGAGGGCTCTAACAGCCAGGATGCCAGTCCTGTGCACCTTTTCATTCCAGGGCCCAGTATGCCACCTGCTCAGGGAGGCCCAAAGAACCCTTCACTGGAGGAATTCATTCATTCATTCCACGTGGACTTATGTCTCCCAGGTGCTAAGCATAGGGGATTCAGAGGGTAACAAGAAAAGGTCCCTGCCCTCATGAAGCTTACAATCTGGGGGAGGAAGACAGAGCACAAACAAGGAGAATATGGCTAAGATGCCTAAAGAAAAGGCCAAGTACCATGACTCAGATAACGAGACGCTAGGAGGAGGGTGCAGGGGGTCAGGGATAAGCGGAAGGTCTCTTGGGCAGTGGCATTTAAGCTCAGCTCTGGGGGATGACAAAGCCCTTCACATAGATCTCCAGGCAGAGGTAACAGCAAGTGTGCACCCAGAAGCTGCCTGGAGCCCCACAACAGCCTAATGGCTACCTGCTGCTAGACTTGCCCCTACCATTCTCCAGAGCCAGAAATCACCTTTCAAAAGACATAAATCCGACGGCACTCCCTGGCTCCAAGCCTTTAGTGGGCCCCCAGGTCCTAATGATGGAGCCCCAGCTCTTCCATGAGGTCCTCCATACACTGGGGCCTTCCTCTGCTGCCTCAATCTTCCCATCCCTGCACCAGTACATGGGCCATAGAGAGGCCTCCACTCTGTCTCCTCCGCCTGGGCTGCCCTCCTGGCCACGAACATGTCCTCCTCTACTTGTGCTGAGGCCCAGATCAGGTGCCCCCCATCTCTCCAACACATGCCTCACGTTAGCAGGCTGCTGCTCACTATGCACACGCCGCCCTGGAACTAGCCATGCGCCACTCTGCCATGTAAGACTGGGTGACAAGGGGGTCTTATTTACCTCAGTACAACCAGTGCCCAGCAAAATGCCTGGCACACAATAAAACCCCAACGTGTCTTGAATGAATAAACTCACCACGGGTTTGTTTTGTTTTTTTTTGTTTTTTTTTTTGTCTTTTTTCCTTCTGGTTTTCTTCCTACCAAGCAATGGAAGACAGCAGCGGCTCACAACCCTGGGTAGGTAAGAATCTCCTGGGAAGAGCTTACAACATACCAGCGGAGGTGGGGAGGGCCCAAATCAGTTAAATGAAAATCTCTGGAGGAGGAACCACGGAAAAGGTATTTTCTAAGTTTTCCAGATGTTGAAAATCACTAATTTACAACCTTGTTTCTCAAAGCCAAATGATAACCTGCCTTACAGGTAAAGCCTATAAAACAGATTCCCCATGCTGAGTGTGTGCTGCTTTTAATCTGTTTTTAGAACCATCAGCAGGTGATCCTAATATGAGGCTTAGGAGACGCTGTCACAGCTGCAGAGAGAGCGGGAAAAGCTAAGTTATTGAGCAGAGTACTTATTAGAACTGTGCTAAGTGTTTTATGTACAGTGCCTGAATTAAAATTCTGTCAACCCATTTTACAGGTGAAAAAACGGTGACTGAGAGTTCTTTCAATGGCCCAAATTCACACAGTAAGGGAAGGGAGAAAGGGTCTGCTAGTGTTTCCAAAACTTTGCCAGAAACTATTGGAGTTCTATCATATATACAAATGTATGTATGTATACATACACATAACTATATTAGGACGTTTATTAAAAAATACATACTCCTAGCTCCCCACCCCAGACCCCTGCAGGAGGGAGCTGGGAACTGGTTTTTGGTTTTGTTTTGTTTTTCCTGATTGTTACTCCTGGATGAAGAAGTAAGGCCTGCGGGCCACCAAGGCACCGTGCAGCGCCGACTCCTGAGCAGCAGAGGGCGCGCCTGGACGCTGCCAGGTGACTCCCGCTGGACCCAGGGCCCAGAAAAGCGGCCAATCCGTCCTGGGGACCCTGGGAGCCTCCCTGAGGAAGGTCTTTAACTATTGCCTCCAATTCACGCGGCCTCGCCAAGCTGGACAGCCGGCCCGAGACCGTCCCCGCGCAGGTGGCATTCCAGGCAGCGCAGGGTCCCGGGCACGTGAGGCCGTCAGGGTTCTAGGTGCGGCCCCCTCCAGGTGTGTCCCAGGCCCGGCGGCCCCCCTGCAACCCCTTACTTGGCATAGTAAACCCAGCCGTCCTTGGTGGTTCTCTGCTCCCAGCCCGGGGGCAGCTCGTCCTCGCTGTCCGTGTCGTCCAGACCAGCGTACCGCAGGGCTGCCATGACGGCAGGGGAGGCGCTCAGTCACCCACTCTCTCGGTCGCCCGCTGCCGGGTCTCTGCGCCCAGGAACTCACTCCCGCTTCAACCGAGCGCCGCGCGCGGCCAGACCCAAACGCTCGCGCCTGCGCACTGCGCCGCCGCGAGCCGCTCAGACGCCTCGGTAGCTAGAATTCAGTCTCCCGCGTTTCGCAGCTGCAGGCGTAAAAGGGGCGGGGCCTGGGAAGAACTCCGGTGAAAGCACCGGAGAGATCGCACTGCCTCCTCAGCTGGAAGTAAAAGCCGGTGGACGCCCCGTTACTCTGGAGATGGAGCTGAGCTTCGTCCACCTCCCGGCCTCGGGGAAGGGGCGTGAGCCTCCAGTCATGTTCCAGGACTCCGCCCGTTGCTCAGCGACCCGTAATTACTTCCGCGTCGGTCTGCCCAATCCTGCTGGAGCTCCAGAAAATGAGCATCCTGGGAAATGTAGGCCAGGCCCCGCAGGAAGGGACAGCGGAGCAGAAAGCAGGGATGCGAATGCTGGTTTTCTGGGCTCTGTCCTCTCCGTCTTTTAGGACATTATGAAGACTGGATGTTCCTGCCCAGAAACCTTCCAGAGCTTCCCATCACCCAGGCTGACTCACACACTTTGTCGTGCATGTAACCATAACATGTAAAGCGTGGGAACGTTAAAAATGCAAATTCCCGCTTGGAGAAGATGCTCCCAGCCACAGCATGACTCTGTTTACAAATAAAGGGCTAACGTTTATAAACCGCTTAATTCCGGGCCAAGAATTCATAGATGATCTCTTTCCTGGAGCCGACACCTCCGTGAGGTGGGCACAGTTAGAAGAAAGAAGAGCAGGGGAGTAACTGGCAGTTGAGGCCGTATTGCTATACTACAATTACCTATTTATCTGCGTACTCCTGACTAAACTGACAGAGCATCACATCTTATGCTTCTTTCTATCGCTAGCACTTGGTAAAATGCCAACACCTTCAAGTTCATTGAATGAAATAAATTAATGAATCAATGTGATTTCATAGGTTTGGCCCTCTATAAGTCAACCTAGTAAAAAACCAATTCCCAATTTACAAAGTGGACTCTCTCAAATCCTCTTGGAGCACCTACAAATATTCTATCAATGTCCTGTGTCAACAACTGGAAGCATATATTTAACTTGGTCTTGCCTAAGTTGTTTTCCAGAACATTTCCCAATTGAAACTCACTCCCCAACTCACTATCACAGGGAAGTCTACTGACCAGGATTGCCATGGCCTAGGTCTCAGAACAATGCAAGCCTCCATCTCAAAAATTACATATCTTTGAAATTTCTTTTATTTTTTTAAATTACATATTTAAACAGGTGGGGGGCATGGGGAGGCAGGGAGCTGTGTTGCTTTTTGCCTTCAAGTTCTGAAATTGATATTGCTTTGGGATTCCCGCTCTGCACGCTTTTTAGGGAAGAGACTCGCTTTCCTTTGAAGGTGCCCAACCAAAAGCTAACTTAATGAAAATATACTTTAGTTTTCACAGGTCCACTATTGTATCTCAGACCTATCAAAACATCACTCTCCAACCCATATACATTTAAATAAGTTAATTTATTAATATGCTGCTCTTCTGTTCCCTCCAATTTAACCCCTTGTCTCTGTCACCCAAGCCAATTTATTCCTTGAATATAAATAGAGATTAGGTCACAATGACCCCAAATGATGGAAAGGGGAATAAATAGAATCAAACTGATTAGTCTTTGCCTTTCCAATCATAATCTGTAGCTCTGCTCAAGGACTGACCACTTAGATTTATCTCTGATTGCCTTCACCAGAGCCTCTCGGGGCACCTGTTGCCTATGACTCAGCATCAGGCCACAGGTAGTGATACGGTATGGTATCTTCCCCAAAACTTGGTAGTGCTCCCCTTGGTAAAATTCACAACTTCAGGGTCAACCCTCTGCTCTTCCTACCACTTAAACTATTCCCTCAAGGCTTCTCCTGCCATGGACATCATGGTTTCTCAACCTCAGCACTACTGACATTTGGGGCCAGATAATTCTTTGTTGCTTGGAGAGGGGGGGGGAGTCTTGTCCTGTGCATTGTATGATATTTAGCAGCACCTCCGGCCTCTACCTGCTAAATACCAGTGGTGTCCCCCCTCCCCCAAGCTGTAAAATCAGTAAGTCTCCAAGCTGTTGCCAATTGTACCCCCAGTTGAGAACACTGATCTACACTGACAGTAAGCCAGAAAACTACTAACTCATAAATTAAATGGTGGGAAGTATTTAAGATGTTGAAGAGACCCTTCCTGGCCAGAGATTCACAAGGTGGCATTCAGACCCTGCTAGTTCAGATTGCCAATTCTCTAGCACTGTCTGAGGGCACAGGTTTCTTCAATTCCTAGTCGCTCCAGAGTTGAGACCAATGGATTGACAGAAGTCTGGCTGAGTGGCCCAGATACCAATAATGGTCCCAAATGGTTATGATGACCTAATTTCATTCCTTTCTTTCTACTTTTTATCTGTGGCTTCTATCAGAAGATTAAAAGAGTAAGACATACAGGCATTTGGGGATTTATGAAGGTAGGCATGCCAGATTTTAGGATTTCTAGTCTTTTGGCTTCATTCAAACTGATGTTGTTTTAGTCATGCTTATTTTATTGCAAGCAACAGAGACTTAAGCAAAAGTTTATGCCAGGGTGCACATGAGCTAAATTAGAATGTTATCAGGGCCTGAGCAAGCCCAAGGACAGGCTCCTTTTATTCCTCTTGTGGATTTCATAGTCTCTTGCTCCTCACTCTCTGCTCATGAGCTACATTGTCCTGCTCTCTCTACTGGCTTCCTCTGTGCACCTCCACTTCTTGCCCCTTGAGCTCTACCTCACACATGGCTTTGACGTTGGTCTTACAAGGATCTCTAAGAGGGTGAGAGCTCTATTTAGCATATAGATTATTATAGGTTTGAGGAGCCTTAAGTTTGGGAATGAGCCAAGGTCCTCAATATGTACGCCTAAATAAGCCTAAAGAATGGTTTGCTTTTGTAAAGCCAACTAAGTCACATTGATGGGTAGTGAGGAGATCTTAAAAAAATCCAATGTGTGGTTATACAACTGCACACCAGATGGCCCTATGTGCCCACGATCTGAAAGGCTAAAGACCAATCCCTGACAAGGATTTCTACATTTGAACTGTCTTTTCTCTTTGAGTGACCATTTATGCACTGACAATTGATGAACATAGACTAACGAGTTGCTGCTAAAAGCAGTTTGGCATTACTTACGTGGTGGACACAAGCTTTAGGGGAACATCCCCGGGGCCACATTTCTTTCTTTCTTTTCTTTTTTTTTTAAGGTTTTTATTATTTATTTATTTGAGGGAGAGAGAAAGCGAGAGACAGGGCCTTAGCACAGGGGGAGGGGCAAAGGGAGAGGGAGAAGCAGACTCTCCGAGGAGCAGGGAGCCAAAGGGGCTTGATCCCAGGACGCTGGGATCATGACCTGAGCCTAAGGCAGCTGCTTACTTGACAGAGCCACCCAGGCACCCCACACACCCCACCCCTCACCCCAGGCCCACACTTGTTTAGTTCCTATCATTACCGTGATGATGGTCATTGCCCTTCCCCTCACACACACAAACAGCCCAACAATTCTGCAAACCTGCTTTAATAGAAGTCACCATTCTTTGGGAAATTAAGCTTCCTGTGCTGGTGCCAAAGGCAATATGCCAATGAGACTCGGGAAGCCTTCCTGGCTCCTCTGACAAACTTCTCATGGAAAGTAACCAGTAAGGAAGAATACTGAACAGGATTCCCAGGGAAAACTCTCTCCTGGTCAATGTGGCCTTACATAGGAAGGTGTGTTTGTATTTCATTTATTCACACAAACACACAATAAGTGAAAAAAAGTTATGCCATGTGTCTGAGAAAAAAACAAGAAAATCGAAATATCCCTTGCATCCAGAAATCAGTCAATTAGGGTAAGACTTACAGACACACAAAGAACTATGGTTTGAGGATTGTAGGAGAAGTTTGAACCAAGATGTACAGGTATACAGAGGCAAGGGTGAGTTTCGGTGGTAGGGTTTCCTGTAATTATCTTTGGAACCCAACTCAGCTCATGTCACTTACAGTGACCAAGTCACTAAACTTGCCTTATTTCATTATCAGCCCTGTTTTTACAGATGAAGAAACTGGGGCACACAGAATTTAAGTAACTTGTCTGTGGTCCCTCAGTGAGTAAGAGCCAGCAGGCTCTGGAATTAGAATCCAGACAAGAGGACTAGCCCCGAACTCATCCTCTCTACTAACGTTCCCCTGTGTGCTATCTTTCCAGAACAGGGGGTCCTCAGTACTGGGGTGCCCAGGAGTTTTCACTCCTCCATAAGAAAATAAGAAAAACAAAGTAAAAAAAGTGAATTGTTCATAAAGCTAAATCCATTTTATTTAAAGTACTGTTTTTTTTTTTATTTTCAATGATACTGTATCTGTTCTACTTTTATTTATGGTGATCTACTTTATTCCTTTCTCCCAACACGTTTTATTATGAAATTTTTCAAACATCAAGAAAAGTTAAGACAAGTCCGATCAACGTCCAAATTACCACCCCTGCAACACACAGACCTAGATACAGTAATTGTTAACCTCCTGCCACATTTGCTTTAAAGAGACAGAACTTGATTCCCTGAAGCATTAGGAGAGAATGATTTTGTTTTCTTATGAGAGTCTTCAGGACTTAGTAACAGGGCTCATTTTCTCTAGGCCACAGTGAGGCACTCTTCCCTGATGAGTTCATTTCTATTGCACTGACATCTCCAAATCAGACCCTCACATTTGGAAATTTCATTTAATTTATATTTAAAGGCCTCATGTTTCAATGTAGCTTTACTATGTAACTGCTAACTTGCCACCATTCTCGAAATTCTATTTCAGCCTAACTTCATTCCTGGATACTTTCTGCCCCACAGCTAGAAGAATGACCCCCTGGGAGGCAGTCGTGTTGCCCCCAGTCACTCGAAAACTGTGGTGAGGAGTCCATTCCGTTTAAAGTCTTCCGCCACCTGCTTAGAGTGTCTTATTTTGGCAGCCAAAGCTTCCAAGATGTCGCTCTGATCCACAGCTGTTGCAATCTTGCAAATGAATTCATCCAAAGACTCCAGGCCCTGGAGCCCAAGATTCACCCCAGATCCTGCCAGATGTGCACACGTGAATACACCAGGAGAAGGGGACATAAAGAAAAGAAAAGAAACAAAGAAAAAAAGGCAATGACTCCAAAGCACTCAGCACAGTGCTAGGCACAATGCAAGCTGTTATTCTTAAATACTGTACCACAAGATGTTCGCTCTTGTCATTGTTCTGATTGGTGACTAGAAGTGGGCTTTAAGCATTTTGAAATTCAACCATGAAGTACAACTCTGATTTTAGATCTGACTTTCAAGCATATGCATAATTATATGAAGGTTTTACCAGCATTATCACATACACCATTGTGACAAACACATAGAGGCGGGTATCATTAGCCCCACTCTACACAAGAGATAAACTAAGGTTCAGATTAGCAGGGAGAGCACGAACCTGGCCACAGAGCAGAGATGACGCCCAGGTCTCCCAGGTCTAGTCTGTATTGTATCTTAACCACCTAGCTCTACTGCCTCCCATGTGTCGTACAGGAAATCTGAACTCATCAACCAAAGGAACTGTGTTTATGTGCACTTATGGGATCTTCCAGCGCATTTGCGGTAAATTCTTTTAGAAAGAAAACAATAACATACTCTCCCTGAATTCCTAGAACTGCCTGTCACCCTCTCCCACAGCTTCTCCGTAAAGCCTGTCTTCTGTCTGCAGTGGGCACCTTGATCAGAGCCGGCTACTTAAAATGCTAATCTAAACAGCCACTCCCTTACATGAAAATGATTTTCTGAGGATATAAAATAAGCCGGTGGTGGCTTCCAGAGCAGAGAGCATTTCCGAGTAGTAGCAGTGAGTAATGAGAGAAAGGCTTTCATGGCATCCACTTTGAATTTTGTAATTTGTGCATGGATTATGTAGTCTCAAAAAATATTTTTTAGATAAATTCATGAATAAATATATAAATAAGACAAACATTTTCTTGTGGTTATCCCCATAGCTGTTCCCAGACCTGGCATTCCTAAGAGCTACATAGCACAAGGCTAAGTGTTTCAGACTCCAAAGCTGACTAAATTTCAGGTACAGCATCTGTTTCATACTTGTTAGTTCACTAGGCTCTGGTTAATCATAAAGATAAATATTAAAATGGCTTACTGAAACTGGATAACATCTATCCCTAATAGATACTGGTAACTTGGGTGGAAGACATGTGATAAAAACCTAAAACAGAAGTGTCTTTAAAGTGAGGTACATGCCTAATTGCACCTGCCAGCTAGAAAATGGATGTGATGCCTGGAGCTCAAACATCCTTCTTGGACCATGAGGTGAGGTTTACACCCAGGGAAGTGATGAAAGGCACAAAGAGCCTAGGTCCCTGACAATGTTATGTAACTCTTTCGCCTACTCCTTACTCCCAATTCCATATTTATATGAGAGAAATAAACTGCATGTATTTAAACCACTATTAATCTGGGTATTCTGCCACTTGATCCAAGAAGTTCAACTAATCCAAGAAGTTCAACCACATGTGCTTCTTTTGTTTTCCACATTCCAGAATGTTCTTTTTATAATCTACTCTCCTGCTTCAGTTGTCCTTAAATATTTATGTACCAAAACAAAATAGAAGTATGGATTTTTGCCATTTTAATGAGCTTTTGAGAGAAAGTGGCTATAAATGTATGCATCTAATCTACTGTCTTGAATCAGAAGTTTGCCCTCATAATATTTTTGAGAAAATTAAACAGTATAATGAATAGGAAATTCCCAGTACGATGCCTAACCCAGGGCAGGCACTCAATAAATGACCACAATTATTGTGTCTCATTATCATTGTTACCATTGTTATTTCAAATGCTTTCTCCGGTGCTTGTATCTAAAGGCCACAAGAAATGCAAATTGAAAAACAAAAGGCCCCGTGCCGTGCATATATTTTATAATTGTGCTAATCCAAATCGACACACATTTATTGATTATTTTTTCATAAATCAAGAGAATATTTGTAGTGACAGGGAAATTTAAACAGCCTGATTTAGCTCCCCTAGGCAAACAGTGTTTTGTTAACTTAGCAAAAATAAAATGGATCACATGCAAAAAAGCCATTCCCCTGCCATCCCATTTCCTCCTGGGCTATGTACTTGGAACCATGATCAAATTCTTAGAAGAAAGTTCAGAGAGATGTACCAGGTCTGTTCCTCAGCACTGTGCGTGTGTGTGTGTGTCTGTGTGTGTGTGTATGTCTGTGTCTGTGATTGAGGAGGTGATGGGGGCAGTGAGGGTGCCATGGGCCCCCAGGGTCTGACAGAACTGCACTTGAACCCTCATTTGACCTCCTATTTCCAGAGGGTGCTTGGGTAAAAATCTGAACTTCAGCCTCCATTTCTTCAGCTGAAAACACAAGGATAATTTATTTCCTTCCTCTTTCAAGCTCCAGATCTCCTTTTAAAGAAAAATGCTCATTTTTTCATCTTCACCTTTCTCTTTGTCCCAAGTGCTTTCTACATCTCTAGCAACTGCTAAAAATAGACCTACAACCCAGATGGGGGCAGCATGATGGGCACTTAGCACTTGTGTGCAAGTCCCGCTCTGCCACTAGCTGGGTAATTGCATTAGACCTCCGTTTCCCCATCCAGAAAATGCAGGTAATGTTAATGCCTGCCCCTTGGGAGGGGGAGGGAAGGATTACAGGAGGTAACGCCTGCAGAGGCTTAGAAGAGAGACTGCTGCATGATACATGTGAAATACCTGTTAACAAATAATACCATGTCGCAGGCACTGTGCTGAAAACTTCGTGTGGATTATTTATCCCAAAACCCCTATGAGCTCAATGCTATTTTTTTACCCACATTGCCAGTGAGGTAGGGACAGGTTAGTAATTTTCCTAATTTATCCCTACAGCATAAACGGTGGAACCCAGGGTTGAATTAAGGACATCTGCCCCTGTAGTCACAGTCTTGTCCTCCACTCTATGGCACCAATCCGAATCAGCTGTGGTGCTAAAAGAAATTAACTCAGTTGTTGAACTTTCTTCAGTTTTTTGCATGAATTTAAAAAAACATTAAGAAATTATTATGTTTGTTTTCTGCGTCAAGCATAGAAAATAGTGGCCAATGTTATTCAGCTCCTACTAAGCACTCTAGATATTAACTCATTGAGGGAGCGCCTGGGTGGCTCAGTCGGTTAAGCGCCTGCCCTGGGCTCAGGTCATGATCCCAGGGTCCAGGGATCCAGTCCCACATCGGGTTCCCTGCTGAGCGGGGAGTCTGCTTCTCCCTCTCCCTTTGCTCCTCCCCCTGCTTGTGCTCTCTCTCTCTCAAATGAATAAGTAAAATCCTTATAGACACGAACTCATTGAATCTCACAACGCCTATGAGGAGTACGCTACTAATATCCCCATTATACAGATGTGAAAACAGAAGCTGAGAGAGGTTGGATATGAAGTATTAGCAAGTAGAAGAGATCTGGTGCCCCAGCTCATACTGTGATGTCATATATGAAGACATGGTCCCTGCCCTTAAGGAATTTAGGATCTGCCCAGGAAGAGAGTCCCTTGCCCCTGCTTGTCCTACTTCAGTCCTGCTCCCTCACTTCCCCCCACCACTTCCAGGCTAAGGGGAATATTCTAAACAAATACCCAGAAACTGCCCTGCACAGCAGCCTACCTGTGTCAAAGTTGAGCACTCGAGCTGCCTCCCCCTCCACGGTGACCACCCTGCCCTCACCCTGGATGTAGGCTGCGGTGGCCCGCCTGTGGGACAGAACGATCTCAAACAGCTTCCTGCTGCACTGCACTCGAGGCATCGCGGTGTCCCTCACGCGAGGCTCAATGTCCATCTTGTAGGTGTTGAATGCTTGGTGGAAGATGGTCTTCATTATCTACAAGGAGAGGGTAAGAGACTTGAGAGCCTGGGTTCCATCATCCAGGCTGACAAAACGGTGTTTCTCATGATGATTTTAACAATAAGCCAGGAGACTAATGGAACTTCTCACAATTGGTGCTGGTAGAGGACAGGAATGATAATTAAATCGTTGTCTAAAATTTTGTTGTGAAAGGTTGATAATAAAGAAAATGCTTAAGGTACAACCCATATTTGGTTCTTAACCTGAGACCAGGAAAAAAAATTATAACTCTACTTTGATCAACCTCTAAATGAAATTTAGCACTTCCTTCCATTGTGAAAGTAATTATAGTAGTACCCATGGCTTTGTTTCCAAAAAAATGCTGGGTGTTTTCAAATGATATTATAGTTGTTGCAGAAATTTCAAGCATTGTTTATGCTTATCACTTCTCTGAAATTAACCAAATTATCAGAATTTATATATCACTAGATCTTATATCACGCATTAATAAAGAAGCACATATTTTCTACTCAGGTATTTTTTGAAAACATTTTGATAACTGTATTTTAATTCTATCATTTTCTTTGTTATCTCACATACTTTATCTTAAGCATTTTTAAAAACATAATCCTGGGGTGCCTGGGTGGCTCAGTCGTTAAGCGTCTGCCTTCAGCTCAGGGCGTGATCCTGGTGTTCTGGGATCGAGCCCCACATCAGGCTCCTCCACTGGGAGCCTGCTTCTTCCTCTCCCACTCCCCCTGTTTGTGTTCCCTCTCTCGCTGGCTATCTCTCTCTCTGTCAAATAAATAAATAAAATCTTTAAAAATAAATACATAAATACATAATCATGAGGAAGTTCCTGTAGTTTTCTCAGACTGCGAAAGGACTCCATGGTGCAAAAGAAGTTCAGATTTTATGCAAACTTTATATAAATAGTTGGTTTCTGACACTTCTTCCTATAAAAGAATCATCCTATGAAGTTTGTACTTTTTCTATCCTCATTATTGAGATGTGCTGAGACATAGGGTAGGTATGTTTCCAAAGATCACACAGTAAGTTGCAGAACTTGCCTGAAATCAGGCCCCAACTCTTAAACATAATGTTAAATGGCCTCTTAAGTGGTGTTCCCTGCCCTTAAGGAATTTATAATCTGCTGAGACAGATAGATTTATTCTACCTTTTTTACTACCTTATGCATACGGCTCCATTTCCTTCCCTACCTCCATCCCAAGGAAATTTTCTCTGTTAACACATCACACAAAAAATAAAGGTAGAATATTTTCATTAAACGCAGACAGTATATTGAGAATGGTTTAATCTAAGACACTCTTGGCAGACTTTAAGTGAAGAGGGCACCTTAACTGGTCCTGTGTATAGATTAACTTGGCCCTGAATTTTAAAGATTGTATAGATTAGCTGGGAGATATGCTGCACATGCCCATTAAATTTCGGGGTGACTTATTTGAGAAATTTTCTCCTGTACACCAATACACATTATTCTAGGAGGGAAAAAAACTCATCCATACCCAATAAAGAACCCATCTCTGTGTCACAGTGCCAAGAGCTAAAGCAAAAGGGAAAAAAAGGAATTGGGGAATGATCTTAAAATGCATCTACAAGGGATATTAGCCTCAGAGACAGTGTCTTCTGTTAGCAAGTAAGAGGAACTTCCAAAGTGAAGCATTTCTGCAGGTGCATTGAGGTTCATGCTAGTCCAGACTCTGGGATACCTACTAGTTGCTATTCCCCTCCTCCTTGCTAAGAAAACCCTCTGTTTATCTGGCAGCAATGTGCACCACCCCAGGAAGTAGACCTGCATCATCCGAGTTAATCAAGGCAAACCATTCTCTTTGCTAGTGATTGGTCAGGAGATAAGCATGTAACCCAGTTCTGGCCAATGTGATATCAGGAAAAGCCTTCTGAGAGCTTCTGGAAAGGGTTTTCCTCCTGGAAAGAGAAAGGCTCTGGAAAAGAGAGCTTGCATTCTACTTGGAACTCTGTGGTGTATAGACATCATACATGGAGTTGAGGCAGTGTGGCAGAGACACTACTGGGACACTAGAGTTGGCAGGAAAGATGAACAGAAGAAAGCCTGGGTCTTGGATGACATTGCTGAGTCACAGTAACCAATGTCCTTCTGCTTGGGGCCACTTTGTGATAGCTACACAATTTCTATGCACACTCGCTCCCTTGATGGAACCCAAGATGGCTGGGAAAGATGGCCTTTTAATGCATGTGGTCTGCCTCTCCATGTTGGCAGCCAAACACCTCACATGTTAGACATGGGTTTCAACTGGCCTTGGAAGAGCACACCATTCCTGAATAGCAAGCACACCAGGGTCAAGCATAACCTATTTCTGTAGAACATGGCCAACTGGAATAAGTGTTATTTGCTGACACCACTGATGCCCGAGATCTCTTTCAGCTGTCTGGAGCCACCAGGGTCCAGTTTGTCGTGGCCACCGATAAGTCAAGGGCTGTTTCTCCTATTGAGGCCTTCTTTGGGATCAACTGTAAGTAATGAGTACTAGGATGACGAGGGAGTAGATGGAAAGGACTGAAATCTTCAGCATGGCTCATGTTGGCTGGCATGATCTGGCTGCTCTGGCTTGCCTCTCTCCAAATTCAGCTGCTGTCCCTCTACACTTTCTCTCTGCCCTAAAACTACAGTGGTTTATGGCACCTAAATGCCTTTGTACATGCTGTTGTCTCAACCAAATTGTCCCCCATTCCTCCTGGCCTTAGTAAAGACCTGAGCCTAGTCTCTCAAGGCTCAGCACAAATAAAGGTTTCTCTAGGCAGCCTTCCCAGCCCTCCAGAATTTGTTCTACTTGTAGTTCATTTAATACCCTACATGTCTCCTGATAGTACTTACATTTATTTTGGTTAAAAAAAAGTGTTTGTTAAGTGAGTTACTCCTTTAATGTCTGTTATACCCAACAGAACGTTAATGACATTAGGCAGGGACCGTGTCTTAGTCATCCCGGTATCCCTAGAGCTTCACATGATGCCTGACACACACAGGTGCTCAGTAAATACTTGCTGAGCAAATGAGTGCTCTCCAAAGAGAAATTAAAATGGTGCAGACACTCCATCACCTAGGATGCTCTCAGATGCAATTAATGAATCACAACTAGAAGCTGCTTATACAGTTAGGACAAAAATATCTCTGGTAACCAGACGCCTGATTTGGAGTGTTTTCAGGGCTGGTAATTTAAAGACCAGGTTCTTTTTATCTTTTCACTCTTCTGTTCCTTTCAGGGCATTGGCTTCTCTTCTTGCACCGGCTTCATTCATGATTCAGAGTTTGCTGCCACAGTTCTATAGTGAGAAGATAATATGCAGAGGCAGAAAAATGGAACGTCTCTTTCTTGGGCCCTCATTCAATATTCAGTAATGAGGGAAATCTTCCAGGACAGCCCTTCCTGGCCAGCATTGTGCCACATGCCCATCCTTGAATTAACCATTCACCAGCAAAAGGGATGGCATTCTGATTACAGAGTTAGACCAAAGGAGAGTTACCCTGAGGCCACGGGCGGAACCCAGTTGCATGGATTCCTTGAACAGGATCAGATTGGATGAGCAAGGAAAAAGCTGAATGTGTGTGCCTGTGTGGTGCTGATGCTCAGAGTGAGGAGAGGAGAAGTTGTATGGGCATCTGAGAACGCCTGCCACCCACCCGCATGGTGCCTTCACCGGAGGAAATTCATCAGACGACATACTGGCAACAAAACACAAGATACAGCCAAGGAAGAAAAGTGTAATTCCAAAGAAAAAAATCACGATATGAAAATGCTCAGTAATGAATTCAGCACTCATAAAATACCCTTTAAGCATCTCTCCCTCGTTAACAGTGGCTTCTAATTTATCCCCGCCCACCGTCGATACCTTTTTGGCTGATCTGACTGAT
The DNA here is from genome assembly GCF_023065955.2 of Ursus arctos. NCBI lineage: Eukaryota > Metazoa > Chordata > Mammalia > Carnivora > Ursidae > Ursus > Ursus arctos. Next base: position 30,890,108 of record NW_026622863.1, on the reverse strand, counting down.
AGGCAACTGTAGTGATCTTCTAACAGTATAAGGCAAACACAATCAATGGAGATTGATTACAAAGCAGAATTGCAAATCTCTCCAAAAGTGTGAGCTTCCATGAAATCAATGCAGGTTATTTCAGAGATCTGCTTCAAGTGCAGGCAAAGGAACTCACAGAAGCACAGTGGTTAACAATTGTATAAAGGATGATGAGCACTAAAATATACATATATATATATACATGTAACCATGTACAAATATTTATGTATTTGGATCAGAACTGAGGCAAAAATAAAAGTGGGCACATATAGGGAAATTAAAGCTAATTCTTTTTCTCCCTTTTCCTTTTTTCCCCCCAAATATGTTTTATTCTTAATAATTTTTTTGTTAACAATAAGCCCAGGAAAATAATCCAATATGTTTTTGAGCTATTTGGTCTAACACCGCAGTAGTGTTGTGTATTGATTAGGGACAGTCCTGACTTATGCTCCCAGGGCATAGAAGACAACCTCTAAGATGCCCCCAGGGACCCCCACCTCCTGGTATTCACATCCTTGAGTTACACCCACCCTTGAATGTGAACTCAATTGATCAACTCTCTTCTAAAGAATACAATATGGCAGAAGACATGGAAGGTCTCATAAAGACTGTGGCTTCCATCCTGGGTGTTCCGCCTCTCTCCCTCTTTGCTCACTCATGCTGAGGGAAGCCACGTTATGAGCTGCCTTACAGAAAGACCTGAGGCAAAGATCTGATATCTCCCACTAAGAGTCTCATAAGGGAGCTCAGTTCACACCCACAAACACACCCACACAAGGGCCCCAGTTAAGCCTTGAGAGGAGGGCAAACCTGGCCAACACCTTCACCACAGACATACGAGAGACGCTAAGCCAGAGGGAACCAGCTAAGCCACACCAATTCCTGACCCATAGACACTGAGACATCAGTGTTATTATTTACCAATATTGTGCCTGGAAACATTTTTTTTAAATCTCTGGGGCAGAGTTACAGACTGTTTTTTAGAAATCAATAAATGTTATTTATGTATTTTATATAATAGCAGTAATGATGGTAATCTTTATTTGAAAACTAAAAAAGAAACACACAAAGTGAAGTTTAAAGTACTCTAGAGTTTCTTAGACAATGAAAAACAAAGACTTCCCTACCACATTCTCTCTGTACTTACTGAGGGGCTGAGAGTATGGCGGAGAAATCGAACAACTTTGGAATCAGAAGCTGGACATGCCAAAGCCATATATCGGTTACGGAAGGTTCCATAGATTTTCAGGTGGAAACCTGGCTGTTCAACCGCTTGAGGCAAGCTTGGGGCTTCCTTTGCTACAGAGGTGACCTCGATCCCATAAGCAGAGAGATCCAGGTAGAGGTTGTGGGCTCGGATTTCTGGTGTGGGAACCTGGAAGGAGAAGCAGGTTAGGGAGATTATGGAGAAAAATAATTATTACAACAGAGCTTTCTGGCTGATTCTGACCTCAGGCCTGGCATGGATTGACACACATGGTCATTGCTCGTTACTCCAACCAGAGTTGGCTGAGAGCCCAGTAAGTGCTAGACACGGCACTGTCCTCTGTATACCAAGATACAAAGGGTGCAATCTCTAACTGTAAGTCTAGGCACCAAAACAGAGAAGTTGGTGGTATGGTGTAACAAAGTGAATAAAGAGTCGGGGTATATCTGACCTCCAATTCTGACTGCTTCTACCAACCGTGTGATCTTATGTGTTCATTTGCTAAGGCTGCCATAACAACATACCATAGACTGGGCGACTTAAACAGTAAAAATTTACTTTCTCACAGTTCTAGAGCCTAGAGGTCCAAGATCAGGGTCCTGGCAGGTTGGTTCTATTGAGGCCCCTCTCCTTGACTTGCAGATGCCACCTTCTCACTGTGGCCTCACATGATTGCCTCTCAGTCTGTGTGTCTTGTGCCTTAATCTCTTCTTATAAGGATATCAGTCCTACTGGATTAGGGCCACACATAGGACTCATTTTATCTTAATCACCTCTCTAAAGACTCTTTCTCCAAATATAGTCACATTCTGAGGTACTGGGGGTTAAGACTTCAACATATGAATTTGGGGGTAGGGGGATATACAATTGAACCCATAAATCACTCATCTGCTCTGTGCTGACAAAGTCAAAGTCAAAGATTGTCTGGGACTGAAAATCAACTCCTACTGAAAAAAGAGCAATCCTGCCACTAATCTGGCAGGGAGAGAAGACACAGATAAATGACTGCAAAATTCACAGGAAACATTTTATCTCAAGATCATATAGCAGCTGTAGGATGCCATAGGATTGGGAAGCGTTGCCTTGGGGGCTGGAAGATATAGTATCTTCCCATGCCCACTTCTTAGAGTAGTACCTAGAAAATAGTAGGCACTCAATAAAGGCTCAATGAGTGAATGAATGTATAATTATAAATATACATAAAATATAGTACAAGTAGTTGGGTAATAATCAACAACTCCCACGATTCTTGAATATAACCTAGTAATTTAAATGCTTGTCTTCACAATGTGAAAATAGAACAGAGTTCTTGCTCAAATGGTACCAATTACTGTGTCTCTTCCAATTTTTTTTTTAATTTGTGGATTTATGCTTAACCCACCAGTTAGCAGATACATGTTCTGCCTGAGCAATTAATAAAGTCAGTCTTCTTCTCTAAATTATTCTATACTATCTTTGGGTTGGGAAAATGAGCCTTTGGTGACAGCACCAGATTGAGTTTGGGATGTGAGCAAAAGAACCCTTCATCAACAGATGAACCAGTTAGCAGAATTTCTGTGACTCATGCCATCTCCTGTGTTACTCCAGTGCTTCTCACACTCTAACGAGTACCAAAATCACCCAGATATCTCATCAAAACACAGATTGCTGGGACCCACTCTCCATAGTTTCTGATTCTGGGGCTCTGGAGCGGGCCCTGAGAACTGGCATCTCAACTGGTTCCTTGTCATGCCAATGCTGCTTGTCTAGGGAGCATACAGTGAGAGCCAAGGAACTACACCAAGATTTCGCAGCTCTGGCACTACTGACATGGGACCCAGATAATCCTTGGGGGTAGGGGTTGGTGCTGTTCTGTGCATCACAGGATATTTAGTAAGTATCTCTGTCCCCTAGATGCCATAGCACATTCTCCTCCTAGTATGACACCCAAAAAATGTCTCCAGACATTACCAAATGTTCCCAGGGTACAATCATCCCCAGTTAAGAACCACTGCTCTATAGCATTTTCTTCTACTGTTTGATTTTCAGATTCAATTGCTAATATGTACTTCCACCTCTGCAACCAGGGCTGCAGAGATGAAACTTTAACAATGAAAGCTAATATTCATTTAATATGTAACAGACAGCATGCATTGGCCAAGAGTTTTGCACATATTACCCAACCAAATTCTTACAATAAACACTGAAGTAGGTACTAAGATCAGTGACATTTTAACATGGAAGGAACTGGGACACAGTGGACTAAGGTAAACTTTATTGTGTACCACATGGATCAAGAACTGATTGTACAATATGTGTAAAAGCCTCTGGGGAAGGCGTTATTATCCCCATTTTAAGATGGGGAAACTAAGCCTGGTTTCTGGACTAAGGCTTAGAGAAGCTGAGGAAATTGTCCGGGTTGCACACCCAGTAAAGGGTGGAGCCAGTCTGGTTCTAGAACCTGTTCTCCACCTTTGCATACTTTCTTTGTTCTACCTTATCCACTTTGGGGTGGGGGAAAAACAAAAGCTGAATAGAACAAAAGTTGAATAGACTTGTTAATAAGGATTTGGGTTTGCTCCAGATTTTAGTCACCCATGGTAACTCTGAGTCCCTTTAAACTTGATAAAAGGGAAATTTTAGTCAAAACACAAGTCTGCAGAAAGACACTCTTTGCAGTCAGATTTCTAGAGACTCCTTTTTTTTCTTAGACAAATCAGTATTCAGACACTATTACTAACTCAAGTCCAAAGTTGATTCCTATTTACTCAAATATTTTCCAATGTCCCATCTCTGTCCTGTGAGCTCATCAAGGACACCACTTTCTATTTAGTTGTCAAGTCTTCTTAGGTCTTCTTGACTGTGACTTTCCTTGCTTTTAATGACCTTGACCATTTTGAGGAGTGCTAATCAGTTATTTCGTAGAATGTCCCTCAACTGAGATATCTCTAGTATCTTTCTCATGGTTGGTTTGGAGTAATGGGTGTTTGGGGAAAAGGCCACAGAGATTAAGTGCCATTATCATCACGTCATCTCAAGGGTACCTCCTACCACCATGACTTACTGCTGTTGACATTGACCTTGATCTCCTGGCTGAGGTCCCGGTTTCTCCACTGTAGTTACTCTCCCCCCTCCCTGCTTTGTCCTTTCCACACTGTCCACTCCGGAAGGAAATCACTGTGTGCAGCCCACAGCTAAGGACTGGGAGAGATGCTCCACCTCCTCGAGGACAGAGGACATACAGACGTTACCTGGAGTCGCTCTGGGTATTTTTAAACATTCTTTGGTTTCCTTTCCGGTTCCTTGCACATAATAAAAGTTCATGAAATGTTTCCGAATGGAAGAATAAGGAAACAGTATTAGAGCCAGCATTTTGTTCCACTTATTCATTTCTCCTGAACCAATAGACTATAAGAGAACTTTTTCTCTGAACTATGGATGACTTGTGAGTCTATAACCCTTCAAAGGCAGAAACCAGGCTTAGCTGTCTTTGTGGGGTAAGATCTGACAAATTAAAAATGTGGAGTCTGACAACCTTTTCAAATTTGTATTTTTTTTTCCTTGCATCTCAACCCAAATTTAATCAGTAATCAATTTTCTGGCTTTAAAATTGTACTATATTATATAAGCTACTAGCATGGGGGATCCTGGGTGAAGGTTACATGGTAGGGGAGGGGGGTTGCAATCAGGAAAAAAAAAAAAAGCCTAAAAATACTCCTGGGGCAGGAAGATAATGGAAAATGAACCTGAGAAACACTGCTCCCAGATGATGTTCAGTAGGTAATAAGAGAGGACCACTCGGAGAGCTTGGGTAGGATACATTGCTAAAATTGGTGTCCAGGGAAAATCAGAGATCTGGTCCCATTGGCCCATTTAAGAGATGAAGAGAGTGAGACCAAAACAAGATGTGAGTTGACCCTTGAACCCTAAAGTGAATTTGTGGCAGTCCCAATACAAGAAATAGGAGCTTCCGAGGCCAAGATTATCTCTCCTTCCACTTATGTAAGGAGAGCATTTATCAGACGGCTGTTGTGCACCTGCTTTCTTGGTCATGCTCTCAACATTCATCAGAAGCACATACGCACAAGCCCAAGCTGGCAACAAAAAGCAACAGAATCTAACACGGCTCAGAGCTTGTGGCCAATTTCCAAGGGACTTCAAGACCCATGATTTAGCTAAGAATTCACTAAACGTTCAAGGGCTTTCTGAGCAGAAAGAAGGTCCTGAAAATTTGAGGTACGCACTGACTTGCTTTAAGAGACATTTTTATAGAACTGCTCATAAAGGAGCAATCTTCCTTATACTCTGAAATTATGCAGAACAGAATCTTAAAATGCAGTTACCCCTGATGAAAACCTATTACACTGATGTGATTACCAATGATTTTTGGAAGTTCTAAGTATGCATTCACAGGTTCTGCTAACTGGAATGAAGACAATCATTAAGAATAACCAATTACCTCTTTTACTTGTCATATTACAACTGCTGTGCTAATAAACTCAAACACTGAGCCATTAAAAAATTGTTATCTTTTTTTCTCTTTTGATAATGTCCAAATCATGCAATAGAGCAAACAGACATATAAGGACAGGAGGAGAAAACCAGAATTCCGTAAATATACAATACTATAATTGAGAGAGCAGTACCTTATGACAAATATGCAGCATGTTCAATTAAATTAAATACAAGTGGAGAAGGCCCAGACATCCTTCAGCAATAATCAGAATGGCACAAAGGCAGTCATCAGGGCTTCTGTGCAGATCCGTGTTCGGCAATGTAGAGTCTACAGGTCAGCTGCCTGTTTGTGAAAAGTGTTTTGCTGTGCCCACTTGTTTACATATTGCCTGTGGCATTACAGACTGTCTTTGGGTAGGAGATAGTAGCCTTGGTCTCTAGAGTAAGAGAATGCAATAAGATCCTCTGTGATTTGAGAATTTAAAAAGAAAAGGCTGCCCAGTTCACAAAGGAAATGCAGAGGGGTTGGGATCCCACGTGAAGGAGCTGGGCACTGGAACCAGTCTGGCTGGGGGGTGGGCGTAGGGTGGGCCCCTCGGTTGAGAATGGACACTGACACCCGGGTGTGCTCAGAAGAGCTCAGCGCAGCAGGAGGAGGTCTGCCCTTCCTGGAGGGGCCCCTGCTTGGGTCAGCTGGTCTGCTCAGTCTGTCTCTCTAGCAGCTGAGAAGCCCCCTCCATCTGGCTGGCCCTGCACACGACTTAAGTCACAGCAACCACAAGGACCAGTAAGAAATGGGGGAAGAAACAGGCCACTTACAGCCCAATTCCCCTTTGCTTGGGGTTGTACGGTTTAAGGAGTCACTTTCTGTTCCTGAGATGAAGCTAGAAATAGTGTCTTTCCTGTAAAATGAATGAAGTCCAGAAAACTCAGCTTTGTGTGGCCAAACACATGAAATCTTGAATACCATCTCTCCTCTTCGGGAGACCCAGCACTGAAAAAAAAGATTCTCAGCCAAAGAGGAGAGTTAGGGCTCTTGCAGTTCCAGAGACCATGTAACCAGAAAGACTGGGGCGGGGGCGGGGGCGGGGGCGGGGGGCGGAGCTGACTGACCGCGTGCAGGCTTCTCTCCGGGTTTTTCTTCCAACACCAGCCAACTCTCCAACACTAACTGGGTGCCCAACCATTCCACTCAATTCTGGCCCTAACTTCCTAGAATTCACATAGACTCCAGAGCTCAAAGGCGCAGTCCCATTAGACTGACGCCACTTGGGACACGAGCCACATCAGGGTGCCAGGCTACCCACACTTCTTCCTGACCCATGACCCCCTCTAAGGTTCAACATTTGCTGCAATAACTCACAGAATTCTGGAAAACACTTTACTCAGGTTTTCCAGTGTTAAATTAATTGAACAAGGAGGCCATTACACTGACCTGACTCTAAAACCTTGGTGGCTTTGGATAAACCAAAAACTAAGCCAGTAACTGCCTCAAGGTTAGGAAATCAAAATGCTGAGGACAACCAATCACAGCCAACGAGATTTTAAGCTATAGCCAATCGATAATAGCCTTACTTTGCTTACATCTTTGCGCTACAAAAGCCTCTCCTCCTCAGCGCCTGCTGGAGTGCTCCTAAGCACACCTGGCTTGGTTGGTTCCTAATTCTAAATGGTTTTGCTCAAATAAACTCTTAAAATTGTTCATGGGCCTCACTTTATCTTTTAATCGTTACGGTGTCTGAAAGGGAACCCCAGGAGACCTCCGACATCCCCCAGGAGCAGGAGCAACCAGGCAAGAGTACCTGCTGGGTCCCTTAGGCTCGCTGCTCTGGCTGACCCCGGAGGTGGAGGGCACGTCCTACTTGCACCCTTTTGTGTTACAAGCTTTCGGACCATTTGACCGTTTTTTTCCAGACGGTTCGGAAACCAGACGGAGTCAGACTTGGTCTGACTTAGAAACTGGATAGGTCCGTCGTCAGACTGGTTCCGACTTAGAAACCGGAGGGGATTGGTCAGACTGGTTCCGGTGTTGGACTGGTTCCGACTTAAAAACCGGATGCGTCCTGGGACAGACTGGTTCCAGGGTCGGACTGGTTCCGGCTAGAAACTGGACTGGGTCTGGAGTCGTAGTGGTTACAGCTACTCCTACTGGACTGAGTACAGTGTGAGTCCTCAGGTAATAAAATTTTGTTTTAAGACAGAACAAGCACGTTACCTTACCAAAGATAATCTTGAATTACAAGCGGCCACAATGGAGAACTTCTCACCTATTATAAGCTTATCCATTTACAAAGTGCCTTAGAGAAAAAGGGGTCTCAATCAGGCACTCGCTATAAAGAAGAGGGAAAATTATTTTTTCTTCCTCTGTACTTTCCGGTGACCAGGATGAGACCTGCTGGGACACCCCACTCACTATGGAGCCTGACGGCAGTGTCCTTGGAAAACTGGCAGAAGCCCGCAAAGGGTAAGAATTCTTAATAAAGCGGGGATTCCAGATCTTTATCTGGAGTGCCTGGTCCAGAGAGGAAGGTAAAATTTCATGTTTTCTCTTCTTTTCTAAATTCCCATTGGCGGGAAGAAACATTGGTTCTCTATCCTTTCTCTCTCCAGGACAGCTGTTGCTGTCTCATTTGTCTCATTTTGTGTCTGGCAGCCATTAGGTTGGAGGCCCTCAAAATAGGGCTGGATAGAATAAGGACTGTACCCTGTTTGTGGCTGAGGTCCTACTAACTGTTGCCTGCTCTCCAGGGGATTTGTCTCAGATTTCTTTGGGAGTAGCTCTGGATCTTGGGAGGGCAGTATCCTTTGCATCTTCTTTGGGGATCTTCTCTTATATCCTTTGGGGACCTTCTCTTGCCAGGAATATTTACTGTTTGTCCTAAGTGAAACCGACAATATATTCTAAAGGATTTTTTGTTTTGTTTTGTTTTTTTGTTTTTTTAAGTAGCTTTATGGTCATAAGTTGGCCAAATTGGAAGTGAATATTTAGAGCCTAGAGGAACTTTTTTGGGGCCTTTTCCCCTAAGCTAAAATGAAAGTATATAGCCAGAGGGAAAGAAAAGCATCCCGAAGCCTTTGTGGAAGGATTTACTGAAACATTCCGAAGAAACACAGCTTTAAATCTAGAACATAGGATTTTTTTGAAGCATTTCTATTTTTAAAATATATTTGTTTGTTTGTTTATTTATTTGTTTTAAGTAAGCTGTACACCCAACGTGAGGCTTGAACTCTTGACCCCGAGATCATGAGTCACAGGCTCCACTGACTAAGCCAGCCAGACACCCCTAGAAAATGGGATCTTTCGATTTCCATCTTAGTTGAAGAACTTCTCCCTGATATAAGGCAAATGGAGGATAATGTAGTTGGATGGGTAGGTCAGTATCTTGACAGGATATCATTCAGGTTGCAACCCAATGCTGTGAGGAATGAAAAATAACTGTGCTTGTCTTACAAATCGAGTCTTTACAAGAACAGAAATGTGGCTGTAGAAACAATTTAAAGCCCACCTATCCTCTTTACCAATCCCCACACCTCCCCAGTTCATCTCAAAAGACTCGCAAATATTATAAAACATTTGAATTTAGGAAATAAAAGACCTTTGTGGAGAAACTTTTATCTTTTCTCTGTGCCTTTGAGATATCAGTGTTGTACCTTGTCGTCTCCAGGAACCCAGAGCCAGCTCTTGAAAGGCAAACTTCAGGGAGGTAATTCTTGTCAGGAAAAAACAAACAGAACAAAAAAACCCTATTTGGAACATAAGGTGGAAGAAAAACCTTAAAAGTCTTTCCCACAATTATTAGTAAAAGCTTTAGCCATCTGAGCAGGTAACCTTAACTTACTTAATCTGCCAGAAACACAATTTGGATCCAGTTGTTCTTTTTATAAACTAGTGAGTTTTGCATTACTGTACTTGTATCCTGGCTAAAATTTTATTTTATTTTATTTTTATTTTTATTTTTTTAAAAGATTTTATTTATTTATTTGACAGAGATAGAGACAGCCAGCGAGAGAGGGAACACAAGCAGGGGGAGTGGGAGAGGAAGAAGCAGGCTCATAGCAGAGGAGCCTGATGTGGGGCTCGATCCCAGAACGCTGGGATCACGCCCTGAGCCGAAGGCAGACGCTTAACGACTGCACCACCCAGGCACCCCTGGCTAAAATTTTAAAACTAAAGTGATAAGATCTCTGAGTCTGTATACATTTATGTGTGTTCATGTATGTGTGTGTATATATATATATTTATATATTATAGATACGTGATATTTTTCTACCCCTGGACGGTATTACCAAAATTGATTTGTAAAGAGGTCTCTTACATTGGTTTAAAGACAAATAAGCATTTATATAGATTAAGTATACTCTCAAATACAGAAGTGAACCCAAGGGTTTTTCAGTTTGATGTGATCTAGGATACTCGGAAAATAAAACCTAGTTTAAATTTGTTGGCTTAATTAAAACAGGCATATCTTTAAAGTTATCAGCATTGAATATAATACTTTTATTCCATCTAGTTTAATGAAAGCCTGGTTATCTCCATTACAGAATTTGTCAGCAAAAAAGATAAGACGATGGTTAGCTGTTTAATGTCTCATGAAATTTTTATGCATTATCTAAGAATAGTTGTTAAGAACAAGTAAATAGATGTAAGATAAAAGTTCATAAATAAACCTTTCAACAATAATGAGGGTTTATGATATGTCTACATAAAATTAGTTTCCAGAGTCCTTTTGGTAACTTGAAATCCTAAAGTTGAACTGAGATAAGTTTAGTGGTGAATATTAATAAATATCTGATCATTTCCCAGAAAGATAAAACACTGAAACATTAATTACTGAACATAGGTTTATCTGCTCCGGACTTCCTTTTACAGAGGCACTAAAGATACATGGGCCTAGTAGTAAACATGTTTTGTGCCACACTGAAAAATTTACTAGAAAGAAGAATGTACTTCTAGAAATCGCAAAATGTATTTATAAATTTGCCAGTCCACAGAATGCTAGTGTAACAGTTCACCATTGCTTATTTCTTAATTTTCACCAGAAATTAAGATTCTAAGGGCAAAGAATTCTAATCAATGTATTAATTAAAACTACTTAGAAATAAAAGAGATGAAAGGAAACAACTGTATACAAAAAATAGGTAAAGGAAGTAGAATGAGTGATGGTTCCAGAATGAGAAAGAGGAAAAAACTCAGACAAAATCAGAGTGGATGTGAAAAAGTTGTAGAAGGTTTATGGGAAAGGAGTCTTAGAAACAGAATTTTATGTCTGGCCACACTGATTAAAATGGGAATGGGTTTGTTTAAGTTTTTAAAGATGAGTGTTAATTATCAGAAGTATACTTTACAAAATTAGAATTTGGTTTTCTTTCTATTAAAAGGACAAAATTTTCTCAGACTATTGGTCTGCGCTTGGTAAGAGATTGAGTAGGACTTTTTGTTGTTGTTTTGTTTTGTTTTGTTTTTTTACCTTTTGGGTAACCTACCTGGAAATCAAACATGTATGTGTTACCAAAATAATTTATTTTGCTTCACATTGCCTTTATCAGTTCTTTGATTACATAAGAAAACCCAGTCTTGGGGTGCATGGGTGGCTCAGTCTGTTAAGCATCCAACTCTTGACTTCAGCTCAGGTCATGATCTCAGGGTCATGAGATTGAGCCCCATATCACACTCCTCATTCAGCATGGAGTCTGCTTGAGATTCTCTCTTCTCCCTGTCCCTCTGCGCCTCCCACTCTGTCTCTCATAAGTAAGTAAGTAAGTAAGTAAGTAAGTAAGTAAATAAATAAATAAATAAAATCTAAGAAAAGAAAAGAAAGAAAACCCAGTCTTAATATTAAAAGAGCTAAATTTTGTTCACAACTGTGTAACCTTCTATATTCACCTTTAAAATCTTCTGTTGTCATGTTGGTGAAATAGGTAAATATTATTTCATAGTGATCTGAGATCCTATTTGGCCAGTGTTCACATCTTTTGACATTTTGGCCACTTCCCCAAATCAGATTCGAAATGAAGTCTTTTTGACTTGAAAGTAACTTTGAAATTTGAGGGTCCCTGGACACGTCTTACAGAGTTTGTCTCTCATCTTGTAAAAGAAAGATGTTAAACTAATTAGGTGTGGTGAATTATAAGGGATGCATTGTCAAGTAAGAAATGAGGACAAACATTCTTAGGTTTCTATATGTGAATGGATGTATGTCACTAATGTAGGTATCCCAGAAATGGTTTAAAGTTCTAGAAATTTGTCAATATTCTCATTGTCCAATTATCCTAGATTATTCGTATGCTACAAAAATAATGACGTTTCCTTATCAAATGTATTCTCATCAGATCTTTAACTATGGTCATGGTTTTCTTTTTTTAGTCTTTCTGTCAAGTACAGACAGTTAATTTTTTGATGCTTTTGCAAAGGTGCTTCATCTTCAGAGAGATTCATGGAAAGGACTCTGACCGCACTCTAGCATACAGGTTTCTGATAACTTTAAGACCTAAAAGTGAACTGGGTAAGGGTTTTCAGAATGAATGGAAAAACTGGATCCAAGCAGAACAAGAACTAATAAGATGGGATTGAATGGACTGATGAGGATGCTTATCACTTTTTTGCAAGTTTTTCTTTGAAACATTGCTGGCTCCTTAATATTTTATTTTTCTAGAGACCAAAGGAAGTATAGTTACTAAGGTGCATTTTGTGATGACTGAGACCTCCAAACATGGTCTCAAGGACTTCTATTAAGATAAGTTTGAAAGCCAGACTTATACCCCCAACATCTTTTGACTGTTTAAACTCCCATGGTTCTTTGACGCTTGTGAGATTGGAAAAGCGAGGCTTCAAGTGGGAGACTTTGGGATAAGGCAGGTTGGCCCAGGTAATTCATTTTTACAATGAAAGGTTGGCTCTTTTTATCCTGGTTATGAATAGCTGACATGCCCACCATCTCTCAGTTTGGGCCACTCTGGTTAATGGCTAATGTGTGTAAGATAACTGATCAATTCCTGGAAGAGTGGGTAATGGATTCTCTTACCAGTTTTGTTTGAAATGATCCGTGTTTTGCCCAAGGTTGAGCATTCTGTGTTGATACCAACTCATGTTCATTGCATCGTTGGCACAAATTGATTGGAGAAGTCACAGTCCCTAATGCTCCCCATGCTGATGACTCAGCCTGTGGAGTTGCCATTGTGCAGTGAGGTGGGAAGATACCTGGGCACATATCCCGGAAACCACCTGGTTGAGTGCTCTTTGTAAATAGGTTTTCAGAGGCAGAACAGACTTGTCTCTGGACCATAAGTGATCTAATAATCAACCTGTCGGCTTAGAATGGATTAAGTGGGAAAAATGATGTGAAAGACCCTCCAGGGCTTACCTGTCTCTGATCCAGTCTTGTGATGGTAGCATTAGCTCCATAAGCATTGCAGGATTCCACCACATAATCTGGACTGAGCCCCAGCACAGAGCAGGTCTCCCCATGGGAGCCATCAGCCACCACAATGATTTTGGGCCAGTCTGGCACCACCACCTTCCTCATAAAGTCATCTGTAAACTAAGACATAAAGATGGGCTGATGATGAACAGAGCACGCATTGACACACATGATAACATGGATGCTTTCTGTTGATGAACGAGGCAGTGACAAGCAAACAGACTTGGCTATTCTGTTTGTTGCTGCTACTATTAACAATTTTATTATTCACAATAATTTTATTAACTCTTGGAATTAAAACTGCAGTTTAATAACTATTTCTTATTCTAGGTATGCGTTAAGAGCTTTACATGTGTGTTTGCATTCAGCCTCAACAATTCTGTCAGGTGGGCATTATTATTAGGCCCATTTTAAAGATGAGAAAAATGAAGATTGGAGAAGTGAAGTAATTGTCTGATATCAAAGAGCTAGTAAGTGTCAGAGTCCTAACTAAACATAGGTATACTATTTTAAAGCCTGTGTTTTTTGCCGTTGCTTTGGTAGGTGCTAGAGATGCAGAAAGGGATAAAACAGTGTTTGCCCTTAGACCTAGAAGGTTAGATGACTCATTTGCAGTAATAATTGTCTTTTTTTTGCCCATTTAAAAATTGGATTGTGTTTTTATCGTTGAATTTTAAAGGGTTCTATGTATATTCTGGATACAAATCAGATACATTATTTGCAAATATGTTATCCCATTCTGTTGATTGCTTTTGATTTTTTTGATGGTGTCCTTTGAAGCACAGACATTTTGATTTTGATGAAGTGTGATTTGTCAATTTTTTTCTTTTGTTGCTTGAGCCATTGCCTAATCCAAAGTCATAAAGATTTACACCTATGATTTCTTCTAAGAGTTTTATAGTTTTAGCTCTTACATTTAGATATTGGACCCTTTTTGAGTTGATTTTGGTATGTGGTGTGAGGAAAGGTTCTAAACTGAGTCTGCTGCATATAGCTATCCAATTGTCCTAGCATCATTTATTGAAAAGATTATTTTTCCCCATCGAATGAACTTGGCCCCCTTGTCAAAAATCAGTTGCCCATAAATACACAAGTTTATTGTTGGACTCTCAATTTTATTCCATCGATCTATGTCTATCCTTATGCCGGTATCACACTGCCTTTATTACTCCAGGTTTGTAGTCACTTTCGAAGTTGGGATATGTGAATTCTCCAAGTTTTTTTTCCTTTTTCCAGATTGTTTTGTCTGCTCTGCTTCCATGCATTTCCATATGAATTTTAGGATCAGCTTGTCAATTTCTATATGTCTTATGTCTTTTTTTTCTGCCAAGAAGCCAGCTTGGATTTTGATCCTAATAACATTAATTCTCTGGACCAATTTGTGGATCCTGAGAAGGCCTCACTCTGTGTCAAACCCTGTGCTTAGCATTTTACCGGCATTATATCATTGCATCCTCAAAGAACCTAATGATATAGTTAACAGTTACCATCCCTGTTTTAAACATGAAGACAGTGAGGCTTTTAGAGTGTCAGAAGTCAAGTTTCTTAAGAAATAGATTCAGAGACAAGATTTTCATGCAGCAGGTTCATTGGGGAGTGTCCTCAGGATTAACATCTGGAGGGCAGGAGGGAAGCTGTGTTGGGTGGAGAGAGTAGTTGAAATGGGACGCAGTTGCAACAGAGGTCTCAGCTGAGCCCATGGGAAGAGCAAGGGCCCAAAACTGAGTCAAGGGGCCTGGTCTTTGTTTCTCATCATCAATGTAGGCTGCCCCAGAAGAGGTATAACCTTGGGTGAAACACCTCCCTCCAGTCAAGGGCAACTCATCAGGAGGGAGTCCTGGAGCAACCAGGAGCAAACACTTCCAGCAACTGGGAGAATGAGTACCTGAATCCTAGCATGTGGATGTGGAATACGCCACAGCATTTACTACAAGGCAGTTACACTTGTACTAGGTCATGCAAAGAGTAAATGGCAAAGGGTAACATCTGAGCCCTGTCAGTCTCACTCCAGGCTCCTCACTGTTAACACACTAAGTTCTCTCATTTGCAAAAATTCAGTTAGTGTTGGAATTATCCAGAACATCTCTTGCTGTGGGCTGAATGTGTGTGCCCCCTCAAAATTCGTATGTTGAAGTTGTAACCTCCAAGGTGATGGTATTAGGGGCGTGGGGCCTTTGGGAGGTAATTGAGTCATGAGGGCAGAGCCTTCATGAATGTGATTAGTGTCCTCATAATAGAGACCCCAGAGTTCTCTAGCCCCTTCCATCGTATGAGGCTACAGCAGGAAGTCAGCAGTCTGCAGTCCGGAAGAAGGCTCTTATCAGAACCCAACCATACTTGCACTCTGATCTTGGACCTCTAGCCTCCAGAACTGTGAGCAATACATCTCTACTGTTTATAAGCCACTCAGTCTGTGGTATTTTGTAATAGCAGCTCAAATGGACTAAGACATCCTCAGCTACACTCGCTTCCAACATCGAACTTTTGACTTTTGAAGTGTCTTAGTTTAAGGTCTTGGGGAGGAAATCTTACACTGGGGTCTCAAGACTCCAGAGTTTTAGAAATAAACTCTGTGAAATGGCGTTAAATCTTCCCCTTATTAACTCCGCTTAGTGAGAAGTGTGGATGCTGTCTTGGTGGTCAGGGCTTACAGAGGTAGAGTCTTTCTGATGGCCATCCCTGGCTCCTCAGATCACCTCACTTCCTCTGAAACATTCTTTCCCAGCAGTTGATCTGTGAAATGCAAGGAGTCTTCTCAGCAATTTAATCTGGACTCCTCTTTCCCTGATGGTCAGCATGGCAAGCCCACAGATCTTGTGCTCTGGGTGCTTTAAGTTGCTTTTGAAGGCACAGCAGAGTCTCCACAATCAATGCGGTTTAACCATTTTGCTCATGTTTTATCAGAAGTCCATAATGGGTTGACAAACATCTGATACATGGCTACAAAATTTTAGACTTAGAGTTTCAGTTGATTGAAATGGAGGATTCTAAACTGGAGCTTACAAGGCCCCTGAAACTGGGTGCCATGTGGCTGGTGTATGTACATACATGTGTTTTATGGAGGGGAGGGCTCAAGCTTCCCTGATGAACTCCATAACCCCCACAAAATATAGGACCACTGGTTTAAAAAAAAAAACCAAATTCTCCCCCCCCCCTTTTTTTTGTCACTCATATTTCCACTTCTTGATTTTTGCTGGTCTTGCTGAAAATTGGTCTTCGGTTGATACTGAGTCTGGAACACTGGTGTGTCATGTGGATAACAAAAGGGAAAATCGCAGTCCATCATAGCACCACATTTCTGGCAATTAAACCATACACCAGTGACCCAACTCCGTCTTTTCTGCTCATCTGAGAGTTGGGCATTGTGCCTTTGCCTTGTTTTAAAATACCTGTTTGTGTTTTAATCTATCATGCAAATATTTCCATAATATATTATACCAGGCTACGTGCAGAGTCTATGTGATGTACAAAAAATAAAAGTGACTATGATCTCAATAGGCCCTCAGTCTGTTTGAGACTTAAATAGAAGAAGGGGGAAGTGAACATCTATTGAGCATTTTCATTTTGTCAGATGCCTAAAAGCACATATTATCCTATTTGCATCTCAACAATCGGAGATTGCTCTTGTCCGTTCCCTCAACTGACAATTTTTTTTAAAGATTTTAATACCTGACTATTTTTTTTTTAAACCAGAAGACTAAGGGTGCCTGGGTGGCTCAGCCAGTTAAGTGTCTGCCTTCGGCTCAGGTCATGATCCCAGGGTCCTAGGATTGATTCCTGGAACAGGCTCCCTGCTCAGCGGGGAGCATGCTTCTCCCTCTGCCCCTCTCCCCCACTCATGTTCTCTTTTTCAAATAAAATGGTAAATAAATAAATAAATCATAAGACTAAGGCTCAGAGAATTTGGAAAGTTTATCCTTGGTCACACAGGAAATAAATGGTGAAGTATTTTTAAAAAGTGCACGTGTGTGGGTGCACTTGTTTATACAGTGGAGCTTTTCCTCATTCCTCTCTGCAGGGTTCTCAGTGGGTGGTCCAGGAGACCCTAAAAGTTCCTTTTAACTTTAAGCATGGAAGACAAGGATTGCTCCTATCCCAGAATAATATCAGAGGAGGATAAGGGAGATAAGACAGAGCTGAAAGAAGGGCTCCCCACCTCCCCCCTTTCTCCCACCCCATTTATGTGACAGGAAAGGTCTACTCTAAGTGGCATGGTGTAATTTTCAGAATTGAAAGATCTGGGAAGAACACTCTAGTTAGGTTTTCTTTTTTCTGGGAAGGAAATTGAAGCTGGGAGAAAGGGGCTAACAATAATGCCACTCAAATGATTTAATAGTTAAAGTATTTCATCCCCATCGTCTTCTCAGTCTGCCTTCTCATGATGACATATGACAAAGCATATTTCTGCTCATGCTGCCTCTGTAGTCCTAGACTTTCAAGGCTAACACTGTGATTGCATGATTTTTTGCTGTGCAGTAAGCAGACATGCTATGTTTGTGGGAATAAAATTACTACCTTCTGCAGATGTTTCCACTTTCTGGATTATACTAGAAGCACCCCAGAGGTGCATGGTATGGAGAGGAAGACCTCAGAACAGGGCTACCACATAAGCCAGTGTCAGGAAACAAACCAGTGCTAACTTAAGTATCTATTTTGCGCTATACATAGTATTTGACACATCCACACATCTCATACCATTTAATCGTCAATAATAATCCTTTGAGCTCGGTATATCTAATTTTTAGTAGAAACTCTGAGTATCTGAGAGATTAAGAAATTTGCCTGATTTCATCTGGTAATTAGTCATAGGTGGAGCCCATATGCAAATTCAGGTTGACTAATTCATACTTTTTCCCTCTACATCAGGCTACCTTTCAGTGCTTATCACAGCAGGTGAGCACACAGGATTTGGGATCTGAGCATGTGCCTGCAGGAGAGCTGAGAATGCTCTTCAGAGATCTGACTTTTATTCTGGCCTCCTTGGGGAAACCAGCAGATACTCAGA
Source organism: Ursus arctos (assembly GCF_023065955.2). Lineage (NCBI taxonomy): Eukaryota > Metazoa > Chordata > Mammalia > Carnivora > Ursidae > Ursus > Ursus arctos. The sequence continues at coordinate 30,872,023 of NW_026622863.1, read as the reverse complement.
GTGGAGTATGTGGTGGGGGGGGGGGGTTATAAATGTCATCTTCTCTGCAGTTGGGAAAGTATGCTTACAATGGGATGACATAAAGAAGAACAAGAATAGCTAACATCATTGCATACTTACAGATATCTGCTAAGGAGCCTGTGCACATTATCTGATCAGTTCTCACAATAACCCATAGAGGCGGATACAGATCTACAGTTGAGAAAATGAGCCTTGCAGAAGTTAACTTGCCCCGGTTGACTGAGCAAGTTTTTCAGTTAATTAGGAAGTTAGGAACCTTACTTTGTACATAGGTCTGGCTGACCTCAGAACCTTAATTACTTTGTTGCATTGCATCTAATATCAAGAGTGATCATTCATTCTGTGCGCAGCAACCCAACAACTACTAAAACCACAGAAATCTTTTATTTCTGGGCAGCTCAGTTAAGTAAGTTTTATTGCCTAATGTCAGACCTCACTTATTTAGAGAGCTGCCAACCTAAGATAACCTCCCTCTTTAGTTTGTTGGTGGTTATTCATTCATTGGGGCTGCTGTTAATTTTAATTACTTGTTTGACCTTTGACCGCTATAAAGTTCATCTGATTAAAAAATATTTTCTTAACATAGAAAATTGCCAACAAATACCAAAAGCACTAGGTCAACCGAGCCAGACATGCTTGAATAAATAACCACAGAGCTTATAAAATGTCTGCCTGTGCCCTTGACATTTGTAAAGAGACATTTATGACTCCAACACAATCTTTGCTATCATCAGGTTATTACTAACATACCAGTCTTAACTTGACCATCAGCTTTGATTTTTCCACTGACAAGAGTAGCTTAAGTTTTTCACTTTTTTTACATTACTGGTACTATACAGGTCTCACCCCACTTAAGATATACACACACACCTATATATATCTTCTCAACAAAAGAGGATAACACAATATAAACACTTAGTACTCTAAAATACAGAAAGGCAACAGAAACCTGTAGTGGACAGGGAGCGGGTGCTTCAGAGATAGCTGTAAGAATGTAAATTAAGCATTAAAGAGGATTTCCTTTTTGTTGGAAATTGGAGAAATCCAATGAAGTTGGAGAGTCGTTATTTACCAAGAGTGTCTTTTTGGAAGGTGCTTGTAAATAGGGAAATTCTTGGATTCAGGGAAAGTCTCTTGAATTTGTAAGTTTTCCATCCATATGTTCTTTACCTAAATCTCTTGATTGGGCTCTTATTTTATTTTATTTTATTTTATTTTATTTTATTTTATTTTATTTTATTTTTTTTGTGGTGGTGTACAGATTGCTAGGCAGAAGTAACTTGGTAGAAAATATTTGAAAGAATTGAAAGGAGGGAAGTATAGGTACAACATTTTGATTCTGGTCAGAATTTTCCTATAAAATTTGTACACGTGAAGACTGTTTTTGCTCCACAATTCTGAGATGGAGTCTCCATAGTCATAACCTTCTCTTTACATTGAACCTGGGATGAAAGTTGGTCTGTGGGTGCTGGATCTGTGGTACTTTCAAGTGAAAAAGTTCTTAAGACTTGGTCTCTGCTTCACATTATTTTTCTTTCTCTTCACCCATCCCCTTTCTTTGAATTGGTAGATGCACTCTAGCTGTAAAAAATGTCTTTTTTCTACAAAGTGGGCTGCAACTTAAATCAGTGGAAATCTTGGTTACTGAAATATTAAGCTTTCAAGTGAATCTGTGGGCTTAACTGTAGAATGTGTTTGACAAGCACAAAAATATCAAAACAAGTTGGTCTATTAAGTCTGCTTACATACATAAAACAGTTTTCTCAATTTAAAAGTAATATATATGTTCATTTTAGAAAGTGTGTAAAATAGGGAAAGCACAAAGAAGAAAATAAAATTGGCCCATAAAATCCTATCATCCAGAAGTAACAGCTTATTAACAATTTAATGCATTCCTTTTCAATGTTGCATGTTTACTAATGACTGCACGTCTAAAAATCTACAATAATGTCTGCTCTGTTGTAAATTTAATAAATATTTGCCTTATGTGAACAAGATGATTTATGTGACCAGGGTCTGTTTTGTTTTTGATTACTGTGAATGTTCTGTCAGTTACAGCTATAAACAACATTAATCTGTTGTAAGATATTCCTGCTTGGTACCTGATTTTCTTTGGGTATATGACCTTGAGAGCCTGCTCTCTAGACTTATCTACATAAATGTGATAGTACATGTTAAGAGTGCTAATAGATTAATTAGATAATATAACTATATGTTAATGTTAATTTTAATTTTAATCTGTCGTATGCCCCCAGAAGAAAATGACGGCATGGGGTATTAGAACCCTGACCCTGAAGACGTGCAGATATGGATTCTAATCCTGACTCTGTGACTTCCAACCTTCATGTCCTTAACAAATTACTTAATCTCTTTGAGCCTTAATTTCTCCATTGCTAAAATGATAGAAAAACCCACATCATATGTGATTATTGTGAGATGAAAAATATGTACAAAGAGAAAGAAATCAGTAAATAAATTTGAATTAACCCACAGCGGGACTCAGAAAATTCTTTTAAGAAACCGTGGCTTATCATGCCATGTAAGTTTGTATAAGTGAAAAAGCCAGACTGTTATAAGGCTAAATAGTAGCCTGGATCCCCCCCCCCCAATGATGCCATACTAAAAGACGACAAATATTACGAGTGTTCACTCTTCAAAGGGAAACTCCAGGGCTGAGGGGCTGGCTAAATCTACACCTTGGAAAATACCTTCATTTTAATTTTCTTCTTTTCTTTGAGTACTCAGGAAATTTCTTTTCTCAAAGCCTCATGATATTTGATTTTTGTGCATTTGCTTATAAAAAGATGAGGGCCCTTTTCTCTCTAGTTCTTGGATATCAGTTTGCAGCTGTAGATACTTTTCATTTTCTAAGCCTCTCCTATAAGCAGCAGATTGTACAATGCCCTTCTACCTGCACTGTCTCATAAAATTGTCACAAAAACTTATAATGAAGTAGTAGTGTTCTACTTCCTAGATATTTTCAAATGTTACCCGCATTTTACAGATGAGGAAGACAATTGCTTGCTCTCTCTCAAAAAGCTGGTTTGATAACTAGCTTTGCCATTACAAGGCAAAGAGACAAGACAATCATGTCCATCAGTTGTCGCTAGCCCCCTGTGGTCAGCTGGTGTTGGGGGTAGAGAGGCTAAGTCAGAGGCGATATATTTTCCCAGTCCCTGCCTCACCTTGGTGCCCAGGAGAAGACAGAAGCCAGGCCGCTGCCCCTTCCTTTCCAGGAGGCTGAGCAGGTGCTCCTGGAAGACGCCGACCCTGGTGAAAAAGTGGCCGTTGCGCCAGCAGCCCTCCACATTGTCGAAGTCCACTCCCAGCGGCCTGAGGAAGCGGACGCTGCGCGGGTCCAGCGCAATCTGCTGCGGGCGTCCCAGCAGCGGGCCCCGCGCGCGCGCGTCCTGCACGGTCAGCTTCAGCACCCGGCCGGTGCGGACAGCGACGAGCGCAGCCGTCAGCCCCACCGGCCCGGCGCCCACCACTAGCACCGCCACACCGGCGCGCCGCCGCCGCAGCTGCTCCGCGGCTGCCTTGACCGCCAGCAGCAGCAGCACAGCCAGCAGCGTGCCCAGCACCGCGTCCAGCGCCAGCGCCTCGGTGCCGCCGTCGGGCCCCGTGGTCCCCGCACCCATCGCCCCACGCCTCTTTTCCTAGCCTGCCCCGGCCTTTGGGGGATCATGCGCTGCTGCAGCCACTTCCCCGCCGCCCCACCCCACACCCCCGGGCCGGACACGGCCCCACCCCTCCAGCCTCTCTCAGGCTCCTGGGGGTGTTAGCAGGCAGATGGCCCAAACACGTAGTTTCAAAAGTGGTTGGGGTGAGTATACCCCTTCATCATCCGGCTCTTGGCTCTGTCACCCTTGGAGTCTGTCCTTTTAAAGCTCCGTCCTTGTACCCCTACTGTATTTCAAATTACGTTTGTCGTGGTTTGTAATTATGTTCTTTTGGTAACTTTTTATTTAATGCTGGTCTCCTGTGTGTTTTTGTTCTTCACAGTAGGCCCAGTTCTTAGCACAACGTGGCATTTATGTAACTCAAATAATATACCAAATGTAATAATGTTACCGGCTACCTGTGAGGCTTCTTCCAAGTGCCACGACTTGTTTTTGTTTTAGCTCAATAGAATAATGAATATTTGTCAAATGAACCATTACCAAAAAAAAAAAAAATGGAACTGTTTATTTTTAATCCTAACAATTTTATGGGGTAACTATCATGAATATTATGAACCACTTACATTATTGTTTTACCCTTCCTCAGCTTATTTACAGATTGGAGAAGGATTCAGTGAGTTGAGATGACTTCTTTCAGGTCACAGAGCTAGTGAACACGCAGATGCTGGTATTCAAACCCAGGACAGACTGATTCCAAAGTTAGTGGTATTTACAGGGACCTGCTGTTTTTTCAGTTTGTACAGTCCTTTTAGAAAGCAACTTAGCACCAAGTTGCAAACTGTCTAAGGTTCTTCTCACCCTTTGATTCAATAATTCCACTCTGGAAATCTCTCTTAACAGGGGAGGAAAATCCAAAGTCAAAAAAGGTAAAAAAAAAAAAACCACAAAAAAACCAGGATGTTCATTGCAGCACTGTTTAAAGAAAAAGAAAAAAGTAAAATTCCCATTTCTTTAAATAAATATAAAACATTTATATTTAATTGTTTAAGTAAAATTCCAGTCATAAAAGTATCTGAAAAATTGCAATCATATATGTCCTTAAAGAATAACACATTGGAAAATTATGGAACCATGGGAAGAACGTTATGAAAAAGCTAGGAAAATGGTTATTTTTATAAGTAAAATAATGCTGGATATAACATTGGCTAATGAAGTATCCTCCACAACTCTCTGCGTGGGTGTTGGTAGAGTTAGTGCTGGGTATGTATGCTCTATAAATATTAATTGGATAAATAAATGAAAAAGACTGAGATAAAGGATAATTTCTAAAATGTTTTTTCTACTCTTCGAATTTTTTCTATGGTGAGATGTTTTGTTTTTATGATACAACAAAATCATAAAGATGCCATAGAGTATGTGCTTGCTCATAAATTATATATGCATGTTTCAACTCACTGTCCTGGAATGATCCATCTGTCATTCCTACTGATAGATGAGGAGTGGGGGCACCAAAATTTATTCTCATCTGGAGTCCCATATGTCATCAGTGTGCAGTGTGGGTCTTTTGACTCCAAGTCATATGACCTTACCTGACCTTGAACTGGGCTGCCATGTTCCAGTCTCTGCAATAAGAGACAGGAAACTGAATTCTAGTTCTGTCCTGTTCCTGGCTTGCTGGGTGATTTGGGGTAACTCACTTCTCTCAGGGTCTTTCCTTCTTGGATTTTTGCCCTGCTAATTATAAGATGGCTTTCTTTTCTGTTCTTTCAGTGGAGAGAGAGCTGTATCAAAAAGGGTTGATCATCATGTCTAATATTGCTCCCTCTGGTCACTCCATCTTTTGTCTCTCTGTTTTATTTTCTTCTGTTACTATTTTCTTTATGTCATTTTGTTATGCCATTTTGTCATGTTGATCTTTCCACATTTTGTGATACCATTTTGAGAAATGACCTTGTTTATTTCTTTGCCTGTTTATTGTATGTTTTGCCTATCTAGATGTAAGCTCTGTGAGATCATAACCTAGCCTATCCTGGCTGATATGGCAACAAAAATAGCTTAGATGGAAAAGATAATGTGTCTTGTGTAGCTTGAAGGGATTGGAGTAGCTCATAGAATTTACAGAAGCAGAGACCAGGACTTTAAAAATGACCAAGTCCGCACTGTGTGAACACATACCTACATGCAGTTATTTCTTCCACTCCCCTCCCCACTGCCCCACCTCATCATTTCTCATTACCGCTTCTCTTTGCTTTCCTTCACTCTGCACATTGCATCCATCTGGAAGGGAAGAATTCTGCCAGAAGCCCTAAATTCACTTTGTTCCAACTTAACATTTCCAGCAGTTTCATTGGCCCCATGTCAGTGGACAGCCACTGGAAAAGATTCTAATTGGTTTTGCTTGGGTTATGTATGGTTCTTTGAACCAATCACACTAGGAGTAGAATTGTCAGCCATGCTTGCTCATGGGTGTGCATGTGTTGTTTTTTTTTTTATCGTTAGTGTACATTCAATTTGGTATTTCTGTGCAAAAGCTTATTTAAATCATTGACCATTTTGTGGTGTTAAGTTTAGGTAAAACTGCATAGTAAGGTACTAATATTTTCTTCTTATAGTCCGGTGAATAGTCTTGCTCTCCTGTGTGCCATGTTGTTACATCCTTGAGTGTAGGAACCATAACTCCCTTCTTTTCTGTTCCTCCAATATTACCTAAGAAAGTGCTTCATAGTTAGTAGCTACCCTCTGCATTTCTGATAATCAGATTAAATGAGCTACTTAACTAGCTGAATTTGTGGGCCTCTTTATTTATTCCATGAGCTTTATTTGTGAGGATATGATTAGTTTCCACTACTCTGAAAACAGGAAAGACTATAAGTCTTTTTATTTTTAGTTTAAGAAATGCTATTCAGCAATGCTAAGAGAAAGAAATCATTGATCATTTCAATAAGTCCTCTTTTACCTCATGAATTTGAGGCTCTCTTGATACTTCCTTTAACTAATTGATTTTTACCTTGTACTTTATTTAATGATATGGATAGAGGCATCTGTGGTAGGTAGGAAAATTGCTCTCAGTATTGTTCTTCACGCAGATGAACTGTAGATCTTACCCTTGACATTTGAGTTGAAGAAAAGCAGACTTGGAGGAATCCATCAGAGACTGTCTCTAGGCGAGTAACTAAAGCTTTAGGCCCTTGCCATCAGACCGTGGTGTATGATCTAGTACTCTTGGTTTCAACTGTAAACTTTCAGAAACGCAGAATCTCTGCCCCAGCCCAGACCCTCAGGATCTGCAATTTAACAAGTTCCTCAGGTGATTTGTAAGCATAAGAAAGTTTGAGAAGCACTGCTGTAGAGATAAGAATCAGATTCCTGGAAGGCTTGTAGGGCCTGGAAGGTTGGGCTTTGAATATAATTGATACCTTCAGGAAGCCAAGTGTTTACCCTAGGGATGACAATGTTGGCAAATGTTGATGCCCTCCTACCATGAGCTTGGGAGAGACATTACTAATTGCTCAGGGCACTCTTTCCACCAAACATCAGGATGCTTGTCCACATTCTCTACCTAGTCTGGTAACTTTAATGGAGACCTAAAAGTTAGCCTTAGAGTTAAGATCTATTTATTAATCTTGCCTGAAGACCAATTGTTGTTTGCTAAGTAGTATCCAACAAGCAAAATAGACCAAAGGAAATCTAGGTTACTGCATCTTGTGGGTATGGCTTTTGGATAATTTGTTGGCCAAATAATAAAGTCAAGGTCTGAGTTTGCCCCTCAGCAAACCAGATAATCTCTTAATCCATTCCTTCCAGTCTTGCTCTGTCTCCCATCCATTTGCTCTTCCTCATGCTAAACTTATTTTGAATTTCCCTCTTTAACCTTCATCTATTCTTTTGAATTAAGCTTCTTCTCTCAATCTTTCTGGTTGGGGTACTTGGGAGAAGGATCATCTTAGCTATAAGCCCTATCTCCTGGAGTTCCAAACTCTGACACTGACTTGTATGAACCCTGGTTGTCTTTATTCACCATTTTGAAACAAACTCAGACTGAATGCCTTATCGAGGTCATCTGCTTGCCCAAAATGTTATCCCAAATGATAGAAACTGGGAGAATGGATTAGAGTCCACTTCCATTGCCTACTTGAACAGGCTTGACATTGTCATAGTTCCCCCATAGTTGCCAGAGATGTAGGATCTGAATCAATTTTTTGAGTTCTGGTCACAATTCCAATACTTGCTGCAGTGTGATGTGGGGCAAGTTAGCACATCTTTCTTTCTTTTTTTTTTTTAAGATTTTATTTATTTATTTGACAGAGAGAGAGAGAGACAGCCAGAGAGAGAGGGAACACAAGCAGGGGGAGTGGGAGAGGAAGAAGCAGGCTCCCAGCAGAGGAGCCTGATGTGGGGCTCGATCCCAGAACGCCAGGATCACGCCCTGAGCCAAAGGCAGATGCTTAACGACTGAGCCACCCAGGCACCCCAGCACATCTTTCTTTTTTCAGTTTGTTCTCCTTTCTGTGAAGTGAAATAATCCTACAGCCTAATTCCCAGTATTGTTCTGGAGATTAATGAGAATTATGTAAAATTTGGCACAGTACTTAGAGTATGATGAGATTGTACTACCATTAATGTCTACTAGTTTCATTATTGTCATAATCTTTGCGGGGATTTTGTCTGTGTTGGAATAGGGGTCAACCAAAAACAGTTGTAGGTACAACTTTCTTCCTAATATTCTTCTCTTCCCTCCACACAACTTTTTATTGTCATGTAAAATTATTCTCCTAAGACATCTAAATCACTAGTTCAGTCAGATTCAGGGTATTTCCTCTCCCAAATTGTGCCCAGTTTGATAGAAACCAACATAATTTGAATAACTAATCAACATCCAAATACATCCACATCAGTCAGAACTCAGGCTTTATTATTGTGTGGTGAGCAAAACTAAAAACTTAATTCCAAGCGCGTGTAATTAAAGTTTGCTAAGAAAGACATTATTCATCAAACATATTCAATATTTAAAGAAAAAAATGACATTTATTTGAAGAACATAATATACTTAGAATTGTTGACTTCTGAAAAGCCCATTTCCCCCAAGCCTAAGCTTTGTAATTTCATATTAGGCAATGAAGTTATTTTATACAATTTAGTTAAACTATTTAATGGAAATCGCATTTGACAGAATAAAATATTACATAGATGTATGACTCCAAAATAGTATTATTTAAATCCAATGTTCAATCTCCAAAGGTAGATTGCCCCAATAGACTTTAATATATGCTTGTTTAAATATATATAAGTACATAAAGTATGTAAAAAAGGAAACTGACATATATAATATCAACCCTCAATTTCGTCCAGGAGAATGAGGATACTAAAGCCAGGGAAAAGTAGACATATTTTTTTCTTACTTCATTTTCCCATACAGCCTGCCTTAGGATTACACGTTCAAGTCAGAAATTGTAATGTAATTCTGGGACTAGAAATTAACCAGATACGCTGCTTTATCATTTCCTTTCAGAACTTGACTAGGCATTTTCAAAATCAGTGTGTGTATATGGTGGAAGAAGAGGGTCATAAAGAAAACAAAGTTAATTCAGAACATTTCTGAGACATCCACGTTCTGATGTGTCAGCTAAGATGCAGGTCCCACCAGGGGATGCATCAACTCAGAGAAGTTTATGGGCTAGCAAGGTGCAATGGCTGGGACAGAACAGACCGGGCATCAGACGGAGAGGTTTCTGGATTATATCACACCCAGACTCTCTGATTTAGAGAATTCTCATCAATCAAATATATAGTAAACTTTCAAGAGAAAATCTTCCAGGTAGCTCTTGTGTTTTTAACACAGACCTGGTTTCTGTACAAGGGAGAGGACCTAGGAAAGTGGGAAGGATTTGATTGCCCATTTTGCAAAAGCCACATTTACAGTGTGTCCATAGCTGGATCATTATTTTTTGATCTCCTATACCCCATGCAGGGCAAAATCACAATGAAATGTGGTAGCAAAATTGGCTGACTCCTGTATTCCTATGGACACAGATGCCCGTGTGACAGTTATCCTATAAATTGTGACCGATCTTGCATTTTTGAGAAGGGTCTATTAAGGGATGATAAATTCACATATGTATCTCTTGCTGCTACGACAGACCTCGTCACTCCACTTGCCCTGAGCTGACTGGGAGAACAGGGCACAGTTTTCCCGCTTACCACCGTTAGGCTGTGCACGGTCCCAGTTGAGGAAGGAGATGGTGATTCCATGGACATCAACAAACTTGCCCTCTGTGACCATGTCATTGATGCCCAGCCAAAAGTCATTGACACCTGGCAGGCTTCTTTTACCATAGTCTTGGAGGGCATTGATTTCGTCAGAGTTTCTGGGGATAACCAAGGTTCCTCCCTTGGAGATGCAGTCTTCGTTAGCTTCGTGGAAGTGCTTCAAGCCTTCCGAAGCAAGATAGCATTTCTTGTGAACTTTTGTGCCTCGGAGACAGACTGTAAAGATGTGAAATTTGATATATTAAGATACTTTGTGAGTGTTATACATCCAGGACAAGACTTGGAAAATAGCAATTAATATTTGTGGAATGAATGATGTGTCATCATAATAATGAATTAATATTTATTGGAGATTTTGTATGTGTCAGACCCTGTGCCAAGCGCTTTATAATAAAGAACTCATATAATAATCACCACAGTCCTTTACATATCAGGATATTGAGGCTTACAGAACTTGTTACTTGTAATGACTTAGTGTGTAAAAACGTAACTTACATAGCAGATAAGATCATAACTACATGAACCCAGATCTGTCCCACCCTCAAAACATTTTTAGCCTCACGCTGCTCTGATATACACGTGCTTGGTAGTTTGTGTAGCTCTATTGTGTCCTGATTTCCTTAGAACTTTTGAAATTGGGTGGTATTTCATAATTATTTAAAAAACAAACAAAAAAAGAAGTCTGAGTTGACATATGGAGAGACAGTGGTTTTGTTATGCAGATAACTCACCCCTGGTAAAGGTTATCCAGGATAAACCAAACATAAAGATAGTTTTAGGGGAAAGCATTGGAGAACCAGGCTCTGACATTTACTAGGTATATAATTGTTGCAGAAAATACTTAATTTCTCTGTGCTTCAGTTTCTTCATCTGTAAAATGAGGATAATCTTAATGGCACCTATCTCATAAACTGTTGGAGGACTGATGTGTTAATGTTTGTAAAGTATTTCTAGTGCCCAGCTGTGGGTGAAGTGTTAATTAAACTCTTTTGTCTTCTGCATGGGCATTTGATCTTCCTTTAGCTTCTGAATTCTGTTCCTGGAAATCTGATAAAGGAAGTATGTCAACAGTATTACTAGGCAAAATTGCTTATGGTAAAAATGACCTTGAACTGGTAACATATAGCTGACCTGGGAGTTATACATCCTTGATGGAAGGCCATAACTTTAGTCTTCCCTGAAAGTGGTAACTCTCATAATTGGACAGGTCTCATGCAGGAGCCTTGAAGTTCTGCTTTTCGAGTTGCTATGTAAGGTATTGGATCTTGGGTTTATGAGCCTGTGGGCAGGGCCTGTTCTTGAACCCACCTGTGTGGTTCTGTTTTCCTTACAGGGCCCTGGAAGTCAAGGAGGGTAGCTCCTGGACAACAGGTGTATAGCTGCATAGGTTGCTGGGAGCTCTACCCCCGTGTAAAGAGGAATGCCAAGCTGTGGTTCTAGTCAATGGCCTTCTCTTTGCATGTGGTGCTCCATGTGGCCAGAGTGAGTCCTGTCATTTTGTGTTTAGTTGAACCTCAGCAGATCTCCCAGTGGGCACTTAGTAAACATCTAATGAATACTAGTTATTTTCACCAATTAATATTTGCTTCAATTCTGTTTCATCGCCTATTAGAGAAGAATTATGGACAAATTTTTTAAATGCATTACTAAAATGCTTATTTTTATTTCTATACCACCCATATATAGGAGAAGGGAGTGAAAAATCAAGCTGATTTTCCCAAACAGTTATCTCCCCAGCTTTTGAATTCTTTCTCCTGGACACCTCTCTGGGTTGTCAATGTCTCTTTTAAAAAGTGTCACCTAGAACTTGACATGTACTCTAGGTACAGTTTGAATTGCTGGCAAATCACAATTTCTTTTCCTATCACTTTTGAGACAAGGCATTGATGAGTCAGGTCTTACCCGTCTGTAGGGCTTGCATTTCCTTCAGGGCATTGACTTCTCTCCAGAGCTTTTCAACTTGAGTCTTCAGGTCTCCATCCTTTTCTGGGGAGATTTTAGGGTGGGGTAGGAATGAAAAGCACATGATTAAAATAAGATAAAAATAAAATAAAATAAAATAAAATAAAATAAAATAAAATAAAATAAAATAAAGCTTTGGAACCCAGAATCTAAGGTGAGGGTGGTTTTGATGAAATTGAGCCGAATGTACATGAAAATTAATGCATGAAAATAAGTTGGCCAGGAAGATTCATAAGAGCTTGGTCGTGGTAATAATACTAGATGGTCCTTTGGTGAGACAGGGCTGCTATGACTTGCCAGCCCCACCCTGTGGGACTGTCCCTCCGTCAGGCGTCAGACTGTTGGCTTTCAGACATCTTAGAGCAAGGTATGTCATCTCAGGATCCATTCCTTTGGGTTCCTCCTGCTTGGAACACTTTGGCTTCAGCTCTTGTCCATCTCCTCATTGAGCTGAAATATCTTTTCTAGAAGGCTTTTCTGGTTATCGTCTCTCTATTAGCATCTGTCTGACTAATCTCTTTCTTTGACCTTTACTTTTCTTCAGAGCACTTTTCTCTAATATATATTTTAACTTACTTAATTTCAGTAACATTAATGTACTGTCCATGCTGCTCCTGATGCTTAACACAATGCTTGGCACATAATAGCCGCTCATGATGTTTTTTGGATGAATAAACAAGATTCTAGGACTGATGGGATCTGTCTTAGAAATTGACAGTTCGAACTCTTCGAAGGCAAGAATTATAATAAATTATAATACATACCAAAAGAAAAAATATTAAGAGCCACCATACACTGTGCACCAGAAGCTTAATTCTTTCAGTATTCCTGTGAGACAGACACCATCACTCTGCTCAGTTCACAGAAGAAATAGAGGCACAGGAAATCAAATTAACCTGCCTCAGGCCAGCCAGCTAGTAAGGTGTAGTCAGGATTCGAATCTGTCTTACTCCAAGTCTGTGCTCTTCACATCCTTCTGATCTGCTCCTGCACAGTAATTGCCTGATCCCTAGCACATGGCCTTGGACAGAGAAGATGCTTAAAGCTTGGTATCAACCCACCTGCCTCCTTATATATATGCCATGTGGGGAATCTGTGTTCTATGCTGGATTTTCAGCATTTTCAGCAAATGCACACATGCTGATTCATCATCCTCTTAAACATAAGCTTTGCAAGCCAGGTGTTTCCATATTGAGTTAAGAAAGCCTTCTGGGGTATCCAGGGGTGTACCCGACCTCTGTTTCACTTGATATTGCACATCAATTCTGAAAGCATCCAGTAGCTCAGCTCAGAAATACAGTAACTCATGAAGTTCCTCAAAGAGACCATTCGATCCAGAGTAAATATAAGGGTACATTCAGAATGCAAAACCATCAGCTGTTGGAGGCCAGGCTCGCAAAGACCTCTGAAGACTTGCTTCCAAGTTTCAAGTTGTCACCCCTACAAATGTCATCACCCTTCCCTCTCCGCTTCCTGCTCCATGCTATATAAATATGTGGCCTCCACAGGGAAGCTATAAACATTGTAATTAACATGAAGACATGAATAATATTAGGCTCCTGGGAGATCATTATGGAAATCATTATCCAGGTGACTTGACTTCTGTTCCTAACCTTTGTGACAAATGCGGATGTGTTTTGTCTACAGTGAATACAGGGAATAACTATTTCAATGCAAAAATTAAATTTTATTCATTTCTGCAACATATAATTTATTGAGACCTATGAATTAAATACCAGGGAAATTTTGTTTTTGAGTTAAGTCCCTCAGTTGCCATTTTGAGTAAAACAACAACAGAAACTCCCTCTCATTTTTTTTTTCTCCAAAGGTAGTTTCAGTGTAGAAATGCAAAAATAATTCCCGGAAAATGATCAGTAAACCTATGATGTATACCTCAACCTCACTAACAACCAAAGAAATGTCAACCTTTTTATCAATCAAAGAAATGCAAATTAAAAGGTATTTTGTTTTTTGGTTAGGTTGACAGAGCTTAAGCTGATGATACGATGTTAAATTCTCAGGATGTGACAGAATGGTCACTCTCGTATGCTGAAGATGGAGCAGTGTTTGTTGATGCTATAATTTTGGGAGATCATTGGAGAGTGTGGTGAACCTGCAGTTTTCTAGAAGTATATCATAACATCCTACCTAGCATGGGGTCAATATATGTGTACAAAGCAGTTCACTGAGGCATTGGATCAAAAACGATAGATGGGAAGCCACACAGAAGTTCACCAAGAGCGAACAGATGACATGAATTATGACCCAATGGAATATTATGCAGGCACTAGAAGAACTGATGTATCCCTTATGTTGATAGTTATCCAAGATACAGTAAATGAAATAAATTAATAGCCAATTCTTATTTGGTTAAAAATAGCAGGTTTTAATTGTGCATTAGAAGGAGTCTGGGAATATTATTTCCCAACAAGTAATAGTGGGCAATCCTGTGAAGAGGGTTGGGAGAGAAAAAATGGCTTTTGGAATGCCTGGCTGGCACAGTCAATTAAGCATTCACAAGGTCCTGGGATCGAGTCCCACATTGGACTCCTTGCTCATCAGGGAGCCTGCTTCTCCCTCTGCCTCTGCCTGCTACTCCCTCTGCTTGTGCTCTCTCTGTCTCTGACAAATAAATAAATAAAATCTTTTTTAAAAATTTAAAAAAAGAAAAAAATGGCTTTCACTTTTGATTTCATAAAGTTTGGTATAATTCCCAGGTACTTAAAATATTTTAAAATTATATGTGTTAGTGGAGAGAGAAATGTTGGTCAGTTTAGCCTTATTGCTTCACGTACTGTACTGCTTAAGAATCTGCTTTCTTGGACTTAATAGCAAAAACTTGCAAAAATTCCTTTGGGAGGATGATGTTGAAGAGTTGTGCGCAGTTACAAGTCAAACAGGGAAAAGCATGTGTGCGCACTTCCATGTGGTTGGGGGTGGGGTGGGGGGAGCTCTACGTGACCTGAACCGAATGATTTCAGAAACCTCCCCACAGCATACACACACATCCACATGTTCACACCCCTCCTCACATCCCTGCTGGGTGGTGGCAGCTTTGCCACTGCCTCCCAGCGGTGAAGAGATGCTGGGAGTAAAAATACGCCACATCATCACACAGTATCTTCTCCCTCCCTCCTTCCCCTGCCTTCATCTTCACCAGTGTACTTTATCATGCATGAGAAGTATTTTAATCTTCCATTTAAAAGAGGAAACAGGAAATTTCAATATTGTATAAGGGGAAAAGATTCCACTGGAGAAACCTTGCATGAGACCTAAATCATAGAAATAAATGCCCCCTTTTCAGGGCACTTTATATTTTGTGACACACAACACACCAAGACAAGCCTCCTTTTTACCCACCAGCCATCCATGTTGTGTCAAGTCTGGCTTGCACTTCATTGGTATGTTTCGTATGTTTTGTTACTAATGAAGTGAAATTTATAAGGAAATAGTGTCATAATATTGACCTTGAAATATGCTGATACAAAAATGAAAATGACTCAGAAGATAAGAAAAAAAATCACTCTTTGTCTCCTTTGATGCTTTTTTCCTCTTGCTATGCTTTCAGCATGTTGCAGGTAAATTGCTGTCATCTTTGTTCTTTGCAAGATTTCTTTTTTCTTTTTTCTTTTTTTAAGATTTACTTATTTGAGAGAGAAAGAAATGAGCAGGGGGAGGGGCAGAGGGAGAGAGAGAATGTCAAGCAGAATCCCGCCAAGTGTGGAGCCCAATGCAGGGCTGGATTTCACGACCCTGGGATCATGACCCTGATATCATGTCCTGAGCTGATCAAGAATTGGTACCTTAACTTACTGAGCCACCGAGGCAACCCTGTTTTTTATTTTTCTTTTTTGCCTCTTAACCCAGTTCAAGCCACCCAGATTTGGGGAATGCTTGGAGATTCAGTTTTGGATTAAAATGTTTTTGAACACTATATGACTTTGCATGTTGAAATATTTTTAAGTTTAAAAAGAGGTTCAATTTCTTTCTGACATGAACAAACTTAAATGTGCAGTATAGACTATATTTATATTGTCAGGGGTATGAAAATATACCTACATGATAACCAGTGACAAAATGGTCTAACCTTGACTATACATTTAATAAGATTATAGTTATCTTACAAATATATTTGAACAGTTATACAATATCTAGGAATGAAACAGTATACTGTAATTATTAATCAGTCTATTCTACTTGATCCCTTGCTCATAATAACCAGATATTCACAGGTTAACTCCCTCTGAAGAACATTCTGCATGGCTAAACTCACTTGACAAAGGATATACAATACAGAAACTTTTTCTATTAAAAAAAGGACCTACTGCATGATTCCTTTAAATATCAAACTGTTCCAGAGAATTAAAAGGTCACTGAGTCGGGACGCCTGGGTGGCGCAGTCGTTAAGCGTCTGCCTTTAACTCAGGGCGTGATCCCAGTGTCCTGGAATCGAGCCCCACATCAGGCTCCTCCGCTATGAGCCTGCTTCTTCCTCTCCCACTCCCCCTGCTTGTGTTCCCACTCTTGCTGGCTGTCTCTCTCTGTCAAATAAATAAATAAAATCTTTAAAAAAAAAAAAAAAAAGGTCACTGAGTCCCCTGAAATGCCATATCCACATGATGGCATGGTACTATCACCAGAGACAGTTCTCCTGGAGGAGTTTGGAAACAAACATTGCCCAGTTCCTTCCCACACTGAGCAGACCTAGAATTTTGCTGGCCTGAAAAGCCCCGTTACCTTTCACTCGGCGTTTGCTGTGCTTCCTGGCTTTAAATTTGGATGTGTGGCTGGTGGTCTGGTCCAGCAGTAAGGTGATAACCAGGATGTAAATTACAAGTCCATTCTTTGCCATGGCTCTTGGGCCAGTCTGATGACCACTTTGCCAGCGCCTGTGAAGTAGCTAAGAGGCAAGTAGACTGCGTAGCCACATCTTGCTCTGGAGTGTCTGGGGCCAGCTTTATAAAAGTGCGTGTGAGGGTTGGCTGGAATCCTGCTGACGAAATGTTTGAATTTCTTGGCTGGCCACAGCATAAGGTGGCCCCTTGTTCTTGTGTCTCATGTTAGACTTTTTTTATTTTTAATGTTCCTGTTACATTTTCCACTTGACTTGCCTTTTCAGAGTGTATCAGAGTTAACTAAGGGATTTAGGGTTTTGCCTGCTTTCTTCTTCTTCTTTCTTAAAGTCCAGGAGGTTTGGAGTCTCTCTGTGAAGACCCCAATATTTAAGCCCTCGATTTGGAGCTCTGAAGTTCACTTAATGATCTGGGAAGTTCAATCCTGTTTTCAGGGCAAATAAATAAAGTACATCCCCAAAACTAAGAAATCTCCTACATGTTTATGAGTGTGTGTGAGCGTGTGTGTGTGTGCGCGCGCATGCGTGTGTGTGCGCGCGCATGCGTGTGATGCCAGAGTCTACACACACTCGTGTCTACACGGCTCAAGTGGAACTTGGGAATGGTTTGCTCACAGAGGGTAACAGGGATGGCCAAAACGGATAGTCTATGATCAAACAGAAGACTTTCTATTAGGATTTTGTGAATTCATCAAGAATTACATTTTTGGAAAACAAACTTTGGAATGAAAAGAAAATTAGGGTGGTGAATTATTTCTGTAAGAATTAATGTGAAATATCAACTATAGCTCTTTTGCAAATCCCTGTCACCTAACACTTCCTGTCTTGAAATTACCCCAACACTTAAAAAATACTTTCAAAGAGAATATAGAAATAACAGAAGAATAGAATGAAAGACTCGATATTATTATTCTTACCTTAACAATGGGCTTTTTAGGACAAGTACTAGGAACAGATAGGCTTTTGTATCAAAAGCAAGGGACGTCCATTATCTTTCTTTTTCTTTTTAAGACAACATAGGAAGAATCAAGGGGTGATTGATTCTCTCTGGATGTTGGAAAACCACAGTCTAATCTATCTTCATTGCCTTCCCGTGAAAGCCTCTTTGTACCCTACCCACGTATTAACACCGAAGTAAGACCGCTAATACAGAAAAGTCTGACATAATTTAGCAATGTAAGTGTGAAATAAAGAATAAAGATTTTACTTATAATGCAGACTCCCTTTTCTGATTTGGGCAGTCTATGAGTAGGCACTTGACAGCATTCTGGAAACAAGCTGAGCTGGGTTCAAGTTCGTATTTCACCCATTTATCAGCTGTGTGATCTTGGGCAAGTCACTGAACCTGTCTGGGCCTATTCTCACACAGAGCTAGGAATGCCTGCTTTACAGGGCTGTTGGAAAGATTAAATGAAATAATGGCTGCAGGCACTTAGCATAATGCCCAGTGCTTAATTATAATAATAATAATAATAATAATAATAATAATAATAATAACATGTTAACATCCTTACCATCAATTATAATAGTGTATACAATTCATTTCGTGGAATACCAGATCTTTTTGGTCTTCACAGCAAGCCTATGGGATAAATATTCTCTCCATTTATAGATGATTGAATCTAGTGGAATTGGAGTAGAATTTAAAATCTGGTTTTGATTGACCCTGGAAGATCTCTCCTTTGACCTGGCCTGTGAAAAATATGCTTTGATATGAATAGGGAAAAGGATCAATGCTTTACAACTGATCTTATGATTGATTGAAAATACTTCTTGCCAGCTTCTCAAATCCTTTCCTCTGAGAAGAGATTTTGAGTTACAGAATAGTCATGGAAAGCTAATGATTTCTCTTGGATCTTTGATCTGTGTTATGTTCAAACTAGATTTGTAAGAAAAGGCTTTCTTTTTTTTCAAAATAAATCTATATTGTTTTAGGCTCTTTTTGCTTTCCAGGAAGCCTCTGACACTTTTTGGATTTGTTTTCTTTTAACCAGATTCCAAAGCCTATGCTTTCTTCCTTTTAAATTAAAAGACTTTATTTTTTTAGAGCAGTTTTAGATTTCTAGGAAATTTGAGCAGAAAGTATAAAGTATATATGCCCTGCCCCCCTCCCCAGTTTCTCGTATTATTAGCATCCTGCAAAAAAACAAAAACCAAAGAAAAAATCAAAACAGAACAAAAAAATCTTGCATTTATGTGGTGTATTTTTTATAATTGATGAATGAATATCGATCTATTACTATCAGTTAAAGCCTATAGTTTATATTAGGGTTTGCTCTTTGTGTCATACAGCTCTGTGGGTCTTGGCAAATAAGTGTGTTATGTCACGTATCCACCATTACAGTAGCATCCAGAAGAGTTTTGCTGAAGCCCACGCTTTTTGTTCTAATTAAATATATGAGGACTCGTTTCTTCCCCAGCTGTACTGTCTGGCACCCATCAGGACTCTCTCCTGGCTGCTCTAACCTATTATTCTCCCCCTAGATGATCTTACTCCTTCTCATGGCTTCAAATTCTCTGTTTAGGACTCTCTCACATTAACCTCTCAGTTTGGATCAACTTCAGACAGTTCCAGTTGCCCATGTGCCCCTTGCAGGTGGATGTCTCACAGCCATTTCAGACACGTGATGGTTAAAGTGAAATTCTACCTTCTTCCCCCATTAACATCCTATGAATTTAAAAAAGTCTATTCTTTCTGACTCTTCTCCAGCACAGTTAATATCCCCAACACACTCAGGGGGCCATTTCTGAAAACTAGAAATAATCTTTGTGCTTTGCCAGCCCCCACCCCCAGACCTTTGCCTGCAATGCCCATCCTTGTGACCTTGTCAACAGCAGTGCTGTGGTTTCTACCTCCACGTGGATGGTTCCTACCTCCACGTGGATGGTTCCTCTTTCCTGCCATCATCTCATCTGAAGTCACCAAGAGCTCTTGTCCTGACCCAGCTCAGCCACTCTGCTCCTGCTCAACTCAAGTGGATACTCCACACATCACTAATGTGATCATCACTCTCTGACTTAAAACCCTCCAAATCCTTCCATTGTATTTAAGATGAAACCCAGACTTCTTACTTTGGTTTCTGAGGCCCTCCTACCTGTGAGACCCATTTGGTTCTTCCTGGTGACTTTCTCCCTTCATGGAGACCTTTTGCCAACTCTGAGTCTTATTTAGTTCTGTCTTTCTATCTCCACTATGCTTTTCCGCATGTTTTTTCTCTATCACTATACCGTCACCCCTTCCCAAACTTGAACTCTTGGTATGAGTCCAAATCAGTGCTACTTTGTGTATGACTGACTCCTCTCGTCCTCCAGACCTGAACTTGAAGATCACCTTCTCACACATCTTCTCTATCTGCCCAATGTAGCCAGGTCCTACTCTGTTTTCTCCAAGAAGGTACCCTGTGTGCTTTATAACCCTTCTCGTAGTCTGGTACTCATTTAAATATGTATTGACTGAATTGATGCATTGGTTGGATGTCAGTCTCTCCAGCTAGGCTGTAAGTCCCCAGAGGGCAGGAGCTGTGTTGGGTTAGCTCACCTATGTGTTCAGTATAGTACTTGGCACATAGTGTTTGCTCAATAACTTTTAACTGGTGTGGCAGGATGGTTTTGCTTTTGCTTCCATCCTTTCCCACCTCTGCTCTGAGACTCCAGCAACAAGGCACTTGACCAAGGAAATAGCAACTCCGCTCTTGGAAGAGTAGAGGGACAGACTCATTTGGCATAATAACATTTGGAGTCGTGCTAGGTGGTTGGCTTGCAGGTGCTTGGCCCCGAGGCCAGACAAGGATGGGAGCTTTCCTTTAATTTCTCTTCTTCCTGCTGAGATTCCAAGTCCAGTTCATCCTCCTTTAGGGAAAAAAAAAAAACAAAACACTGGAAACTAAATGAGTACCGGATTGGCTAGAAGAAAATGAGAGTTGGATCTGCGAATATTCTTAAGGATTTTTGTCCCTGTCCCAAATGCTGACTGACATCAGACATGGCCTCCACCCCCAAATCCTCAACAGGAATAGCAGGGGGGAAAAATGGCAATGATCTGGAAAAAAATCACATCAAGAACTACACACACGTGGAAGGTAATGGGGATGGGTGGCCCTGAACCCACCTTGTCCTTGGGGAAGGCAGGCCTCACTCAGTTTTCTTGGAGGCTAAACAATCCCTTTTTTGTGGAGCAGGATGATGTCACCAGCTTGTCTCTGGGCTGGACCAGGGCTTCTGAAAGAGCTATTTAAGAAGAAGTACACATTTATAGCCAGGGAATAGGAACCATAAAAATACTGCCTTTAGTTGGAAAGTGTTTCGGCGAGGATTTACAAACTGTCACCAGAGTTTAAATTTCCTTAATAAATTGCTGTTTACAACACATCTCCTGACCACCCTGTGTAATTGATGTGTTTATTCCACTGGTTGCTATTTTAAAGTTGCTCTAAGCTGCTGTTTTCCAGAGTGTCTAACAAACAAGTCCATCGTCCTTGCTGTTTGTCTGGTAATACTCAAGGCTGAAATCTTTGAAGGCTGTGTTCAGAGGTTCAAGGGCAGCATTTAGGGGAAGTGATAGGGCTGAAGTTGGATATAGCAGAGGTGAGATTGAAATGCTCGAAGGAAAGATTGGTTGTGGTGTCTGTGCAAGTTGTCTCATTTTTACTTAGGGCTATTACGTATAGCTGTGACTGGCATAAGTGCCAGGGAAATTGAAGAGACGGCTGAGGACAGGGTTTAGGAAGAGGGTTCAAAGCCCTGCTAAGATGGGGCAGCATTGAATATACATAAAGAGCAAGGACTCCAGTGGTTTGGGGTTAAAATTTCAGATCTGTTACTTTTTTGTTGTGTGATATGGTCAGACTTCATCGTTTCTCCTATTCCTGATCTGTCTTACAGAATGTTGAGAAAACTAGAGCATGTGTATAAAACATGCAAGCCACAACTTAGCTTCGGCTTCCCTGAAGACCCATCGTGTAGATGCATGAGGCATCATGTCTCTGTAAGGTCCTCGGACTCATCCTTGCCCTGACCTCAACCCACAGATTTGGTTCCATTTGTACCCACACTGACCATACTTTATCATAAAACTTCTCAACCTTTTTTACTTACTTTATATATTTGTATCTCTCACATTTTTTACCTTGGACATGCATCTTGCCCTATTCTCTGATTTCCTAGACCCAAACTGTCCAGTAGAACTGCTCAATAGCCACATGTGGCTAACAGCTGCTATATTGGATAGCACAATTTTAGTGCCTGGCAAAATTACTAATGCGTAGTAGACATTTAATAATGTCTGTTCCGTGAAGTGGTTCAACCAAGAGGATTTGGAGTAAAAAGAGTGGCGATTTAGATTCAGTTAATCTCATCATAACTATTGTGCTAGGATTTTTCATGTAAATCCTGTAAGGAAGGCATTGCCCTAGAGATAGAAGGTGGACCTAGCCTTAGGGAGTGAAGTGACCTTTGTTAGAATCTTCTAAGTATTAGTATTAGTCAAACTTGGTTGTCTCAGGGGACACCTGGGTGGCTCACTCGGTTAAGTATCTGCCTTTGGCTCAGGTCACAATCCTGGGGTTCTGGGATCGAGCCCCCACATTGGGCTCCCTGCTCAGTGGGAAGTCTGCTTCTCCCTCTGCCCATCCCACCCCCTACTGCTGCTCACACTCTCTCAAGTTAATAAATAAAATCTTTAAAACAAAAACCAAAAAAACTTGGTCTCCTCAGCTGAGGGGCCGGACCACCTGGTGGTGAAGGGGATTTTGGGCTTTGTGGGCTTACCTAGGAGGTCAGAGTGAAATTTTCTGATAAAGTCAGGGTGGTGGAATTAGAACAACAGAGTCCCAAGTTTGAGAGAGACAGATCTCCACTTTGAACACTTCTCATGATGGAAAATTTACTACCCAATAAGGCAGCCAATTCTACTGCTAGAAAGTTTTGCCTTACCCAGAAGACACTCCCCCTTCACCTCCACGTCTTTCATGTTATTGTGACCAGCATTCTTTCTTGGCTGTCACAGCCCCCAGTTTAATCTGTGGAGGCCCCCCTGACATAGCTGCACCTGACTTGCTCTGTTGATACTATTTCTACCATTGCTGTAATTTCTTTGGGTTCTCCCCAATACTACTTAACAACAACCTCTGCCTGAGTTTCTTGGGTTCTGCTCTAGGCCTGTGGTAGCTCCTTCTCTGAGCTAGTTTCTAGTGTGTGATCTCATCTTAAGCTAGCTCCCTTCCCTCTTCTGGGACCAAGTGTTCTTCTGGCTACCTCCCATTCTGCCTTGTTGTTGTGGGCCCTCTCAGACAGTGGCTAAGACCAGTGCATCCTTGACCTTGCCTAAGTCCTAACTTCCCACAGCAACACACAGTACTGGAAAGTGCACAAGTGACATCGACCTGGGGTTGAATCGTGGCTCTCTCATTTACCAGCTGTGTGACTGGGGCAAACTCACTCATCTCTCTGAGCCTCCCGTTCCTATAAATTCAGGGTCATGATGACCATCTGCCACCATTATTGGGAAGATTAAAA
Source organism: Ursus arctos (assembly GCF_023065955.2). NCBI lineage: Eukaryota > Metazoa > Chordata > Mammalia > Carnivora > Ursidae > Ursus > Ursus arctos. Next base: position 30,848,785 of record NW_026622863.1, on the reverse strand, counting down.
AGATTCCCTGAAAACAATCGATATAGTGGCTGATACAGAAGAATTATTTCATATGAGCACTTTGGACTGATAAATTAGTTCTTGTTATCATCATTATCATTATAATAATAATGTCCTAGCTCTTACTGATTTCACTCTGGAATTATTCCTCTGCAGCCACCCAGTCTGTCCCCTTATAGTTGTCCCTGTGTCCCATCCTCCAAGCACCCACTGTAGTGAACAGTTCATTTTTTTTAAGGAAAGCAAACATTCCATTGGTCTGTTTTTCCTAGGTGTACCACCGTTTCAAATTTATTGTGAGTTTTGCCTGGCCTTGCTGCCAAGATGGTCCAGGAATACAGATAAGTCAGTATTCAACTCCCTTCTCCTGGGAGCAAGGGCAGCCCTCAGTGGAAAACCTTCCTAATTCCTCTCTGAAGGCCTCCCAAGGTTGGACCTGGTGGAAACAGTTTTCAACCTTCAGGTAACAACAGTGAGGTCATTGTTCTTCCTTAGAATTCAGAGGCTTGCAGACTCTCTATTTAGAGCAAGATGACTGCAGATTGCAGAGTGAACCACTGAGAAAATCTGCCTTTCTGGGTATTAACTAATTTTCCACCTTTTAAGTCTATGACCATTTCACTAGTGGAAACTTAGTGATAGAACTAAAGCCAACTTGTGTTCCCTTGAGCTGGCTCAGTTAAACAGTCAGTCTATTCCATCTGGCTTAAATGGCGTAGAAAGGGATTGCCTTTTGGTCATCTCTCTGGAAAGTGCTTCCTGAGGCTGAAACCCTGCCTGGGTAAGCCGAAGAAATTGTCCTTGAGGGGTAGACCAAGGAAATTATGTCCATGATATCTGTTTCTTTTTTTTTTTTAAAGATTTTATCTATTTATGTGACAGAGAGACAGCCAGCGAGAGAGGGAACACAAGCAGGGGGGGAGTGGGAGAGGAAGAAGCAGGCTCCCAGCGGAGGAGCCCGATGTGGGACTCGATCCCGGAACACCAGGATCTTGCCCTGAGCCGAAGGCAGACGCTCGACGACTGCACTACCCAGGCGCCCCATGATATCTGTTTCTCATAAAAAGTAGGAAAAAGCAGACCAAATGCTTAGATAAATTGTATGTACAAGGCATTACTTATATATTTTTTTTGAATCTGAGATAAATGAAGAGATAGAGGAAGAGAAGTCGCAGATGGAGAGGATGGAGGGATCGAAACAGGCTTGGTATTGGACAAGTCCATCTTAAAGTTTTCGTGGGACACTCGCTGGATGTGTCTAGTTGATGCTAGGAAATAATGGTTGGACACTGGAATGAAGTTAAAAAAAAGTTCCTTGAGAGAATCCATAATTCGTTAATAGCGAATCAATGATACATTAACAGTGGGAAACTGATGATGGGTCTGAAGCCAGGATACTCACATGGGGAAAAGAGGAGGATCAGAGACAAATCCATGGGGCCCCTTAAGAGGTGTGGGTGGAGACAGGAAAGGGACTTAGTCATCACAAAGTCTAGAGAAAAACTATGTTTCTCTTTATTGATCCCACATTTTTTGAACATGAGGTGAAGGTTCTTGGGGGGAGAGAGGAGACAGAACTGGCAAATGTGTCAAAGAAGTAAAACAGGAAAAAGACTAAAATAAACATTGGTCTTGGGAGTTAGAAAAATGACTTCAGGCAATTTCTGTAAGGCATAAGGCATGGAAACCAGATTGCAGTGAGGAAAATAGTAAGTAGAGATTTAAAAGTTAATTTTTTTAGTAGACTTCGTTTTTAGGTTCACAGCAAAATTGAACTGAAGTCATAGTGATTTCCCACATGCCCCCCCCCATAATGTCTCTGCTTGTTTGTTGGGGGCAGGAGAGTAGGGGGTGTATGGGTGCAAAGTGGGGGCACATCTGTCCTCTGCAGTCTGCCCCAGTCCCTGCTTCTACCCCATCCTCTATGCAGACCAGGGTCTAGACCCACAGTCTTGCATATTCCTCACTCTCAGTGCAGGAATGTGCCGGCCACGGGGCCACACACATCCATGCCCACAGGCTGGTGGGCAGAAGGTGCGCCCACCGCAAGGTCTGTGTGAAAATGGCAGGGGTGTGGGGTGGTGGTTAAGGCTGAAGACTCTGGAAAGAGACCACCTTGGTTTGAGTCCTGGCTTTATGACTTCTCAGCTGTGTGTGTCTGCTACAGTATCTCGTGTCACATGGGAAGAGAAGGTGCAAAAACAGTCCCCAGCTCCTAGGTGGAGATGAAGTTAGTAAGTACACCTAACGTGCTGGCTGCAGTGTCTGTCCAACAGCAAATGCCAGCAACACTCGTTAAATAGATGGGAGTGTTGAGCGGTTCTAATCCTGGGTTGAAGAGTTTGTCCATCAGGATGGGGCCAGTTGTCTATTTGGTGAGTTGTCCTAGAGCAGCTGATGGGAACCTGGCCTCCTGATTCTTCCTTAGTACTGTAGGGCGGTAGGAGGCTGGCTGATGACTCTGAGGAACCCTACTCTGCATCATGCAGAAGTGTTTGATTGCCACAGGTTTGCACCTGTTGCTCTGCCAACAATAAAGTTATTACACGTTGTTTTAATGGAGAAATAATATTTCACGTGCCTTACTTTGCTGAACTTGCTCCAGTTGTTTAACCAATTTCCAGTATTTCCTTTATTATAAATGTTGAGATCTGCATCTTTGTGTGTCAATTCTTTTTTTCTGTACTCTAGATTATTTTCTAAGACACCCTTTGTATAAACAGATTTACTGAAGGGCAGTGTAGTCTGATGCTTGACAACACAGACTGGAGTCTGGATTACTTGAGATCAAATGTAGACCCTGCCACCGGCATTTCAGTTTTCTCAACTCCCCCACATTTTGCTGCCCCCATCTATAAAATAGGGGACAATAGTATTAGTTATTTATTTCTTTTTTTATTATTTAAAAAATTTTTTTAAAGATTTATTTATTTGTCAGAGAGAGGGAGCACAGAGGGAGAAGCGGGCGAAGCGGGCTCCCCGCTGAGCAAGGAGCCCGATGAGGGACTTGATCCCAGGATCCTGGGATCATGACCTAAGCTGAACGCAGATGCTTAACCAACTGAGCCACCCTGGCTTCCCCAAAAGTGGTATTTGAAATATAAGTTGTTGTGGGGTTTATATTAATACTTGTAAAGCACTTACTTACTTAAAACAACATTTAGCCCATAGTAAGCATTAGTAAGTAATATTTAATATTACTGAGACAAAGGGGATGAATATTTTAAGATTCTTGATACATATTGCTAATTATATTCAATGGGAAAGAGGAAAAGGCCTTAGCTTGTCTCCTTCCCAGGAGGAGGGAACAGTGATGGGGGTGAGGAAGATGAGAGAAGGGTCAGTTTTAGAACACAAATTGGACCACGTGGCCTAGCAGGCAGGGTCACTGATTCTTAAAAGGGTGTCACATGGGAATGGGTACCTCTTTCTCTTTGCTTCTTCCCATAGCATTTCTTCTCGTCTCTTTACTTGTCTGTAATATGCAACTGGGTGGATGGTGGTAAGGTCCTCAGATGTGGGTCTGAGCTAAAAGATACAGAAGCTCCTAAATTTGGGACAAGTTTCTGTGTTCTAGCCCAGTATACTGTGGAGTGCTCTGTAGTGGAGTTTGAGACACAGGCTCTGTACTGGCCGAGTCAGTCCCTGGTATCCATTCACCACTGTCCTTCATGCATGAAGGAGGGTTGTGTGAGCCAGGATTCAGGTATTTCTGTACTCACTGACTGTATGTAATATCATCTAATAAGGCCCCAAATGCAATCATCATACATACTCTATTTAAAATGGATGTGCCCTTTTTCCCACCAGGAAAAAAAAAGTATGTAAGAAGCAGATTTCAGTGTTATATATTTTCTTAGAGATGTGGAGAAGTCCCTCAGGTTAGGGAGCAAGATGGTGGCTTACTGGAGAGCTGTGTTGGTGTCTTGAAAACACTGCTCTTTTTCTCAGAGGCAAAAGCCTTCAGGCCTTTGGAATATGAACCGGCTTTTCTTTGCTTTCAGGAAACTATTAGCACATCCATTTTGAATGTCTGCTAAACAGTGAAGGAGTCAGTGTTTTATGAGTGTCTGCTTTTCATCTCAGGAGACATTTTCAGCTTCTGCTTTTTCCCAATGAGCAGAGGGGGGCCATCCACTTTGCATTGGATGCTGGTTTTTGCTGAAGGGTTCCTTCCAGTAGAAACCAGACAGGAAATATTCCCAGAGCCTGGTTGTTTGGGTGTGGAGACAGCAAGTCCAGGAGACAGGCTGATGTCCCTGAAAGACCCACATTCACATGCCCGCTTCCTTCTATAATTTATTTCTGCCCAAGGAGACTAGGCCACCCTCCAAAATATATACCAGATATCTGGGATTGCAGTTGAAAAACCCACTACTTGCCTTGAGTATGCCTTGTTGGAAATAAAGAAGCAAACAGTCCTGGCTTGTGCCTAGTGACAGTTTAGAGTAAGTAAAAGAATTATTTCACCAACCAAAAATTGAAAGAGGATTACTCAAAGGGGATTAATATATTGGACTTCTAAGCCATCATTAAAATTCTGCTGTAAAAGGATATTGAGCAACATGGAAAATGCCCATAGTATATTTCTAAAGGGGAAAAAGCAGTTATAAACCAGAGCTTACGGGGCAGGGAGTAACAGGTAGACAGATGTGTGAATGTGGGTGTGTGAATGTGAATGTGTATAGATTAGTGATAGGTCAAAATACTAATAATGGTTATATTTGGGTGCTGAGATTATGGTGTTTTTCTCCTTTGGTTTTCTAAGCTTTCTGCATAAAACATGCATCATATTTAAGTGTAAACATTTTACTGAAGTGTAATGTATGTGCCCAAATTATAAGTAGACAACTTTCTAATTCTTTATAAAATTTAAATCTGGCCATGCTACTAGTACCTAGATAAAGCAAGCAGAACATTCCTAGCACCCCAGAAGCTTCTTGAACCTTGTCCTCGTCACTGTTCCTTAAAAGGTAAACCACTGCAGTGGCTTTGAAAGATGTCAACTCAGCCTGGCTCCACTGTTTCCCAGACTTCCCTTCCCTGTATGTTTTGAGTTATGGTGAGGCATCAGAGTCCCTTGCAAAATACCCACAGCATAGAAGTAGGAGGCAGTGAGGGTTCTGGCCTGTGCTTATGGGTTCTAACTTGTCTTCCTTCTCTTTCACTTTACTTCCATCTTCCCTTCCCCGTGGCTGGCCCTTCCGACCTCAGACATGAAGACTACAGCCTTACAGAGACGGTGTAACTAGCTTCCACTGTTATGTAAGGTCTAATCTACAGTAATCCCTTTATTTTTTCCTAAGATTGATTGCTTGATTGATTAATTGATTTAGGAGAGAAAGCACACACAATCAGGGGGGAGGGGCAGAGGGAGAGGGAGAGGGAGAGGCAGGCTCCCTGCTGATCAGGGAGCCTGACAACTTGGTGCTCGATCCTGGGACTACAGAACCATGACGTGAGACGAAGGCAGACACTTAACCGACTGAGCCACCCAGGCATCCCTGCAGTAATCCCTGTAATATGTATATGTGTATGCACATGTGTGTATCTCGTAATGGCTTTGCTTCTCTGGTTGAACCCTGTCTGATAACAGAATTATGGTGTTCACATACTTGTGTAGTCCCCTTACAATGAGCAGGATTGACCTGTGTCACTAATAAGATGTTCTGGAAATAGCAGTATGGGACTTTCAAGATTAGGTCATAAAACATATTGCAGCTTCTAATTCTTTCTCCGATTTCTTGCTTTGGAAGAAGCCAGCTCCCATGTCATGAAGACATTCAGTCAGTCCTATGAAGAAGTCCACCCTGAGTCAGAACCACCCAGCTAAACTGCTTCCAAAGTCCTGACTCACAGAAACTACGTAAGATAATAAATGTTAATTGTTATTTTGTGTCGCTAACTTTTGGGGTAATTTGTTAACACAGCATTAGACCCATGGAATTCAGAGTAAGCGAAATACTTATTATTTAAGGCCTGCAAGTTTTGGGGTGGTTTGTTATCCACAACAGATGTAAAAATCCTTTCTAAAGTCCTGACAGTTATGCTAGAAATCTGAGTCAGTTTAGGGGCATGTTCTACTGTATGTAACAGCAACTTGAACAAATGGGGCTATATTTGTTCTCACATAATAAAAAATCTAGACGGAGGTAGTTCTAGTGTGGACTCAGTGGCCCACCACTGGGTATGGCTTCAGCATCTTTGCAATTCTCTGGGCCTTCTCCTCAGTTATAAGATGGCTACCGTAGCTTCAAGCATCACATCTTCACAGCATCACTTTGAAAGCAGAGATGGGATTTGTGGGATGGAAAGACAGTTCTCACATGCCTCCCTTTTATCACGGAAGGAAACTCGCTCTCAGATGTCCCCTAGCAGAGTTCCCCTTAATGTTTCATTGGCCTGAATTGGGCCACATGGTCATCCCTAGACATGTAGGCCCACTTTCTCTGACATGAAGGGCACACTGGCAGATTCTTGAAAAGAGTGGAGAGATGGCCCTTAGGTAGACAGCAAGGAAGGTTTGCCACAAAATCTTTACCTGACAAAATCCGACTTATCTTTCAGATGCCTGCCTCTTTAGGAAGGATTTCTTCAGCTATGTCAGGGCTTTCTTTTAAACTCTTGCGTGTGTATGTTGAGTTCTTTCTCTTTGGACTGCCGATCGCTGTAATTTGGATAGTTTGGTTATTTAATGATGCCTGTCTCTCTTGCTAGAGTGCACATCTCATAATTCAAGCCTAAGGATACAGGATCTGGCACACGGGAGCCAGGAAGTTCATTCTCCTTCCCTGCTCTGCCTCGCTCGTTCTTTTTCCCTATTTCTGGTCAATAGAAATCATTGTGAGAAGTAAACTGTTCAGTTTTCCACTGACTTTTATTTGTAAATCTGTCCCAGGAGTGTTCAATTGACTTGTTGAGTGTACCTGTTTAGTAAAGCAAGATCTTGGGTGTTTAGCAAATAGAATGTTCTACATGTGAACATGTGAATGAGAAGTCCCATGACAGGAAAATTGGATTTCTCCTTTACTTTGTATATCTGACAAGGCTTGATTAAATATTAATCAGACTCTCCTGGAAACAGGGCCTGAGTTTAGTGATATAATTGTAGCTCATATTCATGATTTAGGATTCATGCTCCTTACTGCTTCCTCTGGAATAATAATGTCATTTCCCTCGAAGGCTTTTCAAGTCAACAAGAACAGATACAGAGGGAGAAGGGGCATGTGTCAGACGTGGTTTGCTGAACTGTGAATGGGAAGGCCACTGCTTAGTTTTGACTGGAATACGGTCCCTGTCTGCATCCCTCTTTCAGATTTGCCCATTTATTAATATCACTTGGGCCCTGCTATGTGCCAGGAAGTGTTCTAGGTGCAAAGATACAACAGTAAACCACACAGACAAAAATCTCTGCCCACATAAAGCTTAAATTCTAATGTTTCCTGACACCTACACTTTTGAGAACTATTACATGTATTTTCGATGCTCACAACTACCTGTGAGACATAATTTCTTATCCCCCATGATAGACATAAACAGTTCTGTTTTGTTTTGTTTTTTCCTTCCCATATATTTTTCTCCTCTTGGTTACAAAATCTCTGCTACCCAAAGCCTCTGTAGATGAACAGCTCCCATTTCAGTGTTCCAGAGGGGGACCAGTAAACCATATATGACCAAGCAGAAAATCTTATCTCCAGGCCAGGCCAGGCCAGAGTCCTCTCTGGAGCTTAAACACCAGAACTATCAGCAAGACTAGATTTTCCCCCTGTTGAGATTACTGAACAGGTAGTTACTGGCAGACAAAGATTCATATGCTACTCTCTACCCATCCACACACACCTAATACACACACACACGAGAGAGAGTGAGAGAGAGAACGAACCAGCCTACTGACATCTTTTGAAGTTCTAGATTTAGTTATGCTAAAGTCAAATATCTTCGAGAGCCAACCTGCCTGTTTATCTCTTCCATTTCCCTTCTTTTTCCTTTCTTATCTCTCTGGTTTTTGGCAAATGTTTTGGTTTCATATTGCTGCCTAATATATTACCACAAACTTAGAGTCTTGTTTATTACAAACATAGGTTTATTTTCTGTGTCTTCATGGGTCAGGAGTCAGGGCTGAGTCAGTTGTCTGCTCAGGGGCTTCTAGCAAGACATCAACTGGGCTGTGTTCTCATCTGGAAGCTTGCTTGGGGAAGCATCTCTTCCACGTTCATTCAGGCTGTTGGCAGCATTTGCTTCCTTGGAGCTGTATGACTGAGGCCCTGTTTTAGTGCTGTTCTCCAGGGGCCATTCTCAGTTCCTCAAGGCCACCCATGGCTCTTAGCTGTGTGGCCCCTCACAAGCCCACTGACAACATGGTAACTTACTTCCTCAAAGCCAGCAACGGAGACTCTCTTGCTCCAGTTTGCTAAGATGGAATTTTATACAATGTAATCTAATCTAGGGAATGCCATTGTCATGTTTGCCACATCCCATTGGTTAGAAACAAGTCACAAGTTCTTCCCCCATTCAAGGGGATGGAATTATACAAGGATGTGATTCACAGTGGGTCACCAATGAGTGTGTCTGCTACAAGAACCTAGTTTATGTGCCAAGCACTAGGCATCACACTGGGGAATACCAAAGTGCAAAAGAGGTATGGCTCCTTATATCTTGGAGCTTACATTCTTGTAAATTTGGAGCTTGTGAATTATATAAGCCAATAAAATGCTGCCTATTCCCCAGTTTTGTTTTTCCCTATAAGCTAGTTTGAGTTCTTGGCAGCAGAAAGAATCCTAACTGATACAACTCCATTTTGTAGATGGGACAAATATATAGATTGTAGGAGTCGAGGAACTTATCCTAATGCTCTTTCCCTGGGCCCTTAGTCATGGAATGGGTAAGACTTTGGGGTGAAATGCGGGGGTTAATTGTGTTTTGGCTCCACTGTGTCTGACCTTAGAAACTTCACCTTTTGGAACCCCAGCTTTCTGATCTCTGAAATGAACATAGTACCTGTCCACCATAAGGCCTATTCTGTATGGTTCCTATGTGACAGTGTTCTGAGAATAGCTGCAGACCTAGGCAGATATTGCTAATGTACTGGGAGACCAGCAACAAGATCACACCACTGTGGAATATTTCTGGACCAGCTGATGTTTACATGGAGCTTCCCAAAGGACACATCTTGAGAGGGAGCACTCTGCCCTTCCTTAACATCTTTGCTTCTCCAGTTCTTGACACACAGAATGTGCTAAGTGATTGCTAGTTGGTCGTTCCAGGATCTTGTGTGTTCTTTCCTCAACACATTTGTGGGAGACAGAATAATGGCCCCTCAAAGACGCCCACTCCCTGATCCCTGGAACCTGCACATGCAGAAGGGACTTTCCAGATGTGTTAAGGGTCTTGAGATGGGGAATTGTCCTGGATTATCTGGGTGGCCGATGTAATCACGGGTCTTTATAAAGAAAGAGACAGAAGGGTCAGAGGTAGAGGGAAGGAGAGGAGGTAATAGAAGCAGAGTTTGGAGTGATGCCATGGCTGGGAGGGACCACAGGCTAAGGAACAGAGCAGCCTCTAGAAGCTGAGGAAGACAAGGAACAGATTCTTCTCTAGAGTTTCCAGAAGGAATGCAGCCCTGCTGACACCTTGATGTTGGCCAGTAATACTCTTTTCTGAACTTCTGACCTCCAGAACTATAAGATAATAAATTGGTGTTGTTTCAAGCTGCTAAATTTGTGGTACTATTTTGTGGCAGTAATTGGAAACTAATGTAGTGCTAGTCCGATAACAGTATTGTTTTATATATGTAGCCCTAGTGTGTGCAGGAATCAGCTACCATCAGGCCATCAGAACCAGTTTGTAAGTATTTGAGAATTTTGCAAGCTCACTGTCAAACTCATGATAGCATGAAATTGACTATGTTGGGATTATTTACACAAATCAACAGCTATAAATTACAGCTTATAGAAGTTCTGGAGAGCTAGTTTGTCGGCATACCACTGTGGGTGGGTGTCTGTGTATTATGAGGAGTGTGGGAGGCAACTGGGTCTAAGTGGAGATATATGTGATATATGGTGATTCCAGAGGATACCAAGGCCCTTGAAGGCAGGATCCACGTCTTGTTATCTCTAAAACTCTTCCTTCCCTATGCTTTGCACATTGTACATCCCCAAAATGTTTATTCAAATTTGGAATATGTTATCCTTTAATGACGGGCGCAGATGGGATCAGTCCTTCAGTCTTGGCCTCTTGCATACTACTGTCCAACTAACCCTCCAGGAGCACCCCAAAATAGCAGAGAACAGAGGGATTTGAAACCAGTGAGAATCTGAATTTGAGACAATGCCTTCTCCCTGAGCAGTTATGGGACCCTGCAGAAGTAGCCTTTGTGAAGTCCAGTTTCCTTATCAACAAGATGGAAATTTTGCTTGCACACTGTTGTATGAAGGTCCAACACAATAATGGACGTGGAGGGAGTTTGTAAACTCTAAAATGCCATACAGATAGAGGTCATTATCACATTGAAAACTGGGTAAGAGCCTCATGATGTAAAACTGTGTGTGTGTGTGTGTGTGTGTGTGTGTGAGAGAGAGAGAGAGAGAGAGAACACACAAGTAAATATGAGTTTTAAGATGTATTTACTGCCTGCTAAGTGAAATAAGTCAAGCAGAGAAAGACAATTATCATATGGTTTCTCTCATCTATGGAACATAAGAACTAGGAAGATTGGTAGGAGAAGAAAGGGATAAAGAAGGGGGGTAATCAGAAGGGGGAATGAAGCATGAGAGACTATGGACTCTGAGAAACAAACTGAGGGCTTCAGAGGGGAGGGGCGTGGGGGAATGGGATAGGCCGGTGATGGGTAGTAAGGAGGGCACATATTGCATGGTGCACTGGGTGTTATACACAACTAATGAATCATCGAACTTTACATCGGAAACCAGGGATGTACTGTATGGTGACTAACATAATATAATAAAAAAACATTATTATAATTAAAATAAAATAAAATAAAATAAAATAAAATAAAATAAAATGTATTTACCGTGAGGGAGCCCATCTGAGGCTTTCTGAATCTGAAACTTCGGGAGTGGCCCCTCCTGAAACAGACAGGTGTATTTTCAAAAAAGCCCCACGGGTGATTTCAGTTTACACCCCCTGTTGCACAGAGGAAGGAATGTTTGAGCTGAGTTTTCAGAGGCGTCTGCATGGGACCCTGGGAGGGTCAGAGTTTTCAGAGGCATCACCACTGGGAATGAGTTGAATTAACAAAATGATTGGTAGCGTTCCTTCCAGTAAATAAGACTCTTATTTACCTTCAGAGCCCAGCAAAGTGCCTGACAACACCACAGGCACATGACAAAGGTTTGTTGGATCAGGGAACAAGAAATAGGGGGAGGTGAAGAGAAATTAGCCCTGTGTCTTTGACTGACCACTAGGTGGCAGGAGCATCATGCTAAGTCCAAGCTCAGGCGCCTCACTGCCCTGGTGGTTGACCAGAGCCTTCTTGAGGGCCTTGAATATCTTTCTAGGATAAGGCTTGTCATGGGAGGATGGGGGTGCAGGGAGCAAGTAAGCCTTTTTCAGAAAAAGGCTTACACTTAGACTTTATGAATTTCACAAAAGGCCTCACAGACAAAGGAATTTATTTCCATTGTCATAAATATCCACAGACAGGATAGGAAAAAAAATTTTTTCACACTATTATAGATCTGTATGTTTTTTAAATGTAACATTTCTTAAATTCCTTAAATGTATGGATAGTCTCAAAAACATAAATGGCAAGTTCTCCCCACTCCCCAGCCTCCCCCTCACTATTCCCTCCCATTCACGAGGTCCCACACCCCTTCCCCACAGAGCCAGGGATGGGACGCAGCCTCCTGATGGAAATGACACCAGACTATTCAGCTGCAGAGCTCATTCCCATTGCAGGAGGAGCCTGGCTCCTAAGCAGGGTTTTTCAAAATGCAGCCGAATCACCTGGGGCTGGTGTGCATAAAAATGCCAATTCCTAGGGATCACCAGACTGTAAATCTGAACCCCTGGCAGTGCTGCAGTCTGCGGTCGCCCTGGCTGTGAACCAGCTGCATGTGATTCTCACGTACAACCCAAGTGTGAGAACCTCTCCGTCGGGCTTTCTCAGGAGCCTCCCTGGGGCTCCCATGGGCCCTTCAGAGGTCCAGAGATGATCCCGCCACCTCCAGCTTCTCATACAGACACACACGCGTGTACACATGTGCACACACTCAGGTGGTTTTTTGGGGTTTTTTGTTTTGTTTTGTTTTTTCTGGATTATATGCACGGTAACTCATGGTCGTTGTACAAATCCATGGATTATAAAAATAAATAACACAGGAAACAGAAATCCTCTGTCATGTTGTAGATCAGAGAGAGTTAAAATGTTAGCAGTTGGTATTTTACTGCCTTCAATCTTGACCCCTCCCCACCTTTAGGTACAAAAATAAAGCAATTCTGTGTTTTTTTTCCTCCGGAAAAGCTTCATAAAAACAAATAGGGTGCCTAACCCCGACGAGAGACTTTCAGAGATGCGCAACAGCAATCTATGATGCAGGTCAGGCGAGTTAGTTATCACGTTAGTGTGTGTTCCTGAGAAACACCCCAGAGTCCAAGTTCAAGGACATCTTCTTGGGATACGTTTTTTGCTGTAGAGCGAGGCTTTGGGTTTGTCACACACATCCTTGTCATTGTGTTCTTTTGAGATTTCCTTCCCTTAACTGAGGCTGCAGTTGTCCAGCTATGGCCCTGAGTTGATGGTGTTTGAGCCCTTCCTGGAGACAAGCACTGAACTAAGTGCTTTATGTGCATGATCTCATTTCATTCTTACGGCAGCTCAGCTGGCTGGCAGCTGTTAGCATCCTCATTCTACGTATAAGGAATGTGATTATGATTACGGGCCACAGGTAGTAAGGTAGTGATGGGGCTGGGATTTCTGAAATCTGTGTAGTCTAACTTTAGAGCCACACCCTTAGTTACTGCATTAATGGGGCCATCCACTGTTTCCAGTGCCTGCCCAGGAGATCCCTTGTAGGCATATGCTGTTTTTCCTACAGGAGAATCAATTGTGCTTTGCTCATTGTCTAGAATTTCCCATCAATTCTCTCAACAATAGTGCAAGATGGGTGCTCTTCCTCCCATTTTGCAGAAAAGGAACTGATAGTTGGGGAGTATGATAGGCACAGTTCTAAGTAATGATTCCTCCAAACCCTCCCCCCATGATTCCCACCCTAGTATCCATGCCCTTGTATGATCTCCTCTCCTTGAATGGGGGAAGCACTTGTGATTTCCTCTTACTTAATATAAGAAATGACAAAGGTGAAGGGATTTTGCAAATGTTATTGGGGTCCTTGAGCAGGTGATTTTGAGCTAACAGGGAGATTATCCTGAGTGGGCCTGGCCTAATCAGTAAGCCCATAAAAGAGGGTTCAAGGCCTTCCATCAAGCTAGAGATAGTGTTCTACTAGCCTTGGAGGAATACGCTGCCATGTTGTGAGAGGGCTTATGAGCCCATGTGAGAGTCAGAGAGGGCCCTGGGATCAAGAAGGGAATACAGCTGCTGATCACCTTGGTTCCAACTCTGTGAGACCTACACAAAGGACCCATCTAAGTGATGTCCGGATTCCTGATCCATGGAAATGATGAAATAATAACCGTGTATTGTTTGAACCCCTAAATTTATGGTGATTTGTTACACAGCTTAGGCTTCTCTGTCTGAACACACCAGACCCAATACTGCAGGGTCAGCCCAAGGCCTGCAGGATTCTTTGGCATCTTTCTGGAATTCATACACCACAACCCTCCTACCCCTGAAAAGTTCTGAAGTGATTGGGCATGTAGATTTTTGTGAAAGAGTCCAGAAGATCCAACTCCTACCTGTATAGTTGAGCCCTGTGGCCTAATAGTTAAATCACACATCTTCTAAACCAGAGGTTGTGGGTTTGGGTCCCACCATATTTATGGTTTCCAGAATTAGCAAATAAAAATATAAGATGGATGCCCAGGTACATTTGAATTTCAGATAAACAGCAAATAATATTTTAGTATAAGTCTATCTCATGCAATATTTGGGACGTACTTATACTAAAAAGTAATTCATGTCTGAAATTCAACTTTAAGTGGGCATCCTGGGTTTCAGCTGGCAGCCCACCGGTAAGGTGCCTCTTTATTTCCCATGAGGCAGCGCAGCTTAGTGGTTGTTGAGGGCTGAGCACATGGATTCTGGAAGCAAACTTGGGTCTGAGTCCTGGCACCACACAGCTGGCTATGGAATCAGGGCGAGTTATTTAACTTCTCCTCGCCTCGATTTCTTCGTCTGTAATATGAGAGCATATAGTGAGAGGTGTAAATGAAGTAAACCACGCAGAGCGCTTTTTGAGGGGTCCTGCTTTGGTAAGTGATACATAAATATTAGTGGGGCTTATGTTGGGAATCCCTAAGGATGTCCCAGCACCACAGTAAAATACTCAGGGATATGGCTGTGGTTTCCTTCCTCCCGCTCTTTGGTGCTGCTAAAATCGAGCCCTTCCAAAGTACGGGGAACATTCTGGGGGACCACCTGGGGGATTCTGTTTCAGTTTTGGACTGCAAATGCTTGGCAGCGAGTGACGAGCTATAGAAGTGGCTGACAGATGGTTTCTCTTTCCATCTGAGTTTCCTGGTTTGGAGGAAACAAAACTTCTGTCGATGATTCATTGTTGAAGTCAGCTTTAGCCAGCGTTTAAATAGAAACGGCTGGCTGTAGAAAACGTTGTCACCACCCAGAAGTGAGATCTGTTTCAAAACTGTGGTGCGCAAAGTGCATTTCTTAGAGACAAAACCAGGGTATTAAATTACATGCGCTGGCATGTCTTCTCCAGAAAGTCAGGCTTCCCTGGCTGCCCGCTGCCTCTGCTTCCTGATGCCCCACAGATCCAAGCTTCTGTAACCCTTGCTTGCTGGAGAGCAGGTTTCCCTCCCACCATTGGGGTACATACATTAAGAATGCTCGATCACATGATTCCCTTTAAATCTTGATTATGGTGTCAAGGAGACAGTTTTAATTTGATGTTGGTATGTCTTTTAAAATCTTTCCAAACCTTGCTAATCTCTTTTTTATTAACAGGAAACTGACCTGAAGCCCAGAGACTCTAAGAGGCAATAGTTTTTAACTAGACTCTAATAATGTTGTATTATATTAGGTTTTTTAAAAAATATTCTTTTGGTAACTATTTATTTTGACATAATTTTCAACTCATAGAAAAGATGCAAAAAATAGTGTAAGGAACCACCCAGATTCACCTACTGATACATTTTGTCCCATTTGCTATATAATTCTTTTTCTCTTTTTCTCTCTCCCTCCTTCCCTCTCTGTCCTCCTCTTTCTCTCTCCCCTGCTTCACTCTGTCTTCCTCTCTTCCCTCCCTCTTTCTCTAATTTTTTAAACCATTTGAGTGAATTTTGGAGAGACATCATTCCCTTTTATACCTAAAGTACTAAAATGTGTATTCCTTAAGAACCAGGACTTTCTCTTAATGATTAAACTCAGGCAATATACCGCTGATACAGTGCTCTTTTGCAGTTCATATTCAATTCCATCAGTTGTCCCAATAAAGTTCTTTATAGCTCCCTCCCTCCACTGCCACTCCAGTCCAGAATTCAACTCAGGGTAGCCCACTGTCTTCAGTTGTCTTGTTTCTTATCTCTTTAGTAGTTTGTAATAGTCTTTCAACCTTCCTTTGGCTCTATTGAGCTGGCCATTTTTGGAGAGTACAGGACCATTTTTGTTTTTTTGTTTTTTAGAATGTTCCTCAGTTTGGGTTTGTCTGGCATTTCCTCATGAATAAATCCAGTTATGCATAGTCTGGCAGGGATATTACAAAAGTGATATTGTGTACGTCTCAGTGCACTGTATTAGGAAGCATGTAATATAAATTTGTCCATATTGGTGATACTGCCTTTGATCACTTGGTTAAGGCATTGCCTGCCAGGTTTCTCAACTATAAAGTTACCATTTTTCACTTTTTATTTAGTATGTGATTTGTGAGGAACTATTTTGAGACTAGACTATTTTGAATAACCTGTTTTTGTTAATCAAACTTTGAGCAACTAGTTGATTTTCTAACATTTCTTTTGTATTTATTATAGGCATTCAACTGCAATTACTTATTATTTAAAGATGGACTCATGGATCTTTAAATTTTATTCATGGTTTATAATCCATTACTGTCATTATTTATTTTGATGCTCGAATTACCCCATATTTAGGTGGTGGGAGTCCCTAACCTGTCTTCATTGTATTAATGTTTACGATTACTTTCTCTTCACAGTAAATGATACTCATTTTCCTTTTACAGTAGCAATAGAATTTTTTTAAAATTTATGTTTAAAAATGAGTTTATTTAAAGAAAAATAATATATTTTTATATAATATATGTATATATGTACATATAAAATATTAAGAAAAATATTAATGATACTTTGGGCCCAGGTATAACAAAAATCACAGAAATGTTGGTATGCAAATAACAGAAATTTGGGAAATGCTGCTCTTGTATTGTGGATTAGGTCGGCTCTGTGTTTTTGTATTTCAAATATTTGACCATTGTGTCCTAATTAAAAACTTGAAATGTTTCCAGAGTTCTTCCGTTTTGACATGCACACTTTGTCTCTTACATTGCCTCTTTTCCTTGATGTGCAATAATAATCCTTTGCCAGACTTTATGTCCTGGCCTTTCCTTGAGAAATACAGCATACAGCCGGGAAAATGAACTGTCCCCATTACAACCTCACCAAGTTATTCAAGGCCAGGTTTGAAGACCCCCTTTTAATCAGGTCAGGTTCTTTATGCATGCAATAAAAATTGGGTCTGCTTTACTTAAACTATATGAATGGGATTGCCTGCAGAATCTAAGACATGTCTGAAGATCTAGGCTTGGGGAAAATAGAAACATGGTAGCTTTGGGTATCTGGGTAGCAGGGAGTCATGGGAAGGCTCTTTAGGGTACCACCATCTGGATGATGTGCTCCATTCATTTTCCTGCATCTCTCTTCTTATACTTAATATTTCTAGGAGAACATCCATTTGGCTTTCCTTGGGTCACGAGTCCCATTTGATTAGAGGAGGGAAGGGTACCTTGACTTACCAGACCTCTGAAACAACATACAAGGCAGGGTTCATTCCCCAAAGGAAAATCAGATGCAATTGACAAAACATCTCAAAATCGCAAGCAGTTATTATGTACCAGGTACTCAGTTAAAAATTTAACATCTGTCGACTGATTTAATGTACACCATAACCTGATAACATTTTTTTTTTTTAATTTGAGAGAGAGTGAGAGAGCAAGAGAGTCAAGCAAGGAGGAGAGGGAGAAGCAGGCTCCCTGTTCAGCATGGGGCTCCATCCCAGGACCCTGGGATCATGACCTGAGCCAAAAGCAGACATAACCAACTGAGCCACCCGGGCGCCTAACCTGATAACACTTTAATGTTGTCATTCCCCTTTTACAGAGGAGACAACAAAGTCAGAGATTGAACACATCATGTGTGCAAGGTCATACAGTTGGTAACTATAAGAGTCAGGATTCAAACCTAGTGCATCTATCTTTAGAGCCCCTGCTTTGTACCACTGAGATGTAAGTAGGGTGCAGTCAGTACTTGGCAAGAAAAGCCTAGAGTGCCCGCCCACTTCTATTCCATAGAGACTTATTTATCTTCCGTACAAACATCACCTCTACCAGTTTTGTGCCCTAGAGCCCTATGCATCTCTCCCTTTTATGCTGCTAGCCTTCTCTGGGTGACTGGGTCCCTGTCTCACTCTGTCTTCTAGACAGTGGGCTCTTTACCAGCAATGCCAGGTTGTATTTATCTCTGAATCCTTCACAGTACATAAAAAAGGACCATGCACATAGCAAAAGCTTAGTAAATATTTGTAGACTTGAAGGGAGTCTCCTTAATAATATTTACCTTAGCAAAGATAGATAATAGATAGATAGATAGATAGATAGATAGATAGATAGATACATACATACATACATACATAAATACATACATACATACATACATACTTACATACAGATAGATTGCTCCTGATTGAGAATGGGAGCTTTGGATATCCTCTTAATTCATCTAGTTAACAATAAAATACTTTGTGTCAATGTGATGGTGCACTGACTTCCTCTCTTGCTAGTTGATTAATCTCAAAGGATCATTGGGATAGCCCGTCGTCTGCCCCCAAACAACGAACAGCTCTTAATAGCAGCAGTCAACCCGAGCATTAGCTTAGGCTCAGTAAATAGGTATTTATGCTTGTTTTTGCAAAGGATTGCTTGTTTTTGCAATGGATGAAGAGATCAAATGCATTGCGATGTGTGCGTTGGTCTGACTCTCTGCTTCCCAGCACAGCTTTTTAATTCATTAGGCTGCTGGGCCCCCTCCTGCTGGCCTTGGATAGAATTCTCCAGAGTCAGGAAAACAGAAGTAATCCCTTCTTGCTCCCTGGGCAGGCTTTCGAAAAACTGAGAAGGGCTGGCCCCAGAAGTCATTTTAATTGACACTGGCTTGGCTTTTGAATAATTTTTTCCAATTTGTTAAGTGGTATTGTGTGTTTTCAGTGACTTGGGCATTAGAGAATGCTTAGCTTGATTTCTGGGCCCGAATTCTGGAAACTCAGTTGCTATGTGTAGTGTTGGGCATTTTACTGAACTTTTCTGAACCTTACTTTGTCGTCAGTAAAATAGGAATAGTATCACTTTATAAGGTTGTTGTGTTCGGCAAGTTAATACATCAAGAGTGCTATTTCCCCCCAAAGTAGCTCCCAAGATAAGGACTTGGGGGCAGGTCATTTATTTAGAAGGTGATATCAAGAAGCTGGAGTTGGACCTTTGAGATTCTGTGTGGACCATGCCCCGGAATCATGACAGCAGAGGAGAGGGAATCTGGGCATTTATCCACTGGCTCCCATCCTCTGCTTCTGTGATTGGTTTGGGATGGACATGTGATCCAAGCCGAACGAATCAGAGCCTTCCCGAGAGCACCTTGATTCCCACCAAAGCTAGTGGAGAGGAAGTTCTTCTTCCTTGTCCAGAGGAAAGCGGAGCAATCGCCTTACATGGGAGATGTTAAGTTGGAAGTACTGGCCCCCATCTTCCCCAGCTGAGTAAATATGGGCAGGCCACCTGACCTCTCTGAAATGTAGTATCCTTATCTGAAAGCAGGATTGCTGCCTTCTTTCCAAGGAATTGTTTTGATTCAGTGAAGGTATGTGTAAAACGCTTGGCAAATAGCAAATCCTCAGTAAATGTTTGTGGTTTGCCTTGATTTGAATTCATTCTATGGAAATCTCTGAGTGCTAAGCAGGGACAGTTTTTTGAAAGCAATTCCCATCTTTATGTGTCTGTTTGTGAGCATGCCATCTGGGTCCTCTGTTAGTTTTGACTCCCAGCTCTAATAGGTGGTTTAATTTCTGGGCACCTCCCATGGACAAGTGTCCCCCAGTCCTCAGGAAAAGACTGTATCACCAGCCTCCTTTGTCTTATCACTCCTGAAAGAAAGATATGTTCTTTCTCCCCCACTCATGCTGGATTAGTAGCTGCCTTAAATCATGAGCAGAGAGACAATGGATTGGCCCTGGGGGACAAACCAGAGATATGTTGTACCAATATGTCCCCCCTCCCAATCTGTTCTACCTCCCAAAACTGGACCAAGTTAAATGCAAAATTTATTTTTGGAAGATTTTCCATGGTGTTCTCTTACTTGAGAGCATTTTCCAGTAATCCCTTGATTAATCCCTATGCTTTTAGTAGAAATCCAGAACCCTTGAAGGGTCCTTTGTGGATTTCTATAATGCAGTCTTGTTCATCTTTTGTCTCTTCTCTCAATATATGCAATAGCTAAATGGACCATTCTGTGAGCCTACCCTGGGCTTCCCCACTGACGTACCCAAAGATAGTTGCTTCTGGACAACTCTCCTCACCTGCTCCTGATGGACATTATTCATCAATTATAGCACTCTTTACCACTCTGCCCACGTAAAAGCCCAAGGCAGGCTTTACAAATAAACTGCCATTTGCAGAAGAGATATAATTTATTTGTTATCACATCATTAAATTGTAAGCTTTTGGGTGACAGAGGCTATGTATTTCTTATTTTTCCTAAGACATTAAAACTACTGTGTCGGAAACATGCTAGGTATTTGATTAATGTTTGTTGAGTGAATGAAAAACCTTGTTTGAAAGCATTTACCATCTGGTTTCCAGACTGGAACTTGTGGGTCATGGTTTCAGTCTGCTTACACATAACACAGTTAAATTTGATCTTCATCACAATTCGAGACCATAGACAATATGAGTATCCCCATTTTAGTAGGGGAACGCTCACATGCCAAGCAATTTGCCCAGATTTGATCCCTGATTTGCAAGTTTCCAAGTCTTATGCTCTTAATCACCGCTCATGTGGGTACATATGCTTGTGGTGTGTTGCGGGTACAGTTGCTCCTGTCTGAGTCACTCCTTCACCCGCCTGGATGTTTGGGTGTCAATTTGAATAACTCATGGGACATATTTCCCAGCATCTTTGCTTGGCTGGTAATAGGAGCTGTGTTCATTCTGCTCAGGGCAGAGAATGCAAAAACATTTATGTCTTCGACAACCCAGGCTGCTGTAACAAAGGATCATAGACTGCGTGGCTTCTGAACAAGGGAAATGTATTTCTTATGGTCTCGAGGCTGGAAGTCTGAAATCAGCGTGCCGGCACGGTCAGAGTCTTGGGAAAGCCCTTTTCTGGTTGCAGCCTGCCAATATCTTTGTATCCACACACAAGGGAAGGAGAGAGAGAGGGGAAGCAAGCCCTCCCCTGACTCTCCTAATGGCAGTAATCTCATTCCTGAGGGCTGCACCCTCATGACCTCACCTAATTGTGATTACCTCCTGAAAGCCCACCTCCTAATACCGTCCTGTGGGAGAGGGGGACGGATACGACAGAGGAATTTTGGAGTGCCACAAACATCCAGTCCATAACAACTTTTTTCTTCCACAATCAAATCTAGAAGTGAAATATTGAGATCTATATATTCTCTGTTGTAAAAAAAAAAAAAAAAAAAAAAAAGGGAGGGGAGCTCCTGAGTATTTCCGAAGCATCCCCTTCTTCCCTGCATTAGCATGTGGGAGAAGAAGCCAATGTTGATTGCACGTACTAGGTACCAGACACTATGCTGTATGCATTGAGTACATTATCCTCATGAACAGCACCCACTCCTCCTAAAGGACTTCACTCAAGCATCACTTCCTCTGTGTACACTTTCTTTGACATCCTCTTTTATCACAGAGTTGACTCCTCCCTACTTTGTGCTTCCACTTGCCCCCCTAACATTGCCTCTTTGAAGCTGTGTTACATATATTGGTGTCCCTTTCTGCCTGTTCTCTAGACCTGCCTGTCCAAAGTGGAAGCCGCTAGTCACAGGTGCTACTGAGCATTTGCAATGTGTCAGGTCCAATTTGAGATCTGCTGTATTAAAATACACACCAGACTTTGAAGTCTTAGTATGAAAAATGCAGTGTAAAATGTCTCATTAATAATCTTTATATTGACTGTATGTTGAAATGGTAATATTATGTTTATGTTAAATATTAAAGTTAAATTTTTTTTTACTTTTTAAACTTGACTATTAGAAAACTCATATTCATATCTTTACTGGATAGCACAGTTTTAGACTGTGAATTTCTTTCTTTCTTTCTTTCTTTCTTTCTTTCTTTCTTTCTTTCTTTCTTTCAGACTGAATTTCTCGAGGAAAGGTCTATGGCTTATTTTCTTTCTATTTCTAGGACTCGGAACAGGGTCCTACACCCAGTAAATGTTCATTAAAAATCTGCTGAACAAACATGTATCTTTGTTTAACATAGAGTCCCAGATCTTCTGGCGTCAGTGATGGGACCTGAAATTTGGCAGGAAGACCCCAATGAAGGAACTCATCACAGTGAAGTTTGGGTCCCAGGAGGCATTTTGGCTGTCTCTGTGTAGAAACCATATTCTTCAAGTCAAGAGACCAATTAACAAAACAAAAAGCAAAACAGGGGCGCCTGGGTAGCTCAGTTGGTTAAGGGTCTGTCTTTGGCTCAGGTCATAGTCCCAGGTCCTGGGATGGAGCCCTGCATCCTATCAGGCTCCCTGCTCAGAGGGAAGTCTGTTTCTCCCTCTGCCCCTCCCCCCTGCTCATGCTCTCTCTCACTCGCTCGCTCACTCTCACTCTCATAAAGTAAATAAAATCTTCAAAAACAAACAAACAAAAAACAGAAAGGGTGGTGTGAGCCAGTGGTACAGCTGGAGTGGGGAAGTAGTTAGTAAGCCTGGAATATGGTTAGTGGAAAGCTTCACCAGCATTCCCCTTTAACTTCCGAAGAAAGAGCAAATTCCCTGGAAGAGTTAATAGTAGGAGCTGTGGGACCTTATCTGTTCCAAATCCCCTCACTGCTCCTATATATCCTAATGGCTTCTTGTCACTGTTCAACCAAGGGCATTGTCTACCCACAGTAATGTGCATGGTTCACACAAGGGGAAGGTCAAGAGCATCAGGGAATCAACACATGTTAGAAGTAGCCCTCTACCAATGATGCATGGGAATTGATGGATAAATATGACAAATTCCTCACCTTTCAGATGAGACAACTCTGGGGCCTGTTTACCTCTCCCACAGTGGTAACCTGCTCATCAAAGTACCCTGAACTGGATTCTTCCCTTTCTTGTTTTATATTCCTCTTCCTCCAAATGTGCTTCTTGGGATCACCTCTCAACACTGCTGATACTCAGGTCCTTGTTCTGACACTCAATGTCTGATTCCGGAGTTCCCAGACCAGGGCAGTGGGGAATCGAGGTACTTGATGTCTCACTCGGACCATATTTAGGCTCATCTCATATCCCTCTTTGCACTGAACCCCACATTTACTCTTGGTAATCACCTGCATGCCCAAACTTCCATGCCACACCAGCACCACTCATCCTTGTTCTTTTCCACAGAAATCCAGGATTATCAACTTGGCATTCAAAGACCTCCACACTTGGTACTGACTTCCCTTCCCTTTCTCCTATTCCACTCCATCCCCATGCGTGTATTTCAGCTACACTGTTCTACCCTCCACTCTTCAATATGCCTTTCAGAAGTTCTTACCTCCTTGCTTCTACACAAATGTTTCCCTGTGCCCCCAAAAGGCTTTTGAAAAGCTTACCTCCATTATCACCAAACCTCATTTACACTGCTGAAAAGAATTTTGTTTCCAACTGCTTGACCTCTTCCCCATTCTCAGAGTTGTAATTGAAGATGTGGATTTTAGTTTAGATTCTAGTTGCTGGGCTGTGTTTAAATGTGACAGTGTACCAACACTGGCTAAGTGAGACCGTGAGATTCATATGGAGTACATGAACATTAAATTAGAATATGCAAGAAAATCCTTTGTCCAGGCACTTTGAAAGAATTTCACTGACAACGTAAGTAATATTTCTACCTTTCAAATTCAGGTTTATGTATGTGGCATTTTACTGACATGGGGCTTAGCTCTATTTTTTTGGCTTCCTGCTGAGAATATGGTAAACACAGTAAAGCCTCCCTAATCTTGAATTCCTCTTTCATGAAATCTTAGCCTTGGGGATTTACTTTTGTCTATCTCTTTGACAACCTTGAGGATATTAGATCATGAAAATGAAAATGGTTGAGATGTGTGAGGGTTTTTTTTTTTTTTTTTTTTTTTGAGAGAGAGATGTGTAAGTTTTAAAATCTCACTAAACACTGGGATGAAGGGCCAGAAAAAAAAAAGCTTCTTGATATGCATTTTATTTGCTACAAAGCAAAACAAATTTACAAACACATCCTTGAAATCAGAGGAAACAGAATACCTGAAGAGTTTCTAGGTAACAAGGAATGGTAATTTGAAATGCATCATATTTCACCCTATTTAAGCCAAGAAGCATGATAGGGCGATGAAGAGCATGGCTTCTAGATTGGCTCAAAATCCTGGCCCCATCACTTACTAGCTGTGTGATCTTGGGCAAGTGCAAAACCTTCATCTTCAGTCTTGTCACCTATAAAATGGGTATAATGATAAACCCTACCTCTCAGGGCTGTTGGGAGGGCAGGCAAACTAATAGGTCTATTATTTAACTTTAGTTTGTATATATACAGCTCTCTTAACAGCATATTGTAGGTACCTTATAAGCTCCATTATAATTATTGTCATCATTATTATATGATGTCTTCAGTAGTTATTTTATTTAGTGGTTATACTTTCTTGCTTGAGGAACTTGAATTTTTTTTTTAAAGGTTTGTCTCATCTTGAGTCCTATTTTCTCGACACAGTCTTTAGTTTCTCATTTGAAAATTCTTCTATCACATATTTTTATTTATTTTTTCTTTTGTAGTCACCCACTCCTTGCATTTTAATAGTGGGGCTGCTTTTCCAACAATTATTTATATGGAGTCACCACTGCCAGGCGAGGTTATGCTATGCTGAATACTTTATTTATATATTTTATGTAAACATAATTTGCTTTGTAGGCACAACGTAACAAAAGCTCTAAAGCCACAAATACGTTAGACAATGTTTCAGTTCACTCCAATCAAGTTTAAATGACAGAGAAGCCTTCACAGTTCCTTTAAGGCAAACTGAGACTTTCTTTGTACTTCCTTCAGAAAACCAATCACGTGACAGGAAGAAGGTGCTTAAAATGAAGAGTGCATTAAATGGCTAATTTTGGCATTTTCTTTCTCCTGTTCTTCAAGGCATAACTGGACCTTGATAGTCAAACTCTAGTTTTCTCTTCTCACTCTGTATTTTGAAGAGACAAAAGGGTTTTCTTTAACCAGCTGCCATTATTTGTGATGACTGTATTAATTTTGCTAGTTGAAAAACAGATTTGGGGAAGCATGATTTTTTTAATGACTCTCCTCTGGACAGAACAAAGGCCATTTGGATTCTGCACGTTCCTGCTCCCCTCACAGAGGACAGCCCTGATTTGGCACCAATGGCTCTTTGTTACCCCAGCCCTAGAAAATGCCGTTTCTGTCCAGCTCACCAAGAATGTCACTTGGGTAGTGGTTCTTCATAAAACCTCACCGTCAGCTTGGTTATGGGAGAAATATGATCAATAATACATCGTTTAGTGAAAGTGTTGGGGGGCAGGTGATAAACCTCCACATTATCTTTCCAAATGGCCCAGAAATGAAATATTGGTGAGTCCTGGGGTCTGAACAGAAGATGGTGGGAGTGTCTTCTTCTGAGATAGTCTCATCTCTCTGCTCATCAGATGGCAGCACCCCTTCTTGTCTCCATATTTTACACGGACATTCACAATGAGGAGAAACTCCCTTCAGATAAATATTTGGCATAAATAAGTCACCATCACAAGCTTAGGATAGGAAAAAAGAACATGATTAATGAGGTGTATTTGTTACAAAAGGACTTTGGAAATAAAAAGGTAATTGCTGGAATGCATTCCTTCCCGTCGTTTGGGGGAAAGAGCTGGTTCTACCCTAAGGCTCACTGGTGGAGAGATGGGGCAATCAGGGAGCCGTCCAAGGTCTTCCAGAAGGCAGAGTGACTTAGGGTGCTAATCATGTGGGCTCCTTGTGTCTCCAGCTTGGTTTGTGAGTGAAGGAGTCACCCTTTGAGCCAAAAGGAGTGGGAGGAAGGAATAAGGAGCCCCCTTGTGGAGACACTGAGCCTCTCTCACATCCTTCAGGGGAAAATTATTCACCTCAAGACATGTCAAGTATGGTGGGGCGGGGTGTGGGGTTTCTTAAGAGTTTAGGAGCTGGGAAGTTAGACAACGGTGTGTAAGCAAGTAGTTTGGTCCCTGATTTCCAAAAAGCAGGGGCTTGCAAAGAGTCTGCACCATACTTTTATATTTTAGAGGAGAGGAACTGCACATTTGGCATCAGATACTGAACATCAACCGTTTGTATCGCTAGAGTTTGTTACATGTCAGAGCATGCTTTGGCAAGAAAAGAGATACTCATTGATTTTTTTTTCCTAATATGGTCTACAAGGGAGGTCTTCTTGGGGGATCCTCGGGAAAGGTAGCTGCTTACTACCTGGAAATGAAAAGAGCAAAATCAGTAATGCCCATGGCAAGTGTGCAGACATAGGCAAATCTCAGTAATGACTTCTGAAATAGTCCCACACGTGGTGAGTTTTCTTAAAATTAAAAGAAACTACACATGGCAGGCAGGATTTTGCTCATGAGACCTCGTTTCAGAGGAGAAATCTCTGTGGCTAATCCTCAAACTCATGCTGTTGACCCATCTTCTATCCTGAAAAATCCACATCTACTTTCCTGCGTTGATGGTTAAGAATCAGTGAAGGGATCAAGCATCAGAGGCTGAGAGGAGAGTGGTTCAACCTTTTGACCAATAAACAACTGAATGGATGTTAGGAAGTTGCCTCTTAAATGGGGAGAGGGAAAGTACTGTTTGGAGAGATCCTAAACGTATGGGTTCATAAAAGCACCTCCTGGCCTACCCTCCTTCTGCCAGCCACATTGGCAAGTGCTCTTGTCAGAATCATGGGTGGCTGGCAGCAAAAAGTGTCATTGGCCCCAAGAATTCTAGGATCTGGACAGTGCTTTTATGATAACACCTTTCAATCCAAACTTGTCTTTGCCTATGTCTGGTCTTATAGGCATTGGGCCTGTGGGCTTGTATTAATTTGCAAGGCTGTTCTAGAACTGTCAAGAAGGACCCAAAGATGGATGGTTTTGAAGTAGGAGAGAGGGGAGAGTGTAATACACAGGGGAGGGACATAATACTGCATGGAATGGGCTTGGCACTTAATTTCAAAAACAACAGTGATCAACAGCTTTTAGCTCAGCTGACTGCAGACAAACACAACACACAGTGGACTACAGCATTTGTTCACTGGGGCGCAGAGGAGCCTCCTCAGCTGGCTCTTCTTGTTCCAAACCATCCTTCACATTCTGCTGCCTGGGTCCTGGGTTACTGGATAAAGGGCATCCGCTCCTTGTTCTCGCCGTCCCCCTCGTGGTCCTCCTCCTCTTCTCCCGCCTCGCTGGTCTCTGTGCTATCATTGGCCATCTGCAGTTCAACAGAGGACGTGTTAGAGGGTCTGCAGTCTGTGTCGTACCTTCTTCAAGCATCTGAGGAAACCCCCTTGGGAAGGACTTTTTTTGAGGGCTAAGAGTTAGGGTTGCTTTCTTCCCCCCGGAAGGGGGTGTGGTGCTGGCCATCTTATGTTGGGTGTCCTAAGAAGCAGACTCTGAGATAAGGATTTGAGAGCAAATCATTGGAATTTGGGAGATGTTCCAGGAAGCACAGGGAGGGAGGGAGGAGATGAGGCAGAAGAGGCAAGGAAGTCAGTACAGGGTGTGTTAATAAGTAGGCTCCTACTGTGGGCAAGTGGGGCTCAGTCATGCTGGGGGCCACTGGGAGCCAGTGAGGGACATACCTCACAGTTGTCCCACATGAGGGGTAAGAAGCCAGGGAATGGCTATGGTGGCTTATTGCCCTGGCATCTCTGGCCAGTTGTGTACATACTGGCCAAACATGCTCCTGTGGCTGGAGGCTCTCAGGCAAAGGGGTCAGGTGCTGGGGGAAATGGGGCACTCCTAGCATCCACCGCACAGACTGGCCAGGGTTCAAATCCTGGTGCTGTCACTTACTAAGAGCCAGAACAACAATGCTAGCGCCCGTGTGTTTGTCTGCTTTGTTGTCTACATCCCCCCACTGGAATGTCGTTTCTGGGAAGCCGTGTACTTTGGCTCTAGCCAGGAGCACATAAGAGCCCTCCTGAGGTTCAGGAACGAGGACCATAGCATACGCCAAGGCAGGCCCTGAGCTCTTACACTCAGAGTTGGGCTTTTCAGCTCCTGCTCTGATGAGAATCCCCCGTGGTCAAACAGGCCTTCCTAAAGCCCAACGGCCCAGCAGGACCTCATATGTTACAGAAACAGGCGGGAAGCTGATGCCAATTATCCTGCTTAAAAGCAACAAACTGTCCGGAATGGTCTAGATCTCCTCTACTGATAGGGTACAATAGAGCTGGTCTTGTGTTTGAAGAACAACATAGATGTACAGAGCACCCGGGACCCAGCCCCCTTCTCCTCCCTAGTCTCAACCACTCGTCTGCTTTCAAATAGTTGCTGGCAGAGTCCTGGGACTTAGTAAGCACTTAATAAACAAAGTCCCTGTTGTTATCAGTCCCTTGCATTTTGTAAAATGCTCTCTCATGAAGTCACCCTTCATTGAGTGAAACGACTATCATTCCTAAACTATATTATGGTTATAAAGACCAAGGAAACACTTAAAACACACACACACACACACACACACACACACACAGTAAAAGATACAAAGATTTTAGTTCTCTTTTACAAATGTCTGATGCAGGTTTAAGATGAAACAGGTGAGAGAGCAAACCAAAAAACCCTTCCTAAGTATTTTCTTTGTAAAACCTTTCCTAGAACTTAGTATGCATGAGACAATGCTTTATGTGTATCATTCTACCTGACTTGTGGGAATCGATCTAGCTCCAGTTTACAGGCAGGGATACTGAAGACGGAGTGGCAGAATAATTGCCCAGGGTCACACACAGGAAATCAGAGCCAGGCTTCAAATCCACGCAGTCTGATGGCACCGCGTGGTGACCACCACACTACATTGCCCACCCCCCTCCCACCAGTGGCCCTTCCTTGCAAGAGGGTTGGGGTGTGAGTGTGACATGCTTCACTCCTGGCGGGATCCCTGGATGTAAGGGTATCATCTTGACGAAAGGAAACAAAATCAATGCATTCATCAGGAGGCGTCTCGGAAGCAGGTGGCATCCTTCTGTTGAATATGTGAATGTGAATTTATTTGATTTTACCAGGAATTCCTCCCACTTGTGGCAGCCAAGAGACAGCACTCGCAGTAGACGCAGGTTGATTATTCCTGTCCTTTCCTGACTGCCCTGAGATTGCTCTTGAAATGCTGTCACTGAAGCATCTTCCTTTCCCTTTTATCCTGCATCCCAGTTTTGTGACTAATCGCTCATTTGCACAATAATTTGATTACTCTGGTCTGCTGCGCCATCCAGAACTGCTTGTATATCCCCCTACCCGACCTGTGCCAGCACCTGATAGACCCTCTTGTGTTGAACGGATCCCTTTGCTTTTAACTCACCAGTGGAGTCGGGGCCTTCTCTACATCCAGAATTAATTTGCCGATGTTCCCCCGGTCGTGGATCCGCTGCATGGCCTCCTTTACCTGAGAGGAGAAAAACGGAAGCGCTGGTTGGGTGAGAAGTATCCCAGGTGGAAAAGCCGAACCACTCGCCACCCACCTGGGCGCGCTGTGGTTCAAGGTTAGCCCCTAAGCCAGCGGTGGTTTGGGACACTGGGTGCAGATAAATTCTGGTTGTGTCACTCATGCACTCCAAGCTTGTGCAAGCAACTTGATCTTCTGGGTCTAAGAAATGAAAGTAATAGTTCCTGAAATAAGACGGAAATTTTCTTAAAAAACAAAAGTCGGGAGGTGGAGTGGGGTGGGGAGGACAGTACTGTGAAGTTCTAAGAGACACAGGGCACATCAGCCAGAGTAAATTTTAACCAGTAAAATTATTTTTTCCAGAGTCCCTTGTGCCCTGCTTACCAAAATGTTACATAACTCTGATTCACAGTTTAACTAAAATGACCCATGGCCCAGGCTGAACTATATTCAGG
Source organism: Ursus arctos (assembly GCF_023065955.2). NCBI lineage: Eukaryota > Metazoa > Chordata > Mammalia > Carnivora > Ursidae > Ursus > Ursus arctos. The sequence goes on along the minus strand of NW_026622863.1, from coordinate 30,819,112 downwards.
AAAATTCCTTTTGGTTACTCCTGGCTATTGGGTGGAAATTTTGTTTCCACCTAAGTAGAGATTTATCCAGAGCTAGTATTCTCCCGCAGAGAAGAAGACCTAGTTTTCCTTTAAATGATAGGGGCTTGTCAGATCAAGCCCCTCTAAAGAAGCAAGCGTGTGCGGTCATCTGATTTATGCTTGAGCATTTCATTCTGTGGCTGTGCAGAGAATGAACTGCAGGGGGCGCTGTAAGGATAAAATGATATAAGGAAAGGGCAACACTACCCACACTTGGCATGAGTAAGTCCTCCACATCTCAGTGAAATCTAAATGGAAATACAACATCTATTGATTAAAAAGAAAAAAGTTACAAGAGATCTAGCCTAAATATTTTTTCTAAAGTCTCAGATTTTTAAATATTTCTGTTCATTCAGTCCACAAAATGTTAAATGTCCTTATTGGCTAGGTGCCATGGTTTTGTTTTGTTTTGTTTTGTTTTAATTTAAGCTAGGATATCTGTCATTGAGGAACTCAATCTTGGGCTGATGGAGTAGTGTTTGCTTAAAAAACCAAAGCCGTCTTCTCATTTGGATAAAAACTTGACAGAGCCATTAAAGTGTGCATACTCTAATTGCTTTTCTGGGACTTATCCTAAAGACATAATTCAAATTGTGGGGGAAAAAACTTACCATACAAAAGATACTCAATCACAGCATTGCTTTTAATGGCAAAACACTGAAGCAACTTATATATCACAGAATAAGGGAATGGTTAAGTAAACCACAGCTCTTACATTTATCTATGGAATCGAAATATTATGTTGCTATTAAGCTGCTAATATAAAGAATGTACAGCAGGATTAAAAGCCTTTATAGTATTGGTAACTGAGAAAATCGAGATGCATGTTTTTATTTACATCCCCATAAAAACATGGACATCCTAAAATAAATAGAAAGGGATCTGGATATATGATAAAACATTAGGTAGGGGAAATTAGTGCTTTTTAACTCCAAACATTTTTATTTGGTTATCAAATTCAAATCAGTATTTAATATAAGTTAAATGCATCTTTACTTTTTTTTTTTTAGATTTTATTTATTTACTTGTCAGAGCGAGAAAGCTCACAAGCAGGGGGAGCAGCAGGCAGAGGGAGAAGCAGGCTTCCCTCTGAGCAAGGAGCCCAATGTGGGACTCAATCCCAGGACCCCGGGGATCACAACCCAAGGCAAAGGCAGACACCCAACCAACTGAGCCACCCAGGTGTCCCAGTTAAATACATCTTTAAATGTAGTCTTTGGAAAACCTAGCATTGGTTAGCATCAGCCTCTTTTATAGACTGATAGTGTCAGATGATTGTTAAATTTCCTGACCCTAATACATATGCCAATATATTTCTTTTAGTTCTGTGGTGAATACTGCTTTTCAAAATGCCATCTTGTCTGGTCATAACAACTATTTATTGAGAATGTTTAAATATCATGGCAGATAGCTTCCAGAATGGCTCCCAGCTGCCTTTCCTCCTCACACTTACACCCATGTGTAATCCTCTTCCCTTGAAAGTGGGCTGGATCTCCTACATTGCTTCTGACCAGTAGAATATAGCAAAAGTGATGGGATGTCACCTCCAAGATGAGGTTATAAAAGACGGATTTCTGTCTGGTAGTCTCTCTCTCTGACTCTTCTTGCCTTCTTCCTCTGATGACACAAGCTGCCATGTTGTGAGCTGCCCTATGGAGAGGCCCACATGGCAAGGAACTGAGGGAGACCTCCCATCAACAGCCAGTGAGGAACCAATACCCTCAGTCCAAAAGCCCGTGAGGAACTAGATCCTGCCAGCAACCAATGGGAGAGCTCAAAAGCAGATCCTTCCCCAGTTAAGCCTGGAAATGAGACCGTGTCCCTAGTTGACACCTTGATTGAAGCTTTGGGAGATCCTCAGCCAAAGGACCCAACTAAACTGTGCCCAGACTCCTCACCCACATAAAGTGAGATCATAAGTGTTGTTTTAAGCCACTAAGTTTTGGGGGTAATTTGTTATGCAGCAATAGATAAGTAACCTTATCTTTCCTACATAATTCTTACCTTGCAAGATCTGTATTATACCCATTCTACAGGTAAGTACCTTGATGCTCAAAGATATAAGCAGTTTGTCCAAAGATTATATGGCTATCAGTCACAGAATCGTGGTTCAAACTCAGGTTTGTCAGACTTCAGAACTGATGCTTTTTCCCAATTCCACCCAGACTGTGTTTCATTTGATTCTCAAAGGCAGAGGAAGGTGGTAGGTAATGTCTCACATAATGACTTCCCAGAATTCAGTTGTTTATTACCCTGGCAAGTCATTAAGCACCTGGTAACTCCTTGGAGATTCAGAACAATTTTTGTGCTGCTTCTCCAATAAGACGGAGCCCAGGGAAACTGAAAAGCTGTTTTCCTACCAGTTAAGGCTTATTGTGATGCTAGAAAAAAGCCCCCTGAAGCGCTGGCTCTAATCTGCATATTTTGGGGATCTTTCTCTCTCTCTTTCTTTCTTTCTTTCTTTCTTTCTTTCTTTCTTTCTTTCTTTCTTTCTTTTTCTTTTCTTTCTTTCTTTCTTTCTTTCTTTCTTTCTCTCTCTCTCTGTCTCTTTCTCTTTTAAAAAGATTTTATTTAGTTGAGAGAGAGAGAGCACAAGCGGGAGGGGCAGAGGGAGAGGGAGAGAGAGAATCTCAAGCCCACTCCACGCAGTGAGTGTGGAGCCCAACATGGGGCTTAATCCCAAGACCCTGAGATCATGACCTGAGCCAAAACCAAGAGTCGGATGCTTGACCGACTGCACCACCCAGGCGCCCCCGGGAAATGAACGGACTCATTGAAGTTTCTTATGTGGGGGAGAGAGAAAGGGTTAGGAGTCTTTCCAAGAGGTGACTGAAGTAGTCTGATCCCCAGCCATGCTGTCTGAGTTTACATCCTCTTATGCTGCTCTTGGAGATGTAAAAGAGTCCTTTTGATGACAGCTTAGCGGAAAAGAATGACCATTTTTTGAGCAATTCTTTATCAGGTACAGTATGAGACATTGCTTAATGTATGAGATACATACACTGCTTCTTTGTATCTGCACGCCTCGGGTTCACAGAAGAGAAACCTAAAGGGGAAAAATTGAAGGACTCTATCTCCGGTCACCATCTGAAAGGTGGTTAGAACCACTTGGGAGCTGAGAGAGTGGTTTCCCCTTGTCAGGATTCTGGACAAAACCCAGGACAGGGCTCTGCCATCTGCACTCCAAAACTGCCCTCAGATAACTCCATCGCAAGATAAAGTCTGCAAAAAGAGACCTTGCTCCCAAATTACCAGTTTGTAAACTGAGGTACCTCAGTAGGTGACAGTGCCCAAAAGATGGTGGTGACAACCTCTAGAAAGCTGCTTGTTCTCTCTTGGGGCTAGCATTTTTCTAAGATACACTTCTGCTTAAAACCTTTTCCTGTCGCACTTGAGAAAAGCCTAGCACACCTGCATTGCCTCATGCAGGAGCCACGAGTCACGTGTGGCACTGGACCCTTGAACGGGGGCCAGCCCAGACTTCAATGTGCTGTGAGTGTAAACCACCTGGCCAACTTCAGAGACTTAATAAGACAGAATATACACTGTCACATTCAGAATTGTTGACATCCATCGCATATTGCAAGGATAACTTGTTAAATATTCTGGGTTAAGTAAAACACATTACTAAAGTGGATTTTGCCCACATTTTACTTTTCTGAATGTGCCTACAACAGAACTGAAAACTTTGCCTGTGGCTCGCGTTATCCTTCTGCTGGGCAGCACTGGACTTGACCTTCAGGAGCTGACGTCTGTCGCTCTTTCTGGCTTCACTACTTCCTCTTACACCTCCCTGACTCCTGCCACTGGAGACTCATCTGAAGCTCCCTGGGCTTCTCAGCTTCGTGCCTCTGTATAGATCGGGTTCCTTCCTGGAGTGCGCTGGTCCTGGAGCTAACTCACATTCGTCCTGTGGCTGGTTTAGATGCCAACCCTTCTAGGAAGCTGCTCTGCACCCCCCACCCCTGCCCCTCGCAGTTGGGGCTAAGTCTCCTTTGGCCTCCCTTGGCACCTTGGGCCAGCTAGTAATGTTGCCCTTACTCCCAGCTTAGAACTTAGCCCCTCTTTTCTACAATACAATTCTCTAAACTAGCACCATGCAGTAGAAATAGGAAGTGAACTACAGATGTCCTAAAATTTCTCTAGTTACTCACATTAACAAATGTAGAAAGAAACTGGTGAAATTAATTTTAATAATATATTTTCTTTACCCCAATCTATCCAAAATATTAGCACTTCAATGAATACTCAGTATAATAAAGTCTTAATGAGGTATTTTATATTCCTTTTTTTTTCCCCTTATGTACTACGTGTTTGGAATCCAGGGTATACTTGACACTTACAACATGTTTCAATTCAGATGAGCCACTCTTCAAGTGCGCAGTGGCTGCACATGGCTTACATGTACCATACTGGAGAGTGCAGGTCCAGATGGTGGGACAGTGGCGCCAACCTCAGGGACCCCAGTGCACAGGAGTATTTAGCATATGATAGCCTACAGAATGAATGAATGAATGAATGAATGAATGAATGAGTAAGCAAGTGGGTATGTGGAGAGAGTGAGATGCCATGTGAGATGCCAAGAAACAAGAGGTTTCTTTCTCGTCTGGCCCACATCCCAGAGCCACTGGTCCAGGAAGCTGCCTCTTGGTGGCCGGCTCAGTGCTGTCTGGGTGGCCTAGTGGAGTCTGTTTGTCATCAGGGCCATGGTCCCTCACATCCAGTCTGAGATGCCACTGCCAGCTGTGTGGCTGGCCAGATCTGGTGTTGGCGGCTGGATTTTCCAGGGCTAGGCATTCTGGGCATACTCCAGCTATCCCAGCCAGAGCTGGTGTCCCATCCAGACAGTGGGAGGAAATTTGAGTCACATCATTAAAACATCTTAAGATCCCAAGATCCTGAGCACAGAGGCTACCTGAGCTTTTTCTGATACTTCCTGTCCCTGGGAGGCCACCTTGGTACCATCCCAAGTAGATGGTGGTGGGAGGCAATGAGAGCATCACTGAGTCCTAGGCTCTGCTTTGACTCCTCAGGGTCATTCCAGCAAGTTGCTTCATCTCTGCTCCTCACCTTCTTAGTATGTTAAATGATAATAACTATTCTATCCATTCATTCATGCGGTCAGTCACTCATTCAACAGTGCCAGAGCCCTGTTCAGGAGCTGTGTATAAAGTAATGGATGACACAGATATGCTCGCTCTGTCCTGAAGTCCTCACAATTTTGCTTATTAAATAGGCTAATCATAATAAAAAGAATCTCACAATTAAAAAATGTGTTCTTGATTTCTTTACTTAGCCCCCATGGATCGCACCCCCTCAGAGATGATCCTGTACCATTGGTTCATGCTCCAGCAAAGTCCACTGGCATTCAAGATGGCATTCAAGCATGACCTACGGGGAAAACGGTCTGGTTCAAACCATGTCAGCAGAGGAGCAGTTGCTACGGTCATTCTTATTTCTGTGTGCAGTGGGACTAGGAGAGAAGCCTGGGAAGACAATGGTGAGTTAACACCTGCGAGATCCCCTGCCGTCATGAAGTTTATGGTCCTGTGGGAGGCATAGACAATCAAAGAATGACTTGAATAAATGTAAGATTGCCACTTGATAATTCTAAGGTGGTGTTACAAGAATGTGGAGAGGGGATTTAATCTGATTGGGAAGATCAGGGAGGGGTTCCCTGAAGAAGTGGTAATTGAGCTGGGATGTAAAGGATGAATAGGAAGTAACTAAGGCAGAAAAGGAGAGGAACCTGTTCCAAGCAGAAGGGGCCGACTATGAAAGGAGAGACTGAGAAGAGACCAGGGGGCATGAGGACAAAGAGCAAACGTGAATGTGGGGCAAGATGCTGGCAAGCTTGGTTGGAGCCTTTGGTTCTATATTCCACAGAGTTTCCAAGGATGCAGTGGCTACACTGACCATACAAATGTAGACTATCTTTCCACCTCCAGTTGCCTTCTAACTGAGTAGTCCGTTTTTTCACACTTGAATAATGAGAGTTAACAATGCTCAATCTTTGTTGGGATCTCATTTAATGTTTCATGGTCTTCAATTTCCTTTTGAATGGTGTGAAAGGCACAAAGTCATTAGGGTACAAATGACACCACTTAATAATCAAAGCATTTGGCTTGTGCCATGAATAATAATAAGCCTAGCCACCTAAAATAGGAGAAAAAATTAAGATGGGTTATTCCATGGATCACTGTGCCTATTAGGTGATAAATTAAAAGGTTTGAAAAGGAAGAAATGAGTAATACTATAATTAAGAAGCACATCTACCAATGTCATCTATGGAAGATTACTCACATTAACAACAGCCATCTTTGGGATGGCTTAAAGTGCAAAGTGGGTGTTGAAAAGTAACACATTCATTGCAAGTGGACTTGGAATCTGGAATTTCTGTGTTTTGTCAAGTAGATCTAGGAGTCTAAAGTAAGTGAGCCCCCAGATTTTGAGCTAGGTGGAAGAGTGACAAAAAAGTAAGATGTCAGGGACTGTGGATTGACCCACTTGGGAAGACAGGAAAAAGATTCAGGCAACTGCTCTTTTGGACCAGTTGCACATGGGGTCTTTGCAACAATGCAAGGTGTGGGCTAGTGTGGAGAAAAGGAGGTGACAAACGTGCAGAATTGAAGGAGGCACTAACTCTCAGAGTCATGCAGGTGCTGGGTTGGCACCTGAGAGGAAGCCCCTCTTACCTTTTAACCCTTGTCACCTGTCACCTGTCTGGCCCCAGCCTCGTTCTGGTCCTCCAGAATGGCTGTTATTTTCTTTAAAAAAGGGTAACATTAAGTAGCTTTTAGAAGCATCTGCTTGGCAACTGGACAGACAATGGAGATGCTCTAAGAGGATTTTTCAAGGGGCCATTAGTAGGAAGTCTGGCTTAAAAGAAGTAAAGAACATTCTGAGTGTGAGGAAGAAGGAAGTCAGAAAACAAGACAGTAGAATCTGGATGGAGCAACTGATCCTTTTTCCTTCATGGGTACTTGGATGACACTGACTCTTTTGACCAAAAATATGTCGTGGTCATGAGTGTTCAAATGAATTAAACATTGAACCAAAAGCCAGGTTATTCTGCAGAAATCTGCAATCCATAACCAAGTCTATATATTCTTATCCTATTGTATTTTGAACTAAAGCAAAAGATGAAAAACAATCTAGTGAATTCTCTCCACTGTTTGTTTTATTTTATTTAACTGTGTTTCCCACTGTTGGATTTGAATGGTTGGATAGAATTGAAGTGGACACTCAGTGGATGCTTATTCCAACATGAGAGTGAGGGTTCTGGGGAGGAGGAGGAAAAGGTGCAGGAGAGGGCTCCTGGATCTGTCATACAATCCATAAGGGGACATCTGAACTGTGTTGGGGCACAAAAGAGGACGCAGTTGGGGATGAGACAAGGATGAAAACCAGGGAAGTAACTCTTAGTCTGAGACTTGAAGGTCGAGTAGAAGTTTGTCACTCAGCCAATAGAAGGACATATAACTAATCCAAGGAAATGTTGCTCAACTCAGAGAGTGAGTCATTGATGGCCACAAGAACATGGAGGGTGATGACGAGTTACACTTTGAAAATCCTCATGAATTGCTTAAGCTCCTCAAGTCTGCTGGACATGGGTAAAAAATAACCTGAGCCCCCTTCCCCTCAGGAAATTCCACATGATGGTGGTAGAACTTGCAAAATATAATTCCAACTGTTTAGTCCTTTGCTTTGACTCTTTTAGCAAAATCCTCTAACTAGGGAGAGAGACTGTATTTCTGTTCAGAGGACTCTGCTTTCTTACTAATATAACTCCTTTGCTTGGGGATAATCTAGTTATATTTAGTCACAGATTGATAACTACACCATTCCATGGTAACTGTGGACTTTCAGCCGGAGCTGCCAGACACAAGAGTTTATGGAGAAGGGTTAGAACTATAAGGAGGCCAAAGACCCTTCAAAATCTTGAAAGTTCTCAGATGGGTAGCCATGTTTTCAAAAGAATGATAGCCAGACCTGCTGACCTTTAGGAATTATAGGTTAGAAGGCAGAGGTGACCTTTCTTTAGACTTGGAGAGAAAGGGCTTGCTTGCAGGTGTTTGGGGGCATTTTTAGTACCGAACGGAATTGAGAAGTGTTGATTATGTCATCTAGACATAGCTGTAGTTGAGACAAGGGCTAAGGTGCCAAGGATGCCAAATTCGAGGTGGCCACCAGAGTAGATATGCCTGGGACAAGTTGTCTGGTAACAGTAAATGGCCTAAAGTAAGGAACAGAAATAAGAGAGGGGTTGTGTTTGTGTTTGAGGTGCTTGCAAACAAAGTGCTCATGTAGAAAGCTGGTTCTCCACCACTTTGACTGAAGGGGGGTTTCTTGAGGATCCCTCCACTTAAAGAGAAAGGATAGGAGAGGGCTAGAGGCTCTGGACCTAGCACCATAGTGATATGAAGGTTACCCCATCCGTACGTTGTATTAGGAGAAGGCAAGAGTCACAAGGAAAGAGCTCCATCTAAAAGCCAGGTAAATGTGAAGGACAAGGCAGAGGTGGTACCTCCATGGGGTGGTGGGGGGCGTTGTTCATTATCATCAGAGCAGCTGACATGGGACGAACACTTAGCAGGTGCTGTCACCGAGCAAAGCACCTTATAGGCATGATCTCATTTCATTGCATCAGCCCTGTGAGGTAAGTGGGAGTTTGTCAGACTGTCAATCAGGGGTACATAAAAATATTCTCCCTTTTCTTCTGGAGTCCCTGATGCTCATGGAGGACAGCTGAGATGAAACTGAGGTTTAGTGAGGGAAAGTGGCTCACCCAAGGTGAAACTGGGGAATATGGAGGAGCCGGGCTTCCAGCTGAGCTCTGTATAACTCCAGCGCTTAATGTACGGTTGCCAGGTACGCAAGCCTGGGATGAAGTGTGAGACAGGAAGGAAGGTTCTGGGGCCTGGGGCCCTGCAGGTAGGACCAGTAACACGTTACTTCCACTGTACTTGGGTACACATTACTGGTTCCTTGGTTATGACACTTATTCCCTTCCCTCTTGAAGAGTTTCTCAACCGAGGAACTACTGACATTCCGTACCAGAGAATTCTCCGTTGTGAGGGCCGTCCTGTGCATTGCAGGATATTCAACAGCATCTCTGGCCTATACTCACTCAATGCCAGCAGTACTCCCCAGTTTGACAAATAAAAATGTTTCTAGATATTGCTAAATGTCCCCTGGAGAGTAAAATCGCCTCCAGTATTATGGGAGCGTATTCCTCATTATCCCCTCTCCGTCCTCCCACTGGTCTGTGGGCTCAACGGCAGGCAGCTGCCACACCTTAGTACTCACATGACACCTTGGACAGGGACTTGCCCACAGCTAACTGGGTTCTGCTCTGTTCCTAGGACTAGGACTAGGAAGAGTGTGTGGTACACAGCAGGTGCTCAATAAGAGAAGAACACAAGGTGGTCTCTGACCTCAAAATGCTCATTGGTTCTATTAGCTTCTCTCAAAGTGTGGACTGAAGGCTGCCTCCATCAGAATCACAAAGCACAGCTTTTAAAGTGGCGTATTGGCCTCACCCTATACCTACTTATTGAGGCGGTGGAGATACTCCCCTCTAGGTGATTCAGGGGTTCTCAAGCTTTAGACCCTTGAGCTTAACTGGTTCTTCATTTAACAAATATTGACTGCCTGCTCTAAATCAGGCAGTGTGCTTGGCTGACTCATGGCAAGGAACTGGAAAGACAAGCCCCCTGCTCGGCTAAGATCCCTCTCAGAGAGTGCATCTGCGTTCCCCTTTCTCATATCTGGGTAGAGCCTAGTTTAACCCTTGGCTTATATATCACTGCATGTTAGAAAGTGGCAGAGAGCCACAGCTACAGCCCCTCCCATTCCAGGGCAACGGGGAAGGAGTCAGATGTCAGCTTTGGTTCTGCACCCTTGTGTAGACATTAAACAGCCTGACTTCTGCTCAGTGCATCAGGAAACCTTCAGGATATTGTTTTACGATGAATTAAACCAATTTACTGGCTTTGTGGGGCCCCTCAAAGGACCCAGCAGCTGAGTGTAATGTGCTCCTGGTTGGAGGGGATGATCTCTGCGGTGGTGGGGTCATAGGATATGTGTGCATCGGTTAGAATCAGTGCATTATTGAGCAACCCGCAACCTATGGTACAGTGAGCCAGATCTTACTGTGACACGAGCAGAAAAATCAGAAGCAGAGTTGCATGCCGGAAATGCAGTGGGAAGGTTTATTTCATTTTGAGGAAGGAAAGTAGGATCTGGTGTGACCCAATGGCTAGTAGAGATGTATATCCTTGAATTAAGATATGCAAATCAGTGCTCTGCACAGTGAAAACAAATGTCCAGGAATAAAATTGTATTTAGCTATAACTACAATCAAGTAAATAGTTGTTTGCATATAGACAGGAATCTGGTAATAATACCTTGAAAAAAATCACACCCAGTCTACAGCTAAACTATTCATTCTTTTCATTAAAAAAAAAATTATGAACACATGGTACTGTTTGGGTAATAGTTTGTAGGGCTGCAGAAACAAAGTCCATCAAACTGGGTGGCTTAAAACAACAGCAATTTCTCAGATGATTCTGGAGGTTAAAAGGCCAAAATCAAGGTTTGATTGATTATTAGCTGCCATAATTTATAAGGAGACACGTCCCTTCATCCATTATTTAATTAGCAGTGATAATTCATACAGGAAAGGCAAGATAAATAATTGATTTTTTTTCCTTATGGTTACTGGTAGCAACAGCTTTGCAAAAGAAGCAAAATGAAGGAAGCGGAATAAAGCTTTATGAGTAAAATATTCACTACTTTAATAGTTAATATTCCTTATTTAATATTTAAAGGCAAAAAATTGAAGAAAAATGTTTATTGGGAGTACGGTAGTTATAAGAATTACAGGATATCTCTGTGTCTTACTGACATGATAAGGAGAGTAATTGTGTATTCAGTGTGACGACATCTATGTAAAATACGTATTGATATAGGTAATAATAGGTTGTATCAACCCAACAGCTCTGGCTATAGCTGAGTGGTAGGGATATGGCTAGTTTTCATGTTCTTCATTATCTGTGTTTTAAATTTTTACTTATTTATTTAACCCACCTTATTGAAGTATAATTGACATAATCAACGATTACAACTTGATGATTTTGGGGATAAGTGCATACCTGTGAAACCATCACCACCATTAAAGCCATAAACATACCCATACCCATCACCTCCCAAGCTTCCTCCTGTTCTCTTTATTATAATAATTATGTGTTATTTATGTTTTATGGTAAGAGCACTTAACATAAGATCTACCCTCTTAGCAAATGTTAAGTGCACAGTGTATACGGTGTTGTTAGCTGCAGGCCCTATGCTATACAGTAGATCTCCAGAACTTACTCATCGCATGTAACAGAAACTGGGTACCCTTCGACCCGGCCCCTGGCAGCCACTACTCTAGTCTCTGCTTCTGTAAGTGTAACTAGTTTAGATTCCACATATAAGTGAGCTTTTATTTTTTTCTGTGTTTATAAAAATGTCCACAATGAGCATGTGTTCATTGTAGACTAAGTGTTAAAAGTGATGGTGAGTTACCCTCTAAGTCTATCCATGTTGTTACAAATGTCAAGATTTCTTTTTTTATGGCTGAGTCATATTTTATACACACACACACACACACACACACACGCACCCCACATCCTCTTTATTCATTCATCTATGGATGGACACGGGCTTGCTTCCATATCTTGGCTATTGTAAATAATGCTGCAGTAAACATAGGGGTGCATCTATCTCTTTGAATCAGTGTTTTTGTTTTCTTTGAGTAAATACCCTGTAGTGGAATTACTGATCTATTTTTAATTTTTTTGAGGAACCCACAGGGTATAATGCTAACTAAATCAGTCAGCGAAAGACAAGTACCTTATGATTTCACTCATATGTGGAATTTAAGAAACAAAACAAATAAAGAAAAGGACAAAAAACCAGACTCTTTGCAGAGGAGAAGCTCGTGGTTGCCAGAGGGGAGGTGGGTGGCAGGGTGGGGAACACAGGTGATCGGGATTAAGAGTACACTTATCTTGATGAGCACTGAGAAGTGTATAGAATTATGGAACCATTACATTGTATACCTGCAACTAATATAACACTGTATGTTAAGTATACTTGAATAAACAAGTAGAAGAAATAATACCACTTAAAAAATAAAAGTGATAGCGAGTAAAGCAGCAACACTTTGATCATCCCAGGAGTGAATGGAAGTTACAGAGCAGGGGCAGAGGGAAGCTTATTTGGGGGCGGGGGTGGATTGGTCTGGAGTCTTTCAGGGAGATTACAAGTGACTCCAAAGTAAACGAAAGCGGCAGCCACACAAAAGAACCATGTGTTAGCACCATCAGTGTCTCTTTGAGGATGCCACATGACAGGATGCCCCGTCAGCATCAGAGGATGTCCCACCCGTGCTACCCAAGAGGAGGCTCCTTATCTCCCACCCGACTCTCTCCAGGCCACCAGATTCTAAACTCAGCCTTTACCTGCAGAAGGCCCCTCCGCTGCTACAGCCAGCCAGCCGGAGGTCTTTGCTCTCATCTCCTTGTGTGTGTTGTCTCCCCACCTCAAGCCCCCCCCCACCCCCCTGGCCTGCAGGAGGATTTTCCCAGCCTCCCAGTTGGCTCCAGTTTTTCCACGTTCTGGTCTGCCCTCATTCTGCTGCCAGAGCCATGATTACTGATGGATACTGTCGTTTGTCTTTCGTGCCAAAGATGCTGGGACTGCCCTGTAAATTGATACGTGATGATAGTGATTTTTGATGGCTAATACTGACCACTTAGCACATGACCTACGCACATGCTAAGGATCAAGTGTTTTTCATGGAATATTCCATTTGCTCCTCATTATAACCCCATGATGGATATACTGTAATTATTCTCATTTTACATATACAGAAAATGAGGATCGGGGAGGTTAATTAACCTGTCTAAGATCACAGACACAGTAGCTAGAAGAGCTAGGATTTTTAACCTAGACCGTTTATGAAATACAGACAGATGAAACTATTATGTCTGCGATTGCCTTAAAACGCTCGTGACAAATAGCAGGGTGGGGTAGGGCAGGGCGGGGGCAACAAAGAAAACAAAATTGACCAAACGTTACTCATTGTGGAAGCTGGGTTGACTGGTATGTGGTTGGGAGAGGGTGGTCGGTATTCTATCGCCACTTTTGAATATGTTTGGAATTTGCCAGAAAGCTTATAAAATATGCACTTTGAGCTCTGCTCTCCAACCAACAGCCATAACAACAGTTGCAGCCCCCAAATTCTCAACCCTTACACCATCATTAGGAACCCAGTATAGATTGGAAGACGATGTTAAACCGAGGGCTTTGGGTTTTTCAGAAACTTGGCGCTAGAGAGAGAGAAGAATGTACCCTTTCAACCAAATAGCCCAGCTCTGAGAAGGTAATAACTTCCAGTATCGACCACGTGCCAGGCTGCATGTGGGGAGATGAACACACGCAGCCCCTGCCCTAGACAAGCCCAGGGCTGCCGAGGGGGGAGGCCACCGCAAAGCTCCATTCCGGTAGAGCGTGGGAAGAGCTCCAATATAGGAGGGATGAATGAAGAGGCGTTCGAGCCAGGAGAGGAAATGACTCAATTTAGAGAAAAATGGCATTTATGTCGGGTTTGTAGAGGATAGGGAGGCGTCTTCCGGGAAGAGGAAATGCATGGGCTTGAGGCAAGAACAAAGTCGTGGAAGAGAATTTATGGCTCATTCAGGGAACTGAGTGTTAGCAAGGGGGACACTGCGTGCTGAGTTTTGATGTTTGGGCTCATTTGTGGGGACAGGGAGTGGGAGAGGCCGTCACCTAGACGCCATTGGAGGTGCACCCTGGCAGGTGGGGCACTGGACGAGGTGAGATGGGAGACCAGTGAGATCTGGGAATTAGGGATGCTGGTGGGGTGGAACTGACAAGATGCAGTGGGATATGCTGTTAAACCCCACTTTGCCTTTAAGACCATTGCAGTCTCTTTCTAGAGCCATATAATTCCCCAAAGGATAGAAAGATCCTCTAAAATGACCTATGTTTTGAAAGATTTTCCATCAAGCAGAGATGAAATCTGAGGTAATTTGATTTATCTTCATCCATTTTAATTAGCTTTGCAAACAGATGACCTTGCTAGCCCTGGAACCTTCCTTATGTCAGAGTCTGTGTGACGCTAAAGTCTAATTTCTAATTATCTGTGCCCATTTGCCAAGGCTTGGAGGGCCACCGGGGGCTAGCATCTTCTTTCCTGCGTCTTTCTTGCTTGTCTGTCAGCTGAGTTTTTTCCTCTAAGCGCCAAGGAATAGCTATTAGCCTTGAGATGGGGTTGCCATGGCAATGAGACAGCAAACAGACTCAATGGGGGAGGGGGAGGAAGATGAGGGAGGTGTTATCCAGCAACTTCCCATTCCGGTTCAGGGGCCCCCTGCCTCAGCCAACTTGTTGGCAAATAGGGGACGGAGCGGCTGAGTCATTCTTGCTCCAAAGTGGGGTTCACTGATTGGGTGGTCCAACTGGATTGATCTCTGAGGGATGGCTTTTGGACAATAGTCAGATCCTCTGGGTTCTTTGGGGGGATGGTGGATGTGGGAGGGTCCCCATAAAAGACAAAGGGTTTGGTAGAAGTTGGGGAGACAGATGGCAATTCACCCACACCAATGAGAAACTGAGGTCAAGTAGCATGGGAAATGTTTGTAGAGTCTTTAAAAAGTCTTTAAAACACCTTGCAAAGCCTTTAAATTTCTCCAACTTAGTAATTCCACTATGGGGAATACAGCCCAAGAAAATAATCCTACAAGGGGAATAATAATAGGAAAAAAATATATTCAAAATGTTTGTTGCAGTTATTAAAAAAATTAAAACCTAGATGTCCAGGAATGGGGAAACAGTTGAGTAAACTGTGACATATTAATTTGTTGGCATATTATGTGGCCATGATAATTGAACATGCTTAATAAGAGTGTCTGAAAGGAGGAAAAAAGCAGTCTGCCAAGTTTTTTAAGTAGTGTGATTATAATTTCTAAAAAATGTCAACCCCTGAACCAAAGAAAAGCAAAACCAACCCCCAAATATGAAAATACTGGAAGAAAAAAGCAACAAAGTACAATTGACCCTTGAAAAACACCAGGGTTAGAGCACCAACCCCACCCCTCAAGCCCCAGAGACAATTGAAAATCCATGTATAACTTTGGACTCCCCCAAAACTTAACTGCTAATAACCTGTTGACCGAAAGCCTTATCAATAACATAAACAGTCAATTAACACGTATTTTGTATGTTATACGTTTCATGTACTGTATTCTTACAAAGGAGTGAGCCAGAGAAAAGAAAATGTCATGAAGAAAATCATAAGGAAGAGAAAATGCATTCATAGCCTTGTATTGTAAACAATCCATGTATAAGTGGACCCACACAGTCCAAACCCATGTTGTTTAAGGGTCAGCTGTATACACAAGGGTTATCGTTGGGTGAGGGGAATATACATGTTTCTTTTTTCTTTTCTTTTTCTTTAAAGGGGCATATTTTTAAATGTCTCCACTGAATATGCGTTATATTTCCTACCGGAAAGAAGTCATTTAAAAAAGTTCTATAATCTGGAATCAGCCATGTTCCCAAGTGAATGAGCTGATAATCTTAGCAAGTACAGATACCACAGACAAGTTATCATACTTATTTTCGGGCTCTTTTGTTGTCAAAGCAATTCTCGGCATTGTGGGAGCTACGAGACCAGATGATACAGCAGTTTTGCCCCATGGATATCACGGACTAGGTCTGTTAGCTTCTGGATGGTTCTATCACTGAACGCTCTGAACAGACTGACTCAACCCAGACAATCTATATGAACACACAGCAGACAGTCCTGTGTACAATGTGGAATCTGTAATTAGCCTCATCATTTTTCATTACTTGGGATTCCATGCAGGTTTTAAAGAAATTATCCCATGGTTGAAGAAGGCTTGGGAGAGCGTTCGATTTATCTCTGCATGTGTGCAGGTGGAATTATGCAAAACCTGCCCCCGTTAAGGTCCCATCTGCCTAGGTTGTTTTCCTTTACCACTGCTCATCAGTCTGCAGAGTCTTGGCACAAAAAAGAGGCAGGTATACCTGCCTCTCAGCCACCCACAGCTGTTTAAGTAACTGAAATAGATCCAGAATAATAATGTGGACAAAAATAGCTATTTGAGCTCTGATGATGTTAGGTAATATAATAGTAATAGTAACGATGATAACAGTTATGTTTCCTGAGTATTTACAACATGCCACCAGTAACTGGCTAACGTGTTTACAGGCATCATCTCCCTTCATCTTCACATCAGTTCTGTACACAGCAGATGTGTTATTTCTACTTTACAGAGGAGGGAATTAAGAATCCTAGAACTTGGTATGTTCAAGGTCACACAGCTGAAAAAGGGGAAGAGCTAGGATTTAAAGAAGGGAACCAGGGTATTTAAAATCTACTCTGTCATCACCATTAAGTCATTTAGTGCTTCTAACAAGACTGAGAAGCCTGGGGCATCACCACAGTTTCTAAGGATGAGAACACTGAAGCTGAGAGAGGTTGAGTAACTTTCCCAACATCATACAGCTAGCTGGCAGGCAGCAAAGCTACGATTCAAACCCAGCTAGTGTGTATATGTGACCCTACAGCCCACTTCCTTCCCCCTCTTACAGCACAGTGGCCCTGTCACCGGGCAAAGAATGTCAGCAAATATTTCATTTCTAACCCTTAACATTGGACCCAGTACAGAGACGATGCTTAACAAGATTTGTTGAAAGCCTGAGTAAATGACATAGATGCTGAGAAACTCTAAGCAAGACACTGAGAGTTCAAGGTGAATCCATCCATCCCAAACAAAATAGTCAACCAACCAAACAAAAGCATCTTTGAATCGGTCATCAAAAGAGTGTTGTACACCAAGTATCGGGGTGTTCACTCATATCTTATGACTGAAGAGGTAAAAATAGCTCATGCTCTGAGTGATTGGTTTTGCTCTTCTGGAAACTACGTGCTGCTCCATGGGGCTGCCTTGCTGGGAGGTGCCTTTGAATGTCACATGGGAGCCAGTCGCCACAAGCAAGTGAAGTGAGAGCCATTGTGGGAGGATGAAGGCAGTGCCATTGCAGTCCCAAGATGGTCCCTAACTCTGCCAGCAGAGTATGAGATGTAGTTACAACCCACAGAGGCTATGCCATTCTTTCCCAGCATGGGAACACCAGAGATTCTGCCAGTATTCCAAAAGAACAAACTCATCTTCCAGAGTGACCCAGCTCACTAACTCTGAAGAGTGTGTTTTGAAGCCTTGGCACTTGTGGCATCATGGAGTGCATCATTCTTTGTGGTGGGGAGCAGTTCTGTGTATTGTGGGATGTCAGCACCATCCCTCTACTCACTAGATGCCAGTAGCATTCCCCCAGTTGTAAGAACCAAAAGTGCTTCCAGACGTTGGCAACTATCCCCCGGAGAACAAAATCCCTCCCAGTTGAGAACCGCCGCCTGAGAGGTAGGCATTAGAAATCACAAGCTGCAGGGCAAGAGAGGTCTGTGGCCAAGCATCAGGTAGTCAGGTACAGGTGGAGTCAGCTCTCAAATTATGTCATCTTTAAACAGTGCGCCCTCTCCCTGGCCCTGCACTTGTGGGAGGTGACTAGGGATGGCAATCCTAACAGCATCCTAGAAGCTGCCATTGCTATGTGAGAGCCATGTGTTCTGTGCTCCTAGACACATTACGGCTCCTTCAGGTTAAATGACTTGCCAGAGACTGTACAGCTAGTGAGTGGCCAGTCTGTGGATTCGAACCATGGTGCTGTAGTGTCTACATATATATGACCCCGGGGCCTCCCTTAACCTGATCCCCTCCTAAGTTGCGAGGGTCACTAATTGGAGAAGGGCAGAGAGACAGCTGTTTCCTCAAAGCATCTCCACTTCAAAGGTTCCACTCTTGCCACGCCATTACCACTCTAACCTGTGGGGGCGCTGTGTCCTGCCCTGTCTGGCCCGTGCCTTTGCCGTTTTTACTTAATTATTGAGTGAGTTGAGCATTGGTGTAAATAAGGCTTAACTAAAGGCTCAGACATTACCCATTCTAATGATTTACTCATCTCTGGGTGAATACCACGACATCTCTTAGTCTCCGGATCACCAGGCAATGATAAAGAACAAAGAACGCCAAGGAGGAAATCAGCAGTGAGAGGTAAAGGGACTTGCCTAAGGACACAAAGCTAATCGGTGACAAAGTTTGAATTAAAATCCAAGTCTTTCTGACTTGAAAATCCTGGCTTGTCCCACTATTCTTGGAAGACTGAAGTTAGCGTGGTTGCTGACAATCTCGGCCAGCATACTTCGCGACTCACAAGCAAACTGCAGTCATTCATGAGCGGCAGCAGCAAGAGAGAGGGAAAGGTGGCTGGGTCCGGTTCTCAGTGGAGTTTGGCTTCAATGCCTCAGAGGAACCTTGACCTTGCCATTCGCTTCATTTTCATGCCTTGGGTTTTTCTTTGGAAATAGGATTGGGGGGAGGTTCTATCCGATTTCTGGGGGCAGGTGTTTCAGACCTGCCGGCTGCTATATCTCATGGACCATCTAAAGGAGCCAATGAAGATGTGCTTGCTGCTTTCTCTGTGGGGTTCTAGCACCCTCACCCTCCCTGCTTCCAGAATTGAGAGAGCCACAGCAACCTTTCTAGAAATGACTGCATCGAGGAGTCTCAGAAGCCAGGGCTTCGGCCACCTGCCACAGTGTTACACACCAGCGTGCAGAAACTCTGGCCTTAGGCCACCCGCTCCGCGTCCATGCAACCTCAGTCCATCCTTGCTTCTGAGAATTTGTCTCTGAGACAATGCACCTGGGCAAATGACAGACACCCCCACCCCACCAATACTGATCCATCTGATCCATCCACTCAACAAACATCTACAGGAGTATACCGCCTCCTCCCTGGCTTAGGAGCTCACTACTGGGGGGCAGGGGGGACCAAACAGTCCACTTACATCCAGAGCAGTGTGGTCTACTTTGGGGGGATGAAGCAAGCACTGTTGGAATCCCAAGATGGTCCCTAACTCTGCGTGGAACTGTGAGGTTTAGTCACAATTCCCAGAGGTTACACCAGTCCTCAGGATGGAAATCCTGGAAATCCAAGGAATCCCTCTAGTCTTCTAGTACAATATATGCCTTCCAGAGTGACCCAGCTCAGTAAATCCTGCCAATAGCTTTATAAGGTCCTGTGGCCTCCCCTACTGTCCTTCTGCCCTATACCTTGACAAGATTAAGCCTGAATTCAGTGTGTCTGGGCTTGTGCTGGGCCCTCAGGCACAGCTAGCTTAGGGGAGACAGTGGGCATTGGAGCTCCAGTCCCAACCTCATCACTCCCAAACGGGGTGACCTTCAACAGGTCACTCAATCTCCCAGAATCTGTTTTGTCATCTGTAAAATGGCATAACAACACCCACTCCATGGAATGGTAATAAAGATAAAATGAGAGGGACGCCTGGGTGGCAGTCAGTTAAGTGTCCAACTCTTAGTTTTGGCTCAGGTCATGATATCAGGGTTGTGGGATCGAGCCCCACATCAGGCTCCATGCTCAGCAAGGAGTCTGCTTGAGGTTCTCTCTCCCTCTTCCTCTCTCCCTCTCCCCCTTCACATATGTGTGCATACTCACACACTCTCTCTCTAATAAATCATCTTAAAAAAAGGTAAAATGAGAGAGGGGGTTAAAGCTGCAAGCAGAGAGCCAGGCATATAGCAGGAACTAAATAAACAATGGGTCCTTCTCTTCTTTACCCTACTGGGGCAGGATATTCAAAGTCATGGCCAGGGTGAAAGTGAGCTCTAACAGCAGGAAGTTGACTGGGACTTTCAGGGGGCTGAACAAGGACCTTATGAAGTACCAGGTGGTTTAAATGTTTTTGTTTCATTTTTCTTCCTCGTGTGCTGTGCAGATGGGCTTGAGTTAGAAGATGTGTATCAGGAGAGGTAAGGGAAGGTGGGCAAGATGGGCAGGGCTTCAGACGCCACAAAGGGTGTTCTGGGCCTCAAGTGGTACAAGAAAGGAACTGATACTCCTTATGCTGGGAGATGATGTATCTGAAGGGATACATGAGGACAAGCCTCCGAGTGCAGTGATGTCTGCTCCAGGGGTAGAGAGGGGCGCCTGTGTTGAGATCTGATTCAAACCCCAACTCCCTCACCTACCGGCCACATGACCTTGGGCATGTCCTATAACCTCTCTGCCCCAAAGTAGTTGCTTCTGCAAAACAGGAAATCATTATCAGCAACCACAGCTTCGGGGACTTGCATGAGAAGGCACAGGAACATGCCCTGTGTGGTGCCTTCCAACATAATCTGAAACCTATGATACGTGGCATTTAAATACAATGGTGTGCTGGAGCCAACTCCTACTGGCTCATGCAAACTGTGCACGTTTCTTCCCAGGTCTGAGTTCAGTGATGTCATGTTGCTTGCTTAAACTCAGGCATGGTAGGAATATTTACACCAGAAAAATTGGCACCTGCTACAAATCGGTATATGGCAGCACACCACTGCTTGAGTCTAAATCTGTTTGATTTAGATGAATGGGAGTGGAAGATCTCAAAAGTAGAAAACAATTACAGATGCAACCAAGCTGCTTCCAGGCCCTTCTGCCCCCAGAGAACCCCACAAGCATACCCCACAGAGGCTGGGTGTCTGAAGATGCCCAGCTGCAAGTGGCTTTTGCTTCATCCAGATACCTCCTCAGTACCAGGAGCACATTTACTAACATGTTTAAAAGAAAACTCTGAAGGGCACCTGGATGGCACAGTCAGTTAAGCATCCAACTCTTGGTTTCGGCTCAGGTCCTCATCTCAGTGTCGTGGGACTGAAGCCCTGCATCAGGCTCCACACTCAGCAGGGAGTCCGCTTGAGGATTCTCTCTCCCTCTGTCTCTGTCCCTCCCACTCGTGCATGCTTTCTCTCTCTCTCAGATAAATAAATCAATCTTTAAAAAAAAAACCCAAAACTCTGTGCTACTTCCATAAATGGAAAAAAATCAGTATTATTTACCATAAAAAAGTAAACCTAGTAAGTAAAATAAGATGCAACAATTTTATTACGTCCTAGCTTGATACCACCACCTGCCTAAAGACTTGAACCTGAGGCTCACTCCCTCTTTCTAAAAGAGGGAGAGGACCAAGTGTTCTAGAGGTGTTAAAGCACACTAGCCCGCCCGGGACTTTACTCCTGGCATGGAGGATTAAGACGGAAATGCAAAAGACATACCTCTCTCACTGGGTGATTCAACCGTGAGGCTCTTACATGTTCAAGCCCTACCCCATCACACGTAAGTAGATGAAACATTGTATTAGATGTTACTAGAAAATCTGAAGGCAGAAAGAAAGCCATTTAAAAAAAGTTAAGCAGGGATATATCATTGAGCTGAATGCAAAATACACATTAACTTTAAAACCAAGTCAGTGGTGTGTTGGACTCGCTTATGAGAATTAATGGTTAAATTCTCAGGAATTTAGCAAGTCATAGACAGTACATTGCTTGCTTGAAAACCGCAATGGTGGGAGTCTTTACACCATGAATACTGGTAAATGCTACAAATTGGAGCTTCCCATACCCCCAAGATCCCATTGTTAAAACATTCACGAGCATTCATTCAGCTAAAGCTTTCCATGCCATTTTGAACTTGTGAAGAGGTTTACTCTTTAGGTTTAGCCTTCTGGGGATGTCCATTCCTTTCCTCCCACCTTGGAGACTTGGTGTGGAACAACTTGAGATGCACTGAATAACTTCTTTAAGTGTGATGATCTCATTTCCATTATTGCATCTTAAAGAAGAGTGATAGAAACCACTGCTGAGAAATCTGCCATAATTGATTATTGTGTATAAAGCACATTAAAAATCCTTCTTTCCAACATGTACTCTTTAATGAGGTCTTTTAGTGCTGGCTCTGCTAACTGTTGGAATTTATAATGCCCTGGAAACTCAGTTTCTGAGGGTATAATGGCTATTAGGGAACAACAACAAAAACAAGATATAAGACAATAAATTGAGTGCAGGAATTTTTCACCCTTTGTATTCCCTCATGTCACTACTATCTGTTTCATTCCAAGCCTTTCTGTGAATCTTTTTGGTCCAGAATCTCAAACCCTCTGGTCTTCACTAACACAGGAAGTGAGAGAGAGAGACCACACCCAGGATACCTGACAGAGGGGAGAAGGAGTGGGGCTTTGGGATGAAGTTTCCAGGTGCCTGTTATTTGGCACATAAGTGTTACCATCAGTGTGATGGTAAATGGGTAACAACACATTTGTTTTGTATCTGGTGTGCATGGGGGAGAGAGCCCTGATTTGTAGCACTTGCCAATTTCTTGGTGCAACGACTCCCACCACGGCCAAAGTTAAGCTATGTTATACTGTCACTGATGCAGAGTCGGAAAGAGTGCATAGCAAGGGGCTGTCAGGAGCTGGTGCACGCTGCATCCAGTATGCTACTGAGTGTGGCTCAAGTAAATCTCCAGTCCTTCCAGCATTTCCGAGAACTGGTAAGTGCTCAGTCCTACAGAGAGTTGTGGACAGGCACTTCCCCAGAGTTAGTGTGGAGAGGCGGTGACAACATTCCCCCCGCCCCCCCAGCCCCCAGCAATGGAAGGGTTACCCTACAGTCCTCTGCGGGTGGAATCCACGGGGACCACTAGGGGGCAGCAAAGCGCTTGCAGGGGAAGAAGCCGCTCGAAGTAGGAAGTCTAGAGCTGAGCAGTCCTGATGGGTGCAGGTGGAGAGGTCTGAGGCCTCGTTCCAGGAGCGGAGAAAGGATCCCAGGATACATCCCAACCAGTTCACCCCTTCTCTCCCATCCCCGCTCTCAATTCCCACTTCATCCTGTTTTTTCTTAGCTTCTATTACCTTCTAATATACAGTGAAAAGCAATTAATTCATTGTGTTTATTATTTTCCTTCCCCTCTCCCGCACCCCCACCCAGTAGAATGTAGGGATTCTACATAAAATCTAGGGATTTTTAAATTTTTTGTTAGTTCTGTTGACAGTTGTGGCTCAAGTGCCTAACACACAGCCTGGAGAGTAGTTGGAATTCACTAAGTATCTGTTGAATTTGGATCCAGTAGGCAAGGGAGAGAGACACAAGATAGGAGCTCAGAGCAGAGGTGCTCAACTTGCAGTGGGAATTAGGGTCGCCAGGAGATTTTGATAAAATGGAAGACTCTGGCCCCCTTTCCAATAACCTCTGATTCACTGGGTCAGAGTCGAGGTTTGGGATCGGCCCCAGGTGGTTCCACACTGAAAGAAACCCAGTCTCTGTGCTCAGAGGGAGTAAGCACCAGCGGCTACAGCTCATGGGAGGAAGGGTTCTGCCCTGCACCTTCTCAGTGTCCCCCTTCCCAGGTGGTGGCAGGCAGCTGAGGGGACCTGCCAGAGGACGCCTAGCCGGGAAGGCACCAGTCAAGCAGTGGTCTTCGCTCTGGGTGAGTTCTGAACCATTTTAATTAACCGTGGCTCTTCTCGTGTCGGCACCAGCATCAGCAGCCTTGGTGGTGAAATGAGTAACCATCTTACCTGATCAGAACAATGCTTTTTGTTTTCAGAAACACACGTCTTCCCAGTTCCCAAACCTTCCAAGACTTAGCATCTTCCATCAGAAGACCTGGGTTCTATCTCAAGTCTTGGGAATGTTTTCTTAGGAAATTGTCAACTCTCTCAGCACCTCTGGCTTAAAAGACTCTCGTGAATCCTGACCTGGGAGGGGCATCACTGCTGGTTGCAGGCTCTGCTGGCTTCCTCCGTGTAACTCTAGAGTTCCGACTCGCCTTGTCAACCGGCTTTTCCCCTGGTCTCAGAACTTGGCTCCTTCGCTTCACTGTTGATTTTTTCATGAAGGTGTGAGGCGCATTGTGGCAGAAAGAACTGCCTGTGTAGTGACTGAGAAAATTCGGGCTTCTCTTACTGAACTTAGTGATCCTGGGCAAGTCTTGAAACCACTCTGAGCCTTACTTTCTTCTGCTCCAAAATGGGACCTACTGCTCCAGAGGTTTAGGTGGAGGGAATATGGCTGCAGAAGTACTGGAGCCTTGTGACCTCTAGTGTCAGTATATTATGATAACTACACTGTACACTGTCCCCACCAGGCCTTTTCCCAGTCAGCCTAAGGAGCTGGTAAGAATAATCATTGGTGCTTTGCTTTCCTTACAACTAACCACGCCTCCCCCTTTCTTCCTACCTGCTCTCCCTTCACCCAGGCACATGTCACCGACGCTTGGAAGAGAAAAGTCAGAGGGTGTGGAGAGAGAGAGGCAGGATGTTCTGGAGAATGAAATGAATATTTATTAGGCATCTACTATGTTTAGACAGTGCCGGGCATTTTAGATATATCAGAATGCTAAACAGCCCTGCACACAGGTGTTATTCCTTCAGTTTGATGGATAGAAAACTGAAGCTCAGAGGGCTTGGACATCTTGTCCATGGTCTCCCAGATAGTTTGTACCAGACTCCGGTCGACTTAACTGCACTGCCAGTGCTGATTTTACTGACTGGTTTCGTCTCCTGCAAGGGCTGTAGGCACAGTCCTAAGAGTCTGAACCTCTTTCTGACATTTATCACTTCCTGTTCTGAACTTCATTCTTTCTCTCCCTCTGCCTCTTTCTCTGTCTCTCTGTCTCTGATATTTGGGGTAAGGGTAGGATCTTCTAAACATCATTGAATGGGCAGTGGAGGGAGTACTGGGCATGAGGTTCCTGCTGACTGGAAAGATTTTAAAACTTTTCGGTGCCGCTAAGACACTGCTCACCTCTGATTTGTAAGAGTTGTAATTCCATAGAATATCCGTGCTGCTACCTGCACTGCCAATTTATTTCATTATCTGTAATGAGCAGTAATGACATTTCTTAATTGCACTCCATAAAAATCTCAGTTATCACTTTAGAATTATATCAGATTTGGTGAAGAGATGTCTCCTACAACTGAGAAAAAAATTCCCTCTTCAAATGAATCTTGTATTATTTTTTCAAAGATGGCTTATACCCTGTGAATTGTTTGTGCTGGTTTCCTTTGAAAGAACCAGGTGGAATAGGCTACATTTGCTGGGGCTGAAGTAAGAGAGAGAAGAGACTGCCTGAAGAAACGTTCTCTGGGACCATAAGGCAACAGAGTATTGTGAGGCATTTTCCTCTCCACTCAAAAATGAAGACTAGATCAGAGTCCCTTTCAGAGGTAACATGAGAGGTGGGTCCGTTAAACTGCCCTGAAACTGCTCCCCAGCTACAGAGTTCCTCCCTGAGATGTGGCCCTTCCTCTTGCTCATCATTATCCTTCCATCATCTGATGCAGGACCGGCCATCAGTGGACACTTCTGCTCATCTTTGAAGCTCTGTGATATCACACAGTTGAGTACTCTTCTGTTTTCGAGTTGAACACTAAACCCATCTGTCTCCCTGTCTTCTCTGCTGTAATTCCAAATTCCCTGTGGTGGCCGCTGTTTTGTGTTTTACGGTTTGCAAAGCCCTGTTCCACCTCCCACTGTATGAGTTTCCTCTTGTTACCACACCCTTAGCGGCTTAAGACAACACAAACTATCTCACAGTTGTGGGGGTCAGAAGTCCAAAATGACTTTCACTGGGCTAAAATGAGGGTGTCGGCAGTTCCTTCTGGATGCTCTAGGGGAGACTCTGTTTCTTTGGATTCTGCCTGTACCCTTTGGCTCCTGGCCCCTTCCTCCTCCTTCATAGCCAGGAGCATCTTCAAAGCCCTCCCTGACTCTGACCCTCCTGCCTCCATCTTATAAGGACCCTTGTGATTACGTTGAGTCCACCTGGCTGATCCAAGAAAATTCCCCCACCTCAAGACCCTTGACTTAATCACATCTATAGATTTTTTTTTTTGTCCCGTCGAATAGCATATTCACAATTTCCAGGGATGAGAACATGGTCATGTCTGGGAGCCACTCTTCTACCTACTACATCGGCATCCTGAATAGCAAGTGGTGCATGTAGGAGTTTAATAAATAAGTGAATGAATGAATGGATTTCTAATGTAGTCAGTCCTCACAACAGCACTGTGAGGTAAATGCAGTGTCTAGAGTCAGACAGCGATGGGTTTGATTCTGGCTTTGTCACATAATACCTGAAGGACCTTGGGCAAGCTACATTGTGAGCTACAGTTTCCCCCAGTTAAAAACAGGAACTAAGATGTATTGCAGGCTGACGCAAATGAGACAGAGAAATGAAACGATAAGATGCGATACTTGAAGTATTCTAGCACGTTAATTTCCTTTTCTTCTCCTGGCCACTGAAATGATCAGGAACTTAAAGGCTTGAGGTAGACATGCGTGCTACCCGTATCTGGTTCTCTTCTTCCTGGACACCCAGGAGAACTGTACTTCCCAGCCTCCTTAGAGTTAGCTAGGACCATGTGACTGGTTTTAGCCAATGACATTTGTGGGGGAGAATATTCCCACTGCATTGTCCCTCTGTGTGCAGTTCTAGCGCGCTTCAGTCAACATTCATTCTTTTGTGTGCTATCTCAGCAGTCCCGGTTAAGAAAGACCCCTTTTGTGTTTTTCCTTTGGATTTCTGTGAATTCATGGAGGCAAACAAGAATGTAGGTTTGTGGGCAGAGCAGAGAGAAAGAGAAGCCTGGGTTTGTATGGCTGGCATAAATAAATACTGCGTGGTGATATCTCACGGATTGCTTCATTGGTAGGAGGTGGCATTCTTTCCCGCAGACATGCTCTGTCTGTACCGTGGATTCTAAGTAGGGAAGCACTGCCCTGTTCGTCCCCCAAGTTTGAACTATTGCACTGACAATCTGATGGCAGAGACATAGCTATATATCTGTAAAGAAGGTAGTTTCCCAAACTGTGTTCCACAGAACACTTGTGCCTCGGGAAAGTTTAAGTGAACTACAAAGCTAAAGGGTTTGCATAGTAAGCTAAGTAGGACAGGACAGTGCAATACAACCTGTCAACAAGAAGTCCTACGTGAAAGAAACCTGCTGAACTTTCTTTAACCTTCTTAAACGTATGTTAGCTCAAATTTACAAGGTGCGCTTCCTGCATGTCCTCTTCCCACCTCGCAACAAAAGAATAAGAATCCGAAGATCACCCTGCGCTAAATGCCCAGGTATGGGTGGATGAATGAAAACCCAAGGCAAAATAATACTGGGTGACTCCCTTAGAGGAAAAATGGGCACCCAAAAAACGGCCCAGTAAAGATCCTTTTTTTTCTTTTTTTTTTTCATATTAGATCAGAAGTTTTCTTATCAAAATAGCAGGTTAAAGTCCACACATTGCTTAGGTGTGGAATTTGGGTTTTCTCCTTAACATTCTGAAATTAAATATATTACTACTAAGCCTGCCATGTGCCAACATTCACTAAGACAGATATATTTCTGTAAGCTATGTAATTTTCATATCCCCTCATGGGTTTGCAAGGAATTACTACATATCCCAATTTTATGGTTTCCAACTAGGATTCCACTGTACAACATTCTGCACTGACATGTATATGGGTTTTTTACCTCTATAATATCACTTCACGAAAAGTACTATTCTGTACAAAAATGAAATTGGGGTAGATCTCATATAACCAGTGAATTTTGTATACCAGCAAATATGTATTTGACCCCAGAACCCTCACTCCCTTCCCTGATCTTCCTTTTAAGATCTCGCAGGCCTTAGTCTTTCATGGAAAACCTGCTCGAAAATCTGATGTAAAAATGAATTCTAAGTAGGCTGCTGCTGTTTGTTTCCCAGTGGTAAAACATGTGATCTTGGCCAGGTTGTTTTCTCTCTCTGGCTCTCAGTTTCCTTATCTCTGTAGGCAGATAGGTAGGTAGGCAGGCAGATAGGTAGGTAGGTAGGTAGGTAGGTAGGTAGGTAGGTAGGTAGGTAAAAGAAGCTATTAAACTTTCACTTCCAGTATTCTGTCACTCTCTGTGTGCTGATGTCGTTCTGTATGAACTAAGCTGCTTAATGCCCACTCACCCCCTTCAACAGAAGAATGTTCTGCTTAGGCAATAATTCTGATCTGGGAAGCAGTGTAATGAAAAGATTAAGCTCTTGGTCTCTGGAGTAGAATGACTTCGGTTTGAATTGCAATTCTACCACCAATTGCCTATGTGCTTCTGAGCAAGTGACCTTTTTTTTTTTAAGCCTCATCTACAAAATGGAGGTAATACTTAATCCACCTCTAGAATTGTGAGATTTAAATGAGATAAAATTTAAAAATATGTAGTACAGAACTTGGCACATCATAAGCACTCAAAAAATGAGGCTGAATATTATGTCTTAACTTGGGTCAGGGTCAAGTCAGAGAGTGTCAGAGACCAGCCCACTTTTCTTCACCTGCTCATTCTAGAAGGACAAACACACCGGGTAGGAGAGAGAACATCTATTTTCATGTTCCCTCGGACAACTCTGCATTGTCAGGATAGGCCAAGAGGAGATGTGTGTCTCCTGTGAGCAAGAACGAAGGGTTTTCTTAGCAGTCAAGGCTTTCAGTGCCCTGGGATTAACACTGTCCAAGCACCAAAGGGTGATCTCTGCCTTGCATAGGGTTTTATTGGGTGTCAGGGAATTCACTATGCGATGACAGTGAGGCAAGAAGAGTCCTGGGACGCATCTAGAACACTGGCTGAGGATTAGGGGTGTGCTGTTGAGTAAGATTCACTGAGATGTCATCTATATGACACCCCCCTCCCCAAGTAGGAACCTATCTCACCTGCTGTGACAGTCATTCAAAGGATAATGTCATCCTGAAACCAATACTACACTCTATGTTAACTAACTTGAATTTGAATAAAAACAAACAAAGAACAGTGTCAGACAAACCACTGCTGCTGCTCCTTAGGGTGATGAGAGACAGGGCTGATGGGTGGGGTAGGCAGCAAACAGCCGAGCAGTTCACCCCAAAGAACACCAGTGGTGGTAACAGTGAAGAAAACCCAATGACAGCCACTGGGGCCATGCTTGGCTAAGAAACAGAATATGGGCTGGGGTGGAATTGGATGGTTCCTTTCATGAATGATAAGGAATATGGCCCCAGGGTAGGTGCTGGTGATTCATTCCAGAAAGAATAAGGAATATGAGCTGGGGGTTTTGGTGGGGGAAGTGTTGGTGGCTTGTTCCATGAAGGATAAGACATGTGGGTTGGGGAAGGGGCTATATTAGTGGTTCATTCCAAAAAAGAGGAGTGGGGGCCATGGGTGTGGTTTGGAAATTCATTTGGAAATATGGTGCTGTTTCTGAAAAGGCATGCAGGAAGCAGAGTGTATTATGCTAGATAGGATCGTGGCCTGGGGGACATTCTGGAATCATTCTGCTGGCTTCAAATCCCAGTTCTGTCATTTGCGAGCTGGGTCTCCTCAGATAATTTGCTTAACCTCTAAGGGTTTCCTCAACTGTAAAATAGAGGTAATTATAGCACCTCCCTCATGTCACTTTATGAATATGAAACATTAGTAAGGGTGATGGTGGCCTTTGCTTCATTCTGTGAGGGTCTTCATTCCACCAAAGAATTCCCATCTGATTCCCTGTCTCCCTCTCCATCCTGGAAATGTCACTGGTTTGAGATATGTTGACTACCTGGGAAAATGGGGCTGTTTTCTTCCATATGAAATTTACTTCTACATTTTAAATGTTCTCTGGAACATATCCATGATTTGCTAGAGCTGAGAATTGCCACTAAGGCTTTATTTATGAAGTATTAAACACTAAAAGAAATTCAGCATGTCTTGAAACTCCTTAGGGAATAATACAATATATGTTCTTGAAAACATGCGCAGAAAGCTTGTATAATTCCTGTTCCCGCCAATGTAGAAAAGTATTGCTGGTCTTTCCCTCACTAGTGATCCCTGCCTGGAAGAGAGTGCCCCACTGTTCAGGAGGCACAGAGCCAAGTGCTAATTATTGAAGGAGAGAGAGGGGGGTTCTGGAGACAAAGAAAGGTGTCATATTCCATCCATCTAGAGAATTCAGAGCTCAAATAAAGGGCATTCAAAGTACATCAATACCATGTAGCATAAAAATAACAGCTTCCTGGTGCAGCAACCTGGAAAGTTTCAAACGCTCTTTTAAAAAAATTCCGTATAAGACATTTTGTGCAATTGTTTTTATAACTGATTTTGGTAAGTAATATGAAACAAGTCATTTCAGAGGGGATTGCTTTCAAATCTTATTCCCTTGATCGTAACTACTTCTTTAAATGTCACTGTGGTAGAGAGAATGAGGTACAGATGTGTTAGGGGCAAAAGGTAGGATGTACCACCCAAAAAAAGAAGGTTCCATGACACCAATTAATGGGACATTTGGCTATGACTTTTGTCTCATATGTAATGTAATGTTAGAAAAAGTCTCAACACTTGATGAAGTTTTAAAAGCTGTGAGAGACAGCCTCCCTCCATCCCCAAGTCCTCCCCCACCCGTGGTAGAATAATAGTGAGAGCCAAATCATCACAGTTAACAATAGTAGAATTAGTGAACAGATTTTACAAGTGCTGGGCACTGAGCTAAGTAATTACATAATTTTTCTCATTTAGAGTTATTGACATACGCCTTTGTTAGAAAGGAATCTGGTGACCAGAGAGATGATGGCTTCCCAGGTACCTTACGGGTAGCAAATGGTCCACAGCCAGGTCTTGATGTCCTCACAAAGGCTTGACAAAGCGAAGCCAGCCCTGGGGTCTTTGATGGGATTCATATACATTAAAACAGCCTTGTCAATAAGTCCTACTGTGAAAATGTTCCACTTGAGCCCAGTAGACACCAAAGAGAAGAACTGCTTTATTATTCTGATATTGCAAAGAGGAGCCATCTCATTGGAAAGACTAGGATAGAACCAAGGGTCAAATGATGCTTAGTTCCATGAAAACAGAGAATTAGAACCTTTGATCAGGAATGCTAATTACCACACTTTGAATTTCAAAAACCCAACAGCTAAGGCAATTTTGTTTTCTGAACTGCCAATCAGGGCAGATGGCCAGAGGTGAATCAATGGGGTGTATCTAGGGTGATAGGAAGACAGCACTTGTTTGACCTTCATCAGGTTATTTAACCATGCCAAGCCTCAGTTGCTCCATCTGTAAAATAGGGACAATAGCAGTACTCCCTTTATGCAAAGCCCTCCTAACTGCGTGGTGGGTACTAAGTTCTCAGTAACTAGCTAATGATTGTTACATTGTATTGCATATTCCTAGCTGGACAGGTAGAATATGTAAATGTGTAACTTCCTCCTCCCAGAAGAAGTGATTGGTTGATGGATAACTTAAGGGGCAGTCATGATGGAGAGACCTAAGGAGCCAGAGTCCCTTCCAGGTCACAGGTTGGGGGAGAAGTGCCCCCACAAAAGGAGATTGAGAGAGGAATGACACAGAGCTGCCTCTATGAGCTGAAAACGAAGGCTCAGTCAGAGCTGTAGGTCGGGAAGCTGCACCGTCGGAAAAGCCACTGGGCATGGGAGTGATGCTGGGGAGGATTGTGAGCCAATTTTATTTTGTATTCTGAGTTACTTTAAAAAAAAAAAAATCTGCACACACTTAATCAACTACCACATTCTTGAGTGTTCTTTTTTTCCCCCATTATTCTTTAATGATGGATAATTGGCAGGAAAGGATCAAATGAATATGAACCACTGATCATCAAAGGACCAAATAAAGCATCTAGTCAAGTTCATGGTCAAGGACTTTCAAAGCAAGAAGAGTTGGGTGGGGGGGGGATTAAAGAAAGATGATGCTTCTGGATTTTTATGTTGTTTTAAAGATTTCTCAAAGGGCACCGTCTTGTGATCCAGCAATGACTCCCCACATCCACGATCTATAATATTCTCAATTTCCTCGAGTCTCTCCTCTAGACTTTATATCATTCACAGTGCTGGGGGAAAGCAAAATTGATTTTAGGAAGGGAAACCATGAAAAATGCTTTGGGTTAGTCTCCTCTCCTACTGAGTTCATTTTATTAAGTGAAGCAGAGAAAACACCAGAACCTGGGAAGTTGGAAGTGTCCCTTTTTCATCCATTAGCTGCGGGAATCAGGAAAGCAGCATTTATCGAATGAATGCCTTTCATATATGAACACCTTTCATTTACCTCAGCACCTCTTCACATTTAAGGGGTATGAGCTCAACTTTACAAACAGGGTGAAGCTCAAGCAACTTAAACTCAAATGGTAAAGCTGGCCTCAAAGTCACACCTGTCAGATTCAGATGACTCTAAGGGGCAGAAAGTGCCGTAGCCAGGATCAGGGTAGGATGAGATTTAAGGAGGCGTCACTCACAAGGTTGTACGTGAATCTGAGAGTGAGCACTTCCTTGCATTTTGCACTGAGTGCCTCCTCTGTCCCACCCTAGTCTATCCGTGCTACTGTCAGGAGTGGTTGGTGGTATGGGGCAAATGAGCTACTAACTTCAGGGACCTCCTATGAACTGGACACTCTGCCAGGAGCTTTAGGTAAAGAACTGCCATCTTCTGAAATGCCTTGAGAGAGGGTATATTTATCTTCCACGTGGCCATGATTGGGTAGAAACAATTTTATAAACCAGAATTTCTCTTCTTGAAAGGGCCATATACTTGGCAAGAAATTCTTTAATAAAACGAAAAGGGACAGAGAATGAGCTGGCATTTTCCCTGCCCTAGGGCTCAGGTAGTTGCTAATAGCAAGTCTTAGAAAGGAAGAAGTTACTCTGCTAGACAGAGGGAAAAGAATTTGAAGGTCTCAGGAGACAGGGTTGAGGGAAGATGGAAAGAA
Source organism: Ursus arctos (assembly GCF_023065955.2). Classification (NCBI taxonomy): domain Eukaryota; kingdom Metazoa; phylum Chordata; class Mammalia; order Carnivora; family Ursidae; genus Ursus; species Ursus arctos. The sequence goes on along the minus strand of NW_026622863.1, from coordinate 30,786,306 downwards.
GGGGGAGTGAACGGCAGTTGAAAGAAGGCTGAGGACTCCCGCACCTTGATGTGACCCCTACCTCCACCCTCATATGCTCCTGAGTCTCAAGGAAATTTTACTAAAGCTCAGACATGCATGGTGGTGGTGGAGGGGATGGGGGGTGTGTTAAGCAGTGATGGTGCTGAATTGATGCCAGGGTGGCTCCAGGTGAAACAGAGACCCTGTGGCAACACTCATGGGAAGACCACCAGATCGTAATAGAGAAAATATTGGAGAGTACCAGACTTTTGCAGACCATGGGATTGGCTGGGCATCTGAGTCAATCCTGCTTTTTAAGGGGAAAGGAGATCCCCAGAGGACGTCTGTATATTATGTGCAATGGAGAAAATGAGGCTCAGAGAGTTTGAGTCTACTGCTCAATGTCCGACAACTGGAAAGAGAGACTGGGGATCCAACGTCTGGTGTGTCTAGGTTCAGAGTTGCACGAACCTCGTCCTCATGAATGCTGGGGGGAGGGAAGGTGGGAAGGCAGGTCCCAAACTATGAGGGAGACATTCAGGCTTGTGGAGAGAGGGCCAGCTTGACAAATGCCTCCCATACACACCAGCTTGGCACTGCAAAGCTCTGAAGAGCTGTGCTGGTGTGGTTTTCACAGCAGCCATGTCTTTCACTGAGGGCACTTTGTTTTCAGTAGGGGCATCTACCAACTCACGTAGAAAATTTGAGCAAGAAGGGGTATCGGGGGATGTCCTCACCCATCCCCCTCATTTTATGGCTTGGGAAACCAAGGCCCAGAGGAGAAAGTCCAGTGACCAGAGAGAAGCCAAAGGAGAACAGAAAAAGCTTTACAACTGAGGAGGTCTACTTGATTTTGTTAAAATCCATCCTTCCAGGGACAAGGATTTGAAGACCTGATTCTGGGGCCCTCAGTTGGCTCCTTTTAATGCATGCTGTTGGCCCCTACCCAGTCCCCAGCTTCTTACTGCTGGTTGAAAAACTCACAGCTGTCCCTTTCAACAGAACTACCCTCCAGAAGCTGAACTGTGTGTGTCCTGAGGGGAGGAGGAATCTGCAGGTTATGAGGTCTGCTGCTGGGGGAGGGCATCATGAGTTGGGGAAATTTCCAAAGCCCGCCCTGTGGCAAGACAGCTCTGGCTTTGAGAGGCCACCAAGCCTCGTGCCCTGGTTCTCAAGATTTAGTGCAGGTACACATCCATCAGGATTCTGAATTAAAAGGTCTGGGTTGGGGCCCTGGAATCTACATGACGGAGCTCCCAGGGAGTCCAGCTCAGTTGGTTCACAGACCGCTCTTTGAGGGGCTCTGCTACAGAGCAGATTGCATGGCTTGGAAAGCCCCACAAAGCTAGGTTGAAATCCTGGCTCTCCCTGATAGTAGCTGCCTGGCTGTAGGGAAGGAGCTTTGTCCTTTGTGCTTAAGCAGCAGCTGCTGCTGCTTTTTTTTTTTTTTTAACTAATTGGAATTCCAGAACTTATTAAAAGAATTTATACTGGGGCGCCTGGGTGGCTCAGTCGGTTAAGTGTCTGCCTTTGGCTCGGGACATGATCCCAGGGTCCTGGGATTGAGCCCCGTGTTGGGCTCTCTGCTCTGCAGGGGAGCCTGCTTCTCCCTCTCCCCCTGCTTCTCCCCCTGCTTGTGCTCTCTCACACTCCCTATCTCTCACTCAGTCGGTCTCTCAAATAAATAAAAATCTTAAAAAAGAAAAAGAATTTATACACCATAAAGATAAAAGGGTGCTGATTGTCCTTAAGCTTCTTCATCCATCGAGTGGAAAGGGTTTTCGGGTATGAAAGTTTAATAAGAATTTCTAGGTGCTTCTGTTAGTTGGGCATCTGCCTTCAGCTCTGGTCATGATCTCAGGGTCCTGGGATTGAGTCCCATGTCAGGCTCCCTGCTCAGTGGGGAGTCTGCTTCTCTCTCTCCCTCTGCCTCCCCCTGTCTCCCGTTTATGCTCTCTGCTCTCTCTCAAATAAATACTAAAATCTTAAATTTTTTTCTAAAAAGTGCCTAACACCGTGGCTGGCACATAGTAGGAGCTTTATAAATGTTAGCACCCGTCTCCCTCTCTGCCTCTATTGGAGCGGCTGCTTTCTTTTCCCCTTCTCCTTCCTATAAGCTCCCACGTCTGCGGTCACTGCCAAACCGCCTCTCCCCACATCACTGTCCCAGCTGTGACAAGCCACCAGCAGCTGCCTGTCTTTTCTTCATAAGGAATTAATCTCTGTTTGCTCTGAGGCCAAGGTAGGGAAAGAACATTCCCTTGCAGCCATTAATAGGTGGTGCATTTCTCACAATGGTGGAGGCTCCCTTTTTCTGTTCAGCTGAAACCTGTCTAGCTCGGCTGCCTTGATGGAACAGGCCCTGGTAATTACTGTGCTTCTGTGGCTCTGAGACGCTCTCCCAGACACTGTGCCTTTTAATTCCAAGACCTGATAAGAGCTGCATGCATTTTATGCACGTATGTGTGTGCAGACACACAGACACACACACACAGATGCACACACACAGTTACTCTCCGTTTACCGAATACAGTATTCCACAAGCGCGAGTTTTCAAGATTGTAATGACTTGTCTCAGTAGGTGCTAATCTGAAAAGAAGTTTTTCTAAAGTGTGCACAATTCCCTGATTGTTAGTTACTGAAGAGACACTGAAATGACTTAGAAAAATACATATGCCCGAAAGTCTCAAATTAGGACAAAGAGACATAAAATTAGGGGTAAGATGAGCAGGTACAATACCTACAAAAGGCCCTACAGGTTTACTGGAGAGCCCACCTCTGGCTCCCACAGCCAGTCCACAGAGGGAAATGTAATTCACGATCGGATTTGCGGTCTCCAGCAGATCAGAGCCAACCAGTGTCTCAAGAGAAACACCATTCTCTGTCCCACTGGATGTTTCTCACGGGTCCTCATCGAAGGGGAACCTCTGACATGGAGAAAGTTCTCCAAACACCCCCATGAGATACACAGTGAGTTTCTTCTATTGCAGCATCTCTCAGGGCACGAGAGGAAAGTATCAGCACACCGCTCAGTAACAGCAGTTCCATGAGGAGAAAGAGCAATAAGGTCTTGATTTACAGTGTTCTTGGGCTCTCACTTGCTTCAACTAGGAAAGCATCAGAAGCCTGTCAGCACTTGCTTCCCAGGTCCCAAGACAGTCATATCACCTTTCAGTAATAGCCCTTCCCTCTAAGATGAGATTTGGCCTCTGACTCCTTCCCAACACAGATTTCCAGGTAACCACTGGCAACCCACTGAAATTGGTACATGAGATAAAGCTTATTTGCCACTGCTACTCATTTAGAAGAATGGATATTTGTGTTAACTTCTAATGGATTCATTATATTGTGTGTGTGTCTACACTATCCACACACACACACACACTGTGTGCATTTATAGAATACATATTTGTATACAGAGGCATAGTACATAGACACATGTATATGTAGATAGCCTTCTGATCATCAGGTAACATCTTGAACCGTAACTCAGTGAGGGTTTTCAAGTGCTAATGAGCAGGCAGAGTTATTTTGCTCCTGCTATAAATGGCAGCTGTGTTTTGGTGAGACCTGTGGACAGCGTCGTGGAGGTCTCCTCTGCTTTTTCCTCCTCCGTTGCTGGGCTACTGGCTGTCACACTCCTGGCCACTCTTGTGAGTGGACCTGCCTCTGTTTCCTCTACCTTTTGAAACTTCATATTCCACACCAGACCAGATGAGAAGCAGCCAAGATCTGCAGTGGTTAGAATTGTGTGAAAAGTAAAAGTCCCCAGGTGCTGAACTGGTCTGTGAGGTTCCAGCAGTGATGACTTTGCCCTCCCTTCTGGAATTGTGACGTGTCTGGATACAGTTTGCGTTTTAGGTAAATGAGATATGTTGAACCTGTCCTAATAGGTCCAGGTATTTCTTGCTTTCTAAAGTCCTGCTCTGTGAATCCAAGAGCAAGGAGATTTAGACAGTAAGGGGTATTTTCTAATTTCTTGCCCTTTCTCTGTTGTCTTGTCTATATTTTATATACAGATTCACTTTCACTCATGCTCCACGAGATCCCCATTTGAAGAAATGGGATCTGAGAAGACAGCTCAAATTCACCCAACAATGCTTGCATAGTCCTGCATCCTCCCCACCCTGTCCCAGTCCTGTGGAGCAGGGGAGGGGGGTGTTCTTCCGTTCCATGTATTTCCACCTCTAATTAATTTTAAATAGGCTGCCTGGCAGTGCTGTTGCTGAACACTTCACATTCCAACTCCCAACTCTATTTCTGTTAATTGGAGAATGTTTTATTTCAACTAATCAGCCCAGCATCCTTTCCAATCAAAACAGCATTCTGGTCTAGGTACAACACCCATCACCAAAGGGCCCAATCAGATTTGCTTGTCGGGAAGCATGAGGGGCTTTCTATTTTTCCCCTGGACACCCAGACTGTGGGCAAAACACACACATACATACCTAGAAACTCTCAAGGGACTTGTATGCTTTCATTAGTGGCTGGCTGGTTTCAACCCTTCCCCTTCCCCAGTGGCACAGTCTTTACTGTGAAAGGTGATACTGATGCCACAGCATTGTTTATCAAACCAAGGCTCTTGTGAATAAATAAGAAGCTAGATAGGAAGGAATGATGGATAATGCCTGCTTCCTGACCAATTTAATTTTAACTAATAGCTGTGCTAAACTCATGAGAGAAAGAGAGAGCTTATTTCACTGAACAAACATTTACTGGGAGCCTATCCTGGGCCAGGCATTGTGTTACACATTCTGAACCCTGAGATGAAGAAAGGAAGTTTCCTGCACCCAAGGAGCTCAGAGTTGGATGAGAAGAGAGGCAAAGTAAGAATTATATAGAGTGTAGTAAGATATAGGGCAGAGGAAACCCATGGGTCTTAGGAGCATGGTAGTGAGAGTGCTTGGCTCTACATGGGGTGCAAAGAAGGCTCTCTGGAGGAGATGTTTGGTTTGAATATGAAAGAATTCATGGTAGGACAGGATTATTTATTCTTGTGACCTTCTTCCCTACCTCTCCTTATCCATGGTGTGTATGTTGGAGGGGGATTGCCTCTGGCTGAAGAGTAGAAAGAAATCATTTATTTAAAAAGTAATATACTGAAGTTATACTATGGGAGGGGGTGTCAGTGTCACCAAGAGAAACATGTGTTTGGCTTGTAGATGCCCCTTTTGCAGACTGTAAAAGGCAGTATGCCTCTCTGGCGACACAGAAGGATGGAGATTGGAGTGATACCCAGGTGTGCTACTCCAGTATGAAGCCAGGGCCCCGTGGGGTGTCAGGGGAGAGGAAGGACCCAGGAGACAGTGGGGAGGACAGAGGACAAGGAACCCTGGAAGCTCATACAAAGAAGACTATTTATGGGCTAAAAATTTAAGAAACCTTGTTCACTGTCCCATGGGATACATACTCATGATCAGCTTTGGAGGGCTGACTTATTTCCTTTCCATTTTAAACCCATTTTTTCAGGGACGGAGCTAGATATTGAGAAACAATCGAAAGAGGAGATTTTTCCATCCTCCCTACAGCTCAGATGCATGAAGTGTACCATGAGTAGCACCTATACTCCCAGCAGACATTTGCTGGCCACAAGGAGAACAGGGTCAATGGGACAGGAGGCAAGGAGACAAATGGCCAGAGAAGTAGTCTAACAGAGAAGACAGTGGGTGGACTTACAGCAGTGGCTGAGGGAGAAAAGACTAGATTCAAGAGAAATGTAGATGAAAGAATGGACAAAACATGTGTGAGTATGTGTCTGTGGAGGAGAGAGTTCTACCATGGCCGCCTGTGTGGATGGTAGTACCGTTAATTGGAATATAATGAGAACAACATTTCCAAGCGTCTCCATCAGTAACTAGCTTACTGGGCTCACTGTATCCTCATTTCCTGGCCTCTAAGACAACACAGAATAAACAGCTTGCTGGGCCAGCTGGTGTAGGGTCAGTGAGAGAACCTTCCAGTTTCCTTAGCCAATTAGCAAATTTCTTAATGCCTTTGCTTTGCATCCCCACAGCTCCCCAGTCACACACTTACTAGACCATGAAATTCTTCAAAATGTGACTTTTTGATAGAAGAGATTCAGGTTTATGTCTCTTCTCCTCATTTACCTACCTAGGTGGGTATCCTATAATTTAATGTTTCCTAGATGGTGGGAAGGGGCTGCTTACATCTGGAGGGTCTTTCAGATCCAGAAATTCAGTGTCTGACTTCAAGTGATTTCCATTCCTGGGGCTCCCCCAAGTATGAAGATGGGGAAGTCTTCAAATTCGGAATCTTTCCAACCTGTATCTCCACTCAAAGGCAAAACAAATAATACACTTTCCTCATTACTTTTTAACCTACTTCAGTAGTAATCTCTCCTACATCCCAAGAAATTTACTGGAACCAAAAGATCAAGGCACTATAGTGGAGGGACCCTTAGATTAGACAGAAGGAACCAAATCTCTGTTCCACCCTATACCAGTCTTGTTGAGTTTCAGTTTTCTCTTGGTAGCCATGTAAACTGCCTATTAATGGAAGCTACAAATACTCTAAAACATGAAGAAATTGTGGTTAGTTCTCTGAGCTGGATTGAAAAGTGCCTTCCTAAATGCAGTGATTTCAAGCTGAACAGGGATCTTTGGTACTACATTTGGATGAATTTACTTATCTCTGTTAATTTGCAGTGGGACTTGAGTCCCTTTAGCAGTTTTTATTACCCAATATTAAAGGAGATACAGTTACAGGAACTACTTTAATAAAAGATGATGGCACTGAAATGACAAAGCATAGACATGCTTTTCCACGTAATAGGTATATCTTAGAACTAAAGATGCCTTAACCTTCTCTTTTCTATCTCTTCTTACTTTTTCCCCCTCTGATTCCACCTTCCATCTCTCTTAGTAATGCTTACAGGGAAGATGAGCCTAGACTTCCTCTAATCTCTACCTTTATTTTTCTTTCATCATCCCTCCAGATTGGCCCCCCATTAATGAAGTGAGGCTTCCAAGGTGATTCTGAGAATCTAGGTTATATTTCAGAGGCTTTGTTAGGCTAAGGAGACAAATTACTCAAGACTATCTCTTGATATTCTTCAAGTGCTGGTGGATGAATTATAACCTTTGATTCACTGAAGTAATACACAGGGATGACTTTTTTTTTTTTTTTTTTAATCAAAGCAATGTGTGTTAGAGCTCCTGGCTGGCCCAGCTGTTACCGTGAGAATGACTAACATCACCATGAGAGCAATCACCACTAATCTGAGGATGCTCTTTGCACAGGATGCTGACAACAAAGTGGAGAAATGACAGAGGTCACTTTGAAGATGTGCCTGCCTTTCAAAGAAAGGACAGAATTCAATATGTCATAAGAAGGATCCCCTTAGGAGGAGGTTAAAAAAAAGAAACTCTGCTATAGATTCTTTTAAAAACCTTTCTTTCTTTGATATTGCTGTATGTGATCAAAATCACAAAATACCAATTTAGAAACCACCCTCATATTTATATATTTTTTCATCCTCAAAACAACCTTAGGGGAACACAGTAATATTCCCATTTTCCAGACCAGGAGGAGACACGGACCTTCTGAGTTTCATAGTCATGTAGCTACTAAGTGCTACAGGAGGGACTTGAATTTTGATCTTCTGAACCCAGGCCCCTGACTCCTTCCTCTGTACCATGCTGTAGGGATCCTGTCATAGGGGAAGTGGCTGGGGAGGCAGCATTTCCAAGGACACTTCTTGGCTCAACAACATGCTCAAGTGAATCCCTACTGTTGAGTTCACCAAACCCAGAATTAACGGGTGTAGGAGACCCTCATCCTCACTGATCTCAGAGTGCCACTCACCCATTTCTTTGCCCAAAGACTTTCTCTTGCTGATGTTGCCTGCACAGCAGGCCAGAAGTGTAAAAAATTAATGTTCTCCATCCTCAGAGCAGCTTTCAATTAACGACTGTCAGAAGTTGATGCTTAAGTATTCAGGTTTCCTCATCCATCAGGTGGGATTACTCAGAGATGGGAGTTCTGTGGTGCCTCATAGTTCCCCCGTGGGCTTAACCTCCATTACCCACAAGGGTAGCAGGCTTGCTAATGCACCTTGCAGTGATTGCCTTTCTTTTCCTGTCTCGCTTTCCCACCTCCCCCACTTGGATCCCTGTCTCGGAGTCTCCTTCTGGCTTCTAAGGCCCCGCTCTGGTTCCCATCTCATGTTTCCCACCCCACTTGCCATTAGTTCTTCATTCATGCATGCATCCCCATAGGCTCAGTCTTGGGGTGTAACCGGTGCTGGAATGCCACTGATGTGTTCTCCTTCTAGGAGGAGGCCTCTAAGCCTTTGCTTACTCTGTTTTTACCCAACCTTGGCACTGTCCTATTCTGTGCTTCCTTTAAGGTTCTACCGAAGTCCATCTTCTCTGTGAGATCTTCCCTGATGATTCCCATATGGGGCCCTCCCATCTACTTAACAGGCTTTCTGCAACATCTCCCCATAGAAAACAATGTACTCCCTTGTCATATGTTTTCTTGTCCCCTAATTCTTCTTTCATCCATACCATTTGTTTCCCTCCCAAATAGACTTTAAGTTCCTATGTATTAGGATCATGTCCTATGTATTAGGATCATAGGATTAAGTTCCTATGTATTAGGATCATATTAGGATCATAAACACTTAGTATGCTGCTAAGCGTTTAACAACTGACTCTGAAAAAAAATATATATATATATATGCACATATATGGACATACATATATTTACTATAAATTCTACTCACATAGTGAATGTATAGTCCACAATTTACAGGTGATAACAAGATATTACTCTTTATTTTAAAGCCCATATAGTCAGCTCATTCTCATAGAATGCTTTTGCTGTTTTTCATGGAACTGTTCTATCAGTAGCCAGCTGATGGTCAGAATTCAATCATGACTTGACAAATTGAGTTGCATGCCCAATAGATTTGGTGTTTTTGACCCTGATATATGATTGATATCTGATCTACTGTTAAGCTATTTCTCACCCTCATCCAGATTTAACTCAATAAACTGTCCCCTCTTTCAGCTTCAGCACCAGCCGCGACACATTTTCAAGTTTAATCTGCAGTATTCACATTTTCTCCCTTACTTTCTTAAGTTTATACAATCAACAGCCACACAAAATCAAGCCCTGGTTTCCATGGTGTAAATACTCCCACTGTGGCTGATTTTTAAGCTACCCAAGTGATATCACTGCATTTATCATCGTGAAGCAATGCGGAGTAGCCACCATTATATAGTACTTTCCCTATCCAGATAAAATAAGTGTAAATAACCTTAAGAGCACAGATCATCAGTTATAAAATAGTTAAGAACTGAGGAGTTTTAAGCATATATTACCTTTTCTTAAAATATAATTTTTAAATTAGAAGTTTATATACTTTGATATTTAATATCATAGTTTCGTTGAATGACTGGCTCACAAAATTCCTATTTAACAACAGGCTTTTGTGAGCTGGTATGAGCCGGCTCCAGCACACCACTGCATCTGTTTTGTAATTCAGAGTGTCTAGCATGGTTCTAGGCTGCAGTAAAAGCTCTCTGAATACGCGCTGTGTGAATGAGCAGCTTTAGTTTTCAAAAGGGCAGATGACCAAAGAACTTGAGAAAATAAGGCCGCCTTCAGTAAATGTTGTTGCCCAACTGCCCAGGGCAGCAAGCCAGAGGATGAGAGGGCCGGTCCCTGGGCTGATAGTGGGGAACAAGGTCAAGTAATAGAAGCCGCCGAATGACCTCTTTGTTACTTCCTTACTGAAACCAAGGACCTTGGCTGATCAGCATTTGGATTCCCCTGTTCTCTCCTCAACAGGGACACGGGGCTAACCAAAGATATTGTATATCTAAGGTTGGGCTTATGTTTCTCATTGTCCGTTAATAACCTGGGATTCTGGGTTGGCCATGGGCCTTATTGGGTGGTGCAGGCTGGTGTAGACACTGGCTGGTTACTACTGCAAACCAGCTGTGCAGCCCTGTTCTGCAGGATGGGAGTCAGTGTTCGCATGTTATGGTTACGAGCAAGGCTCTGGAGTCAGACTGTTGGGCTTCAGATGCCCATTATTAGCCATGTGACCCCAGAAAGTTATTGGATCTCCCTAAGACATTGCTTCATCCTCTATAAAATGGGGATTGTGATTGCGTCTTATTCACTTGTCAGGATTCAACGTGATGCCTGGCATGCAGTCTGTGCCCAAATAATGTTAGATGCTGATGCTGATGACAGTAACGTACTAGCACCTTTGGGCAATGGCCATTTCACTGGTATTAATAAGGTTTCTTTAATGCAGACTTCTCCAAGTCTTTACGATGTCACATGCCAAGTAATACTGTAAGCCGCATTTCCCAAACCATTGGTATTCACGCTTGTGAAACATGCCCTGAGAAGTCCATTTTTAGCTCTATCTGGAAGTCTTTGAAACTTCCCTTCAGTAGAAAAGAGCAGCTGCTGTTTCTCAACTTTTCATTTTCCTTCCCTTGAAGTGGAAATGTTATTCGTGCCTGTTATTTGTGCCTGTTCGTCAGATACCAGGGCCGTCGTCAGAACTCCGGGGAATCAAGGGGAGCTTCAGGCATCCCTGTTTTCCATGTGGGAAGAATTTATATGTTTGCAAAGAATATTCAAGTCCAGCAGGCACGTAGCTAGGGTTTGCTCACACAGGAGCTAGTAGGAGTGAGCTCTGTGCCTGGTGGGATCCATCTAACAAGTGATTGTGTTGTCAATCAACCCCCCGAGCCTGGTGCCAGGATATGTGTACCAGGCAGGGAAGCTAGCTCCGACAGCCGACTGTGTGTGCCTTTTCCCGACTGTGCATTCTGGGATGACGTCATATTGATAACTTGCTATTGGTCATGGTCGCAGTATTTACATCACAGAAATTGGCAAATGCAACATATCAGGACTTTCTTCTCCAAGGCCAGTTGCTGAAACATTTAGCAGCATACCACTGTGTGTACCACCTTTTGGGAGCTTTCTGTGCTACCTCTCACAAGATAAGCCACTTTATAAGTCTCTATGTCTTCTTTCACTAAAGAAACTTGACATTCATTGTATCAGACACCTCTTATACAGCACTTTATATCTTCTGGGTCCCCTGATACTCTAGCTATTGCTGCTGGAACCATACAGGTGTTGACCAACTTTATGCAGTACCTCAGGCCCTGCTCATAACTGTGCCTCATCCCAAGGTGTCCCTGATGTGAAAGTGGGGACACGCGTGCATAGCCCAGAAGTACTGGGAAGTGAGTGCCTGTGGCAGCCCCTTTCACTAATGGGGACTGGCGGTCAGTGATCACACTTCCCTCTGGTGTCCTAGGAAGGCAGTTCTAAGAAGCATTTCTTGAGTCTCCCCAAGAATTGAGCATTCTAGCTGTATTGACTCATCCAATCTACCCACAACCAATCTGACTTGGGCAGCTAAGGAGACGAGGGCTCAAAGTGATTCGGTCACTTGTCAGAGATGGTTGCGTCTGCTCAGGAGGAGACAGAATTTGGACCCGCATCACTGGGACTCTGAATCTGTCCATGCCTCATACTGCCTCTGCCCGTCAGTCAACCCAGTCCTGCCGGCTCCCCGCTCCTCTGCCTCCTCCTGATGATGGCTCCTATGGGAACACCTTGGTCTCTTGGAAGACCACTTACCAAAGCAGTAGCTGCCTTCAATAACACATTCTTTCTTCAGTTCCTGAATCTTCTCCTTCTTCCTCACTTTTCCTTCTTCCTTATGTAAATGTTTGCACATAAGCCTGTACCCCAGGCTCTGCTTTGAGGGGATCCCAGCCTAAGACACCTTCTAACTGACTATACGGACATCTGTCACATGACCCTCCTGTTGTGATAAGCACAATGGTAAGTAGGAAGTGGCCCAGGATGGAGAACCAGATCAAGTACCATTTCCTCTGTGAAGCCCTCCCTGGCTTCCCCAGACCTGGTCATGCTGTGCTCCCAACAGAACCACACTGTCCTGGAATTGATGGGTTTACACACCAAACCTCTCTCCTTCCAGACTCCAGATGCTAAGACAGTGGGGACGTTGTTTTCCTCATAACATTCCCCATAACAGAGTAGGTATCAAAAGAGCGAATAAAGAAAGCACTTTTTAAAAAGTTTACTGTTGAGCACATCTGAGAAAAGCCTGTTCATCCCACACCATTGTCAGGTGGAAGATGGTGACAGGAATTCCTGCTGCGAGCCAAGGCCATCCCAGAATTGCCGAGATGGATGGTGAGAGGAAACTCAGACAACAGCAGCAAGGAGAAGCAAAAAAATTAAACCTGCAGCCAATATGATCCCAAACCTCCTAGATCCCACACAATGCTTGGAATGTCAATGAGAGAAGCGGTAGCCACTGCTCCTGACTATTTTTAATGACTGTTTTTTTATTTTGTTTTGTTTTGTTTTAAGGCATGCTTCTCCACACTGCCAGTCAGGATAAGCTCACAAACACTTTAGGGGAAGCACAGACATGGGGGATGAAAGCTACAGAGTGAGTCATACTTGCAAAGCATTGAGGGAAGATCCAGTAACACAACAAACCTAAATTGCATCTAATGACATAAACAGAGAATAATGATGCGGGGAAGACTGCCAACCCGGAAAACAGAGGGAAGGAAGTCAACTTGTAAATAATAGGACGGCGGAGGACAGTGGCACACAGGAGCCACGTGGAAACCAGGAGCAGGGAAGCGACGTAACAATGGATCTGAACAGGAAAGTGATCTCCATGGGGGCAGCAGGGACTCTTCCGAATTTGCTCTCAGAAGTTTCCTCCAGGGAAGATCAGAAGAAACCTCCCAGTCAAATTTTGAAACTCAAAGAGTAAAGTTGGAATCTTGTCAAAGGGAAGGAGGGCAGTGAGCATAATGTCAGGTGTCTCCTCTCAGCTCTTGCTTTTTCTTTCTTGATTCTGCCTCAGATTCTTTTTTTTTTTTTCTTAAAGATAACGAAGCCATGCCAAGATATTTAATATTACCTTTGTTTTTTTAGTCACAGGAAAATTAATTCAGGATTTGGAGCACTTAAACATCCCATTGTGTCCACACATTGCCCACAAGAGGTATGCAAATAAAGTCCAGTCCCCCGACAGGTAGGGGGTATTTCATTAATCTTTTGTAACCATGTAAGCATTCAGGCAGAGTTGAAGCCCTCCTATTTACCAGCATTCTTTCTTGTGAAGCTCTCCCATTACTGAGCTTGCAACACTGTATTTTAATTGTCTGTTCGCATGCCTGCTTTACCACCAGCTGGTATTCTCTGCAAGGATGCTTTGCTTTTCCGCCTCTCCAGCCCCTAGCTCTGGGCTCGGTAAATAGTAGGTGCTCAATAAATGTAAGTTGGCTTACAAAAGAATGAAAAATTATTCCATGCAGCTACATGGAAATTGAAAAAAAGTCTTAAATAAAAACTGGGTCAAGTGAGGAATCCTTGAGTCACCTAAACAATACTGAAAGGACACTTCTTTACCTGAAATTCTTGTATTAGAAAGAGAAGAAGGATTGATCTAAGTGTCTCTAGGGAATTGAGGAAGTGTCACGAGCTGAATGTTTGTATCCCCCCCCCCAAATGCATATATTGAAGCCCCAACCCCCAATGGGCCAAAGCAAACGCCTCCATTTTCTGATGAAGCTATGTCCCTCCATAAGCAAGCATCCTAACACACTCCTAATTTGCTCACACAGCTCATGAGCACATCTGGAGCACTTACAACTGCAGTTGGGGGCGGGGGCAGCAGACGTACAGGAACAAAAGGAGGTATGGGCTACATTAAAACCACAGAAGTCGTTTTGTTTACGCTGGCACAACTGTGGGTGATCTCTTTGCTTCTATTTTCTAAACGTTGTATACTGTGATTATATGCTATTTATATAACTTATGCTTTTAATTGAAAGAAAAAATTTATTCTGGGGAAAAAGGCAATACAATAAGCAAAGCACACAAGCACACACACAAACACACATATGCACACAAACACACACATACTCACAAACACACATGACCTCCAGAATAAGAAACCTAGTTGGATTCCTGGTTCTGCTACCCTGTACACATTACCTTGCCTAGTCCCTCTTTTTAAAATCCTGTATAATGGGCATAATGTCATCTGTCCTTCCTGTCACTGTGTTTACTGGGGCCAGGACTTGATGCCTAAAAGTCCAGCAAAATGCTGTGCAAAGGGAAGGTGCAGGGTGGGGTGCAGCCTCTCTGAAATGTCACCTCTACACTTTTTTTTTTTTTTTTTGAGGGAAGAGAGAGAGAGAGAGAGCACAAGCAGGGGGAGGGGAAGAGGCAGAGGGAGAAGCAGGATCCCTGCTGAGCCAGGAGCCTGACGTGGGGCTTCATCCCAGGACTCTGGGATTATGACCCAAGCCGAAGGCAGATGCTTAACCGACTGAGCCACCCAGGTGCCCCCACCTCTACACTTCTTAGCACAGCCCTGCATTCAATGGTTTGGATGGTAAAAGCAGTCCTCTGGAGTACCAGCCTTGGAGTCAAGGTAATCTGTGCTACCATCAGAGTCCTGTGTCTTGGAGGAGGCATCAGCTCTCCTGGCCTCAACCTTCTCATCTGAACCACGGACATAACGAGGCTACCTACAAAAGGTTGAGGTGAGCATCGTGTGGCTATCAGCTTAATCACCATGTCCCCATCCTCACCCAATGGGGGTTTGTGGAGCAAATTCGCTGAATGATAATGTGTGTCTTGCTAGGGAAGCCACGAAAATGACCCACGTTTGGGAAGAGATATGGAAAGGAAGAAACCAAAGTTGCATTCAGCACCCACTCTGCGGCATTTCTGTACAGCACACAGTTTACAGCATACACATGGCTTGCCCCAGATTTTAAAACTGGCGGGAAGAGCAAGGGTGATCAGCCGCATTTTACAGAATCAGGAAACTGAGGCTTGCAACCCAAAGTCACCCATCTGCAATCATTGGGATTAGGGAAGGATGCACCAGGGTCTTGAAACCCACTGTTCTTCCCCTGAACGAAGTGGCCTCCAATCAGGGAGATTGGGCAAGCAGGGCATAGGGCCTAGGACACAGTCACCCCCACTTTTGAAGGGGCCAAGCTATCGCCACGAGCATGGCTTCAGGAGAGAGCCCACTGGAGAGTTGAGTTTTGGCTTTAGCACTTTGGTCTGTACGACCTCTCAGGGTCATGTGTACAGCGGGGAGATAACAGTTCCTTACAGCACGCAGGGCTGCTGTGAGTGCAGACGAGCCGGTGCACGCCAAGTGCCCGGGACAGTGCCTGGCTCAGCGTAAATGTCAAACTGGATCCACCGTCATTGCTTTGTCGCTCGCCCAGGGCTCCACAGGCAGCTGCTGGCTTGGAGTTTATTAAATGACTAACCAGAGCATGGCACTTCCCTGACAGCACCGCCCCAAACAAGCTAACGGTTTAGTAATCAGAGCCTAGATGGTTGGAGGATCAGAGGATCCAAACACCAGCATGTGTTTATCATTTGGGCTGCTTAGAGCTTCTGTTCCAGAAAGCAGCTCCCACAGATGCCTTTGGAAATGAGTAAAAGCAAAGGCAAGAAGCAACAGTAAAACCTGTTCACGTCACAGTGGTGGCAAATCAGGGGGGAGCCAGCCCTGGGAGGGTGAATTATAAGAGACAGAAAGACAAGGCCACACCCTACCCCGCCCTCCCCAGATGGTAACAGAGCTGACTTTTACAGGGTGTCAAGACAAGCCCCAGAGCCTGGCCCCGCGCCGGCTATGACATTTTCACAACAACCCCATAGGGGAGGTACTACTATTATCCCCATTTCACAGATGAAGGAGGGGAGCCTAGAGAAGTGAAGTCAGCTGCCTTTCCCAAGGACTCACATCTATCACCAATGGAAGGAGGACTTGGCCCAATTCTGAAGCCTGTTCTTTTAACCCTTATGCAGAAATTTGTCTCCTCAGCTCTTTACGGTTCACAAAACATTCTCCCATTCTGAGTGTATCTGACTCACCATCTGTTGTGTATTGAATTCAGGCCCTCTTTGAAAATTCATACGTTGAAGTCTTAAATCCTAGGACCTCAGAATGTGACCTTATTTGGAAAGAGGGTCTTTGTAGATGTAATTAGTTAAGATGTGGTCACACAGAAGCAGGGTGAGCCTTATTCCAACGACTGCTGTCCTTATAAGAAGGGGAGAATTGGAGACACACACACACACAGAGCACCCCATGTGAACACAGAGTCAGCCATGGGGTGATGTGTCTCCAAGCCAAGGAACACCAAAGATGCCAGAGAACCCCCAGAAGCTGAGGGAGGGCTGGAAGACATTCTTTCTCACAGTCCTCAGAAGGGACCAACTCTACCGACACGTTGATCTGGGACTTCTGGCCTCCAGAACCAGAACCGGGAGACAATACATCTCTGTTGTCTTAAGCCATTCAGCCTGTGGTCCTTGGTCACCGCAGCCCATTTTCAGTGGGAAAGGGGATGCTCAGGGAGGAGAATGCCTCCAGCAGGCGGAAGTGGTGGCAACGCCCACAGCACACCTGCCTGCCGGGATGCGACTGTTCTTCAGGCATTCTCTGATATAAATGTGTGCTCCGGTGTGCAAACGATCTTGGCCTGCCGCACGGTTATCTTCCTTATCTGCTTCTAGCGAATAGGTCAGAATCCGCGATTAACACATCAGTACAAATACCTCGGAAAATATTTGAAAATGGTCCTTCTGTTGTCACCTTGCAAATGAGACCTATAAAGTAATTGCTCCATTGCCTTGGAAAGCAAACAGAAGCAACCAGGCATTTCTAGCCTTGGAAGTAGCAGAATTTTGTCTAGGTCTTTTAAAAACACAGCCAAGAGCAGCCTGCATGGACTCCGTCCCTGGCTCACAAGAAACTCCAATTTTGTGATGTATTTTCAGCCAAACGATAGGCATGAAGGCAAAAGTGATCATTTTCTTCATCACAGAAATGTATTCATTGCTGAGCTCCCAGAAGGAGCGCTCAGCTGTGAATAAACCTAATCCGGCCATATTCTGTGGTCTCTGGTGGAGACAAAATTGTCTGGTTAGAGCGTGGATGGTTAGACACTGCACCGGACCGATGGACACGTCTGCCCGGAGGCCCTGGAAATCTTCTGCACGGCACCCCTGTGTCCTCCTTGCTTGGTCTCTCGCTTGAGAGTCCCTGGCCCCAAAGATCTCAACTCTGTGGGGAATACGTCTGCATTACACCGCAAGAGTAACAGCTAGCAAGCACTTAATATCTGTCAGGCATGAGGTCATTTAATTCCTCCAATTAGAAACTGCTGGAACATACCATTATTTTCTCCATTTATCTTTTTTTCCTTTTCAACATTTTTCATAGGTAACTCTCCATGAACATGTTGATGAAGGAGGCAAGCCCAGGGAATCCAAAATCAGGGGCTCCTCTCTTGGGGTGGCGGGTCATGGCAACACTGGGATGTTGGGAACGCTCTTGCAGAAGAGCCGACACCATCCCTGAAATCTTGAAAGGGGAGCAAGAATTTCACAGGACAAGGACAAGGGAAGGGCATGCTAGGTGGAAATAACAGAGAACAGCATGAAGACAGGCATGGGGCCACAGAGACCCAGGTTCTTGAAGAGCCACAAGGATGCAGTTGGGCGGAGTGAGGATGGCACCGTGGCAGTGAGTGGGCAGTGGTGGGAGTTGGACCTGCTCCGTTTCCTCCCCTGCTCTCAAGGTCTGCCTCCAGCCCTCCCCGTCACTTCTTGCTCAGCCAGATGCACCTTTTCCCTGTTCTTGCATGTGCTGGCCTCTCTGTCTCCAGCTTCCAGGCCTGGGCCCGGGCCGTAGCACACACCTCGGTCACCCCTCCAGCTCTCTCCCTGTGGATTTTACATCCTGCTTATGTAACCGTCTGGCTGTTCACTTCTGCCACCCTGGCTGCTCCCTCAGAGCGGACCCACCTCTTCCCACTTACAGGTGCATCTTCAGAGCCCAGCTCTGTATTTGCTGAATAGATGAAGTCTTAATTCCCAGTTGCTGCTATAACAACCCCCTCCCCAGCCAAACACAACACAAATTTATTCTCTTACAGTTCTGCAGGTCAGAAGCCAGAAATGGGTCTCTGCATTAAAATCAAGTTGTCTATAGACTGGATCCTTATTCAGCCCAGCTGATGCATAAGCTAGCCAGAGCTATGTCTCAATTTGCTGAACTGTTGGGTAGCTCAGAGCAGGGTTGAGGGCGGGTACATGGCAGGGCCTGAAGACAGGCTGGTGCTGGGAGGTTGGAGCTGCAGAAAATCCATGTGACCAGGGCTTGCGGGAGACTGTGCATGGAAATTGGGAATGTCTGTGTGTGTGTGTGTGTGTGTGTGCCTGTGGGGCGGGAGTGATTGTGTTGAACTGAAAATTCTAGGATTGTCCTTGTGAGAAAAGGGGACATGTGGCAAAGGAAAAACGAAACTTAGGGACACAAAGCAAACATAGCCGTAACTTCTGTGGGGACTCAGGTTCCTCATCTGGAAACTAGGGGAAGGGACCAGGATACATGGATGGTCTCACAAGGCCACTGAGGCAGGGGATCGGGACTTCCCAAGCTGTACCTCCTCCCATCTCCCCTTATCCCGACTCTATGCAACCCTTCTGTCCATCCACCCCCCCACAATATGACAGCCTTATTGAGATCTGATTTGCATACCATACTGCATAATGCATTATAATGCATAAAATGTGTATAATGCAATGGTCTTTAGTATAGTCACAGAATTGTGCAGCTACCACCACCAGTAATTTTAGAACATTTCCATTCCTCTGAACAGAAGCACCATACCTCTTAGTGGTCCTTCTCATCCCGCCCCCCCCAATCCCCCAGGCCTAGACAACAGACTATTCTACTTCCTTAACAGCCCTGCCCTGGAGCCTGCTCCTCCTGGCTATTTTCAGGGCTTTTGATCGCTCAGTGCTGAATGGGAGGCTTATGCTGGCTGTCAGCCTGTCTTACCCACGCGTTCCCTCCACGCGTTCCCTTCCTGACCCTCTGCATCCAGGCTTCCGCCCTCATGATCCTACTGAGAGGGTTTTCTGAAAGGTCAACATGACCCAAAGGCTTTTCCTCTGTGCTTCCCCACTTGTCAGCAGCAGCCGACACTAATGACCTGTCAATCTGCCATGATGGTCCCCGTGCCACTGCCCTGTCTGTGGACACCTCGTCTTTTGCTTGCTGTTGTGAAGGCTGGGGGATGCTGGGGTTCTGGCCTTATAGCCTTCTTCCCTCTGCCGCAGAGAAGTGGCATGGACTCGAGAACTGATCTGTCTTGGTGTGACGGTGTGGCCACATACAAGCTGTGTGACCTGGGGCACCTTCGTCACAAACCCCGTTTCCTTATTTGTGCCACAGTGATAGTAATGGTACCCACCACTCGAGGTTATTGAGGGGATGCAGTGATTGAATTAACAGAAAATGCTTGGTACATATTGACAAGCTATGCAAAGTGTTTGCTAATGTGATTATTTTGCTTATTCTTTTGTTCAATGAGTTTGTTCATTGCCATTTTTTCAATAACTTTTCTGCATCAGACTTCCTGGGTTTCAAATTTTCATTGAATTCAATATAAACAGGAGATTGGGGCAAGTGTAGCTTCCCGAAAGCTTCACATTTGTGACCTGGAGGATGGGGATAACAGTACATGGGTGTTAGGCTTGTTGGGCGGTCTAAATGATTTAATACATGCAGAACACTTAGAACAATGCCCGGCACCCAGTGAATCCTCTGGAAACAGTGGCAGTAGCAACAGTAGTAGTAATAGTACCAGTCATTACCCTCCTCTCTCATCTCCATGTGATTGGGGGTTTGAATTGTGGACATCTCCACCTGCATGTTCTACCATCACCCTCAAACCAAACTCACAATAAGCTCATCATATTTTCTCGTGACAGCGTCTACTACTGCTGAATAAAGTGGTATTTGCCAGCACCCCACTCCTGGTCTCCCAAGTTAGGAGACCATTGATCATCTCTGACTCTTGCTTCTCTTTTGTCTTTTATTTCCATCTTCCCTTCTTTCCAATGACCCCGACTCACTTAATTCTCTCCCATTCCACTGCCCCCACTTCTGTCTGGGGCTCACCTACCCATGCCTCAAAATCTGCAGTGACTTCCTGGCCAGACCATCTGCCCCCAGTCCCTCCTCGAAACCAATGAGCCCATGATACAACACACCTTGCCTGCTGTGGGGTGATGGCTTTAAAATATCTTCCCTACTGCCAACTATGCCTCAGAACGAGTTTCCAAAATCTTTAAAGAAAGTCCATGCCAGCCACTTGCCATCTGCCATAACTAAGTGGGATTTTCCATGGTTTCTCCTTGAGTCTTTGCCTCCTTAGCTTGGATTTGGACAACTGTGTCCGATGCCTGGCTTCATCTTCTGTTAACTTCCCAGTCTGATTTTGGAGTTGGAAGTCTGCCATTTCTTTATACTGACAGTCACACCTCCCGACCTGGCTTTGTCTCTTGGGTCATTCCACCCTCTGTTGCTGTTTTCACATTAATCTGTCCCTTATCAAGTCATCGTCTTGCTCCAGGACAGCTAAGTGTCCCTATCAAGCTCAGCACATATTATTTTTTCTTCATTGATTCTTTGAGAAAGATCTATCTCTGTATAGGTTTTGTGATGGCATAGGATGAAAGACACACATGTAATTAAACCACAACTATTAACATGAAGGGAAAAATGCAAGGGAAATATAATGAGGGATTAAGGACACTTAAATAAGTGACTGCATTTGGATAGCGAGCTTCACTACAGTCAAGGCAAAGAGAGATATACAAGGAAGGGCATAATTAACATAATTTGCTAAAAGGTAATCATGCCAGATTGCTAGGGAGGCAAATTTTTTCCTACTTTCAAACAGAAGGATGACATCATCTCCTAGATCAGCTCCAGCAGGATTTCTGCAATCACAGGCACGTTCTTCTATCTCTGCATGATCTAATATGGTAACCGCCAGCCGCATGTGACTGTTGACCACCTGAAATGTGCCTAGTACCCCTGAGGAACTGAATCTCTAATTTGACTTAATTAATTTACATTTAAATAGCCACATGTGGCTAGTGGTATCATATTAGAGAGTGCAAACATAAACAATTATGTAAATAATGTTGTAAAATGCTACAGACAATGCCTTTAATAGAAGACTTTTAAACTGCCAAGATCTTCATGGAACCCTATATGAGTTTACTGGGGCCACCATAACAAAATACCATAGACTGGTGGCTTCAACAACAGAAATTCATTTTCTTGCCATTCTGGAGGCTGGGAGTTCCAGATGAGGGTGCCGGCAGCATTGGTTATATTCTGAGGCCTCTCACCTGCCCCTGCAGATGGCTCTTCTCACCGTGTCTCCCTGTGTGCACATCCCCGGGGTCTCTCTGTCTGTCTTAATCTCCTCCTCTTAGAAGGATACCAGTCAGACTGGATGAGGGCCCACCCCAAGGTATCATTTTAACTTAATTCATTCTCTAAAGGCCCTGTCTCAAAATATAATCCCATTCTGAAGTACTGAGGGCTAGGGCTTCCACATACGAATTTGAAGGGGTACACAATTCAGCTCATAACAGAGTCCTCCCTGTGCTAAGAAATGGCAGATGGGCAAAGGCATTTGTCCTCAGAGGCCACAGCTATATAGCCCAGGTGTATCATACTAGTGTCACACATGGGACCGGGATGGGCTTCCAGGAATTGAAAGGGTCAGATGGAGCCGTGTTCCTTAGGCCACGCTCTCTAAGAGCAGTCACCTCACCTAGAACGTCAACTCCTCCTCCTCTGCTTGGCAGTGAAGGCCTCCAGGACGTGACTCCATTGACCAAACCAACGTTACTTCCTCTCCTCTGTAGCAAGCCACCTCTGCTGTGTTTCGCTCAGACCTCTCAGCCCCACCTACCCCATACTCCTGCATCTGAGATTTTGTCACTGACCCTCCGGCTTGGAATGCCTTGTTTCATAACCCCCCAACATCATCCAAAGAATTTGTATCCTTCTGATCTCAACCAAGCCCCACCTCGTTCTTGGAGCCACTTGTGAGCATTCATTCTTAATTAACATTATTCTCTCTAGCTTTCAAATCCAGTTGCATTTGAAAATAGTACCCCATGACCGACACCTTGGTGTTGTCTCAGAAACTAAATCATTAACTTAAGGGTCAGGGAATCCTAAAATAGTACTAGCACATAGTAGGTCTCAATAATGTCACTGCTGCTTGGTTGACAAATACAAGTATGTTTCGTTCCTTTCCCACCTCTGAACTGTTTGAAAAGATGAGCTTTTTTCTAACTTAATGTACAGCTGCACATTTAATATCTGGAGGCAAACCTGAAGCTGGAGCATATCTCTGCTTCATGTATTAAATTTACAATAAAGTCAAAGACAGATGACTAAAAAGAAACACTAAATCGTTTCTGAAATTATTAAATCTTCTAGTCTGAGGGCTCAGAGAGCCCAAGAAAATTTTCTTCTAATCCCTATGGGCTTTATATTCCATCGATGAAGTTACAGAGCTGGCCTGAAAAGCAATTTTGTGAAATCATTTACCAAAGGGGAGGGGAAAAATCATTACAGTCATCCTTCTGGGGTTTGCAAGTAATAAGCATGCTCTATTCTCCTCGAGCCCAGAAGAGCCGCGTGGGCTTGATAAATAACTGAGTTTGGCCCAACTGCAGCTCTAAACAGATGTCTGTAAATATTGTAGAAAAGAACCCCCAGAAAGTTGGTGGGTGTTACTGATGAGTGGCTGTGGACGTTTTTGTTGGCAAACAGGCAACAGCTGTCTGTCTCCCCTCTGTGGATGACTAGCCTACTATAGGAACGTATAATTCCTTTGTTTTCCTAGTGACTTTCTTAACCAACATGGCTTCTTTTAAAAGCAGTGTTTCTCAACTAGTGAGGATTTTGCCGCTCCTCCCTCTCCCACTCAGGGGACATTTGACCATGTTTAGTGGTATTTTTTATCACCATAGCTGACAGTGGAGGGCGCTACTGCTGTCTAGTGGGCAGAGACCAGAGGTGCTGCTAAAAATCCTACAAAGCATAGGGCAACCCCCACCCCCAGCAAAGAATGATTTGGCCAAAATGTCAATTGGACCCAAGTTGTCTTAAAGTAATAATGCCTTGTTTTAGTATGTCTTCTTCCTTCCTTCCTTCCTTCCTGCCTTCCTTCCTTCCTGCCTTCCTGCCTTCCTTCTTTCACTCAACACATATTTATAGTTGAACATAGATGATACCCAGGTAGTCGTATTTCTGTGTATTGCTGGATTCATCAGTTCACTCATGGAATGCGTGTTTATTGAGCATCGACTCTGTGCCAGGCCCTGGGGTCTTGAACGGCACAGTCAGGGTCTTTCCTCATCTGGGGTTTACTTCCTAGTGGAAGGGAGACGAGAGTCTCGACAAAAGCCAGCAGATGAACAAGATCATTTCAACCAGGGATAAATACAGTGGAGTTGTCAAATAGAGTAAAAAGAGGGAAACTGACCTGGGTGGGTGGCTGTGTAGGAAGCACCTTTCAGGACGGGCTTAGGAAAGGCCTCTCTATATAGGTCACATTGACACTGAGACATGAATGGGTGGGAGGAAGTAGCTCTGTGAAAATCTGGAGGAGGAGTGTTCAAAATACCTCTGTTCCCAAAGGCTTGGGTACTTTCAGGACCAGGGACACACAGGCCGCTGAAACGTGGATGGAGGAGACAAGCTGGACAGCGAGAAGATGATGGGGGGGGGGGGCAGGAGTGAAGACCAGACAAGGCTGTACAGTCCAGGAGAGAATTCAGACTGCATATCAGGTGCAGTGGGAGTCACAGCGGGATTTGAGGCAGGTGGACATGGTCTGGGTTAGGGAGTGATGAGTCCACTTGGGCTGCTGGGGGGAGAATGCCCTGCACAGGGGCAAGATGGAGGTGAGGGGCCAATCAGGAGCTCACTACAGGAGGGAAGCCAGCATAGGCCACAGCGCCATGTGTGGAAAGGAGAGCAAGTGGGTGAATTTGGGAAGCATTTGGAATCAATTTCCCGGACTTGCCTGGATAGGATCCATTACTCAGTCCACCGCAACTGCCAGCCTGAGCTGCCCATCTGTGGTCAGTGCGGGTCCCAAGAGCCTGCGCTCTGCGTCCTCAGCTGAGCCTGTCCTGACTTCATTCCCACATCGCGTGGGGCTCCACTGTCCCCTGCTGCCTTACGTGAGCAGACCCTCCCTAATGAGAGCTGAGCTCAGATTAGTGCCCCCCTCCCATTCCCAAGTCCGGTCAAGAGCTTCCGTGAATATCAGACTTCTGCAGTTGGAGCCTGGGACCCAGCCTCACAAAGTTTTGCTTCTTCTCTGAGGGATCACACCCTTGGGGTCCCAATATGGCACCTCCTGACCATGACCTGTCAGCAGCCTCCCATGGGATTTAGACTAAAATCCAGATTTCTGTCTGGTCCCTGCTTACTAAGTCGGGCACCACTACCACCACCACCTTTTTTTTTTTTTAACAATATTTTATTTAAATTCAATTTATTTTTTTAATAATAATATTTTTTATTATATTATGTTAGTCACCATACAGTACATCCCTAGTTTTTGATGTAAAGTTCCATGATTCATTACTTGCGTATAACACCCAGTGCACCATGCAATACGTGCCCTCCTTAATACCCATCACCGGCCTATCCCATTCCCCCACCCCCCTCCCCTCTGAAGCCCTCAGTTTGTTTCCCAGAGTCCATAGTCATATTGTATTATTAGTTTCAGAGGTAGAATTCAGTGATTCATCAGTTTCATACAACACCCATATTACTTCAAGTGCCCTCCTTAATGCCCATCACCCAGTTACCCCATCCCCCCATCCACCTCCCCTCCAGTGACCCTCAGTTTGTTTCCTATAGTTAAGAGTCTCTCATTGTTTGCCTCCCTGTTTTCCTCTTATTTTATTTTTCCTTCCTTTCCCCTATGTTCATGTGTTTTGTTTCTTAAATTCCGCATATGAGTGAAATCACTATATTTGTCTTTCACTGACTGACTTATTTCACTTAGTGTAATACCCTCTAGTTCCATCCACGTCATTGCAAATAGAGCACTTCATTCTTTTTGATGGCTGAGTAATATTCCTGTGTGTGTGTGTGATGGATGGATGGATAGATAGATAGACAGACAGACAGACAGACATACACCACATCTTTATCCATTCATCTGTCAATGGACATCTGGGCTCTTTCCATAGTTTGGCTGTTGTGGACATTGCTGCTCTAAACATTGGGGTGCAGGTGCCCCTTCGAATCACTATGTTTGTATCCTTTGGATAAATACTGTTTCCACATTTGCTTAGACCAGTCGGTGGAAAGGGGCCACATAACCCATCCCTCCAATCCTTGTCCTTCTACTTTTGAGGGTCTCTCTGCCTTGCACACACTTTCTTGTAGCTTTCTGCCTCTTTCATGTCACAGCTCAAATGATACCTAACCTTTCTTGTCTGAAGGCATTCTACAGAATGCATTTTCAGTGGGTGCGATACCACCCCTGAAAGGGGTGAAAATTGGTTCTTGGAGGATGAAAAAAATCGTACTCTTTCAATCTGTAAAGCACAGATATACATGCCGGACATAAACAGAAGGATAGCTAGCTAGATGACAGGTAGGTAGCTGAACTGATCTAGAGATAGATGGCATACCTATGGCATTAAAATATCATAGAAGGGATTCATCAGGAAAAGAAGTCTAAAAAGTCTCCTGCGGGGGTGGGTAATAAGGAAAAAGAGGTTGAAAACCACTGGTCTGTGGAAACTGTCTCCCTGCTCTACTTACTTGCCAACATATACCCTAATTTAATTCCTTTTAGGAACTTTTGACAATTGGCAAATACTCTGCTGATTTTTGTTCACTGCCCAGTGTTTTCTACCCCTCCCCCCATCCCTCTAAATGTAAGCTCCGTGAAACCCAGGTATCTTGGCTGGCTGTTCACCACTGTGTCCCCAGCATCTGCACAGTGCTGGGCACATAGTAATTATTCAGTACCTATTTGTGACCAAGGAAAGATTTCAAAAATTAGAATAAGGACCCACCAGGCCAACTGGACCCCTCTTGGATTTCAGCTGTCACTTAAATGCTTCCAGATTTGTTGGGTCCCTTTTGAACACTGAGTTTAAGTATAAGCCCCCTTCTTTGTCCCATAGCCAAGTTCATCTTTTAGCCCTGGTCTTGACTACCGCCCATTTTCTCTCCTCCCTGACCACAGAGAACCAATAACCATGTAGTCCAGCCCTTCTCTTTGCCACTGAGACACCACAGTGAATACCATACAGATGTCTGACTCAGTGAAATGAAAACGTTTGCAAGGAAAGTGTAACAGTAGGCTAACCATCTTGGAAATTACACAGCAGAAGGAATGCATGATTATCTGATTTAATAAGAAGCTGAATCATGGTGAACATCTGCAAAAGAAAAAAAAACTGGAAGGACGCAAGCCAAAATGTTGGCAATGTTATCTCTGGGATGTACACTTGCAGCTTGTTTTCTCCTTCCACTTCTGTCTTAATTTAGGACTTTCCTATGATAAGCATGTATTTCTTTTATCAGAGGACACAGGGTTTTGGTGGCTGGGTTTTTTTTTTTTTTTTAAGACCATTCATGATACTGCAATATCAAAGAGGCAGTTACAGGTGCACTTCTGGTCCGTTCACCCAAGACCAGTTCTACTCAATTACATGGGGACCCCACAAAACTTTTTTTAGGGCAATTTCTGTGCTTAGGGGAGCCATTGGATTTGGGCCAGCCTAGTTCATTAGGCAAATAGCACCAGCTTTATTGCCAGGAGAATACCTGCTATCTGTTCCACAGAACATTATGTTTGTTATCTTTTTCAAGGATGTCTGTGACTCCCCAAAGTACCGCAGATTTCTTGTATTGGAAGGCACTCACCCATGCAAAATGCAAAAACCAAACAAACACAAAACACATTCCCACATGTTTTAAGATATTTCTCAGGGGGCTTCATGGCTCCCTGAAGCCAACAGCCTGACCTAGGAAGATTTCTCAGTGAAATGTCTCTTGAAACCTAGGCCTTACCTCTGTATTTTCTCTGCACAGGTAGCTACCAAGTGTCCAGAACTTCCCTGATCCTGGAGGCTTTTCTAGACCCTGCCTCCTCCTAGCACATCCCACCTACCCCAGTGCAGCCAGTTCACACTTCAGTATCCTGAAAGGTCACGTTACTGATTCTTGATTTTTTCATTATCAAGGAACGCTTTCAAATCTTAGAACTTCTGGCAGATCAGTTCACAAACACACTGAGTCCAGTACTAGATCCAACAATTCAGTAATAGTTACAGTGCCCACTGTGACAGCTAACAGCATCTTATCTCGTGGGGTCTCCAAGCATCTGAGTTTAGCACACAAAACATTTCAGCTCTGAGCCACTGTCTGCCCCAACCTTGAGGTCATCTACCCACAAGGTGAGAATATAAATGATTCTGCGGCAATATTCATGCCCTCTGAGAACCCACGTGGCTCGTCCACACCCATGAAAACTTGGTGGCCTATCTGAGAAGGGCTCATAGTACAAGTGGTAGGTTGAGGCACATGGTTTGAGAACCGCTGTGGAACTTAGAGTATTTCTTACATCCAAAGCCCAATACTGTAGGACAGTGACTTTTAGGACCCTCATTTAAAACGAACAAACCTAGAGAATAATCTTTGAATAAAAGATTGTATCTGGCTGCCCAAATCTCCCTGGGCTAAAAAGAGATTATTTGCTGGGTAAGAAACATCATTCTTACCTCCTCCAGGGCCCAAAGGGAGTCTACCACGGGCTTGATCTTCTTCTGGTTGTAGAGCCCAATGAGTTTGTCCACCACTCCTCGAATGAGGCCTGCACGGCCCTGTTTGAAGAGCAGATTTAAAAGGGAAAATCCCGCGATGACTTTGTTCTCTTCGTAGAGCTTGATGGGGTTCACCTTCTCGACCTGCCACCACTGGAAGGAAAGAAGGTGCCCGTTACAGGGAACCCAAGCCAGCCATGTTCACAGCATTGCAGACAGAGGATAGGGCTACAGTGGGACGGATTCCAGCTGGCCAAGGAGTGGTCCTTGTTGGGCTTTCTTTTTAAAGCAGTTATTTAGCTAAGCAGTGCAGTGAGTGCACAGTGATGCTTGTGAGCAGAGCACGGGGTCCAGGTGAGAAAGAGAGACAAACTTCCTGAAAATAGCTACTAGGCCACATGTCGTCGGAGCATTGGGTAGAAGCCAGGGATGCTGGTAAACATCCCACAGCGCACAGGACAGCCCCTCATGACAGAGTTATCCAGCCCCAAATGCCAATAGCGCTAAAATCCTAGATGGGATATGCACAAGTGGCAACTGTGGCTATCTCTTTTCCAGCCCCTCACCCCCCACTTCAGACATGAAAGCAAGTAAATAATCCATTAACTGACTACAGAAATGGTTATCCAGCTGCTTTGTTCTGATTTCACTGCATTTTCTTTGGTGTTGGTTAGAATTTAGAAACTCCAGGTTCCAGTTTCTAAGGGCTCTAAGGAGAAGTGGTGAATCGATTAATACAGAAGGCAAAGAGGAATGTGATGGGCACTTAGGAACATTCATAGTGTTTGTTATTGGGATGTTTATTTACATCCTGCCTCTTTCCTGAATTGTGGGAGCTCACAAAAGCTCACAAAAGACTTTGGTATATATTTTTTTAAGTGGGAAAATCATATTGTAAGGAAAATAAGTGTGAGAAAGACAAGTCAAAAACAGGGATTAGGCTGGTGATGGGTAGTAAGGAGGGCACGTATTGCATGGTGCACTGGTTGTTATACGCAACTAATGAATCATGGAACTTTACGTCAAAAACTAGGGATGTACTGTATGGTGACTAACATAATAAAAAATATTATTATTAAAAAAAACAGGGATTAGGTTCATGCACAAAATTCTTTACTAATGTACATTCCCTGAGGGGCTGGAGTCCAGCCGTAGGAGAGTCATATATTTGTCCATGGGCTGGCTTCCCACAAAAACAAAGTAGAGAAATGATGAATGACTTGTTTCATGGTGCATCTGCAATGTCTCAGTAAATGTTTGTGAAGTGAATGCTTGCTAAATCCGCCATTCCTGCAGCTATGGTTAAGTGAGTTCTAGAGCCAAATGCCTGGTTTTGAAAACCAGTTCTGCCACTTACAAGCTGTGCAACTTTAGGCAAGTCACCTAACCTCTCTGTGCTAAGTTTCCTTACTGTACCTCATGGGGTCATCATGAGGAATAAATGTGTTAATAGATACAAAGTTCTTAGAGCAGACCTGACCCGAAGTAGGTTTTCTATGAATATAAAATATTTGTTATCTTTGATTGAGTGAGTAGGAGCTCTGAAGTTAGAGTCAGATTGCTCTCTAGGTGTTAACCATTGTTAACCATTGCTATAGTCTAAAAGCAAACAGCGTGTTTAACAAAAAGTGAGTATAAGCTCTGCAAGAGTTTTAAGGTGGAACATAAGATATCCTAGTGAGAAATTCTTGTATAGCTCTAAGTATGGCTTTGACTTCTTTTTTTTTAATTTTTATTATGTTATGTTAGTCACCATACAGTGCATCATTAATTTTTGATGTAGTGTTCCATGATTCATTGTTTGCTTTGATTTCTAAGCCTTTCTCCAATATATAGAAGAAAATTCCTTTCTAGAACCTTCTAGAACGAAGTCACCATTCCACTCCTTGGCATGCCCTATCTTCATTTTGCTTCTAACTGACCAAAAAATATCAGACCAGGCCCCTGAAAGGAAGTAGTCTTTGTTCTTGACCTCCAACTATGTAGCATTCTTTTAATTGGCACCCCTTTTTCAGGCAAGAGCATCTCAACCTCCATCCTGGCTGTGTTTTCATGATGCCTTCACTGAACCTGGATACCCTGCAATTATTTCATTAACACTGTATGTTCTGATTGTGCATTTAGGGGAGAAAGGGAAAACACTTCTTACAATTGCATGCAACTTGGGATCAATTTGGTTACCCACAGCAGGCTGTCAGCATCATGTTAATTACAGCCACA
The DNA here is from genome assembly GCF_023065955.2 of Ursus arctos. Taxonomy (NCBI): domain Eukaryota; kingdom Metazoa; phylum Chordata; class Mammalia; order Carnivora; family Ursidae; genus Ursus; species Ursus arctos. Next base: position 30,756,300 of record NW_026622863.1, on the reverse strand, counting down.
GCAACAGAACAGCTGTGAGTAGCACAAAGCCTATCTTCAGAGGACTTGCTCCAGACAGCACCCTTCATTACACTCCATTCTTGCTCCCTTACAGTGTCTGTCATTGCAGAGATCCTTAACTTAAACTTGTAAGTTCAAAGGCAAAAGACAGGCCCTTTAATTCTACTGTCACAGGACAGGGAGTACTAATCATCCCAGAATCAGGGAATGTTTGGGGGTGCAGCCTTGTGCAGCCAATGTTGGCGCTTAGTGGGCATATGAATACCCCATAGTGCCACACTTAGAATGATTTCTATGGCTTTCCCTGGCCACCCTATTCAAAATGCCTCCACCCCATCCTGCATCCTGTTTTGAATCCCTGTCAGAGTTCTTATGACCATTTACAATAATCAACTTATCAATATATTTTCCTTATTTCAGTTTGTCTCCCTTATTAGAATGTGAGAGTCACAAGGGGCTAGTATGTGCCCCTGTCATTCACTGTGACGCCCTGGTGTCTTGCACATGTGGCACGGCTCACAAAGTAAGTGAACTAATCAGTGCTGCACTGACTGCTTAGGAGGCTCAGAGCAGAGGAGACAAGAGAAGCAGCAGTTCCCCGTTGAGGGGGCAGGGGCAAAAACCGAAGTTCAAATCCAAATTAGCTTAATTCTAGCAAGTGTTGCTCTAGGTGGGAATATAGATCTGAGTAGGCTGGAATGCCCAAGGGATGTGGTTTCTCAATCGCAAAGTAACCACTACATTCAGAGCATGATTTTATTTAAGCCAGTGGTTCACAGATTTGCCTGTGTCTAAAATCACTCCGGGGGGCTCACTGAAATTGCAGGACCCCATTTGGATCTCCAACTCAGTAGAATGGAGGTACAGAAAAATGTTAAATATGCCCAGAGACTCGGTCAGAAACCAACTCACAGTTGGTTTCTCCATGAAGCAAATGAAATGCACTAATGCCAGGTTTATTTTTGACCAATGACTAAAAACACAAAAACGTAAGCAATTTGTGTTGAAATCAAAGTAAAGCTTTCTTGAGTTTCTCAGATGCTCCTGCCTCTCTGCTTCATTTAGACAAAGCAGGCAAAGTAAACACACAGTCTTGCCCATGTGTAGTGAGCAGGGTGGGAACATAGGCTTTACTGAAAATGAATGATGCAGATGAAGGACAAACAAGGTTTAGGTTATTAGGTCAATGTCTTTAGATGGAGAAGCTCACAACATGCAAATCACCGTACTACCACAGTACATTTGACAGGTATGGATACTTACTGATTTTGCAAAGCTAAAGAAGCTCTTGGTCTCTCCAGTCACCATGTTGGATGAACCTGCAAGTGGAGGATTCCCAAATCAAGCTATTGCTAATGAAAACCAACATCTCTTGCTATACATGGAAGATTGACAGTTGTTTGGTCCAGAACTGTCAAGAGCTTGAAAACAACTTTAATTCAGCCTTGGAAAAATGAGGGAAATGGAGGGAGTGGGTGGCATCAAGCTGACTTAATTTTAGCCAAGTGACACTGGATCAAAGAGAAAGTAGTATTTCTCAAGGTGACCATGTCATTACTTTGGAAAATTGGGCATGTAACAAAAATGTGATTTAGGCCCACATCCTAATAAAATGATAAGTTGCTTGAAGTGTCTTATTGGTTCCAGTCTTCAAGACTGGGAAATGAAGTCCTATGTGAGCCTAACTCATGATTTGAATTTGACTCCTTAACAAGTAAAGGGCTTGGGGCTCAGATCTGGGCTGGGCACTTAAGTGGCAGGGGCAGGGGGAGACGAGACTGAGCTAGAATTTAGATGGAAAAATGGGGTACAGAAGAGCAGGTGAGGGTGAAAATAGGTTCAGGAGCCAAGGAAACGGTGTGACCAACGTACTAGCTCTAAAGAAATCTGAGCATAGAGGTCAAAACCACTTGAGACAAATGGTGTGAGAAACTGAGCTTTGCTAATGGGAACAAGCAGTATTCAGAGGGAAGATGGGAGATGGTGTTAGGACGATTTCCTAAGATGCTCTAACAGAGAGAAAAGACCCTTTTGTGTAGTCCTTGGGGATGTGGAGGGGATGCGAGAGCTCTTATCAGGTCAGATGCCATATTGGTGCCTTTTCAACAACTTTCCTGCTTTGGCCCAGAGATTGGGAATAAGTCCTTCTCAGAGAACCATTATTTAATGAAAAAGCAATGTATATTTTAAACTTCATTATTTGGCCTGGATAGACTAGTAGCCAGTTAGTTAATCACTGGTCTGCTTTTATGGGGTGACCACCACCAAGCATCGTGGTACCAGGCTTTGGTTACTTAGATATCAGTGTAATCATTTAGGTCCTTGTGAGATGATAAAATTGTATTCTGCCAAGTGACATCATGGTACTGGGGCAAAAATAGAACTGGTGAATAAGAAAGAATAAATTGTCCATCAACATTTGACTCACATGTTAGTCATATCCAATATCCCCACATTGTCCATTTGATGCTTACAGCTACTTTTATCAATAATAGTAATAATTAAAGAACTGTGCATCCGCTTGCAAAGACTTTCAGCTATGTGGCCACTATTGAAAATACCGGGACACTCCAGCAATGGGAACCTTATTCCCTCCCTTTCTGTCATAATCATGATGACAAAAAGATGCTTAAGTATTTATACCTCTCAAATATCTCTTTTATAAGCTTCTCAGTGAATAGCAGGGAAATGAATATTTTTTTCTGAGCATACAGAGGTAAGGCTCAATTTTGTATTGGACCTATGGGGGACAGAAGTGCCAAAAATCTCAAACACAGGATAACCCCAGTATCCTTTGGCATTGGAATATGATATCTGGCTTCAGATAGGCTTTTTTTGACTTTGGAGAGACTAATGACTTTGTAGAGACCAATGTTTAAATTAGTTTACAAGCATATAACAGAAGAGAGGAGGAAGAGGGGGAGGTGGCTCTGGGGTCTCATTCTGCTGGAGAAAATCCAGATATTGTTCAATTCCCCTCAAACTCAAGAGCATCTCAGGGGCTGCAAAAGCAGAGGTGTGCTCCAACCATCCAGGGCTTCTTTGTGATCAGAACATATAGGAGTAGTTTAGAATAGGAAGGAGTTGTACTTTGCAACTTCATCTCCAATTGGGAAGAATATCCCTTAAAACCCCCATATCCTAGCCACCCCTCCCATCCTACTATGGGTCCTTCATTCCTTCATTTTTTGAATTTCCTTTGAAGCCATTAGTATTTCCCGCCTGTGTCTGTGGGTCAAGTTAATGACTACACTGGCTTGGCCTTCCTTTACCCCTTTTAGAATGAGAAATACTCATGGGGCTAATAGGGCAGTAGGTATATATGTTACTTTTATAATTGAAAATAACTAATGGCAATAGCAATATTATGGAAAACATTTAAAAATTAAGCCCTCCCAGAGTGCCTGGGTGGCTCAGTCAGTTGAGCGTCCAACTCTGGGTTTTGGCTCAGATCATGATCTCATGGGTTGTGAGATCAAGCCCCAAGATGGGCTCCATGCTCAGCAGAGAGTCTGCTTGAAGATTCTCTCCCTCTGCCCCTCCCCCTTTCAAAAATAAATAAATAAATAAATAAATAAATAAATAAATAAATAAATAAATCTTTAAAAAAAATTAAGCCCTCACAGTCTCATTACCCCAACATATCACACATTTCATTCATCAGAGATTTTGTGAGCATGCATGCAGTGCTCCCTGTTGTGGACTGTATCCCCTCTTCTCTTTAGCACTTACCATATAAAATATAGGTTCCCAGTGGTTTGAGAAGGCTGAGACCTTTTCCAGTGTTATCCCCACAGAGGCAATCCAAAACAATGTCCACTCCTTCAGCAGAGATTCTAAATGATGTGAAGATAAAGTAAAATAATGTCACCTGTTAGGGACCAAACTTTTGATCTCTCTCCTTTCCTGTGTCATGTTGTTTACTCCTAGAATCAGAAAGAGCAAGAACTCTGGGAGTAGCCATAAATAGGCCAGGAGGCCAGGAGGTGGATTTACCTTCCTGGATCCCACTCAAGAACGTCACAGAGCTGGAGGCAGCTAAAAGTCTGGCTGGTGGCTGATAACAGGAGCCAGCATTGAATTAATACATTTGAATTTGTATCTAGCCACCTCATGCAACTTCTCTGAGCCTTAGCTTTCTCCTTCGTAAAGTGGAGCAACCATGTTTCTTTGTGCTGGGGATGAAATGAAGTGTCAAATGCTTGGCCCATTGCCAGCCACACAACAATCACTCCAAAGTCAGTCACTCAACAATTCTTATCTGTGGAGCTTGGGTTAAGGGCTAGGCTCTGTCCGAGGTGCTGGAGACAGAGAGGGGAACAAAACCAACATGTTCCTGTCTTCGTGGGGTTTCCAGTCTAGCAGGGATTAGCTTTTCTCCCCTTCTCCCTATCTGCTCAGTGAAGCACATTAATTTAACTCAATATATTCATCCAATCTCTAGGTTCAATCTAAAATGGAATCTTTGAGGAAGAGGGTTAAATAGACATGATCTCGGGGCACCTGGTTGGTTCAGTGGGTTGAGCAGCTGACTCTTGGTTTCGACTCAGGTCATGATCTCAGGGTCGTGGGGTCGAGCCCCACATCAGGCTCCCCGCTCTGTGGGGGGTCTGTTTGAGGATTCTCTCTCTCTGCCCCTCCCCCACCTCTCAAATAAATCTTAAAAAAAAAAAAGGGTAGAGAGGATCTTCCTATAGCAATAGAAGATTCCAGAGTAGAGAGAATCCACATTTGTACTGTATTAAGCAGATGAAACATTTTTTGATCCCTTCCTCCATTAATTTATTTATACATTCATTGATTCACTCTGTCATGCAATTTAACGAACTTCTGGGGTTCCACTGTTAGATGATACTATGCTGGAGGGAGCTGTAAACAGGAAGGCTCTGGGAATTGTAGGGAAGATATTCCTGCCCCCAAGGCTCCCAATTATGGCTAGGTCTTGCTCTGCTCAGACAAGAATGGCATTTCTTCAGATTTGTGAGTTTGCAGGATTATCTTGTCTTAGCTCTGTATTTCTACCTCTACCCTCATCCCCAAACAAAGTTCAGGCAATGCAACTCTTGTCAACAGCTGGATCCTGTTTTCATAAGTAGGAAGTTGCATGTGCATCTCTAGGGTTCGGACACTAAGTCAACTGCCCCATGCCCCAGGATAGCCGAGATGTGACTTTCAAAAGCTGAGTCATGAAGTTCAAAAGCCTTCAAGTCAAGTCGAAACTCCAGTCATTACAAAGACTCATCAAAAATAATCAGCTTAGCTTTTGCCAAATAGAATGCTTATCTGTAAAGGTATGTCTGTTTAAGTCCCACCTATAAATTCCGAACTAGGGACTTAGGCCAGTGGATCTAAAACTTAGGTGTGCATCAGAATCTCCTGGGGAGGGGGGTGCTCATTAAAGCAGGTTGCAGTCTGTCCTCCTTCCCCCTCTTCTCCTAGCTTCTGATTCAGTTGGTTTGGGGTGGGCCCCAACGATGTGTTTCTAACAGCTTCTCAGGAGATATTGATGCTGCTGATTCTGGCTGCACACTTCGGTCTAAGCCAGCCACACAGAAGCCAAACTGGCATTATTTTTTTTATTAATAATTAATTTATTCATTAAATATTTGGCCCTGGCACTGCACTAGGCACCGGAGATACAGTGGTAAGCCCAAATATATTTGATTCCTCCCCTTTTAGAACTTCTATTAGATAGATGTTAACCTATAATTACACAAATAAAAATTAAATTGAAATTGAATGGCATCTAGTGCCATGAGACCGTGTCAATCTAGAGTTTGCCCAGTCAGGTCTGCCAGAGAAGGCATCCCTGGGAAAGTGCAAAGTGGAGAAGTTATCTAGGTAAAGAGTGGCAGGAATAATGTTCCAGGTGGGGGAACAGCATATGCAAAGGTCCTGTGGGGGGAGGAAGCCTGTGAGCAGATGGACTGGGAAGCAGCCATTAAAGAAAATGTGAAGAGGTGAGGCCTGAGAGGCAGGTGGGAGTAGGAACACACAGACTCCATTGGTGAGCTCTAGGTTGGTGCCTCACACCTGGTGATCATGTTTCCATCTTGTGTCATGGGCTGGGTAGCTATCCTCCTGTTTTCCTCACTTCTACCAAGTATGTTAACTCCTGTGGAAGTAGGACCCTGCTCTGCTTCTACTACCAGCCCTCCTGGGCCACCAGGTCTTTCCTGAGAACTCCATTTCCCCAGGACCTCTTTCCTTTACTGCAAGATGCCCACCTACACTCAGGAGCAGCCTCCCAAATGCTGGGCTGTGCACACCTTTTGGGGTACCCCTGAAGGTCTTGCCCAGCCCCAAATGCTCACTTCTTGCCCAATGTTCCTCACATCTGTATTCCGTGAGTGTACATTTTCTCCCACAAACTGCCAGTCACACTCCCTTGTATTAATTAGCTGCCCTATCTAGGCCTGTTGCTCTATCCTCTGGTTCTGCAGAAGTGTAGGGCAGCCCACAGCAAGGGGTGACCTATAAGCTACTGCCCACTTCCTCATCCTCACTTGCTACTAACTGTTTGGAACATTCTGACCTTGTAGCAATTCCTTAAACGTTCCTACCTCAGGACCTTTGCATATGCTATAATCTCTGCCAGGACAGCCTTTCCTTAGTTCTCCTTAGAGATGGCTCCTTCTCATCTTTCAGGTCTTACTCACATGTGACCTCCCCAGAGATGCTGTAACTAACCTCCCCAACTGGAGTGGCAGCCCCAAATTATCTCTACTTTAGCTCCCTTCATCCTTTAGCATCTGTACTAAAGACGCTTTTCAGTTTGTCATGGGCTATAATTATTCTATTTATTTGTCTCTTCCACCAAAATGTAAGCCCTATGAGACAGGGACCATGTTTGTGCTGCTTTTTTGTCCTCAGTCCTCCTTATCCTGCGGGACACAGTGTTAGTTCTCAACAAATATTGATTGACTGTATGAATAGATGATTAAATAAATGATGAGTGAATGAATGCAGGACAATGAAAAGAACATTTCAAGACTGGTATTCCACATTTCTATATGTGTGCTTCCTTCAAAGGAAACTCACATTTTCTGAGCTCTGCTGTATCCCGGGCATTTCAGAATTAATTTTCATGACAAGTCTGAGACAGGCATTTTAACTCCACTTTTTTGAGGAAGAAATGGAGGTTCTCAGATGCAGTGCCTTGCCCAAGCTTATGTAACTGGTACACCCGGAATTCAAACCTCAGTCCAGTTTACCTCCAAAACAATGGCCTTTCCACCATTCTGAATATAAGATCTAATAAATGTTCCAATCAGTCTAACTACGGAAGCATCGTTTCAGCAAGCAGCTCTGGGAAGCAGTCAATTTAATTTATTCTTCAAAGAATTCTGCTTTAAATGTTGTCTTAAAAAATAAATATAGATATATCCAGAGTTAGACCACGTTACTCCAAACAGATAGGCCAGGAGGTTTCTATTTTCAAGCTGCTTTTTTCTGTCCTAGATTATAGGAGAGACCCAAGGCCAGGGTCCTAAACATTTGTCCTAAATTTCTAGCCACTGGACAGCCACTCACTGAGTGCTTACTTCATGCTGGACGGTGTGTGTGCTGAGCTGGGAGTATGCAGATGAGGGCTCAAGTTCCTCCTTGCCATCCAGGAGCTCAGGGATACTAGGGAAGATAGACTATAACAGACAGCCCAGGCAGTCACCACAGCTCCAATGGAGCCACTTGGGGCCGTGGAAGAGGATCCTTCTGTTGAGTGATGAGCAAGAATTGGCTGGGTGATGAAGGAAAGGCATTTTGCAGAAAACACCGTGACAGGTTGACCCAGGGCAATCAGCACCAAATAGGCCCAAGAAAGAGGCGTTGGGACACCAACTGTGGTAATAAGAAACTCTCTCTCTTGGCACTGTCTCCTTCCAGAAGGACGCAAGCATGTCTGCCACAACTGACAACTACCACGGAGTAGTGGGCAGGCATGGGGTTGGCGTAAGGGCAGCATAGCACTGGGCTTAGGAATATGAATTTCATCTTAGTATTAAGCATTTAGTTTGCCACTTACTTGCTGTGTGACCTCAGGTGAGTCACTTAGCCTCTTAGTGTCTCAGTGTCCCCAATTGTGGAAGGGAATGATGGTGACAACACCTGTCCCAGGCTTCTCTGTGAAGCTTGGATGAGTTGATGTACATGGAACATAGGGCCTGGCTCATGGTAACTTCTGGGTTCATGGTAACTTTTTTATTATTTTTTTTTCAGAGTGGGACAACTTTAAGAGAGTTCTTTTAGTTTGGGAAAAGAGTATAAAGGGAAAATGGCAAAACCTCAACAACCCAACCATTAGCCCTAGCAACCTTCAGGGTGGGTGGAACCACCAACCCAGAAACCGTTAGAGCAGAGGCTTGATACCCTTGATTCTCCTAGGAGAGCAGGTCCCACTTTCAAGAGCACTTACTGTGTGCCAGGCACAGTGCTGAGCACTTCCTAAGTCCCGTCTCATTGAGAATGCCTCATGCCAACCCTATAACTCAGGGGCCATCATTATCCCCACTTACTGGATAAGGAAGCTCAGGCTCCATGCGGTCAGGCAACAGACCCTAGGGACCACTATAGGGAGAGAAGAGACTTGATAGATCACATCTAGAAACGAACTGAGGGCCCCAGAAGCAGGGCAGGTTTCATACAGTGAGCTGTGGCCAGCCCTGGTGACCACTGCTGCCACCACTAGGCACGCAAGCTCCCAGCAGGGGCTAAGCAAAGCTGGAAGCTGCTCCCTGGGCTTCTTGCTGGAGGGAGATGCTGCAGATTGCCTGTGTTCCTCTCTCCCCACACCTCTCTTGGTGCTGTGATAGCTGAATCAGGTAAGACAGTGTTTGCACATGCACGGGGGTCACACACGCTGCAAATTCCTGCTCCCTGGCTGTCACTATGTCCTTTTGAAGATCAGTGGTGGGGTGGGGGTGGAGGGTGAGAGCAAGGTAGATACCGAGCAAAGGGAGATGTCATTCGCCAGGCCCCGGGGGTGAGGATGCTTTGGTTGTTTCTGTCAAATCTTTAAGTAGTCATTGCTCCTTTTAAGGCTAGATATGTTCCTTCAGGTGAGTTTCAGAATTGAAAAGGTGCTCCAACCCCATTCAATCATTACAAGCCCAACCAATGGATCAGATAGAATGGGACTCAGTCGGGTCTGTCCCACCAGTAGCCTTGGAACAGGGCCTCCCTTACTCACACTCACACTGAAAGGTAACTTAGCAGCTCCTTTTAATGAAACAGTCATGAAAATCACAAGCAGAGCTAGGTAGCTCCTCAAAAGCTCAGGGGCCATCCTCATTTCTTAGCACCCCACCCCACCCCCAATCTCTGTCAGTGTCTACCTCGCCTGCATGTGTGTAATCATAACCACACAAAAGCGGACAGGGTGAGGGCTTTCTCCTGCAGTCACAAATCTCTGCAGATTCGAAAAACAAACAAAGAGCCCTAGCTCAGAGATCCTCTGGGCCAGATTCAGCAGCAAGGTATTTTGGAATTGCCGATCCAAGGTTTTTGTACCTGTCCGTCCTTGGTCCCTGACCCCTTGCCCCTTTATTGTGAATTCCGCCTCTTTGCTTCCCACCCACACAGATCAGTGAAGAATTTCTCCTGAGCAGTGGTAGGTCCAACAGGGCCATTACTGGGAGAGAAGCCCTTGACTTTTTCAAGAAATCAATCCCCCTTTACTGTAACTGTCATCTCCAGGTGGATCCTTGGTTCTCCACTCAGTGCTTCTCTTTCTGAATTCCTTTTTCTCTGAGAACTCATCTGTGCCATAGCTTTAACCATCGCCCCCAAGCTCGTGATGGAGGGATGCGGCCCTTTCAGGGCACCTGACTGTGCCTGGTGCACGGCAGGCTTCTCCCTCAGGCTTCTCCTGAGGGTCCAGGACAGTGTCTGGTACACCGAGGGCTGAGTGCAGTTCCTGGCACATAGTAGGCTTCTCCCAGAGGGCTGAGCACAGTACCCAGTGCACAAGAGGCTTTTCACAGGGTGCTGAGCACAGTGCCTGGCGCATAGTAGGCTTCCTAGTAAATGTGTACAATTAGCAATACCACCTCTAGGAATCCATTCTTTTTTTTTTTTTTTTAAGATTTTATTTCTTTATTTGGCAGAGAGAGAGAGAGCATAAGCAGGGGGAGCCTAATGTGGAGCTCAATCCAGGATCGTGATGTGAGCCAAAGGCAGATGCTTAACCCACTGAACCACCCAGGCGCCGCTAGGAATCCATTCTTGATCACATTCTCTGCTCTCTCTAGGTGATTAGGCTGTCCTTGCTTTCCACCATCTCAGTTTCCTTATCTGTAAAATGAGGAACTTTCCCCTTGCAGGACTGTCTGAGGAGCACGTGCCATGGTCCAATCGTCTGGGTCAGCAGAGGGAGAGGAAGCCAGCAAAGCCTGGGGCTATGATCCCCCTTGTCTGTGCCCACTCGCCTTGCTGGGATTCAGTCCCCACCTCCTGCTACCTACTGAAGTGCTTCCCATCCATCAAGCTCCCTGCTGGGGGCTGCCTACTTTGGTGCTCTCTCTCCCTCTTTCTCTCCTCTTCACTTTTGAAGTCCTTATAGCCAGATGCACATGCTCAAAGCTTCTAACCCTTCTACTTGGTTTCGAGCACAGTCAGACAGGGAAGAGGCAAGGGAGGTAAAGGGGAGGTCTCCATTACAACTGTCCCACCCCCACCATTCCCTTTACAGTGCCTGGCTGAAGGCTGAGAACATGTTCAAAAGAAGCTTACCAATTGACTGGCTTACAAAAGAATTTGCATCTCAAGAAGTTTTATGTTATTATTTTCCCTCCTGTATGACCACAGAACACTGTAACAAACAAGATCTGTGGTCAAAAACCAAAGAGAAATCACTCTGCATTGCACTCCTATTGCATATTAGTGGTTGGATTTCCCCCCCCCCACTTTCTTTTCATTTTTGTCTTCATGCGCCAAGAATTTCTACAAAGCAGTGATCACAGTGTAGCTGGAATTTGGCATTCTGCTTTTTTTTCCACTCAATATGCTACCATGGGTATTTTTTCATTTTGTGGCAGAATCTTCATAATTATCTTTCTTTTTTTTTTTTCTTTAGGGGCTGCATAATACTCAAATGTGTGGGTGTAGCATAATGCACTGAACTGTTTCCCTGCTGTTGATAATGGAGGCTGGTTCTGAAATCTCACTCTTACAGACAATGCTATAATTCGCCCTACTGGGATATGTTGAGCACCTACCCTGAGCGACAGGCACCGAGTACCTGTTGCTTGTATCTTCTTCTGCATTCTTTCCTGAGGGCAGGGTTGGTGGGACAGAGGGCATGAACCCATCTGTGGCTTCCTAGTCATTTTTAATGCGATCTTAGGGTCTCTGCTTAAACACAGAAGGAATCGGTGGAAGTCACATTTGAGAGAAGCTGGTGGTGAGGGGGGTCTCAGGTGCTGTCACTTTCTGCTTTTCTGACATCAGCATGAATCACTGACTCGGGGGCTAGAAAGGCAGCAAGTTGAGGACAGTGAAGGGATGAGGGGGATGGAAAATTCTCCAGGGAAAATGGGGAAGGGAGGAGCTCTCTGGTTATGTACTGTCACTTATTTATTACTTATTTATTTATTTAGGATGTTATTAATTTATTTGAGAGAGAGAGAGAGAGAGCATGAGCAGGGGGAGGGACAGAGAGAGGGGGAGAAGCAGGCTCCCTGCAGAGCAGGGAGCTGGACGTGGGGCTCCATCCCAGGACCCTGGGATCATGACCTGAGCCACCCAGGCGCCCCCACTATCACTTTTTTAGAAGAGTAGCCACCTTTAGAAGAAAGCCACCCTCTTTGCCCATTGCTTCCCACATCCTACTACTTCTAGCTGCTCTCATCTCCTTCCCGATTCTTGAATTTACCAAGTCGTTCCTGGACCCCAGGCCTTAGCACATGCTACTCTGCCTCGTCAGAAATGCTATTCCTTAGGCCAATTTCTCATCCTTTAATGCTCAGCCCAAATCTCATTCCTTGATGGACTCTATGTCTGATCTCCCTGTCTGCATATGTTCACTAGCACCTTGCATTTCTCCATCAGAGCACATATCAAAAATGTAAATCAACAGATTTTTAAAATACTGGTTTTTGTCCCTCTTCCTCAGCTAGACTCAAAGCTCCACGAAGACAGTGACTCTGAAGGTGGTTTTTTTGTGTGTGTGTTTTGTTTTTGTTTTTGTTTGTTTGTTTGTTTGTTTTTACCAGATCTGCTGCCCTAGCACAGCACCTGGCCCATGACAGACACCTGGTATTAAGTGGGTCAGGGTTTGGATGAGGAAAGGATGCTTGCAAAATTATCATTTAATGGATTAAAGGCAAAGACTGCTGGAGGGACAATGGCAGCTCATTTTCCAGACCACAGCTCGAGAGAAGAGGGAAGAGCTACCTGAGGGTTAGGAAAGTAGGCAAGGGTCTATCCTGGAAGCCTTTAAAATATGCCTGCAATGTCTAGATATCTGAGAAATAGGTGGTGAACTTCTAATATCTAGTTTGGTAACTCTTTTTTCCCATCCCACTGGAAATATCAGGACAACCTTAAATTCTGTGCAAATCTCTACATTTAAAATTTAAAAACAAATCTGAAAATCCAGACCATCAGAAGACTCTCCTTTCCAAAAAACTCCCTAAATCTCACCTAATCTGGTCCGAATATCACCTTAGACAACCAGATCTCCCATCCTCCAAGTCCTTCAATTTGGAGAAAGTTGTTTCTTAATTATGATGCTAGACAGACAACTGAATTTCTTTGTATCGTACAGTCTAGTGCTGGGAAATGAAGAGACCCAAACCACAGCTCGGAGACATCTCTGAATCCCCTCAGGTGCTGGGAGTGGAGCCGATCCTGAGCGCCAGTGACCCCTGATTCTGAGCAGCAACAGGGGTGACACACAAATCATCTCGAGGCAACTGGGTTTCCCACCTGATTCCCTGCATTGACATGCACAGGGCCATCATCAATAGCTTCAGGACCACAGGTGGGGCATGGGGCAGGTTACAAACCCACATTCCCCACCGTGGGTCTGCACCCACCAGCAGCCTGATCTACCTGCCTGCAGGCACCCACCTCCCAGTCCTCTACATACCACCAGTGACCCTTCAAAACTCAAATCTGATCATGTCACCACTTGGTTCCTTCAGCGGCTCTCAGTCACACCCAGGCTGGAGTCCACCTTTCCTTGGTCTGTCATGTGAATGAATGAGAAATAAATTTCTCTATGTTAAGGTGTGTCATAGCTGCTATCATAATTTAGCTTGACAGGTTCCTCACCTGCACTGTTCCTCAGTTTTATCCCCTCCAAATTGGGGGGGGGGGGTCATAATAGGGTTGCTGAGAATTAAATGAGCTCATACACGTGAAGTGTTCAGCACAGAGCTAGTAATCCTAGGCCCCCAATAAATGTTTACAATGATTGCTATTACGTTATTATCATCAGCCCTCCTCTAAAGGAGTGCTACTGTTCTTTAAGAAAGAGAGAGGAGCAAGGACCAACCAAGTGCTCTTTAGAGTGAATACCTTACCTTTTCACTTCCTGCACATAGTCTGCATTTCTGTCAAAGAGGTGGGTCATGGAGTCTTTGATTGCTTCATGCTTGAAAGAAGAAGCTGTTCCAAAGACAGTCACATTGGGGATCGTGGAACACAGCTGAGCCACCGCTTGGCCCTGAAAGTGAAATGCGATAGACACGTCACACAGGAGAGTTACCATCCAACAACCAGCCTTGCTGGATTAGAGCAGGGTTTCTCAGCCTTGCCACTACTGACCTTTTTTAGGCTGGATCAGTCTTTTTGGGGGGCTGAACTGGGCATTGGAAGACATTTAGCAGCCTCTCTCACCTCTGACCTGCTAGGTGCAAATAGCACCCCTTGATTTTGATAACCACAAATGTCTCCAGACATTCCAGAATGTCCCCTGGGGGACAAAGTCTCCCTTGGTTGATAACTACTGCAAAACCCCAGTATCAAGATATAGCAACTATTATTTTACCACACTGAGCCTTGGGTTCCTCCTCTATAAATTAGCAATAATGGTACCTACTCTGTAGGGATCTTGGGAGATGTCTTAGCTTGGATCCCCCAGAAGCAGACCCCGAGGCAAGGATTTTTGTAAATACTTTATCTGAAATATAACCACAGGAAATACCAGGGTATCAAGACAGAAATGGAAGTCAGCCAATAAAGGGTGTGCTATCAAGTTAACACCCACCATGGGTAAATGGAACTCAGTTCCTCTGAGGAATTCCTAAGCAGGCGTAGAATATACCTTAGAGTTACCCCAAACACATGGTGAGGAGGCTGGAGTATTTATTCCCCAAATTTCCATCTGCTATCAGTCAAGAGTTGCTTCTGCAGCAGTAACTCCTAGGTCCATCTTGTTCCCATGGGCCAAGCATGCTCCCACAGCCAGACAGAAGCCCTAAGTAGGCAACTTCCGGCAACGTTGAATGCAGAGACGATATGGTGACAGCATCCCCTCCGGGGCGTGTTAAATGAGGCCATGTGTAACACAGGCCAAGCCCCTGGCCCAAAACATGACACTTAATATAAGGTACTCAATAAATCTTAATCTTCTGTTCCCTTTCGTAGCTGAGATGTCCCGCATTATAAAGAAAAGGTGAATGCATGAGGTTTAAATATTGAACGGTCTGAGAGAAATCACAAACATAGTTAGGAATTGTGTTTTTTCCATATCCTTTTTGAGTATGGTCAGAAATGTAAGTCATTGGACAAAATACTGTGATCATGTGAATTCAGAAATCTTCCGGTAAAATTCAATTTGCTGGTCATGAAGGTGCATTCTAAAACCAAGTACCAAAGTCACCTGTGATATTAACTTCTGCCTATCACTTCATTATGTGTCTTCATGTTGGTGGACTAAGTCAGGTTGGCAGGTCTATTTCTGGAAATGTTATTCTTCCTAACACTGGCAATGAAAGGCAACATTGACAGAATCCTAGAATGTCAGAGTTACAAGATCATCCAATTACCCCCTCCCCAACATTGTTCCACAGATGAGGGAAAGGTGACTCGGAAAGGTTAAGTGGACCCAGTTCTTCAGAGGCAGATCGAGATTCGAAGCAAGGTCTCCTACCTTCTGGTTCTTGCCATTTTCTGTAATGCCATGCTGTCTACTTAGTTTGACATTTTAAGCTAAGCAGACTTTGAAGCTGCTGCCTAAAATAGACATGTTACTGACTTGGGGGTCAACATTTCAGAACATGGGCATGAACCTAAGACTCCAGTCAGGCTCTCATTCTCTCTTCTAAGAATACCTTTGATATTTGGTTAATTTTTCTTTTTAATCACTTGAGTTTAGAGAACAAAGAGGGGACTATCCTTCTCGGTGAGTAGAAATATCAGCAACCAATGCAGCAATCCTCTAAAATTCAACAGGGCTTGAGCTAACCTCATCTGTGCTGGGATGGGAGATGAGAACTAATTTCAATAACTGTGTGGTCCCTCCTGCCCGCTGTCCGTAGGCCACCATGACATTTATTCACCCAACTACTTTTTCAAATTCAAATTATGTACTGGTCACACAATGCTATGGATGGATGCAGGAGTGTCAGAAATGAGTGACACACCTTACTCTATTCTTTGGTCCCAAGTCCCCCACCAAGCCTTAGATCTGTGTATTGAATGACCACTTTGGTGCCGGTCTCCACCTGGCTATCCAAAAACAAAGTCAGCTCATCCAAAACATAACTCTTGGCTATCTCCAAATGAGTTACTGCTCATATTGCTTTGGTGGGGCTGTTGTAACAAAATAGCACAGACTGGGGGGCTTAAACAACAGAAATTTGTTTCACCGTTCTGCAGGCTAGAAGTCCAAAATCAAGGTGGTGGGGTTGGTTCCTTCCAATGGCTGTGAGTGAAGGGTCTGGTCCAGGCCTCTCTCCTTGGTTTGTAAATGGCTGTCTTCTCCCTAGGCCTCTTCACATGGTCCTCCCTCTACGCCAACATGTGTCCAAATTTCCCCTTCTTATAAGGACACCAGTCATATTGGATTAGGACCTACCCTCATTTAAACTTGATTACCTCTGTAAAGACCCTACTGCCAGATGAGGACACCTTCTGAGATACTAGGGGTTAGGACTTCAACATATGAATGGGGGGGGGCACGATTCAGCCCATAACGTTCCTCTTACTGCATTTCCTGCCTCAGTGGATGAAACTGTACCATTTATCGCTAGGCTGAAGTTAGGAATCTGGGGGTCACCTGACTTTTCTTCCTCCTTCAGCTCCACATCCAGTTAGTGTATTGTTTCTATGCACATCTCCGTGACTATCACCTTAGTCTGGGTTGTTGAACTTCCTTGCCTGGATGGTAACAATACCCTTCTGGCTGCCTGGCTGTTTCTGTGTGTACTTCACACTGTGGACAGAGTGATTTTTCTCAAATATAACACTGAGCATCTCACTATTTGTTTCAAAGCTTCCTAGTGCTTACCCTGGCAGAATGAAAAGCACACTCCCCCTTTTTTTTAATTTATTTTTTTAGGATTTTTAGTTATTTGAAAAAGAGAGAGAGAGCATGAGCGGGAGGAAGGGCAGAGGGAGAGGGAGAAGCAGACTCCCTGCTGAGCAGGGAGCCCCGATGCAGGACTCAATCCCAGGACCCTGGGACCATGACCCTAGCCAAAAGCAGACGCTTAACAGACTGAGCCACCCAGGCACCCCTGAAAAGCACACCCTTAAGTTTATCCCACAGGTTGGCGCTCTGGGATCTGACCCAGTCTACCTCAGAACATGCTAGAACATGCTGTCCCTCCACCTTTCCAGTATCCGCTCCCTAACAGAACAGGGCGCTTGCTCCACCACTGATTGACATTCGCCATGATCCCAGTGCTTTTGGACCCTCATTCACTGGTGTTCTTGGAATGAACCTTTAACCTGACTTTGCTGAGGAGGAGACTGAGGTTTACGGAGGTTAGACACCTGGTCCAAGGCCACTAGGGTAAGATGGCAGACCTTGATCTGCTGTACTCACCAGCTGAGCAAGCTTGAGTAACATATCAGTTCTTCTGGTCGTTCATCTTAATATGCAGAGTATAAGTGTATCTATACTCTAAGGTTTTTGTGGGACTATTTGACACAATGCATCCAAGGGCTTGCATTCATTTACAGCAGTGAATGCTCAGTGCTTACTGCCACTACTGCTGTGGATACTATTATTATTTCTCTTGCTATTATGTCAGCTGTATCTGACATTATGTCAGCAAATCTGTTCTCCTCTCCCGAGTGTATCGTGCTATTTTAACATGGACACTCGTTCCTCACATGCTGTCCCCCACTTATTATGCCCATCCTTTCACTTCCATCTTCAGACCACAACCACTCCCCTTTAGGCAACTCTTCTTCCAGAAATCCTTCCCAGGAAGGGTCACTTGCCTCTTTTTGTGCCACCATAGACCTGTGGTTCCTTCCTCCAGGACAGTGGCCACCATGGTCTTCTGGGGCTGCTGAGTGACCCATCCGTGAGTCCCATGAGGCCAGGGACCATGCCGTATCTGGCTCTACCCCAGTGCCCAGGGCAGAGCCTGGATATAACAGATGTTTGGTAACACCTGTCAAATGGATGCATGAGAAAATACAGGAATGTAGCGTAATGGGGGAGCACCCTCATCATTTTGCAGATTGCCATGTCCTTTAACGTTGCAGAATAGATGTAAAGCACAGAATCAATTGACGTATCTAGCATCTGGCCTGAGCAGAACTTTACCATTTCCATTTCCAAGGAAAAGATACGTGTGGTAGCAAAATGAGATGATATAAGTAACTGGGTTAATTATGTATTTATATAATTAAATAACATATAATATATGAGTACTTTATATAATATAAAATACAGAAATATATAAATATTATATAATATCATTATAATTAGAGTAATATATAATTAGTATTATAGGTATATATATGTATAATCAGTATTATATAAACATATGCATATATAAGTAGTAATAGCTGAAATTATAATATTCTACTTGTAATATATAATTAGTATAATATTACATAGTCATATATGATATATAATTAGCATAACATGCACGTATTACATATACTATTATATCATAACTTGTATTATATAAATAATACTGGGTGGAAAAGCAAATTCAGTGGACATCTGTTTGTAGCACCCCCCTGCTTTGAGTTCTCTATTAACTCACCAAGGCAATAAGAGGCCCTTGCAAGATCCTCGATGATCTAAAGTAAATAACACTCAGCATTCTGTAGTGAGACAGAATGTGTGCTTTCCCTCACATTTACAGAAAATCTGTACTCTCGCTTCTCTGACTCCCAAGGTGAGTGCTGGATCAGCATCTAATTTATCCTTGTTTCTCCCACGTGCCTAGAAAATAGCATGGACTCAATAAACATTTGTGGAAGACGGAATGAATTTTCAATAAAAAGGATTTTGCAATTTACCTACAGACCCAGAACATAAAATGAACAAGACAATCCATTCTCCCAGCAACAGCAGCAAATGGAGTTTTGCACGTACTTGTTTTTAATTGATTTTCCTGTCCCTCTTTAGAATGTAAGAATTCGGCAGCGAGCCTCTGCTTCTCTTCCCTATGGCTAGCAAGACAGCAAGTGCAGCAGCTGACGTTCCCTTTGCCTCGCCATATGCCAGGTACCGTGCTTAAGTGCTTCATTAAATCCTCCAACCACTTTTAGAGTGGTTTAAATAAATGCTTTTATTTCCATTTTATCCCTGAACATGGGGATTCAGACGGGGAAAAGAACATGTCCAACGTAATAGGCTTGTAAGTAATAAGGCCAGGGGGTCAAACTCAGGTCTCCCTGACTCCAAAGCCACTCTGCTGTTAGTCTTCTTATCCATCCAGCTACACCATCGAGTTGCTGACATGGAACTAAAGTCTTAGAGAAAATCGTGGGTCCTTAGCATCAATTGAGAAGGTTTCATTGAGCCACTCTTAGGGTAGCTCTGTCTTGGGTTCATGTGGGTTAACGGATTTCAGCCAGCTCAGTCCTCATTCCAGGGCCTTCAGAGTTCCCTCAAGCAGAGCAAAACAATGAGAAATCCAGGGACAGTAGTTAGAAGGGAGCTGTTTGGGGTCCCTGAAATCCAACTCTTATCAATAGACTGGTTGTTCAAAGCAAGATTCTGTTCCAGAAAAGCCAGGCACAGCAGACAGGTGATTCAAGGAGCAAATGCATCTACATAAATGGCTTAGTCCACTGCCTGGTACATACCAAGTACTCAATAAATGGCAGTTTTTAGCTAGAACTGCTCTGGGATTAGGACTGAGCTTGGTAGAATTTCTGGTTACTCCTTCAATGGGAATTTAGGGTAGATGATCCTGTTGATGCACTGAGATTCAGAAATCAGCATCAGAGACTCAACTAAGGAAGACACAAAGAATGGATGACTTTCTCTATAACACAAATAACATCTTCCTCCTCAGACTCGTTTCTCATCATATACCCAAAGCCTAGCTTTGGCTGTTTGAAAAATGCTCAGTCTTTCCTAAGTGTCACCACAGGACCTTTGCATAGGACCTTTTCCCTGTCTTTTCTCCTGGCTGTTGTCTAGTCATCCTTTGAATCTCGGTCCCTCTGTTACTTCATTGAGTCATTCATTCCATCACTGGGGCTATTTAATAAGTGCCTCTAACAGATTAGATATTATGAAAGGTGCTGGAAAGATAAAGGTGAGCAAGTTATATATGGTTCCTGTCATCTTGGAGCTTGCATTCTTTTTTTTTTTTAAGATTTTATTTATTTATTTAACAGAGATAGAGACAGCCAGCGAGAGAGGGAACACAGGGGGAGTGGGAGAGGAAGAAGCAGGCTCATAGCGGAGGAGCCTGATGTGGGGCTCGATCCCATAACGCCAGGATCACGCCCTGAGCCGAAGGCAGACGCTTAACCTCTGTGCCACCCAGGTGCCCCTGGAGCTTGCATTCTTGTAAAGACAACCATGTTAATAACATAAGTATTATAGAATTAAAAGTACAATTATACACCTAAACCAGGAGGTTGAGAAGACCAATTTCAAACACTGAACCACTGGGACAAGACCACCTTGGTACACACTACATTTTTCCAAATGTACAGAAAACGAGAGGCATGTACTACAGTGGACATGTGGGGGAAAGAATAGATAAAATGGAAACTAGACTTGGTCTCCATGCTGCCTCCAGTCCTAAGATTTCTAGTGCACACTGACCAGTTCTTCAGCTGCTAAAGAAAATCTTTTTGAAGAAGCCTCTCAAAGGGAATGCAGGTTTGCTCATTACCCTAAGTCTGGTGAAAAATGGAACTTTCTATTGCTAACTTGACCATTTCTGAGATCACTTAAAAAATAGGATTATGTTTATCTCTTGCAAAAGTTATTTTCACTTTTAAACAGCTCACTTACGCAGAGTCAAAGAATAGAAAAGAATTAGCAAAGTGAGCTTGTGAAAGTACCGACAAGATTCCTCAGGTAAATGGTGAAGAAAGATTGTTTTCTTCCAAAGAATTGTCAGTTTCTCTTTTCATCTTCGTCAATACAGAGATGCACTTAGACTAAGAAAGCTAACTGAACGTTACCACAAAATCTCATACATTGGATACCTGAGCTTTTCTTATGACGATATAGATTCCCACATTGGGGTTCAGACACAGGTTTAGAAGCATTTATCTCAGATCGCTGCTGTCATTCGCTGTTCAACCATTCAGTTGACTCAGTTGTTGTAAGGGGAGGAAATTCAGATGCCACTGTGGGGGCTGATCCATGTGACTTGCCATCAAAGGCAGCACAGAACAGTCTACGTTCTCACCGAGTACACTCTCACAATCAGTCAGGTTTCTTTTTCTTTATCTTGTTTGCACTGCAAACCTGTTGTTCTGCACCTGACACTCCCTTTAACATACCTCTGTGGAGAATTCCAACAGCAAGGAGCCTCAGTGGCACCTGGCTGAAGGAAGAGAGAAAAGGAGGAATCAATTGTGCAAGATAGAAGTATGGAAACTTTTTTTAATCCACAAAAGCAGTAGACACGTTCCAGGGAAGACATGGTAGATAATGTCTTTATTTCCCGCTTTTATTGATGATACAGATCAGTGCTTCTCAGTAGGTGCTGCCTGCAGTCTTGTTAGAAGTTTCCACCACCCCTCAGGGGGCACCTGGGGGGATCAGTAGGTTAAGAGTCTGCCTTTGGCTCAGGTCATGACCTCGGGGTCCTGGGATCGAGCCCGTGTTGAGCTCCCTGC
Organism: Ursus arctos; assembly: GCF_023065955.2. Classification (NCBI taxonomy): domain Eukaryota; kingdom Metazoa; phylum Chordata; class Mammalia; order Carnivora; family Ursidae; genus Ursus; species Ursus arctos. Next base: position 30,735,072 of record NW_026622863.1, on the reverse strand, counting down.
TCAGCGGGGAGTCTGCTTTTCCCCTCCCCCCACTCCTGCTTGCTCGTGCTCTCTTTAATAAATAAATAAAATCTTGAAAAAAAAAAGCCTCCACCCCAGACCTACAGAGTCAGAAACTCTGGGGGTGGGGCCTGAGACTCTGAGTTTTAATAAGCCTCCAAAAGATTCTGATGCAACTCACATTGAGAACCACTGATAGATGTATCATCCTTAATGGCACCCACTCTACTCCACATGATTTAGATGCTACGGCCCCTACGATGCTCAGAATATCTTAATATCAGATATTTTTTTTAAAACCAAGGTGGGGCCTTATTATTGATATATACTTACGGGTATTTATAATTGTAACGTGCAGCCCTTGCTGAGGTCCAGCACTCTATAAAGTTTCCCTTCTACCGATTTGGTCAATGATGGCATCATAACAACCCCCTTTTTCTAGTTGGGGTTGACATCACAGCCTGTGGGTTTGCGATGTGGGATCCTATAGATCAAGCATGACTAACCCGGTCTTCTGTGAGTCAGAGGTGCGGGAAGAGAAAATAATTTGCCATCCCCATTAGCAGGCTCTGAAGTGCTGGATGCTTGGAGAATTCAGCACCCCGGGCTCTGTGGGCCTCAGCTCTGCTGCTGAACATCCAGGTTTTCCAAGCCATTCACAGCTCTGCTCACCTGACCACTGCAAGGGTGAATACTTAAACCTTTTCCCCTGCTCATACTGCAATGAGCTCATTCCAGAAGCACTCAGTTGAGACGCAGTAGGGCAGAACGGTGAAAAGTATAGGTTTATTTATTCAGCCTCATTAGCACAGACTTTCCTATATGCCAGGCAGGTCCTATATGCTCCACAAAGACAGCTCATCTGATCTGCATCCCAGCCTCCAGGAGGCTGAGGACTGTTTCCTCATTTTCTAGACGAAAGAACTGAGGCACAGAGCAGTTATGTAAATGCCCAAAGTCACACAGCAATACCTGAGACAAGAACTGAACCCACAGTGTGTGGCTCCAGGCCGGTAGTACGTCTGAAGGCTGAAGGGAGAGAAGGAAGGGGAACCATCTCTTACTGGCTAGTGACTCTGTCAAGCATGTCATTTTATCTGAGATGTCAATACATCTCATTTTACCCTCCCAACATCATGTTCCCACCTTGAAGACAGGCTCAGAAATGGAGGCTCAGAAAAATCCGTGAATGTACTCAAGGTGATCCTGCTGGTAACTGGAAACTGGGGCTCAGAAAGTAAGTACTGGCAACTGGAAATGATGGGGTTTAGACCCACGCCTCCTTGTCACTAAGCCTGAGTTCTTTGTTCTTGACCACCAGTAGAGGGAATAGAAATGAGACCCATCAGAGGTTGCAGGGCACGCTAAAACTCCCGGACTGCACACCTGATTCGGTTCTGGAGCGGCCACCTAACCTGGCTGGGCTTCAGATTCCTCTCACTTAAATCAGGGATGACAATGTCTACTTCATGAGGTCGAGTGTGGGACAAAGGAGATAGCATAAGTGATGTGATTCCCTAGGGCTGACCCAGACCAGGTTCTCAATAAGCAAGTTTCCCCCCATTGCCGTCCAAAGCCACCTCTTCCAGGAACCCCTCCTGGGGATCCCCAGAAGGGGTTAATATCTCCTGCTTTGCTCCCAAAGTCATACACATCACCACTCAACCATCTTTTACTCTGTGCTGTGATGATTCTTCTCTCCCCTCCCCTCCTCCTTCACCTCTGTCTTTCTTTTCCTTTTGAAAAAAATCTCTTTTTGTATCTCCCGCCAGGTGTCAGCTTCCTAAGGGGAGGACCACATCTTCTTGCCCTCTGTATTTAGCATGCTGAGCCCACTGCTTAGTTCTCAGTGACTCTGTGTTGAATGTGGGAAACAGCAGTAAACAGAAGTTTGGAGAACAAATAGCAAAGGTCAGAGAGGACTCTTGAGGTCAGAGGGCGAGCCAGGGCTGGGACTGGGGATGCAGGCCCTTCTTTGCTTTATCCCTTGGTTGGATGTGAACAAAGTCTACCCCACACCCATTTGGCAGTTACAACTTTACATCAGAGATGGGGGGAAATGTATGTGCCTGCCAAGAGTAAATATTTTCTTTTCAACCATGCACATGGAATGGAGAGAAAGGTAAGATGAGGGAGGGAAAGAGAAAGATGTTAGGGTCACACAGGTGTGGCCATAGAAATCTATTTCTCGCAGAGCCACCAGAGCCTTATTATAGTTGGATCACAGCTTTGGTTCCTCCCAGCTCAGTGTCTTGCAGATGTTGCCCTGGTGTTGCCCCTCCCACCTGTGCACACCTGCCATTAGAGGCCTGCTCTGAGAATCTGGTCACCTCTAGGGACAGGAGCATGTGTTCGTGAAGGGATTTGGCAAGAGTGACTCCCAGGCCAGGCATGAGCCCAGCTCCCCATCTGATGCCTGAAGCCCTTGGTCTCAGCACAGCTGGGTCTCTTAAGGACTGCGCATCAGCAAGCATAGCAGGCAGCCTGGGGACTGGGTGGGAGGGAGGTGACTCGCTTTTCCAAAGTTCCTCCACAGAGGTGGTCCTGTGAGCACAGAGTCCAGCTGGGATGATGCCCTGGTGGCAGCTCGGCCTTCTGATCTGATTGAGCAGGAGGATGGTCTGGTGTCACATCATGGTGTGTTTGAGGGTCCAACGACATGGTGCATTTTTGTTTGAGCAATAAGAAGGGGCAGCCCCAAGACAGGGGTTGAGAGAGATGCAGAAGTAGGGCCTTAGGGAAATAGATTATATGAGGTCTCCCCTTCCAAACAAGACCTTGTTTGGCTGGCTCCAAAGGGAGCCCTGGACACACGGGAGCAGAAATGCTGAGTCCTGGGGCACCTGGGTGGCTCAGTTGGTTAAGTGCCCAACTCTTGATTTTGGCTCAGGGTTGTGCGATCAAGCCCTGTGATGGGCCCCATGTCAGGTCCTGCGCTAGGCATGGAGCCTGCTTAAGATTCTCTCTCTCCCTCTCCTTCTACCCCTCTTCCCTCTCTCAGAAGAAGAAGAAGAAGAAGAAGGAGAAGGAGAAGGAGAAGGAGAAGGAGAAGGAGAAGGAGAAGGAGAAGGAGAAGAGAAACCCTGAGTCCTCACCCTCCTGCCATTTCAGCTTGAGTTGCTCATAATAGCATAACAGGCCGGAACACAGCATCTCCGAGGGCCTACATGAAGCAGCTCAGCACACAGGGAGAGGAGAATAGGAGCTTTTTAAAAAACAAACGAACAAACAAACAAACAAAAACTTGGAGTAAGATTAAAAGAAAAAGCTGTGCATATTTAATATATACATCTTCATGAATTTAATGCAAACATCCTATGAAACTCTTGCAATAAGCAATGTCACCAACTTAACCGTCACCTCTAAAATGCCCTCCTTCCCTCTTTCCCCCTTTTTTTTGTGATAACGTTTAACATAAGATCTACCCTCTTCAGAAATGTTTAAGCATTTAGTGCAGTATTGTTAACCAGAGGCTCTAAGATCTACGGGATACCACTAGGACTCATTCATCTCGCATACCTGAAACCACACCCCCTGTGATACATCTCCACTCCACCTCCTCCAGCGCCTGGCAGCCACCGTCCTCCTTTCCGCTTCTGTGACCTTGCAGGTTTTAGATTCCTGATCTAAGTGGGATCATGTAGGATTTGTTCTTCTGGATCTGGCTCATTTCCCGTAGCATAATGTCCTCCAGGTTCATCCAAGCTATAGCAAAAGGCAGGAGATCCTTCTCTTTTAAGGCTGAATGATACTCTGTTTTATGTGTATACCACATTTGGCTTATCCATTCATCGGTTGAAGGACATTTAGGTTGTTTCCATGTCTTTGTTATTGTAAATAATACTGCAGTGAACACAGGAGTGCAGACATCTCCCTGAGATCCTGATTTCAGTTCTGTTAGATGGATACCCAGAATTGGAATTGCTGGATCAGATGGCAGTTCTATTTTTAATTTTTTGTGGAGCCTCCATCGTGTTTTCCATAATGGTTGTACCAATTTGAATTCCTGCCCACAGTGCACAAGGGTTCCTTTTCATCCACATCCTTGCCAACACTTAACCTTTTGTGGGTTTTGTTTTGTTTTGTTTTGTTTTGTTTTGTTTTGAGAATAGCCATTCTAGCAGGTGGGGGGTGGTATCTCATTGTGGTTTTGATTTGCATTTCCCCGATGACGAGTGATGATGAGCATCTTTGAGGCAAACCTGCATCTGAAACCTTTAGGCACTGCTGACGGACTGTGTGAGTTTGGACAGATACTTCATCTCTCTGAACTGCAGTGGTCTCATCTATAAAATGGAGACTGAGCTAACTATGCAGCATGTTGGGGAGTGCAGACTAGAATGCTTAGGACAGGGCCAGGCAGATTGTACAGGCTAGAGCCCTTCTGTTCTTCCCACACTAAACATTGTACATGCTGTGTTCCGATCTTCAGCATGCAAGTTCCAGGCTATACAGCTCCTTTGCAGGCCCTCTGGGATTTATGATTGTCCACTGCAGGGCAGGTGGCTGGGTTGGAAGGGTTTGATTTATGGCCACCACTCCCCACTCCCCTACCTCCTGGCAGGCACAGCTGTGAGCTCTGGCAACTGGAATGTGGGTATCTATATCGTAAATTTTTCAAATTTTCTGTCAATTACATGTTTTGGCATCTTAAAAAATCTTTCTGGCTGGGGAGACTGTCCTTCCCTGGGCTAGCCAATCTTAGAAATAAAAAAGAGCTCAGTTAGGAGCATGCTATCAATATGCAAACTAGCCAACCCAGAGCCAGCCCTCCTCTGTCTGGTCCACATACCCCAGGAAGCAAGATTCCTCTCCCTGGATCATCCCAGGTCCAGATACCAGGCAAATAGAGACCATCCCTGTAGCCCAGACCCCAGTGAAATTATTCACACTAGCCTAAGCTGCCCACACTGCTTTGCCTTGCTTTTCCACAGAAACCCCAATAAAGACCATTGCTTAAGTTCATCCGCCACTACTGTCTTCCGCCTCCTGACCACCCTGGTGTCTTTCCCATGTGGGCCTGTGTGCCTCCATGTCTTTAGGACCTATGAGTATAATAAACTTTGTTTTCGTGAGCCTCTCCTCTGTCTCCTCTTGTAGCCACATCTGATTGACTATCTAATAGAAGAATACAAAACAGCATCCCTCTTTTGTCTCGAGGTTTGAGTGTTTTTGTGCAGTGTACAACTTGCCCAACCACACATGGTGACCCTGCTACCTAGCCCTCATGGGGATCATAGACTTGAGTCTTGTGTCTCTCATTGGTACCACTTTCTAACTGATGGAAACCACAGGTGACCATAGGCCAACTCCTAGTTCACAGATTCCCACATTCCCTGAGACTTGGACTCCAGCAACCACGTGACTGGAATCCTAGCCAGGGAGCCAGTCCAGCCCACCAGATGGCAAAGTTTCCTTCACAGGGCTCTAAATCATGGTGGGGCAGAACCACTTCCAGGCTGGCTGCCTTCCACGCAGTGCATCTGGATAAATTTCCTGGATGATTACATTTGCATGGTGGGATGCCGGATTCACGTTTCCAGCCAAATGACGATTTGTACCCACAGTTTGGAGCTGTGGTTTTGATAAATGCATCTATTTCAACCAAAACCTCGTTAGGTAGAGTGATCATAGAATTTCTCATCGAAATTGGGATACTCTTTGAGACCGAAGGGGGATATGATTATTACCTTTTCCCATCCAGCAGGTAGAAACTGGAAGTGCCCTAAGCAGATTGGGTCACCCTACCTATGAGAGCGGCCACCCTAATCTTAAGTCAAGGAAAATCAAGGTGGCCAGGAGAGGAGAGCAAAGGGGTAGGCATCTGTGGGACTTGGAGCTTGATCCTTGGATCTACTACCCGTCACTTGAGGGACAGTGGCCCAATCATTCTGAACGGACGGCTTATCTTTACCATTGGGATAACGGTACCTGCCTCACAGGGTTGACATGAGTGTTAAGTAGGCATATACAGAAAAGCTCTGCACAGGGTCGAGTACAAAGCAGGGGCTTAGGAAGTATACGCTGGTGTGCCTTACTCCCGTCTTTGCCCATCAGCTACATTGCCTGCACCCCGACTGCAGAGATTTGGGAAGACGAGGTGCCTCAGCACCCTCACTTGGATGATGGTTTCCACACCTCAGCGGTCGGCCTGCGTGCCTTTTCCTGAGTGTCCCTGTTCGTTGAAGGCGCCTCATTAACCAGACCTCTGGAGAGGGACGGGAGCCTGACCTTCCGATATGGTCAACAGCTTCACCGGAAAGCAGCTGCCCTGGGCATGAAATACCCAAACCCTCGAAGCACGGCTCTCCCCGCCTGCCCTTGGAGATCACAGGTCCGGGCGCTTTCTGTGGCTTCAAACCCCTTGGCTGAGGTTCTGAACCTGACATCGCAGAGCCCATTCCGGCAGGGGGCGGCATCCGACGCACGTGGATAAGAGCACGTTTAATCTTCCACCCGTGAGGAAGCAAAGTGCAGAGGCACGGGGATGCTTAGCCCTATCCGACAGCTGCTTTCTGCCTCTCCATCCTCAGACCTGCTCTCTCTGAAGCGCAGCTCACTTCCCACTGCTTGGTCCTGCTGTTTCAAGTCAACAGCAAACTTTCAAAGTTAACTGACTTTCTTTGTAAATGCAACAAGTATAAAATTATTCCACACTTGATATTGTGTATCAAGCCCTCTCTCTTGCTTACAGTGACACCACCAGGTCCAACACTAAGTCCTCTGACAGTCCACCTGTCTTTGCACAGCACCAGGCACATAGAAGGTGTCCATAAAAATGTGGGAATAGACGAATGGGAGAGAATCTCTTCACAGTTTTTCCTTCTTTGGCACATTTCAGTAAGGCAGCATCCTGTCCCTTTCATGGTTTGCTTTTCACAGTCCCATTAATTTTACGTTTATCTGTTGTACCATGCAGCACATAAATCAGGGTGCTGTGTTCTGTGCGTACTTAATTTGTGCCATGCACTGCCCAGAGTTCTGGGAATACTAGCAGCAGGCAGAAGGTTCTGGACATGGATGGCCTATGGAATAGCCCTGACTATACTTACCAGCCATCTGGAATTGGGCGAGTCACGTAAGCTTTTAGAACGTTAGCTTCTGCACATGTGTGTGGTAATAGTGCCTGCCCCTCGGCTGGTGTGGGGAGTGACAGATGTGATCCCGTAAAGGGCTGGGCATCCTGCCTGTACCAGCTAAATTATGGTTGAGGACTTTGACTCCTCTCTTCCATTTCTCCCACAAAGTCTCTGGCCAGGCAGTCACACACGGTGGCACAAGGAGGGAGAGCCTCAAAGGGCACCGAAAGCCTAGATTTAGGGTCTTCAAGACCTAAGCATGTTAGTGGTCCATGCCCTCCACCCACCCCTCTGGTGCAGAAAGCCTGACTCCATTCCCACTATATACTCTCAGGATGCAAACTGATCAGAGACGGGAATGGAGAATGAATGGCCTCCCCAGTTAGCCCATTCTGTTTTGGGGCAACTCTGTGGTTCTGAAGGTCTCGTTTACATTGTGCCGTGGGAAGCCTCCCTGTTGATTTTGCTCCCAGGAGGCATGGCACGCTAAACAATACACTTGGGGGTCTCACAGCCTGTATTACTACTCCATTGATATTCCTCACATCATTCCTACATCCCGAATCCTTTTTTCTAGCCTGTGTCCAATCCCTCCAATTCCTGTCATTGGCACATAGAACTGTGTCCAGTGGACAATGGCCTGGAGGATGGAAATCCTCTGAAATGTGGCATGGTGGGACCATCTCCCTCCCCTTGAGCATTGGCAGTTCTAGATATTTCTGTGTTCATAGCCTACTTTCGTATAACAAAACTTGAATAGATCAAAAACATGAGAAGAGCACCAAAAAAAGTAGGGAGAAATTCCATTGCTACTCACAATCACAGTGTAGCAATATCTCACAGTTTCTGCAAATGCAGCGCCGTCATCCTACGGTCTCCTGGGTTTCACAACCCGATTTTAGAACTGTTTAGTGGCTGATCAAGCTCTCTTTACCTGTCCTCGTAAGACAAATGCCTTGCCTGGCCCCGTAAAGAGGTATTTTTCTTCAGGCAGCCACATCATTTAGCCTTCTCGTTTTACACACAGTGAGTACTCTCATGTGATCTGCTGCATTTTAGAGCGCTCTCAAGTCTGCACTCCGGGGGGGCAGGCAGTCTGTGCACCCTCAGTTGTGGCAAAAGCATGCATATGGGTCCATTATTGCCAGATTTCTGTTGCATCGCTGGTACAGTATGAGAGCAACCCAATTCGAGGACCACAGGTTTGTATGTCAGAAGCATGGGGGACAGAGGGAGAGGCGGATGGTTTGGCTTGTGGCCCCCTTCCCCCCTCTCACACACCCACTGCTTTTGGCCACTAAATATTGATAGGTTGCGATCGGCAAAGGAGTTGAAGGTAAACCACTCCCAGTTTCCGAGTTTCCTGTCTTCTTCCTCATTCCCAAAGGGCTCCTGGCAAGATGGAAGCTATTATTTCCCCAAGCACAGCACAAACTCTGAACATCTTAGGAAGCTCTTCTGATACATGAGAGGATGAAATGTCACATTTTGCAGTGGAAGGATCTATTCTGATTTCTACTAAGCTCTTTAAAAAGTATTGTTATGAAGGCAACACATGTCCATGCCCATGGTAAAGAATAAAATTTGGAAAATACAGGGAATGCTAAAAATGCCAACCACAATGCCGTATCAGAGATAAATACTGTATATAATCTGGCTTGTTTCGTGCCAGCAGTTTTGCAACATGGAAACATCAATATTTGATTGTCCATGAGGCTGGAATCCCACTGCATATACCACCGTGTATGCTGATCATTGTTTTCTTTCTAAGCTTATATTGTAAGCATTTTCTGTGGGCCATGAAAAATTCTTTAACATCATCATTTTGAGTGGCTGGGGAATCTTCTATTATGTAGATCTATTCTAATTCCTTTTAACCAACCCCTGTCTTACAGGAAGTTATAATGCCACACTTTTATAAGCCATATTTCAGGGAACATCTTCGTACATAGATCTTTGACTGTAAGTTTCAGAAGGCGGAGACTAAACCCGTTTTCTTTGCTGCTGTGTATTTTGCATCTAGCACATTGTTGGACAAAGTGTGGATGCTTGGTGTTTCAGTATAGACTGGGTCCCTGTTTGACGAACTCCGAATCGTTCTTTAGAAGATATTGCCAGTGGATAGGGTGGTGTCATATATTTCAAATGGCACCGCTACCAGTATGAAATTTTGAGGCCAGAAGGCTTAGCCCAAAAAAAAAAAAAAAAAAGAAAGAAAGAAAGAAAGAAAGAAAAAGAAAAGAAAAGAAAAGAAAAGAAAAAAAAGAAGGCTTAGCACAGTTCTAAAGAGAGGACTGGACAGCAAAGCAGGAATTCCAGACTCTATGATCAGTGATAAAATAGAGCCTACCAAGAGTCATTCCTGCTTTGAGAATACATTTTGGTTTTGGTAAATCAAACATGGTCACTGGTTTAATGACTTACAAGCTATATTAAGTAATGAAACTGCCTCCATGTGGTTCCCAATTTGATGAAAACATACTCATTTATTAATTCTACATACTTAATAAATGTATCCTCCTCTGCATAATTAAAAATCTCATTATCGTTACACAGATGCTGTCTGCCTGGAACAGGTGAAGTTCATCAGTTTAATCTGATCAAACAGTTGCCAAGCGCCCACTCCATCCTGGATCCTGTGTTATGTGCTAGAAACACAGAGATGCCTAAGACCCACTCTGACTTCAAGAAGATCCGTCTAGACAGGAAGACCCGTGGGCAGGTATGGCATGCTAGTGCTTGGCATCTGGAGGTAGTGAATACGTATCTGATGGATGGATGGATGGATGGATGGATGGATGGATGGAGTCTGGTGAAAGCAATATTGGTAAAACAATGTTGAAGGCACAGAGATGAGAGCGTAGGGAAGCCTTCCAAGAGGCAGTGATATTTAAATGATGAATGCAAATTTGCCAGGCAGAGCAATAAAGGGAACTAGCAAAGCCTGCCAGGTTGAAAAGTGTTTGATTGCAAGGGGAAGATGGACAGATGGGCATGACAGGAGATACGAAGTTTGGTTGGGGGTGGGGGGGCAATGATGGGGAGGGATGCTTGAGTTAACCTTTGGCTGAGTATGAATGACTTGTTCAGATGGTTTCGGTTTTCCCCAAAGCAGACCCTAAGATGAAGATCTGAGAGAGGAAAGCCTGTGAAATGGCTTACCCGGGTGAGCAGTTGGACTCATCCCTGGTAGGGACTTTTGAGAGACCGTGTGGATGGTGCTAATGCTTATCCTCCCACCAAAGGGGGAGGAAGCTCAGGAATTTGTCTCCCACCCCTCTGGTCACGTGCTCAAGGATGCTCCCGGGGTAGTCACTCCCATAAGTAACCAGCCCGCCCACACAACGGCCAGGGTCAAACCAGAAAATGACCTCCATGAGTGCTAGCATGAACCGGGACCACGCACCGACCTGTGGGAGGCGGTGTGGGTGGGCATCTGGGTGCCTGCCACAAAGCCTAGTGGGTAGCGACTCTGGTTAGGCAGGGAGAACAGTCCCCTTCCAATCACTTCGTACCCTCGGCACTTCCTGCCTGGGGGTTTTGCTGCTGCTTCCTGAAGCCCACAACGATCTTTCTCTCTCGCTTTTCACATAATCGCCTCCTTGTCTCTGCTTAAATGTCACTCACTCAGTGAGGTTGTCTTTTAAGATTCAATCTGCATCTTCCTGTTTGTTCTCAATGACAGCATCTTGGTCCTTTCTTTATGTGTGTGTGTATATACACGCATATCAAATAAACATATATATTGGTATATATACACATGTGTAGAACATATGTATGTATGTACATGTATTTGTTATCTGGCTATGTGCCTATCTCTCTTATGTGCCACTGCCTTCTACTAGACAGCGAGCGTGCTGCCTAGCACAGAGTAAATGCTCACTAAAGGCCCGCTGAGTGATTAAATAGGATCCACCGTCTGCCTCATGTACTTTCTGGCAGAGGAAGCCCGTCTCCTCCATCGTCCCCATTCCTAGCCCCGGGCTTTGGGCACTGTCCTCTCCCCATGCTGTGGGTTTGTGTGGCTGCAGGAGAGTCCTGAGCCGCAGGGAGTAAGACTGGCCTCTGCTTAGCGCCAGAAGGGGAGTCCAGGTCTTGGCATTGAACTCGTAGCCGCTTCTCATCCTGGGGATGGGCTCTAGAGAACAGGGCTCCTTTCAGTGCCTTTTCTTGAGGCTTAAAATATTTGCCCTCCTTAATGCATTCCTCACTGGATGTATCTCCTAATCGCCTAAATCCAGGATTTCAGCCTCCCTAGTGTAATTAACTCCCTGGAAGGGGTTAGAACGTTTTGTGGGAGAATTTCAGGGCCCCTGGGAAATAAGGATTTTGCCAGATAAAATCCATATTTGCTAAACCTGGCAACCCTACTAGGATTGACCTTCTGTCGGGGTTCTGGAGAAGTGGGGAGTAACTCAGCTACCCCTCCAAGCTGGGTAGCTCGGTGCATACCCTCCACGTTGCCCTGTCCCTACGCTTCTCTCCTGCCCTTCCACTGCCACCTGGCTGCTCAGGCCAACGTGACCCTATATGCCATTGGAAAAGACAGCTGGTAACAAGGTAGCTCCCCTGCTCCCAAAATAGGCAAGTAGGCAGAAGCATCGAGCAGATGGATAAACCTGTACCTGCTGTCACCTTCCTCGTTTCCTGGCCTTACCGTAGTGGTTTAAAACACACGCTTGGAGAAAGACCCATCTGACCATGAATTCCATCTCCATCTTTGCCAACCACGTGGCTTCAGATAACTGACTTCACTTTGGCAACCCTTGGTTTCCTAAATATCAAAATGTGTTGATGATAGTAGTATATTACCTCATAGGGTTGTTGTGAACATCAGTCAGATAATGGGTGCAAGGCACCTGACAGCATGCTTGTGATAAAGTTAAGAAAAAAATATATTCCCATACCCAATTTTAGGTGTGTATATATATATATATATATTATACATAAAATTCATAAAACTTGAGAAACTGGAATTTGGCAATTAAAACATCATTTCCAGCAGAACAGTTAAAAATAGCTAAGTGGGTATGTAATGTGCCAGGTCGTGCGCTGACTCCTCGGTCTGTGTCTGCTTTTATTAGCAAATGCTAAATGCAAACAAGAGCGTTACTCCATTACCGTTATCTCTGAGGGAGGGCGTGGCTTAGACGTCATCATGGGCCCCATTTACTGTGTGCTCACCTGGAGCTGGCATCTGGCTGAAGATTCTCTCCTCTCTCTGACTGAGGGACCACAGTGGGAGTGTGGTGATCTCACACCAGCCTCACACACAAGGGGACGGAGACTCAGACAGGTTAAGCAACTGGGTTAAGATCATCCCGTCAGTTGCTGAAGCTGATACGCAAATACAGGTGGGTCTGGCTTCGAAGACTCAACTTCTGTGCCAAGATAAACATAAGCTAGCCTGTATCAATACAGAGGATTGAAACGAATACCAGTGCACCCTTATATCTATATTTCATGTGCCTTACACGTGACAGAGCACTGCCACCGACAGTGATGTCTCTTTCCTCCTGAACTGCTTGCTGTTCTAAGTAAGCTCTCCATACCACTGGTTCTCAAACTTGAGCTTGCACTGGAGACTCCCAGGGGAGCCTTGCTGGAATACAGATTATGGGCCCCATCCCAGTTTCTGACTCGGTAGTAGGTCTGGGGTGGTGCCCAAGAACTGGCATTTCTAGCAAGTACCCAGATGACGCTGATGGTCCAGGGACCACACTTTGGAAACCACTGAATCAACTCACTGAAAACTCACATCAACACTTCATCCTGAGGAGGAGGAAGCTGAGGTCCCAAGAGTTGAAGTAAGTTGCCCAAATAAAGAGAAGTACACCTTTAGTCTTTTATTTGAGCTTCTCTTCTTTAAGCCAATCCCACAATAATGTCACTTCTCTGCCCTTGATGGTGCTGGCGAAGCCCACCACAAGGGCCTAAATCCCAGGGCCCCGTTGACCCAGCTCAGGGCCGTGTCGTGAAGTTATTCCAATGTTTTGGCTGGCACGAGGATGGGAACGGATTAGCCAGGGTAGCACCGTGGTGATACCAGCCCAAAGCACAGAGTCCTGGATACTGCCCTCCCTCGAAGTGCTCTCATGAGGGAAGTCGGAGAGAACACTCTAGAACACAGCCATCTCTAAGTCACCCAGCTGACACCCTGACCCCCTCAATCTATTCACCCTTTGGCAACACAGGAGCTTATGAAAATGTCAACCATGAGTTAAATCTCTGCTCAAAACCTATGACTCCACGTGGCTTTTAGGGTAAGGATAGGGATAAAATGATCAGCATGGCTACTATGTGGTCATTAATCTGCCAGTCACTCATGGTCACTTCTTTCTCCTTTTCTGCTGCCATGGTCATCTTCGTGCAGATTCCATGTCATTGCCCATTCTCGTCACCTGTCCTTCCTCCGCTATGCTTACCTCCCCATCTCCTCCTTATTGTTAGATACCAGCTCTAAGTTTCGTTCTGAAGCACAGTCCTCTCTGATCCCCTGGACCAGGTGCATGAGTCCCGTGTTCTACAGCCACAGCCCTGTCCTGCCAGAAGGGAACCGGGGCATCTGGGAAATGGGCATCATATCCACGGAGGCTGCAGGCTTCGGGGCGGGAGGAGAGTGGGAGAGAAAGAAGGAAGAAAGTAGAAAAAAGAAAGAGAAAGAAACAGAGGGACGAAGAGAGACAGAAAGGCACCTAGAAAGAGAGAAATAAAAAAGCAAGCTCAAGAGAGATACAGAGAAACAGAAAGATAGATGAAGAGAAAGAGCCCATGCAGAGAGAGATGAGAGAGAGACAGGGTTGGGGGTTATGACCAAGTGTGGTGATGGTGGGCCGGGAAGGATGGGGCAGGGTGAGAGAAGGACTCCAGCTCATGTAAGCAAAGGCGGGGTTCACATTTCACCTCAGTATCCTGCCGCACAGCTGAAAAGCCCAAGTGCGTGTTGAATGGGGGGAGGGGTGGATGGTGTTGAGTATCATGGAGTGAGCTGCAGGGTGCCCCGGGGCCAGCCCGGGCACTAGGGTACCCAGGCCTGTGGCCAACACCCTGGTGGTGTCTGTGAGGACAGACGAGGCTGCTTCTTGCTCGGCATCTCACTCTTTCCCAGCTGAACTGATTTTTCATCTTAATAAGGGCAATAATATTCTGGAAAGCAACTGTGGCCTTTTGGGTGTGTCACTGGGGTAGTGGATGGGTCCCCAGGGTGCTATAAACTCAGCCAAGACTAGTTCATGTGTTGGGAGTTCTTGGCATGTGTCCACAGGCTGGAACTATGGAGCTAGATTTTCCTTAAAGTCTAACTATGTCTTCTGTGTTTGAGGAAAGTGGTGTTTGAAAGGGGGCTTGTGTGACCATCCCACGAATCCCCGGGCACGTGGAGCAGCCAGCTGTCAGGGAAGATCCACAAAGGGAGCTGCGATCGGCCTTACCTCCAGCTTGCAGCCACCAGCCACCAGTCGACTGTACTGTTTGCTGCCCACTGGCTTCTGGCTGAAAAAGCCAGGGTACCCCTGAGTAACATTCTCTGATCAGATAATGATAATAATAACGTGATGGTAATAATAATACTAATCATAGCCACTGACAGTTGAGTTTTCTGGGTGCCAGAGAGCATACAAAGCCCATTACATAGTGCTCTTTTAAAACACCATAGAAAAACGATGAGATAGGTATTACACCCATTTTTTTTACAGATGAAGAAACAAGGTCCAAGGAAGTTAAAGTACTTGTTCAAGGTCCCTCATCTGGAAACTAGAGAAGCTAGGATGAAAACCAGCTCTGACTCTGGGATCTGGGCTTTTATGTTCCGTAACTTCAATGCTACCTTTTTGGACCCCATCTTTCCCCTTTCCCTTTTTCTTTCCTTCATTCCCTCTACAAATATCTTTCAACTGACACTATTGTGTTGGGACCTGGCTCAGTGCTCAGGACAAAAGGATGAAGAGATCACACCATCCCTGCCTTCACCGACACGACAGCCAGAGCTTACTTTGAACTGCATAGTTAACATCAGGGGCAGCTCCGTGAGTGCTCAATCGTCCTGACTCCTTGATTAGTTGGCCATGTCAGCAGAAGACCCTCCCCTCCTCCTGAGGATGCTTCAGTTCCTGGGCAACCCCAGATCCTCCTCAGCTCCTGGGGGGAAAGCCCACCAACAAAACCCATGGAGTGGAATCCATTTTAGCTCAGGGCTTCTCTCAGCATTGCCAGCCTGTCAGCACTGCCTCATAGTTGAAAACATGGGCTCTGTATTCAAAGGGGCCTGAGTTCGCACACCAGCTCTTCTTCATAGCTGTGTGACCTGGAGCAAGTTACTTGACCTCTCTGTGTCTCCATTTCTTCGTCATAATGGGGATGTGATAGTATCTGCCTCACAGGCAGTGAATGGAAATGACTGGGCTCGATCTGTTTAGCCCTTATCCCCTTATGAACCAATACATTTATTTAACTACAATTGAATGAATGAATCCCATCTCCGAGGCCAAATTTAACCTTTAGAATATTTATGATAAAGATGGTTTCTTTGACCCAGTCATGATTTACTCTAAAGGAGTTAAAAGCAACTAGAATAAAGACCAAATGAGGCTTTTGCAGACACAGACATTGCTTGGAGGAAGTGTTCTTAGATACATTTTTTTGTAACCTAAGCCATACTGCCGACGTGAGGAATCCAAGCACTAGCTGCCAGCCTCAGAGGTTTCCAGAAGCAAGGAGGTGGGGCGTTGCTCCATGACATGTCACCGAAGCACCTCTGACATTTAGGCAGGTGAGGGCCTCTCCCTGGGGGTCCTCGGAGAGCAAGGAGTCAGCCATTCCAGAGTCCTCGGGCTGCGGCCCTTGCTGCTGGAGCTGCCGAACCATTTATCCTCATAACTTCGATTATTCATGAAGGGTATGGCAGAGCCACTTTGTCCTCTTTAAATTTTCAGAGGCTTCGTTTCCTTGTGTTGTAGCCCCTGGGGAGCAGGAGGTCCTGCTCTAGTGAAGTCCTCCTTGTCTGGGGTATAAGGTGGAGCAGGCAGAAGAAACGAGGGGAGGCGCACACGCTTCCGAGGCCACTGCTATGGTAAGAGCACTAGATCGGGAGTCCCCGACCCTGGATATTTGTGCTCAGATTTGAGCCTTCCTGGTAATGAACATTGAAGCCTTAGAAACAACACCAAACCCCTTAATCTAGGAAATTATAATCGCCAAATTTCACTGGTGTCTATCCCGTGCCAACAACTGCCCCACGTTTACAAGTACCACCTAAGGCTGGCATTAGTATCAGCCCATTTTACAGATGAGGAAATTGAGTCTTGGTGGTTGGGCAGGTGGGGCTGGGGTCTGACTCTAGAGCTCATGCTCCATCTCCTCACTGCCATGTGCTGTCCAGTGGGCTCCAGTGCAGGAGAGCTGTTACAAGGGCTACAATGAGTCAAATTTTCAACAGTTCCACTACACGGCTAGTGTTTGTTTGACACAAGTTGGTGTCTGTCTTTGTTTCCTTCCTGCCCTAAGGTCTCATGCATGTCATGCTAGTTGGGATGCTAAGGGATACAGGCTGAGCATAGCTGGACCATGGAGTGATGGAGGGGTGATAGGTGGGACAGCCACAGGGCCGTGAAAAGGGCGCCTCATTCAATGAGTAATGCACGCTGAATGCAGACAAAAAACCCTGTGAAGAATACTCAGTGTTGGACGGCATGAGCACGATTACTGAGGGCTGCTTAAGAGATTGAAATTTACAGGATCACCAGGAATGATTTTTACTTCCCCCTGGGATTAGCTCAATGACAGGGCTCTCCTTAGCTCAGCAAATAACTCTTCTAGAACATAGAAAAATGGCATGCAACAGCTTTTTGATTCACAGATGTTTACTGCACTTATTAAGTAGCAAGGAACAGGCACAAAAAGAGTAAGACCCAGGTGTTCTGACGGAGGGGACTTATAGATTGGGGGAGGGGATAAGATGAGGAAACCAACAAATAATAAAAACAATAATAGCTAAAACTTCGTGTCGGGTCCTATGATAAGTGCTTTCTAAGCACCAACTCATTTGACATACGTAAAAACCCTCTGCAGAGTAAATGTAATGTTAGTTAGTATTCCCATTATGTCAGTGAGGGAACTGAGTAGCCTGCCCGAGGTGGTGGGCTTTGGATGTAGACTGTCTGCCTCCAGGGTCCATGCCTTCGCCCTTACCGTGGGGTACAGCAGAGGGAGGAAGTGGGTGCAGCCCAGGGATGCAGGAGAGCCACATGCCCTGTGTGTGCAGTAATGGAAATGCGATGGTAGCTGCTGTAACAGGTGATCCCTGGAATCTCAGTAATTAAGAAAATAAGAGTTTCTTTTCTCCCCCTGCTCACATAAAGTCTAAATGGCAGTGGGGCAAGGGCAGGGATAGGACACGGCCTGAAAAGGCAGCCACTGAGGGTCCTGAGCGGGTGGAGGCTCTGCCATCTTTAATGTACGCTCCCCCAGGTCAGCCTTGCCATCTGCCGGGAAACTGGGAAGACAGAGAGCATGGAGGGTCTCCCAGGAAGGGGCAGGCCTGCAAGTGATCTGCATCACATGGCCTCTGCCATGTCCCATTGGCTTGAGTTCAGGTGTGTGCTCCAGCTGGACACAGGGGCAGGGGCGGGAGAAGGTGGCTTGAAAATGCTATCC
This sequence comes from Ursus arctos, assembly GCF_023065955.2. Classification (NCBI taxonomy): domain Eukaryota; kingdom Metazoa; phylum Chordata; class Mammalia; order Carnivora; family Ursidae; genus Ursus; species Ursus arctos. Next base: position 30,717,343 of record NW_026622863.1, on the reverse strand, counting down.
GTAGCTGGACAGCCAGCTCTGCCACACACCTGTGTGAGCTGCGAGTCCTTCCATGTTACTGAAAGAAGAGGAATGGGGGGAAGTGGCCAGAGAGAAAGACAAGATCCAGAAGATGAGGGCCATTTGTGTCAAGAAGCTCAGGAGACTGAACGTGATCCCACCAACAGTGGGAGTCTCCGTGGGTTATAAGCAAGGAGTGACAAGAGCAGATCGGTATGCTGGCTGCAAGTACAGCGCTGACCTAGGAGGGGAGACAGTGCACGCAAAGGCAATCAAATGCCCACTGCAGGAAAGTGGGTGAGAGAGGCAGGGGCCATGAGAAAACCAGCAGGAGGTGGGGCAGGGAGAGGCAGGTGGATATAACAAATGTCCTATTGTCTAGATTCTTTATACCTACCCCTGCCTCTATTTCTCATGAATGCCCTACCCTCCACCTCCGCCTCCAGTCTTGTCCACTGTGCCCGCTTATCATCCTGAGATCCCAGTGCAAATGCCACTTCCTTAGGGAAGCCCCCCACCCACCAACTTCACCCCCTGCCTCTACCCCAGGTCATTTCCCTAATATAAGCACTATATTGGCTTATATCTCGCTTTCGTGGGACTTGGCAAAGTTATTCATGTGATTTTGTGAGTTCTATGCCCACCTTTCTTTGATTTATAGGGCTTCTTGCTGAAAGAAGAAAATCTGGTCTTTTCTCTGTTGAATGCCTAATGCCTAATCTGATGTCTGTAACTGGGTGGGCCCTTGTACCTCTGTGCCGAATGAGCGACTAAATGAAGGAATGAATCATAAGATATGGAAACTGATCCCATGCAGGAGAAGGGCGCCCAGTGACTCCTGGGTTGCTGGCTAGGTTGGCCGGGTAGATGCTGGTACCTTTCATGATCAATGATGACGTTGTTTTCAACAAAATATTCTCACGTAGTGATTCTGCAGACGGTTGTGTCCTCTCTGCTAAAATGGAATGACTATCCGATACATCCAAATCCTCCAGCACACTGAGGACCCTGCTCTCACCAGGCTCTACCTCTTTAATGTTAACATGACGAATGGTCAGTTGGCCATTGACAGAGGACCACATGAGGTGGGGAGCCTCAGGACGCCCCCTCCAAAGATCCCAGCTCTCCCCTCCGTGGCTGCTCCCTTACAGGGATTTGAATGGCATGGTGAAATGCCCCATCCATAATGAATAGAACTTAATAATTGAGTAGTAGCCATTTAAGTCTGTCTGAAAGTTAAGCTCTGCTTTCCTTTCTAAGATCTGCGGCCCATCGCAGGCTGCTCCTCTCTTGTTCAGATGACATGATGCAAAGGTGAAAGGACGCCAAAAACTGGAAAGCATCAAATGTCAGACACAGTAATGCTGCTCTGTAGAAACTGAGCACATCCCAACCGAGATGCTCCAAGCCATAGCAGCTTGTTAAATGGGTCGGGCAGCAAAATCCTTGTTGTGAGTTCCTGACATGAGCCCTACTCTGTTGCTTTATCTTGTTACTTTTCCTTTAAGAGATTGTAATAAGCCCATTTTCGACCAGACTCAAAAGATACGATCAGGGGCATTACCTTCTCAGCCCATCTGGTTCTGCTCTTGTCAGGGGGAATGTGTCTTCAAAGATGTGACAGAGCAGTGTAGACACTGGAGTAGTTCCATTGAGAAAGTAACCTGCTCTGAATGGAATTATTTTCTTATGCAGTGGGCCCCCCCCTCCCATCCACAGTTTTTCTGTTTGTGGTTTCAGCTACTCGCGGTCAACCCGCAATGATCCATAGATAATCCATCTGCAAGAAGCAGATAATCCTCCTTCTGGTCAGAAGGTCAATAGTAGCCTAACGCTACATCCCACTGCCTAAATCGTTCACCTCATTTCAGGTCAGCATATAGGCATTTTCTCACCTCACATCATCACAAGAAGGGTGCGTACAGTGCAATAAGGTATTTTGAGAGAGAGATCACCATAACTTTTATTACAATATGCCGTTGCAGTTATTCTATTTACCACCGTTGTTATTCATCTCTTACTGTGCCTAATTTATAAATTAAACTTTATCATAGGCGTGTACAGATAGGAAAAAACATGGGCTACGTAGGGTCTGGTACATCTGCAGTTTCAGGCATCCACTGGGGAGGGGGTCTTGGAACGTGTCCCCTTTGGATAAGAGGGTCTTGCTGTGCTGTATTAATGTCCTTCAAAATTATAGCTTAGGCTGGTATTCCTCACATTCTGTCTGCAAATTCCCCAGCCTTTGATAAAAACCAAACAGTAGTCTTGGTGCCATTAGAACTGCATACTTCATATTAACTAGAGTTAGGAAACTTTATCCTAATTGGGGTTTTTTTTGGTTTGTTTTTTTAGAGAGGAAGAGAGGGAGGAGCGGAAGGAGAGAGAGAGAGATAGAGAAGCTTGAGCAGGCTCTACACCCAGTGCACAGCCTGACTCGGGGCTCAGTCTCACAACCCTGAGTTCACAACCTGAGCCAAAATCAAGAGTTGGATGCTTAACTGACTGAGCCACCCAGTTGCCCCTATCCTAATTAGGTTTAATCTTTGTCATCTTATCAACGTCAAGTGAGAAACATGTACCTGGACCACAGCTCTTGGCTCTACAGTTAACACTGGGTAGAAGTTGAACAAATATTTGTCTAACAAATTAATAAATGAAGGAATGAACGATGTGGGTTCTCCCAACATTTTGGGTTGTTGAATGGAGACAGTAGATTTTGGGATTAGCCAGATTTGGGATCCTAGTTCTTTTGCTTGCTACTTGGATTTTTTTTTCAAGCCCGTCGGGCCCTCTGCAGTGAGAAGGGAGGCAGCCCAGGGAATGTGGCTGTCTTCATTTCCTATTGCTGCTGCAATGAGAGCTACCCACAAATCACCACAAATAGTGGCCAAAAACAAAACAAAACAAACCCAACACTGTTGTATTATATTTTGTTCTGGAGATCGGAAGTCCAGAATGGATTTCACTAGGCTAAAATCAAAGTGTTAGAGGGGTTGTGTCCCTTCTGGAAGCTCCAGGAGGAGAGCCCATTTCCCTGTCTTTTCCAGCATCTAGACACTGCTCACATGCCTTGGCTTGTAGTCTCTTCCTCCATCAGCAAAGCCAGCATTGCACCATCTTTAAATCTCTTTTTGACTCTTCTACCTTCCTTTTCCATCTGTAAAGAGTGTTGTGATGACACTGGGCACCCCTGGACCATCCAGGCTAATCTATCCATCTGAAGGTCTTTACCTTAATCACATCTGCAAAATTCCTTTGACATGCAAGGTAAACTACTCGCAGGTGCCAGGGATGAGGACATGGATGTCAGTGGGAGGTCATAATCCTGCTACCACAGCGGTCATGAGCCAGAGGCTGCACTTAGCGGATTTGTTCAACAGTGGTGGGAAGCACCTCCATTGCTCCTCAGGGTACCCCAGACAGCGCCTAAAAAGCACGCCCTAGGGAGTCCCCCCCCCCCCCATGAGAGCAATGTCTGCTTGTTTCCTTGGGAGGAACCTAGCTCTGCCTGGGGTTGACTCACTGCTGTTTCCACTGTGGAGCAATGGAATGGTCTGGGCTTTCCCTAAGACTCCTTGGTTTTTGTATGATAGTGTCAATTCCACCCAGCTTGGTTGAGTATTCACATATGTGGATGTGAACTTGGCCAAAAGTCTTTCCTCTAATGGCCACCTCGAATTCAGTGCTGCACACTACCTATCAATTCTTGGTTGGGAGAAACACCATTTGAAGAGACCCACTACCTAAGAGTTGGGCCATCCAATGACACCTTTAAACTCTCCGTAGGTTAGGGGCGCCTGGGTGGCACAGCGGTTAAGAGTCTGCCTTCGGCTCAGGGCGTGATCCTGGCGTTATGGGATCGAGCCCCACATCAGGCTCCTCTGCTAGGAGCCTGCTTCTTCCTCTCCCACTCCCCCTGCTTGTGTTCCCTCTCTCGCTGGCTGTCTCTCTCTCTGTCAAATAAATAAATAAAATCTTTAAACTCTCCGTAGGTTAAACCAGACCACATCCTTTTGGCCCCGGGATATCTGCTTTCACTAATTTTTGCTTTACTTTGGTGCTATTAGATGACATTCAGGGCACACCATAAGAAAAAGCATCACGGAAATAGTTGCATTTATTATAACAGTTTTGTGGAGGATGGTTTAATGCTTGTCGGCATACATTTCCTATGAGAAACCACAGAGAAATACTTCCAGTCTCAGAACCCAGGAGTAGCTATGGTTTCCCCTGCTAACTGGTTTGTTTCCCTCAAATGAACACCAGCTCCCATGGCTGGTTGTTTTTCCCACTATGCACTCACTATTAGGAAGAATCTACAGCAAAGCTTTAGGATATCGGAGGCCACATTATGGGCACCCACTTATTTTCCAACCTCATTGTCCCTTCCCCCTGTTTGCCTACATCTGTTTCACATTTTGGATCTTACTGTTTCAGTGTCTAGAAGCCCAGAATAAGGCATGCTAAAAACTTCTTGTTATCTCCCAAGATTTTCTTCTCTTTTGTGGGACACATGCCCCTGATACATTCCTCTTTATTCCAGGAACAAACTCAAAATGAAAATAATAATAATAATAATAATAACAATAATAATAATAATAATAATCACACGAAAGGAAGCCTCATCAGTGCCAATGTTTAAACACTGGTCCCCAGCAGAACTGGGTTCAGCACCACTGTAGACACTGGAGCTTATACTGACAATATGAAAACAAGTCTCCGGCACTTTGTATGCTGAGCACACAGAGACCATAAATGCCAGCATTCTAAATGGCTTGCTTGCTGCTAGTAGACTCACTGGCACTGAAATCCATTTCTTTACTAAGGATGTTTAGCTTTTATTATATCTTTACTCATGGTCAGAAGACATCAGCACATTTGCTAACGCGATGGAAGATATTCCTCATAAGGCCTTCCGAAAGTTTTATGTCTCTGCCTTCACGTTTTTGTATGCGAGTTTGTCTTCTAGGAAAGGAAAACAGAAAGGCACTTCACACTGTGTAGGGTTTTGATAGTCGTAGAAAGCCAAGATAAGAAAAAAATTAATGTTGGCAGAACTTCCAGGGAAAACATCTTTGAGATGGACCCAAACATACGAGTTCATTTCTGAGCTTATCAAACCACAGAACCACCAGTACCGAGAGCAAACCCTCCTAAAGGCTGTATTAGGAACTTGTCTTTATTCTCTAACCCACAGAATCCAGAACACAGTATATATTCAGTAAATACTTGTTGAATGAATGAGTTATACCTCTCGCACCTCTCGCACTCAGAAGGCTAAAGTTCTACTCGGACCCCAGTAGACTGTGATGGAAACACAGTCCTTGCCATGTTGTGGGTGTACAACGGCGACTGACTGACTGGCACTGAGACGTATCCAAACCACAGAAGAAATTTCTGCCATCCCTGAACTGCAAGGCAGCAATTTCGTATTTCCATTATTTCTCCCCTTCTCAAAGACACACCTGACAGGTGATAGCACGTTCAACAATGCTCACAGGTATTCTTAGGTTATGTGTATTTCCCAGTTTGCTAATACAATCTCCGTTCACCTCTCCCACTCAAGAAAATATAGCAGAACACAAATGAATAAGGATGTCATGAATATGGGAACAACCTAGAATCCATGGCAATTTATCGACGAAGTAAGTCATCACCATTTTGGTGTTTCAGATAATATTAGCAGTACATGACTAATGAGGCATCGCACCATGATTGACTCAGCAGTCCATTGTGATACAAAGACTGAAACCATCTCTGAGACCCGCTGAGTCCTAACATGCCATCTTGAAGACCTCTCAGACTCCAGAGGCTCATCCTGCCCCCAACACAGTCATCTGTATGAGCTCTGCCATGCACGTGAGCTTCATCCAGAACCTCAAAGATCATCGCTACTAATGCAACTGGGTATCAGTCCACTTTCACCGTTACGATTACAAGGAAGAGGATGCACGACCAACCAACTTACCACGCCGCCGCCAGCTGAGTGCACGAGCACAGACATTCCTTCTCGGAGGTTGGCGACTTCAAAGAGCATCATATAGGCTGTGACGAAGTTCATGGGGAATGCAGCAGCCTCCGAGTAGCTCATGTCATCTGGGATCTTGTAGACAAATTCCACTGGCGTGCAGACCACCTCTGCCCAGGCGTTGTAGTTGACAAATGCCATGACACGGTCCCCGATCTGGGAATGGGGAGGCACAGGGTTAATGGAAGCTTCTTACTCTTTTTTGAAAGATTTCTCAAATCCTCTTGAGAACCTAGAGGAAATTATAGATTCCTTCCCAGAAAAACAAAAAACAAAAAACAAAAACAAAAACCAACCAAATCCTCCAGTATGCTCATCCTCCCCTGCCTCCCAATTCCGAGGCATTCGTGGATGCTCTGAAGCCCATCTATGAAAACTTGCTGGGGGCCATGGAAGCCAGGTTCTCTACCCCTCTTCCCGAGCATAAATGTACAATGTCATCACATCACACACCGTGGCATGTTAGTGTCACAAGCTCATTTTACAGACTCAACCTCTTATCTCATCTCTGGTTTGGAGTTGAGGAGAACTAAGCCATAAGGAAATTTAAACAGGCAGAGCTGGAAGTAAAATCTACTCTCATCTGTTTTCTTCCACTCCTTAGGGATTCCCTGCCAGGCTAATTTATTGGGGCATTTGCATCAAAAGGTTAGCACTGGATTACCAATCACAGTAGATGTGAGATGTGGTGCATCAGAAGAGCCGTGTAAATCTAAGTGCAGGAGGCTGAACGAGAACAGCCAGACTTAGAGCAAAACAGGAGGGTGCCATGTGACGAACAAGTAGCCCTTTTTTGGACACATGTTATACGGTAGGCACTGTCCTAAGGGCGTCACATGTTTTAATTCATCTAATCTTTACAAAACCCCTAAGAAGGCATGGCTGAATACTGTGTTCTCTTTATCAGTTGTTTACATAGCCAGATATCATGCAAAAAAAAAGAAAGAAAGAAAAAAGCATTCTTCCCTTTAAAGTGGTTACGATGGCATGCCAAGTCTTTTCATAGCATATCATTATTAAAGGGAAATACAAATGAGTGAACTGATATTAATAGCTTGTGTGAGCTGCCAAGTGCTGGTGAAGTTGAACCACTCTGCTGTTTGATGTGAGTCGCTTGGACTAACGCGATATTCAAATTGCTGTGGTCAGAGTGAATTTTCAATAAATGAATGGCTTTCATACATATGTGCTTTAGTTTCATATATTTAAAACTGAGTCTCCTGTTTTATTTTCTCTGTAGCTTAGCACTTCTCTTCTTTCCCTGCTCAACAAACAACAACAAAAGCCTCCTATGAGATGGGCCCATAAGAGCTCACATTACAGATGAATGGTTATAGATTTTACAGACATTGAAATTGAGGCCAAGAGGAATGAAAGCACATGCCCAAGGTCATGTAGCTAGGGAGTAGCTGAGCCAGGATTTGAGTCTCTCAAGGCTGACTCCAGATACAAATGATGAATTCATCACACCTGGGGTAAGCACTACAAAGACGACAGAGTTCTCTAAGGGTGTACACCAGGGGGACCGACCGCCTCTGGGAATATTAGTATAACTCTTTACATTCCTTTAGCTATAAAATGAGTCTATTAGGCAAGGGTCCTTATGGAGATTAAGTAACGTAATATGCACACAGTGTACTTGGTGTGACGCATGTAAGGTGAGGGAAGAACAATCAGTGTTAACTCTTAAAGAACAGACTGGTTCCTGGTCTCATGGAACTCACAGTTCAATGATCACATGCTAAACACAGACCCACTGTATTTCACGAAGCAGAAGGAACTGCTGTCTAATGAAGGAACCGATGGAAAGGAGAGGCTGTCCCATCGGCAGTGAGTGCCCCAATCCCTGGAAGGGCTGAAGACCAACTGATGAATGATGGGAATTATCATCTTAAATGCAACTGCTTGGACCAGAGCATAACCAAGGTCTAACACTGGCATCCACTTTTGCACAGAATGGTGCAAACCCAAAGGTACATAGTACCATGGAGTGGCTGATGGTGCCCAGTGTCAACACAAGGGCAGTAAGAGTAGTTCAGCCACCTCAACAGTGATGGTCACAGCCATCACAGCAGGGCTGACCACCCCAGCGCTCTCCTTCAACTTTGTGCCATCACTTCCTTATAAAAATGGCAGGAGTGGCTTAGCTATCACATCAGCCCTAGCATGAGTCCAGAGGTAGGCAGCTTTTTTTTTTTTTTTTTTTTTTTTTTTTTAGTATCCAGTTCACCTCATTATTTGATTTTGTTAATAAAAAGAAATTAGTCCTGGGTGACTAAGCCCCTATTATTCCTTTACTGCTGTGCCTCTGGAGACAACTTTCCAAGCCACCCTTGCAATGGATCAAACCAAGAGAGCTGTTCAGTGTGCTGCCCCGTGATATTCCATCTCCGACATGGTTGAAAATCTTAAGTCAAAATCTTAGGGGGAGTGTTAGTATCAGTTTTCCCCCAAGTCACACCCTGATTGGAAACCTGTAGGTGGCTTCATTCATTTGTTTGTGTAGCTGAAAGTCACTGGCGGAGAGTGGGGGTGAAGGGGAGGATTGACAATAAGTAAGCCAGGTCTAAGCAGCAGAACAGAGATCACGTATAAGGGGAAAAATATATAATCAAGCATTGTATGCCCTTCTTCTAAGCCCAGGCCAACGACATCCCTACCTACTGTTATCTTCTAAAATAATGGATTATTTAAGCAAGGCTCAGGATTAATAGTGTTAGGAGTATGATCTTTTCCTTTGGGACCGGGTGGAGGAATGAACAGATACGATTTCTCATATGTAGCACTTTCAGGGAGAGACGGCGCTGCCTCTTGTTATATTGCTAACCTGGGGACAGAAAATGCAAAGTCATATGAAAGAAAGGAAGAATTGCATTTACTTCTTTCTGAACACTTTTCTGCTGTATTATCTGGAAACCAGTGACAAAAAGACTGATGTGTGGGATGAGATTTTTCAGACATGCAGCACAGGGAATTTGGAACATATTGATATTTTCAGAGTATATGGAGGCTCAGATGCACTGAGCCTGAGTAGCAGCCCAATTCAATGCCAAGGGCATTTGGGCATTGCATTTATAGGATTTTCCTTTCTGCATTTAGCTCTGCAGCATTTGCAGGTTGGGAGTAGGGGTGAAGATCTGGTGACTTGAACCCATGTTCAACTACCTTTCTGGCCTCACTGGAAACAACTGTACCCTTTTGAACTTCATCTCCAAAGGGAAAATAACAATCTTTCCCTCACAGCGTTGTGGTAAGGCTGAAGAAGGACGACTTACCCATGTTTCTGGTTATGGTGGATTCTCGAATGTTAGCTCTATTCATTTCTCCCTGGGGAAGCACTTAAGTTATGAGCGAGAGCTCTTGTACCTGATTGGCATTGGCTTTTCTCACTCCAAACTGCTGCAATTTTCTGCGATTGATTTGCCCACAGTTTTTTAGTTGTTAGAGACCGGATTCTATTTGATTTGCATTGCAGTGGTAGGAAGGGTCATATATCTTTTCATCGATTACAGATTTTTTATTATGGAGAATTTCAAACACGTACAAAATAGTCAGAAAAATATAATAACCCTTTTTATCCATTGCCCGGTTCCCAAAGCCATCAACCCATGGCCAATTCTGTTTCATTGGCAGGTACCTCTACCCTGTGCCTTTAAAATCACTTTCCCAGTGTCTGAAAGAATCATTTATAAATGATTACGTAAATGCATCAGTTAAGTACATATTTAAAGGAACCAAATTATGAAATACAGAGGATATTTCTCCCCAACTTCTGTGTTTTGTAGTTGGTTTTTGAGCCTGAAGTGGGGGGAAATTGGGAGCCATGGGTAGGGTGAGGGATATGCACACCTATTCAATCCAAGGCCAGATATTCTTGTTAACAGCTATATTACGTGAACAAAGGGGAAGACAAATTTTTCTCTGGCCACTTCACCAGGCTGTTCCCAAGAGCAACCAAGAGGGTACACGAGAAAGGCACGAGGCATGTGGAAAATCCTGTCATTTATAAACATGTTAATAAAGCCTACCAATAAGATGACAATAACACACATCATAGATTCTCTCAAACATTTTTTTCATCATCTTTTATATCTCCACAGATTCCAAATAGATCTTACTTTCCTCCATCGTTAGTCGACACATTACCTCGTATCCTTTCACGCTGTCCCCCAGAGCTTCGACAATCCCAGAACACTCAAATCCTGGCACCAGGGGAGTCTTGGGAGGGTTGTCGATGTTCCCCTGTCGCACCATCAAGTCAATGAAGTTTAAACCGCTGTGAATGGCAAATGTGAAAAGAGAAACATTCAAAATGGAATCCAAGAGAATGCACTTGGCTTTTCTTCCATCCCCTTCCTGGCCCTCTCTTCCTTCCCCCATTCCTCTCTCTTGTCTTTTTTTCTTTCTTGCAAAATATGCCTAATAGCAAGTCATGTGACTGGATGTTGCTAATAAAGCAAAAACAATTATCTCTACAGACAAGGAATGCTTTCCTGGCAGTTAGAATAGCCATTGCAGACATTACCCTCCGATTTAAAAGACAGCACCTTTGTCCTCTCTTAGAGCCTGCCTACTCCGCCTCTAGCCTAGTCATTAGCCATTCTAGCACTTGCTCAAGGGCAAAGAATATACTAGGAAAAAGTTTTAAGAAGACACATGGAAAGCAGCCAGACACAATGGCCATCAGCTAATCTATGAGAAAGAGAAAGCGGGAAAAAAAGACAAATTTAAATTATCTCAAAACAACTGTCACAGATGAGTCATCAGTCAGCACACAAACTCATACCAGCACTGTGCCATCCCCAACACCCATAATGGCGAATATGAGCCATCAAGGAACTAATTACATCCAGCTGGGGGACTTAACTGGAACTGAGATCAAACGGATGGACCAATGTATTAATACTGGAGGGTTTGTTTCAAAAGTCTTAGTTCTCTCTGGATGAGAAAAGGGACTAGGTCTTTTCTATTAACATATTACTTTTGAAATAGTAAAGTTAAAATATATTAAGCCATCACCTTAGAAAACCATATACTTGATTTTAATGATAACATCAATGCTCCAAACTGTTTTAAGAGCTAGTCTTGGAAACTACATCGAACAGTCATTTACTAATCAAACGAGAAAACACATCCCACTGAACATGTATTTTTTTTTTTCGCCAGATGCCCTAATGTACTTCCTATTTTCATAAGCCTCCATTCTAAGAAAGACTTGGGTTATAGGAACCGAACTCCTCGGTCTGGCCCAGGGTCCATTAGTGTCTGGCCACAGCTTCTTTTCCAAGCAAGATGATTCAAACTACTTTTAAAACACAGCTTGCCCATTCCTTCCTCAGCCTCTTTGGAGCCTTGGAAACATCAAATTCTACCTAGGTCTCCTGGTCATCAAGGTCCCCCATAGAGAATGGATAACGATGAGGAGGATGACTTCCTTGAAAGATGGGTTCAAGGGTGGCCACCTTCTCAAGGTTTTCCTGGCCACACATCAGGCAAGTTCGCAGTTGCCCTAGCTGAAGTATCTCTCATGTGTGTCTTCCTTGAAGGCAACTGCATGCCTCGTATGTCTTTGCTTGCAGAGCGCCTGGCATGCATCAGGTCCACAGCAACATAGTAGGTACTCAAGTAACATCTGCCAACTGAAGGAATATTCATGAGTCTTCAAACAGAGGTGCTGCCAGCGTGAGTACTAACTCCTTTCAAAAAGTGGCCAAGGGATGCTCAGAGTAACGGACACATTTCTGAAATGTACACGTAGACTTCCAAAGATCCTTTGCTTTGATGGTTAACAGTGCTTAGGGTCATTGATCAACCAAATTATTCTCCAGTAGCACGGCCAGTTTCTTAAGAGCTTGGAGAGGCCTGGGCACCAATCCCCATTCCACCACTTTGACCCGTGTCACCTTGGACCAGTTCCTTAGCCCTATAAGCCTCCCTTTCCTGGTCGGTGAAATGGAGGCTGTGGTAGTACCTGCCTCACAGGGGTGTCGCGAAAATGAATGACAGGTAAACACCTAAGCAGGATGCCAGCTACATAGTAAAGATCCAATAAACGCTAGCATTTAAATTTGCGTCTTCTCTTAAGAAAGCAGAAGTACGTGATACGTTTTAGGAAGACTCTCATTAAACAAGAGTTAAAAATAGTTTCAGAGCTGCGATGGGAAAACTTGGCTACCCACTAGCTTCACTTGTGTGAAACAGCCCATTTTCCAACACAACCAAATAAAGCATCACCGCCTAACAATAAAAGGAATTTCTGTGTCCCAAATCAAGCACTCCTTCTCGTTTCATGCATATTTTAGCTCACTGTGTTTTCTTTCATGTGAAAACCTATGATTTCCCAAGACCCTGATGGAGAAATGCCAGAAGAAATTACTTGACAGTTCTGTAAACATGCTAGCCCCCTGGAGAAGTTTTCATCCTAGACGCTTGTTATGCTGTTCAATCAGGCTGCCTTGGACCCCAATCCAGCATGAAGTGGGCACAGCGATTGTAAACCGAGAACCAAGTACTCAAATCCAGCGAGAAAGGCTTAGTAAGACTGACTTTATAAAAGCCCATAGCATCCCATTTCCACAGTGAGGCAAGCAGCAATTCTGCTGGGGTCCTGGAGAATACTGCCCATCTTCAGGAAAGAAACGGGAAGTGGGTATATTCCAGGGGATGGGAGACAGGTCAGTGTTTATCTCCACACAAAGAGGCCATGAACAATTGTTAATGGAGTACCTTTACATGTTGTACCAGACCTAGTTCAAGGTGTCTGCCCACGCCCCTGCTCCTGAGACGGATACAGCTAGCATTTACTGAGGGTTCAATTTGTGGCAGAAACTGTGCTAAGTGCTTTACTTCGTTATTTAAGATTCAACAATACTCCTATGAGGTATGAACTATCACACCCATTTTTCAGATGAGGAAACGGAGACTGAGCAAGATTAAGTAACTTGCTGAAGGTCACATCTTTAGAAATTGTCAAAGTCAGGATTTGAATGCAAGCAAAGTCTAGAACTTGAACCCTTGCGTACAACACCTCTTAATGGGAACTTCACCCACGGCCCTGGCTGAAGTGACATGTCCAAGGGGCCATGTTTATAACTTATCTCTTTGAGAGTTGATTGCCTCAGTGGTGGGCCCAATGTTGGAGGAGTGGCCATTCCTAACCTAAGCAGGAATCCATTGCTTCGTATGAAATAAATAAGCTGATCTAAGAACCGAGCATTCTCTCAAAGACTCTGAATTAGGAAACGTGCAGCAAGAAAACAACTTACCATCAGAAAGGATGTCAAAAGATAAAACTGAGCTAGAGGGACCTATTGACCTGCACTCTGGGGAAGCAGAAGTGAAAAAGCCAGTAGGTAGGGGGGCGCCTGGGTGGCTCAGTCAGTTAAACATCTGCCTTCAGCTCAGGTGGGATCGAGCCCCACGTTGGGCTCCCTGCTCAGTGGGGAGTCTGCTTCTCTGCTCCCTTTGCCTCTGCCCCTTCCTCTCTATCACATAAACAAATTAAAAAATCTTAAAAAAAAAAAAAGCTTCAGTAAATAGGAGGGAATGCTTGGTGGTCTTAGAAAAAGACAATGATTTGGGATGCTTAGATTCTATTTAGAAGGAAGGCAAGCTGGCCATGGCCTCTATACTGTATTTTCTGTTATCTACTAAGTGATGGATGCCAACCCAGTAATGTCTCATGAGAGATGTTTAGCTGTCTTCATTTACGTTCTGCTAGACTCAACAAATATTGCTCCCGTGACGATGATGCTACATATATTAAAGTTGGACCATTTCAGTCTCCATTTTGTGCATGAGGAGGGTGAGGCTTGGAGAAAATGAAGTACCTTGTCCAAGGTCACATAGTAGGTGACAGAACTTGGATACAAGCCCTTTTCATATGACTCCCAAGCTTGTGCTTTTGACCCCTAGGACTACCATTCTGTTAACTATACACCATGGTGGGCTACTATGTATTCTTGTCCTCAAAGCTCCTGGTCTGGGAGCTGTCCATTTCTTTTGGATATGCTAATAATATCGAAGAAGACACAAATGATTTGTTATAGGACACCACTAAATGGATGACAGAAGAATCAGCTATAATTTATTAATTTTCCAATTTGAAATAAAACTGGCCCAAAGAAGTTTAGCCAAAAAGAGGGAAGTAGATATGGAGAGGTCCCTCTGTCTTTTATTCTGTAGGTGAAAGGAATGGAGGGGTTGCTTATATGAAAGGATTGTAGATCTCTTGCCTCTTAGTTCCTTCCCCTGGTTGTCAGTACCCTCGGCATTGGCCATGGGAATCCAAACATCATCAGACCACCACACAGAGAACAGTGTGATGAAAATCTCCCTCTTCCAGCAGCTTACTTCTGTTGATGCAGATCAATAGAACCCCATCATATATTCTGATTTCACACTCAATAGAAATCCCAAGTATTGCCTCGTCATTGGTTCAATTAAGAGACAGAGGGCCAGTCCTCTTCAGAAACTATTATTTTACCTATGAGAGAATATTGTTGAACATATCATTCATTACAGTATACATTTGCTTCTTTATGAAGATAGAGGAATTTTTCCTCATATCTCTGCACAAGGACTGGTTTGTATGGACCTTACAATCCCAGCAATTTATAAACTAATTATATTCCTTTCTTTGCATTGGCTAGTAGGAAGCTCCGAGACAAATCTGCAGCACTCCCCCCCCCCCACCCTCACTCAACTGCAGGGCTTTATGGTCTTCATTCTTTCTATCATTCTAACACTCAACTTCATCTTAACTTTCTGAATGCCTGGAAGTTTCTTTAAAAAAAAAAAAAATCTTAAACTCTATTATAATGCACCTCAAACTTCTTTATGTGTCAGAATTCCCCAGAGGGCTTGTTAAAACGCAGATTGCCGGGCCCCACTGCTGAGTTTCTGACTCAGCAGGTCTGGGGTGAGGTCCAAGAGTCTGCATTTCTAGCAAGTTTCCAGGTGATGCTGCCACTGCTGGTCTGGGGAATGCCACTTAGTGATTGGCTGCCGTCTCCTTTCTTTTGAAGCTACTTCAAGTCCTTTTTGGAATGAGGCAAGGTAAAAATTAATAGATGATGATTAAATAGGGAAGAAAATGGAAGGCTCTCTCATTGTCCTCCAGGGCACTTGAATTTTTTGATCCTGGTCCAAAGGATTATACGTATCCTTGTGAAATGCGGTCTTAACTAGATTAGCTTCATCATGCCAATTTGTCCGGCTTTTTTTTTTTTGGACCCTAATTCTTTCATCCAAAAAATTGGCTCTTCCTCCTGAATTTGTATCTGAAAAATGTAACTGCTGATAAAAATAGAGGTGGCCACATTCTTGGTGACTTACGGTATTTGTGAAGATCATGAAAGATGTCATGGGAGGGGATCTAAAATATAGGACTAGCTGACATGTTTTAAGTTTCTTGAAATCATGAGCTCCTACGGTTTTCTGAAACATCTCCAAGACCCTTTGAATTCATGTGTAACAAGCACTCACTCAGTAAGACCACGAGACCTTGGTCTTTGTGGGTGAGGGCAGTCAGTCCCCTTCCCCTGTAGTAGTAATCGCTGACCACAGCAGGTGCAGCCGGACTGAGGTACAGGCATGTTCTGGATCACGTGTTAGGATCATTGTGTTCATTTATATATATATTATATATATATATATATATATATATATAATTTTTTTTTTCTTTCTAAAAGTGCACATCCTGGCCCCAGCAATGAAAGCTGCTTCAGCCCACACATCTATTCCCATGTGCCATTAGGGTTGACAAAAACTGCTCTGGTAGCCCACAGTCAGCTGTTCCCCCAAAGAAGAGATGGGCTTTTTCTGAAAAGCATTCTTTCCGAAGGCTTTGTGACAATTGGAAGGCCCCCCCACAGAAGCTGGCAGATATGTAGAAACCCCATTCTAATTTCTCTGATGATGGGGCATGGAGACAAAAGGAATTATTTGTAGCTAGAAAACATTTATGGGGTACTTCCTATGTAACAGGCATGGCGTGAAGTGTTTTATAAGCATAATTTTTACAACAATGATAACAGTGCAAGGAAATAAATCATATTATCACATTTTACAGAGAACAAAACCGAGGCATATCGAGGTTCTTGAAGCCACAGTATGAAAGCAAATCATGTGAGCCCCGAGGCTGTGCTTTTGGCTACTGTGGTTTGCTTCTGAGAGACCATCACTCAGTTTTCCCGGTTACAGAGAGGGGGCCTCTTGACTCATCTGGCCCATGGAGCACTTCCTACGTACTGAGCATATACTAAGGATTGGCTATCCAGAGTGAACAGAGGGCCCCGAAATTACCAAAGCTGATTACAGTACAGTGTGCTGCTGGGTGGCTTTGTGGAAGTATAGGCAAGAGAGCTCACACAGCCACAAGGACATACGCTATCCCCACAAGATAACCATGAAGTCAGAAAAAAATCCGCCCCCCCCCCGAAAAAATTCCCCAAGGAATTGTCCTAGTGGTCCTCTGCAGTCACTAAAGCTAAATTTAGATTCTTAGCTTTAGCCCTCCGGCTCCCTCTCACCTGAGTTGCTTGAAATCCTGGAGCCTTAGTTTACTCATCTCCAAATGGAATGGCAACGTGCTCACCCTCCAGGGTGTTGGTGTGGATGGTATGTGACAGGGCATGTGACAAAGAGCACCTCACACACAGTAAGTACTCAATAACCGTGAGCTGCTGGCATTGTCACCCCCCGCCCCTCTACCTCCACCATCACGACACAAAGATGGTGTCACAGGTCAGGTTCCCTGGGAAGCAGCCACTGAGCCTGAGATTTGCATGCAAGGAGGTGTGATGGGGAGAATTCTAGGAAACAACATCTATGTGCTTGTGAGGGCAGCTGGGCTGGGTAGAGGAAGAAGTTCAACGCTGACACAGAAAATTCCAGAGCTAGGATGGCCCCTCAAGTCATCATGAATCAAGAGGCAGAAGTTCAACACTGACACACAAAGTTCCAGAGCTAGGATGGCCCCTCAAGTCATCATGAATCAAGAGGCAGAAGTTCAACACTGACACACAAAGTTCCAGAGCTAGGATGGCCCCTTAAGTCATCATGAATCAAGGCCAGATGATGAGGCCTTCATACTCTCACATCAGCTAGTTGTGGATGACAGCTGCCCCTGGGGAGGGAGCACAGCCTTGGGCAAGGAGGCTTCCTTCAACTGAGGGCAATTCCTCAGCAGGGGCACAGCTGGGAGTGGTCGGCCACCATCATTCCGGGTCCTGGGTCTTCAAAGAGGGTTCTGGGTGGTGTACCCAGCATCCACTACAAGATGGGTGGCACATTCTAACTTTTCCGGGTTTTATTCCCTTGTGGGCACAGAGCGGTTGTCACTGATGGTATTTATGGAGCTTCTTTGTATGGTGGCCCCTGAGGAGGAAAGGTCTGAGGATTTTATAACTAATGCAGGGAGGGAGGAAAAGAGAATGAGATCTTTAAGCCAGGACCTGAAAAAATAAGAGGAAAGGGAAAGGCAGGAATTGAAGAAATCAAAGCACCAAGGAAGGGACAGAGACTAAGAAAAACGAGAAAGGGAAAGGCAGATGGATTGTCAAAATAGATGCAGGATAGGTAAGTCACTTGGGAAGATGCATGAAAAATAGGAGTTTGGGGCTTTCTATGGGTCTGTGGGAAGTCGGAGGTCACAGAATGCTGGGAGGGATGTGGACATCAAGGAGAACACTGCCAGGCTCCAGGTGGGAAACGTGGAATTCCTGCGGCTTGGGGAGCGTCAGTGGCCACCCCTGCCAGCTCCTGGAAGAGCAAGACAGCCAAACGTGAGGCTTTGCTCTGAGCACAAGCAGCACCCAGAGGGGGAGGTGTGCCGTCTTTACTCTGCGCTCCTCTTGCTGCCGCTCTGTTCATCAAAGCATTTAACTCCCAATCCAAGCGGGGGCAAAGAAGCAGATGTCTGAGTCATTCCCTCATCTCCCCAGCGCTGACATTTCTGTTTTTGTTTCTTCATCTCAGCTGATAACTTGAGAAAGCCCAGGACAATAGGCCTTGATCTCAGAAAATCTGGCTTCCAAATTCTTTTTTTTTCTTCCTTTTTTTCTTTTTGGGCTTGTGTAAGCACCTGTTTTGTTATCTCAAGACTGATACCAATCTGCTAGGAGAGGGGGAAAACACTCATTGTCTAAAACAAGGACACCTTTTATGCAAATCTCAAATGGCACCTCTCATTGGAGAGCAGCCAGAATTGTCCTGGATGGACCTCAGGAGAGAGAAGCCACCTGTGTTCCATCAGCAGTGGGAAGGCTGGGATGGAGGCTCAGACTCTGCTCTCCCCGTCACTGGCCTGTGGTTCCTGACACTGGCCCCCTCATGTCCGCTCCACATGACCCTACCCACCCTCTCTAACCAGTGTTTTCAAATAAACAGACCACTGCAGCCATGAGACATACAAAGTTCTCAGACACATTTGATGTTCTTTGTAATCTACGAGTTTGCTTATGAAGTCAATAATGCTGTCATTGCCCCCACCCCCGAGATCCCCACAAATTCTGGATGATGCTTAGGGCAGCACAGTTTGGGCTAGAGTTGTACAAATCTGTTTTATTCCCTCTGAGAGAAGAAATAGATTCAAACCCTGTGTCCAAACTAGTATTCAGAACACACTTCAGTAGTATTCCAAAAATGGAACAAAATGGCCCATGATTGAGAATCTAAATATCAAGAGCCAGCTTTCAACAGAAACAGAAAAGCATGGTTCCAATGGGTCCAAAACAAGCTCTCCTTGATGCCAAGACTAACCCCTTGGTTTTGGGGCCTCGAGTTATGTATTCACTCTCAGCCTCTCCTGGGGACACAGCAGGTATTTGTTCTCGAGAAGGTTCCAAAAAAGGTTAAAACCTCTGTGTTCCACGTGAGACGTTGACCAAGTCTCTGACACCAAACAGGTGCCTGGCAGTGATTGGTTACATAGAACATTCAGTCTAATTCCATTTAAATTCAGCAGCCCCTCCAGCATGACTGTCACGATGGTGACAATGGTGACTGTGCTTCCCAGAGGTTCAGAGATCAACAAATAAGTGACTACATCGGGTGACACTCCCCGTAACAAGGGATGGTACAAGGGTCATAGCTCGCATAGAGAGGGTAGGTCCCAACTCGCTTTGCAGGAATCACAGAGGTGTCCCCCAGAACGTATCACTTAGGAAAAGGGTGTCTCCTTGGCTCCTGTTCTCCCAACCTCTTCTGCCTCATCCCACCTCTCAATGGCGGGGAGAGGCAGTGTCAGACAGCGCCAAGCAGTTCCTGCTTGACTTCTCACCAGAGACCCAGAGGGGTGAGGGCCCCGTAGAGAAACAGTCCATCTGGGCTCTGACATGACAGTGATCCCCTAAGTTATCACTACTGATAAAAACGAGGTTTTGTAAAGCAGTTATTTCAGTAGGAAAGAATGAGGTGAAGACTGAAGCAGCAAACTGTGCAAGGGAACATTCTGCAGCGGTGGAAATGTGCGGTATGTGTGCTGTCTGGCCACGGGCCATATGTGGCTACCAAACGCTCGAAATGTGGCTAGAGTGATTAAGGAACTGAACTTTTAATTTTAGCTAATTCGTATTTAAATGTAATTGGCCTAAGAAGGAGGCAGTGGCAGAATCACTACCCTGCTGGCTTCCCCATAGATTAGGAGCAACTCCAAGGCTGAGTTGGTCTTAAAATCCACCTCTCTCAGTGTTCACTGCTTAGCACAGGGCATGTTCTGGTCTTGCAAAAAATGATGCCTCCACGGAAGGTGTCTGTAGGACAATAGCTAGGAATGATGCAAGCTCTTTCCTTCCTTCTTGCTGAGGGGGATGATCTCTGCAGCCTTCTCGTGTACTTTGGTGTAGCAGGAAGGAGGGGAACTGAGAGGATCAAAGTCCTGCTTGATTGATGTGCTTTGGGAAGAGCAAAGATTTACTTCTGGAAGATAAAAGAATAGGCGCGAAAGGTGAGCAGAGATAAATGCATAAGACAAGAGATGCAAGGGTAGAATTTGAGAGTCCGGGGGCGGGGGGGGGGGGGGGTCTGAAGAACACCGGGGGCCAGCAGGAGGTTTGGAGGTTAGCAGGAGGCCTGGGGGGATGGAGATGGGGAGAGGAAATTTTTGAGAGGTTTTTCTCTGTAGCACAAAATGGATCCAGCTTTGTTTTACAAAGGACTCGATAGAATTTGACAGTGCTTTGAAATTATATTGGAAGTTGGGCTTCTATTCAAGAGCGAACAGACCCAACTACATCAAGGATACAGAAGGGAAAAAGAAGAATAGGAAAAGCAAAGATGATGTTAAAAGAGCAAAAGCAAGAAGTCGAGTCTCCCACAAGTGCTGCTGGCTGAGGACAGAGAGGTTGAGGCTCCAAGGGAACAGGAGGGTGAAAATTGCCTTTCCTGTTTATTTCCTATGGAGGCGCAGCCCCAGAGGAAAGAGTCCTCTGCAGTCACACAGAGAAGGTTCTCAAGGATCTGAAGGCAGAGAAACGTTTCAGGAAGGTGGGCACATTGCTAGCTGCATTCCACGTCCCGGGTTCTGGCTGCAGAATGCTGACTCCGAGTTTATTACAAGGTCCCCAGTAAGTACAATGTCAGTGCATCTAGCGGGAAGGGTAAAAAAATATGCATTTACAAGATCACTCAGACCAATCATAGGAATGGTGGGTTGAATAGCTCCCCATTAGCTGATGGAACTAGGTGTAGTATAGACAAATGAAGAACAGTTGTTTCTGATCTTAGATGAGGAATCTTTTTTTGAATAAAAAAGGAAAGTCTATAACTTGATGGAGAGTCTGTTGGAAGAAGCACGTGTGTGTGCACTGGGAGGAAGGAGGGGGGCTGCAGAATACAGCTTGAAAACCTCATCAGCGTTCAGTGTAGAACTCAAGACTGCTGGGGCCAGTGGAGTTGCTCCACTATCGATCTATTTGCATGAAGAGCAGCTAAGCCTTCTGGGGAAAAGAAAAAAATTCATCCTAAGGGAAATGTGAATTGGGGACTATAAGTAAGTCTGGATGAAGCCACCTATACCAATACAAGAACGGGGGGCGGGGGGTGGACTTGAATCTGATACAAGATATATTCTACTACTCATATCACCCTTCATCTCCAGGGGGTTAAGTCTAGAACAGAGTAGTGGGAAATGGATATAAAATCCCTGAAGATGAAGCCCTGGAGAAAGAGAACCCTGGCTCAATCAACATCCGCTCTCTTTGTCTAATTAGTTGTGTGATTTTTCAGCAAGTTCCCTCACTTCTTTGATCGTGTGTCTTCATCTGTGAAGTGTTTGGTATCCTAGAAATTCCTATAAAACACTTAGCATAAATACTCAATAAAAGTCATTACGATAATAGTGACGGTAAGTAATTAACGAAAGAGTGTTACATTTATTAGCTCTGAACAGCAGGGGCATGAATACATAAGGTAGCATAGGCTGCTTTTAACCTATACGGAGTGGAAAGGGTGCCACGGCCCTAAGCAGAGGGCCACACCACCCGGAGTTGGAGAAGAAATGGGAAACGTGGTGAGGCGGCTCCAGTGTATGGCAGGAGGGGCAGAACGGGCAAGAGGAGGGGGTCAGAATCAGTGGGGCAGCCAGGAACACTGTCTGTGTCAGTGCAGGAAACCCTTGCACCCACCTGGCAGGTGTTGAAAGGGGAGGTCCTGAGACCTACCAAAGAAGGTAGAAACAGAGTCGTGGACATACTGCATGTTTTAAAAAGACGGGTTTCCCCCCCCCAAGTTGTTTGAAATAACGTATTTATTTTCCAGCGTTACTGAGATACCCTTGACCTATACCATTGCATTAGGTAAAGATGCACAACATAATGATGTGATATGTGTGTATGTTGTTAAAAGATCACCATGTAAATTTAGTTAAATATTGTTTGAGCATCCAGGCTGCTAGGGCCGGGGTCCCCAGGTGGACCCACGGTGCAGGAAGGCTTGAGTCAGTGCTCCTGGAATAAAAATCCCCAGACACAGCACAGAGGGTCTCTTCAAGATCCCGTGCCTCCCACACTCAATGCAGCAGGATGTCAGTGAGGAGAAAATTACAGAGCATCTTGCGAAGTCAGAGACCCCCATTTCCCAGCTGAGGGGAAGTACTTATTACGGAATTCAAAAAGTGAACGTCCAGTTTTGAGAGAACAGATTGTATCAAGGAGAGGTAAAACCAGACTGTCTGAAAACATAGCTCCTTTGGTATCCTCTCAAGTCTCCTCTCAAAGCCTCGCATGCTGGAGAGATGTAGGCCTCCTATCAGGGGAAGCTGAGGTGACAGAGGGGAGCTTGAAGCCACACTGGTGTGGACCGGCTGCCGCCTGTATTAGGAAAGTCAATACTGTTGGTATTTACAAGTGACACAGCAACTTGTGCAGAAATAGACACCTAACATTTAGGGGAAAGTTGGTAATATATTCGTTCATTCCCCAAACATTTATTGAGTGCCTACTATTAACCAAGCACCAGGCTTGGTGTTCACCAGTTAAATAATAGAGCAAGTTTCTAGCATTTCCAAGACTACCAAAGAGATTTAAAAGGCAGTGGGCCTCTAAGTTGAAAATATGATATATGTCATTTAATATGATTCAATCACTTTGTGCTGAAAATGTAAAGTCCCAGGATAGGGAATGGAGCTGGCTTCTCCAGTCCCCTCTGTGGTTCATCACTTTTTGTGGTGAAGATCGAAGTCCCCAATCCCCCACAGTGGCTACCGTTTTGATTAGTTAGGTGTGTTTCTTACCCCTGTCTTCTGGTAACTGCCCTCCTCCATTCCTTTCAGAGTATCTACCCACCCCACTCCCCAACACACACACACACACACACACACACACACACACACACACACACACTTTGTGTGTTCCTAGTAGGGCAGTCAGTCATGATGCTCCATTCTCCTAGATCAGGGTAGGAGGGTACGAGATGCAAATGTGGCCAAGCACGTCATTCCCTTGGGCCGGGCAGAGAGAGAAAGAGAGATCCAGAGGCTGGTATGTGATTCACAAAAGGCCAGTAAGATTCCTTCCTTGATACTTGAAAATTGGGAGAAAAAATTGGGGCTCTGCCTTGGGCCTTGCTAAACTTGCACAAGGCATCTGGGGCAGAAGGCCACCATCGCTCCTAGTCTCAGGAAGGAAGCTCATTGCAGGAGGAGCACATGAAGCTACCTGGTGAGGAGAAGACAAAACATGGAAGGGAAAGAAAGGGGAGAGCCTAGAAGGCCAGAGATAACTTCACCACGATGGTCAGCATGACTGAAATAAAGGAAAGGGAAGACAGAGCAAAAGTGACTGGTCTTCTTTTTGAAGATCTCTGAGCTTGGCCCAGCTTCTGGCACACAGTAGGAGCACAGCACATCTTGGCTCCATTTCCTCTCTTGTTCCTTCAGGAATTCATCGGAATCTTCTTGCATATGTCATGGGGTGAGGGCACATCCTATCTGGGCTACTTTTTGACATCAGGGTCTGGTACCCTTTGGAGTCTGAATAGTGACTCCATCCAGAAAACTTCATCAAGTATGGAGGGACTTTTTAATGCCCTATTCTTTGCATCTCCTCCCTACCATTAATATATATTAAACATATACTATGTGACAAGGACGTCATTCAACAAATATTAAATATACCACTGTTGCTATGTACTTTAGACATATTATCTCTTTTTACCCTCCCCACAAAAAAATACCCCATAGGTGCTGTAATTATACCCACGTTACAGATGAGCAAACTGAGATAATAAAAGCTGAAGTCATTTTCCTAAGGTCAGACAGATTGCTAAAACCATCAGATCCAGGACTGGAATCCAGGTCTGTTTCACTTCAGAAATTAACTATTTTATAACTTTGAAAGCATTCTTCCTCCCACCTAGTCTGGGTGTGTAGTCAATGCCAGTCCAAGAAATGAACCATTAGCATTCCCCTCACAGAAGATAATTATCCTGCATTGGGCTCTGGGGACTACAGCCATTTAGACAAGTCAGGAGTAAGAGGGCCCAATGCTTTCACTTTCTAAGGGGCTCCTGTCTGGGAAAGCCCTGTTTAGCACCCCCCTGGCTCCAGAACAATGCTAGGGATGAGGCTTAGCTGAGGGATCAAAGGTCACTGACAGACCGAGATTGAGGACAGAAGCTGACTGCGTGTTTTCATCAAGAAAATATCATGTTTGAAGATGAAACAGCCTCTTTTCACTGAAGCATATATTTTGTCTTCTGGGCCTTCAGACATTAAATTTACTCATTTTAAGACCATGGCTTCAACTGATTTTCTGTGTGAGATCACACACAGAGGAATCAAACTAATTTGAGATTACACGGCTGCTGCCCTTTTCCTATGAAGAGGCTCTTCTTGTTTCTAATTAAACTTCTTCTTCTATGACAAATGCCAAGATGCCAAAAAAAGACCCCTATTAAGGGAAGTGTCAGGAACTTGGCGTCATGGGGGTGCCATCCCCATGCCTGGGTGGGCTCTCTTTCAGTGCTGCATGCCAGCACTGTACCTGAAGGTCATGGGATTTTGGCTCCTCTGAGTGCGAGTGAACCAAATTCCAGAGGCTGGGCTGTTCTGCACACCCAGCTCTCCTGAAATCCCTGCTGCCACCCATGAGGCTCAGTCCAAATCCATTCCAACCCTGGGAATGAGATTCCAAAGCCAGCACCCTGCTCCCTGGTACCAATAGGAGCACAGCAGGACCAAGAACCAGAGGAGGCATTGAGTTCCCACCTGTGTTTTTACAGCTTGAGTGACTGAGGAAGGGAAATAACCTTTTTTGAACACCCATAATATGCAAGGAGCAGTCAGCACTTGGCAGACTCTCAACTAGTCTTCCTATGGGCATAATCACCAAAGTGAGGATAAGGGCACGTTGGAAGTACTATTTGCTTAAGATCACACAGCCAGGGTGAGGTAGAGTTAGGGTCTGAACACAGATCCATTGTAGCTTCTCGCTCTTTCCATTTCACCTCTGAGTCCCATTTTCCTCTCTTGCAAAGTAAGCATGATAACCTCACAGGGTTTGAGGGTCCGTTGGAAAATGGAGGAGGATAATGGGCTTTGTTGCTCCGAAGATGGTGCAAGTAGAGGGCAGGATGAGCACAGTTATCAGTCATCACTCCCTTTGCCCGTCATGGGTCACCTGCCCTATAATTAAGATTGGGCTGCTATTTATGGGAACCTACTGTATGCCAGATGTTCTATAAGATGTTCTCTACCTCCTTTTTCTATGAAACAGAAGAAGCACTGAGTCTGGGCTTCCTTTCTTCCTCAAATTTCTGGGAAGGGAAGAAGTCCATTCTGTTATTGGAGGAAGAGCAGACATGGTCACTATCCCCAGCCCTCACCAGGGAGGCCACAGTTAATGGGAAAATACAAACTTTCATGAATAAGTAAGATCCCTGAAGCAGCATCTCCATCTCCTCATCACCGAGTGGGGTTCAATGTGAGTCAGCACAGAGTCATCCTTTCCTGTCAAATCCTGGTATCTCTATCCAGCACGGAGTGATTCAGAACACTTTGTTCCCATCTCCATGCCAGAGTGGCTCCTGGCTTGGGTATTAGGGACCCTCCAAGCAATTTCTCAGTTCTACAAACATCAATGTCACTTAACCTCATGTACTCCATTTGTTTATTTGAATAAACACAGGAAAGATAATATTGGCCATATTTCATTGGATTGGACTTATCAGTGACACTTTAATGCTATGTTGTTTGGGGATAGTCTACAGTCAAGTTGCCAACGTAGCAATAGCCCAGTGGAGGCAAAGGGGGCAGAGGAAGGAACTTGAATGTCATGAGTGGATCCAAGGAGTGGTGATTGTGTTTAGTCAGCGTGGGTATTCCGGGTCAACAGTCATAGCAATTTGATTCTAAGTAGATCTCCAAAGGGTCCCATACATCAGCAATGGAGGGAAAGTGGATGCGGTTTAGAAATACAATGGCCATTTGGGGGGCAGGGGGAGGCGAGATGGCACTGTACCATTTTGAGTCTTATCAGTTATACTTCAAATCAGTCAAATGCATGCATGGTCCTCTGTATTCCTGATTCCAATCTTGGTGTCTGTCTGCCTCTCTGTACCTCTTGGTCCCTTATTGTCTCTCAGTCCTTTCTCTCTTGTGCCTTTGTCACTGAGTCTTTCTGATTTTCCCAAATGTAAAGAGTCCAGGAACAGGCTGACTGGGATTAGCAGTTTGTGACCTTCACATGTCTCTGAATGTCAGCTTCCCATCTTTAAAATGGAGATAGTAATATTGATACTGTTGAGTTGTCATTAGGATAAAATGAAACAAAGTCCATAGCAGGCAACTCAGTGCGTGGCTCCTAACAAGCGCTCGGCAAATGTTAGTCCCCCACCCCCACCCCAATGCACTCTACCCGTGACATGTTAGAATCCCACCATGTGTTGGCTTTCCTTTAGTGTGGCCTGCCCTCAGCCCATTTTCAGATCAGCCAATAGAGCCATGACTGGCTGGGACCATTTTTCATCCAACTGCTCTCATTCTAGCAGTTTCATGTGGCCTCTCTCTATAAATCAGTCTGGGAAAATAAATGTCCCCAATCCATTAGTGCCTTTCCATCACAAGCCAATTTGAGCCACAAACCAGACAAGGCTTGTTAATGGCCACTTAAATATATTTCTGCAACCCAGCCTAGAGACCCTCAGCCTCATATCCTCCTAGCTTCCGTCCAAGAGAAGTCTCACTGTGACAGGACTTCTGGCAGCAAAAGCATAGACCTGGCCCTTAGGAGTTAGCAGGGACCACAATACCCTAGTTTGCCTAGAACAATCCTAGTCTGTTCCTGCTCCAGAGTAATTATTAATCGGTGCCCCTTTAACACCCCAAAAGTTCTAGTTTGAATGATACACTGTAGAGGGTAGCTATGGAAACCAAGAATAATAGTTTAAATAATAATAGTTTAAAAAATAATTGCTATGATTTCTTGACCACTTGCTATATGCCAGGCATCACCAAAAAGGTCTTTATACACTGGATCTCATTTCAACTCCATTACAACACTGTAAAGGGAGGTGCTATTATCATTTCTATTTTATAGACCAGGAAACTGAAGTTTAGAGAAATAAGCAACATGTTCAAGGTCAGCCGGCATAGAGGGTGATGTCTGAGCCTCAGTCAGATCCCTTTTTCCTAGACAGTACACCCATGCCCCCACTGCTGGAAGTGATGGCAACTCCTAGCTCAATGTGGTGCCCTAACCCCCACCCCTCTTCCAGAGGAATGGAGCTCAAACAGAAGCCACCTTTGCCTGAAAGGCTTCATGCCCCCACTGCCCATACCTGACTGCCGATGGGGCTGGGGCAGGGGGGCGCACACGGGGTGGGGGTATGCGGGGGCACAAAGGCTTCCTCTATTGCTTCAAGGTCAGATTGACTCTATGGTACAATCCATGCGCCAGAACTCCTGGTGGGATCCAGGGGAGACGAAATCCTTGCTTAATCCTTTGCTCCCGTTCTCCTGAAAGCACCCCCTTGATTGACCACTTAAAAAAGTATCCCTATCTCAGGCTCTGCCTCTAGAGAGCAAGACCCAAGACATATGGTTAGCAAGTGGCAGGGCTGGGACTCATGTCTAGGGAGGTCTCCCTCCTCATCACGGAGCAAATGTGACATGACATTGCCTATATTATATACATGATTTAAATGATGGCCTCCAAGTTATCAAATTGTCAAGAAGTAAATCACATAGGCATAGATATAGCAACAATGATGACAATAGGCACAACTACTGTTTATTTAGTGCCAGTCTCTTTGTTGCATCTGATCCCCTCAATGACATGAGGTTCATTGCATTATCTGCATTTTGCAGCTGAGGCACGGCAAGCTTGGAGAAGCTGAGATGTATCTGTTGGGGTCACACAGATAGGAAGTGATGTGGCTGGGGTCTCTATCCAGATCCTTCTTACAAAGGCCACGTGTTTTTTCTGCATGGTCCCTTAAATCGCTTGCTGTGTAAATTGCTCAGTGAATGGTTGACTAAAGGGGTTCCCCATCAAAGCTGATGCTCTTGTAACAAATTAGAAGACTCTGCAATCCCTCCCACCCTGCACTCTCCAAAGTGGGTTTTTTTTTGAGCTGCATTTGACCATCATGTCTCCATTTGGGGAGAAAAGCCATATTACTCTGGGAATAGCTAGAGAATGTTCTCTTAAGTCAGACATAAAAAGATCAAAGGAGCCGTATTCATTGAAGAAAGGAAGGAAAGCAAGCTTGCATGCCAGAGGTCCAGAGAGGTAAATCATATTTCCTGTGGCTCTTCCACAGAGAGAGACAAAATGGAATGGAATAAAAGGAAAACAGCAGAGCTTTAAGGAGAGACAGGCCAAGACTCAAATCCTAACTGTACTGTCTGTATGATGTTTTTAGCAAATCACTCAACATCTCCAAGCCTCAATTTGCTCTACCATAATACCTATCTCGTTGGAACATAAATGAGAGGGGGTAAATGAAATAAAACATGTATTTCCCTGTACCTCTTCTCTTCTATTTCCATAAAATTTATAGAGCAACCAACTTGGACCTTCATTCCAGGTCTGAATAATACTAGCTTGGATGGACTATGCTTTATTCCCAAGCAAATAGCATATCCCATTTGATGATAAAAGGTTTCCATTAAAAATAGAGAGCAGATAAAAGGGGGACCTTCATCCAGGAAGCCATCAGCTGATTCATAAAAATACAGAATGAGTCATCCTGGCTCCCAAGGCTAAACTTACAATCAGTAGGCATCTCTGGCCAGCCAATCCTAGCCCAGTGGAGGAGGAAAGGCCCAGCGGGCAATCTTCACAAACCTACTTCAATCCCCCCTTGCAAAACTGATTAACTCTGCTTCCAGCTTGGGGAAATGAAAATCAATCTGGGCCCTTTGCAATACTGGATCCCAAATGATCCCCCACGCCTGGTTGGCTTTTTGAACAAACGGGGTGGGGAATCTGCAATGATTCTACTGTGTGTGTGTGTGTGTGTGTGCGCGCGTGCGTGCGTGTGTGTTTGTGTGCGTGTGTGCGTGCGTCTGTGTGCGCATTTGTGTGTTATGCGTGTGTGTGTGTGTGTGTAGCTCCAATAAAGAACAGGCTTGTGCATCTGGCTTTGAAGAGCAATCTCCTGGCTTTCATCTTGACATTTATTATTTCAAAATGCTTCAGTTCCTATCAGTATCTATGTAATTAGCCTAAGACTAGAGAACCCAGACCTATTTGTACTGCAAATGATGCTCTTTTCTTTAAAAAGTAGCTTCAACCTTTTCAATCTCTGAACATACCCTGGATGGAGAGCCATAAATTATACTCACACGCACACACACACACGAAGTATTTTTGATCCATGGCTAAGGAAGGAAAATTATCAATATATAATTTCAGTTTTATGAAGCAGACGTTCTTCTACCAGCAAATGAAGAAAAATAAGGATTCAACAGTCCTGGTCCAAGCGTCTTTTCTCACTCCGTTCATTCAGCAGTGACTTAGTCCTTCAGCAGTAACTGATGTTGGACACAGTGTGTGCCACGCACTATGCTATGCTAAGCATTGGGGATTTGTTGGTGAAAAGGGCAGACGTAAGCTCTGCCTTCTGGGATCAATCAGCTTGGTTCACAAGAGTTAACAAAATAGAACTGTACAGGGTTCCCCAGTTTGCAAAAGCCTCTTCCCTTACCCTGAATTCCCAAGAGTCATGTTTAGAGGCAACTGTGACCAGCTACATGTGTGAGGAGTGAGTCAGAGACCAGCGCCTGCTTCTCTTGCCAGCTGCCTTCCAGCCTGGCATGTGAATCCTGCACCTGCTCTCAAAGCAGTGAAAGGGAGAAGAATCTCGTTTGCATTTTTCTTGCCTCTGCATATGGTCCCAGAGTCCGGGTTTGGGGTCTAACCTAGGAACAGGTAAGCTGACTGCTGCTTTTGGGAGCAGCGTCTACTGGAGACTTTAAAACACAGACATGAGAAAGGGGTAAGTCCATCTCACTGTGCTGAGAGCAAGTTCCCCTTAGGTGCGGGAATTCCCATGCTACTGCATAAAGAACTCAGAGTGTTGGGTCCAGTGAACCCTCTGGGGTGAGCCCTCCCTCCTAGAACTTCAGAGAAATGATCACATAGTGACAGCACACAGAGAGGCTTAAGCCCTCCAGAGCGAATCCCAGCTGCACAGAACTCTGAAGTTCCCCCAGGAGGAGTGGGGAATGGAAGGACACTCAGATTGCTGAGCTTCGTTTGAGATGGGGGCAGGGGTTCTGAGAAGATTGCCAGTTGTTTGTTTTTCCACTTTGGAGAAGCACAGAAGACTAGTGGGGAAGAGGGAGGCTTGGCCTCAGCCCTCACCAAGCTGAGATGCTCCAGGACCTAACTCCCTGTTTCCCAGTCCCTTTCTGCCTACCAGGGCACTAGAAGGGCAAAATGCAGGAGTGGGTAGAGAGAACACACTTCCCCAGCCCTGCACTCTGTCGCCAGCCCCAGCAGAACCACAGCACAGAGGTTTAAGAAGCAAATCCTGGCCAGGTCAATTAGTAGCGGCATGGAGATCTTGGGCAAATCACTCTGTCTGAGCCCTGGTCTCCTCTCCTTAAATGGGGGATAATGATGGTACCTAACTCATCGGGTCCCAAGAAGTATTAAATAAGATCGCACACATAAAACTCTCAACATCAAGGCTGGTACACAGTAAGCCGACGGTTATTATTATTTTTTTAACCGTGTTATCAACTCCCTCTCCTGGCAGCTGAGCTGTCCTACCCGACGGAGAGCCCCCGCAGCGCAATCTTCCAGACCCCGGGTGCTGGGCGCCACCATCCACCGCGTTCCTCCCCTCGCAAGAGCTCCCAGTTCCCTCCGGTCACCCCTAGATCTGACTGGGCGAGGGCCACCTCGCAGCATCCTTCCCAACGTAAGCCGGCCGCCAGCCGTGGGGAGGCTCTGAGACCGGGAAGGGCGCGGAGGGGGCGCCCACGGCCGCTCTTCCCCGCGCAGCGGCCCCGCCGAGGCTCCGCCACCCCCGCCCCGGGAGCGCCGAGCGCGCGAAGAGAGAAAGCAAGAAAGACGGGGATACTGGACCAGGCTTTGACGCGGATCTTGAGCTCGCCGTCCTGCGGCTCGGGCATGGCCTTCCTGGTGACCCGCAGCTTGTTGAGCCCCCCGAAGCCGGCCAGCACCACAGCGCGCATCTCCTGGGCGTCCCCGAGGCGGTGAGAGCCGCCGCCGCCGCCCTCAGCAGGCTCCTTGCCTGCCTCCTTCTCGATCATTTGCTCCGTCTCCTCCGCCTTCTCCACGCCTTCCTTGGCCATGGCGCACGGGGGCGCGGGGCGCACGGGCTGCGGCGGCTGCGGCGCGGGGGGCTCGGGCTCCTCTCCCGCGGGTTCCTCCTGTTGAATGTGGGATGCTCGGCTGTGCAATGGCTGCAGCTTCTGCGAGCCGCGCCAAGGTCCACAGCCTCCGCCGTAATCCTCGCAAGAGCCGCGCCCCCACTCGCCCCACCCCCCCCCGGTCCCTGCCTCTCTTTCCTGCCCAAGCGGAGCCTTGACTCCAGTTCCAGAGCCAATCTCAAATCGGACTCTTGATTGCAGCCACAGAACCCAGATTCGCCCAGGACTCGTGGATAAAACACGCAGAGAAGACACAGTGTCCTCTCCGGTAGGCGCAGTACTTTGTTATTTACGGCTCAGGCTCAGCGCCGAGAAATGGACAGAGACCAACGTCTGGGCCTGGAGGATGCCTCCCGGAGTCGGGGTTGCCTCCTCTCCCACTGATCTGCGTGGGCCGGCGGGGTAGACGCGAAAGGGGGCTGTTTCCCAAATCGCCGGTACCGGTTGGAAAGGGGAAGAGGTTTGGGAAGCGGGAAAGGAGAAATCCCACTTGCTCCCCTGAAGAGTCTAAACCAGGGTCTTTTCACTCCAGACCCTCGGGGTCAGTGCAGATGCTCTTTACCAGGCATCACCAGGAGCCTCTTATGATGGCTAATTCTCCCCACCCGCACCGTTTCTGGCCATCAAAGAGGCTTCAGAAAAGGATTCTGTACCAGAAAAGGGTCATCTTTTTGTTTTGACCTCCAGAAGATCAATGTACACTCCCGCACCAACACACACACACACACACACACACACACACACACACACACACACACACACACCAGTAACTGGCTTTTTGGTTTTTGTTATGAGCCCTTTGAAGAGGAGCTTATAGAAAAGCTTGGACTTTTTAGGGGCGCCTGGATGGCTCAGTGGGTTAAGCATCTGCCTTGGGCTCAGGTCCCTGGATGGCGCCCCGCCCCCCATGGAGGGCGCAGGTGGAGGGAGATTGCCTTGCGGCTGTTTAAAGGAAGATTGTAGTGGGGGAGTGATGGATGTATATTCTACTTCCTGTGCAGCCACTGCCAGTTTTGGGACCTTGAGCAACTCACTCAATCTTTCTGATCCTCAACTCTGTCATCCATAAAATGGGTACATTACTTGGGTTTATTTGCATTGTGCTAAGTGCTGGGGTGGATGAGACTTTCAGTGACAACATGGTCCTTACCTTTAAGGAGCTTATTCTCAAGCATGAGGCAGGGAGGACACCGCCAACAAATAGAAATGACACAGTGAATGGTGTGAGTGCCTCTTCTTCCATTCTCCCTGCCCCTCTCTTCTATTCCTCAAAAATAGTATTATGTTCCCTCTTGCCACCTGTGCCTGGAATGTGTGTGCCACGTCCTTCATCTGGTGTGGTCTTCTACTTCACTTTCAACTTAAGCACCCATTCCTTGTATCCACAGGTTGGGTCTGCATCCTTTATGGTAAAACTCTCATGGCCATTTGTAATGAACTTTTATATGATCACCTGATAATTAATGTCTGTTTTCTTTTTCCAACTGTGATCTTCATGTGGGCAAGAGTGATTTCTGCTTTTATCCAGCATGGTTTCCCTGAGGCTTAGCGCATGATTGGTACATAGAAAATGCTCAGAAGAACCTTTGTTGAGTGAATGAATGAGCCAGTGAATCCATGTGCTACTGTGGGAGCCCAGAGGAAGGAACTGGCTCATGGAGTTGGAGAGGTCCTCATGGAGGTGAAGAGGTTTGAACTAGACCTTGAATGATAAGCCAGGTTCCTCAGACAGGGAAGATCACAAGCACATTCAAACACATGGAAAGGGGTCAGGGGAAAGAGAAGACACTGTCTTGTTCTGTATGGGCTAACCATCAGCTGTGGTTAGCAGTCCCTGGAGACTAGACTGAAAGAGTGGTTGGAACCAGCTTTTGAGGTGGTTTACATACCATGGTTATAAAATTTAAGACATAATCATGGAGGCAATAGGTGCCACTGAAGTCTTAAAAAAAAAAAAAAAAGAACCAGGGAATGGCATTACTGTATTTTAGGACAATAACTTCGGCGGTCAGTGGGTGGTGGGTTAGATGGAAGCATGGAGATTAGTTAGGGACTATGGTGCAGACATAAACAAATAAATAGATAAATAAGAAGAGCCTTAACTGAGGCAGTGACTGTACAGGGAAAGAGGGGCCAGATAGGAAGCTGAGTAGACAAGGCTGGTTAGTGAATAGTGAACATATCACTGTGAACCCAACTGTCCAAGTTATGAAGTCTGTTTCCATTGTGCGATATAGTGTTTAAGCTGGATTCTATCCTGAAACAAGACTTTGAGTGCCAGTGGTTTATTTTGGAGGTCATCCCAGGAAGCTCCTGTCAGGAAGGAGGAAAGTGAGATCAGGAAGCCAGAGGAGCCAATCCAAGGTGCATGAGTAAGCAGGTTAGCAGAGGGACGAATGGGACTCAAATCCACAGGAGACCGTTGTGGAATAAGCCTCAGAGTTGTCCCACCCAAAGAGCAAGGAAATGGGTATTTACCACTATATTTTCTGCACGATTGGCTAAGGGCTATTCCTGGAAGTATTAACTCCCTGGCACTTCCAACCTGCCCCATGCACCTGGGCTGAGAGAATCCCCAAGCAGAGAACTATGGAAGCTTTCAGTAGGAAGCCATTGTCTTGTAGAGGGGATGGTGAGTTTAAAGGGGATATGGGTTTGTGGCTGACAACATCTACAGTATATTATATTGTTTTGGAGTATCTACTGTTCTGGATACCTCAGGTATGTTTTATAGTAAGATTCTCAGAATAACTTTATTAGATAAGCATTATACTACTTTATAGAAGAGGAAACTGAGTCTTAACATCAATGCTCTTAACATCTCATCACACATATTTCTTTGAACGGGCCAAGCCAGTTCATGCCCTGAATGACAATACTCCATGGGATTGTTTATGTTCTCTGCTCATTTATTGGCCTCCTAATACCTCTGTCCCACCAAGATTCTTTGCCTTTATCCTGAGGGTTTTCCTTTAGCATCAGTAAAGTAAATCTACTTTGCAGTCAGCACATAGCATATTTAAGAAAAAGTGTTTGCCTTATATGTTAAAGGAAATATAATTATTCCCTCCAAGGGAATCTTCTGGCTGTTTACAAACCCCAGATTATAATTAGTATGCAGCTGATTGTCACAACAACCAAGAGGAAACACACCGTGTTCTGTGCTGCTCGGGGAGGAAAGACTTCCTCTGAGTCCTATATACCACTATGTGAATTGTTAAGTATTCCCAAACCTGCTCCTCTCTGGTGGAATATGGCAAAAGCCATGCTGCAAGGCACCTCTCCAAATAAACACAATAAATCTATTTTCAATTTGTAAAATTGCTTTCTTGGGCATTCACTCACTTAGAGCTTCAGTTGGAAAATAGTGTACATTGTAAGGCAATGTCAAACAGCGGCCGCCTCTGGTGGAACTCAGTATTACAGCTCAGCTCTATGGATTTCTTTATGGTCTGGGAACAGCCCTGTGTGCCTTTGAGAGGAGTGTAGACTCAATTTAGGAATCTCTCAAGGTACTGGCCATCTGAGGGAGTGGCCAACAGAGGTGAGGTCTTTGAGTAAGGATGCATGGGAAACAGTCATAGTCGTTTTCTAAATAACTTGGAATGGTTCAGTAACTTTCCAGAGAAATACGTCACCTGAGGCAAGCAGTCAATGTCTTCAGCTATATCCTTTAATAATATTTATTCTCTTGGGGTGCCTGGGTGGCTCAGTTAGCTAAGCGTCAGACTCGTGATTTCTGTTCAGGTCATGATTTCAGGGTTGTGGGATCGAGCCCCGAGTCGGCTCCACGCTGGGCATAAAGCCCACTTGAGATCCTCTCTCCCTCTGCCCCTCCCCATTCTCTCTCTCTTAAAAAAAATGTTTTTTAAAAAATGATATTTATTCTCTTGTATTTTCCTCAATACAAGTAGGGTCATTTATTATACATATATTATTTAATCTACGAAATAATCCTGTATCATAGGTACTATTATTCCTATCCTACATGGGAGAAAATTTTTAATAGAAACTGAGTAACTTTCCCAAGGTCACCAACTTTGTCTGTGGCAGAGACAGGATTTAAAGTGGGAGCCATTTGAGTCCAAAATGTGGATATTTACCCACTATGCTATAAAATCTATAGTTTTATATGCTGTTATAGTTTCAAAATGCCATGGAATGGGTTGGGGGAGGGAGACAAATTTAGAAGGTCAATGGTGAAAAAACGTAGGAGATCCTGGCCATTGAAAAATCTTAGTAAAATCCAAGGGCTCATAAGGAAGGACATGTGCTATAATTTCCTATAGTTTGTGTTGGTGTAATTTAAAAGATAATGGAGTGTGATTGCCATGGGCACAGAAATATTTTCAGAGAAGTACTGGATAGGTGTGCAGCCCATCCTGAATGTGGTAGAGTAAGCTTCCTAATTATATCTCGTAGGACCAGTCATAGCCGGCTAACTCTAGATGTGTCAGAGGAGAGAAGAAAGTGAACTGACATTCATTCATCACCTTTTGAGTGCTGGCCTTGGGCTATTGCTAATACTGCAGGTAGAATGGTGAATAAGACAAACATATTCTTGGTCCTAACGGGGCAGCATTCCTCCCAGGGAGATACATATTGGTTGAGGTTGGGTTCCCCAGAAGCAAACCTTTCTTCATTCAAATTTCTGAATGCAAATGACTTATTTGAGTGGTGATTCCAGGAAATAGGGGTCTGTGGAAATGAGACCAAAAAGAGAAGATGCGTTTATCCAGCGGGTTACCACTGTCATTGGCTCAGGTTAAATCCTGCTGGAGAACTCTAGATGATGGTGTAGAGGACACCTCAAAGGCATCCTAATCAGGAGGCAAGGTAAATGCAGTGCCTACCAGCTCCTGTCAGTCCTTGGTCTAGGGCTGTTGGTGGGGGGGGGCGCTAACCATCTGCCCCTCTGGTCTGCCCTGTGTGGGGTTGTTTTGGAGTCAGTGGCTCGACCAAGCTATCCTGAAAATGTGACAGGTGCTTCAGTGTAACGCAGATGGATCTTTGCGCATGGCAGGGAGGAGTTCCAAGAGGGTCTCTGCTACAAATATTAAACCAAAAATATTAAATAAGTAATTAAGTAATTTACCAGTGCTGTAAAGAAGAAATATAAGGTGCTGCCTAGAGGGTCAGAGAAGGCTTCCCTGTGAAAGTGATGATAAAGTAGTAAATTCAGCTACAAATAACAACAAGAAAGAAGTGGCTTAAATAAGATAGCGTCTCTACAAGGTCACCAAGGATCAGTGTTCCTCCCAGCTCTGTGCCTCACCTAGGTGAGGATCAGCCCTCATTCTCACGGTTCAAGTTACAGTCCTCACACACCCATGTTCCAGGTAGCAGGATAGAGATGAGTGGGAGGGGGAAAGATCCACATCCTTCTTTTTAAGGAGACTTCAGGAGTCCTCCACATCCATCTACTTACCTCTTATTGGCCAGAGTCTAGTCACATGGCCACATCCTGTTGAAAAGGAAATGAGGAAATATAGTTTTTCCTTTCTGAAGTGACGTTGTCCTAGGTAAAAGTCAGGGCTCTACGCCTGATGGGAGAGAAGAGAGAGAACACTGGGAAGTATAGCAGCGCTATTGAGATGCCACTGGAGGAGAACGTGTAGAGGATGGAGGCCAGGCCTTCCCATGCCTCCCGAAAGCACAACACAGTCCAAGGATTCCCAACTCCTGCGACCCAGCGCTGCTCTCTCATCAATTCCTTTAAGACAGTTTTCCACCCTCTTGGAATTTTCTCTTCATAGGAATTGTGGTTTTATAATGGAAGTTAACAAGAAAACCCAATTCTTATTCCATAACCAAAAGATACTAGTCATAGGACACTGAAAACCTTTTACCTCTTTATGAGTATGATCATGTATGACTAGAAATAGAAACATTTCACCTATTCTTATCCTTTTATCCATAGAGAGATGATCTTATCGATCGTTTAGGATCATTTGGCTAATGTGGTCAGTTAAGTAAGGAGAATATACCACCCAGGACTGAGTAAGGAATTTAAATCAAGTAGTTTATGTTTTTGAGCCCTTGTTCATGCCAAAAGATAATTTCTAAGTGATTTCTTTTACCCCTTTCCCTGAATATTATCTAGGGTTTTCCTCCTAGCTTGAAGCTGTCTGATTTCTTGCATGAACCATCATTATAGTGATGCTGTCTGCCTCTCTAAAATGTTGCAGAGAGCTGTGTTTTCCCCAAAGTAGTTTGCTATAGATCACCGTGAATAATGGTAAAGGGATGGGGATGTAATATTCAGGTTCAGAAGTAAACAGAGCATTTACTCCTCAGATGGAGTCCAAGAGAAACCAGAAAGGAGGAGCATTCCCTCCCCCACCCCATCAGCACCATTTTTCTTATAAGCTGAGAGCATCATACTATTAATCAGGATGAAATAACCCTCTAGCTAACTCAGCCTCTTATTTCCCTGATGTTTTGGGGATAAGAGTTGATTTCCCAGAGAGTTTTGTTTCCTTTGTTATTTTATTGGCCCATATCCAGTTGGTTGGGCTGTCTCAGAGTAATGACTGTGTGAAGTGACAAGATCCCAATGTAAATTGAAAATGCTCAATATAAGAAAGGCATATTTGCCTTTCCTTTTGTGAAATTAGAAGATTCCAGCCCTTGGAGAAAAGGTTTTCAGGGGCAGGCATCCTACCCTATTCCTTTTAGTATGCCCCTCCTCTTTAAAAATTTATTGGGGTGCTTTCCCCAAACTAAGTAGGCAAGAAATAATGTCCATTCATCATCCATCCATCCATCCATCCATCCATCCATCCATCTATCCATTTATCCATCCATCCATCCATCCATCCATCCATCCATCCAATTGGTGTATTCCTGCTGTGCAACAAGCAAAGTAGAAGGAACACATTACCTTGTTGCCAGAACTTGTTCAGATCCCAGTTTTCCAGTTACTAGCTATGCAGCTTTTAGGCTCCAAGAGGTTAAGAGAGTTGCCCAAATTAAATAAGAACCAGAAGCCCTAATTTTCAAGCATGGTGTGAAAAACTGCCTGAGATACCATGTGAAACTCCTCCGAGTATTATTTCCCACACATAGCAGTAGGTGAATGGACAATAATCCCCTTTTTGCTTCCTTCATGACTAAGGCCTGGTACATGTCCTGAGAGGGAGACAGACATAGCAACAGCATGGCCCATTGTCGCAGCGGGCAGGACAATGTAGAGAGAGAGGATAAGTGCATAGCAAGTGGGGTTGGACAGGCAGTGTTTCAATCCTGGCTTGAACTGTTCCTAGCTATGTAACCATGGGCTAATTCCTTAATCTTTCTGTGGCTTTGTTTTCTAATCTGTAAGATGTGGATATTGATCATACTTCTTTTACAAATTTGTGTGGGAAATTAAAAGAGGTAACCCAAAGGAATGTCTTCCTTGGAAAAATCACTCTGCGTCAGTACTCTGTGACCACCTTGTCACAGCACTTAGCATTTCAACAACTGTGTTTACTTCGAAAGTTGAGAGTTCTAACCTAACCTTTTCCAAAGTATGTTCAATAAAACAGTAGTTTCTTGGGATAGTGATTAGGGCTAGGGGACTAGGGGGTTCTGTGGTCAAATTTGCTTGAGACACTCTAGGTCAAGTGCAGCCAAGGAGCTTTCTTTGGCACAGGGCCCTTTAGAGCTTTGTAACAATGTGACCTTTGACTCTCCAAATGGGGATACAGAAGGCAGCTTCACCCAAACTTGGTCAACTTCTAGCCCCTTTTCCTTGAAGTCCATAACTAGCATTTGCAGGATATCTTTTGGGAGATGTTGCTCTAGACAAATCATTGGAAAACTATTTCTGAATGACTTGCTCGGTGCTAGGCCCTAGAGATGAGCCAAAAGGAGAAAATGACATGACCCGCCCTCGATGAGCTGAGACGCTTGCTCAAGAGAAAATAAAACTACAAACAGATTTGAGAAGACTTCAACACTAATGTGGGGCCCAAGAAGGTGGTGAAACCAATCAAATGTCTGGTGTGGGACACAACAGAGTGATGGGGACAGTGACAAACTCCATTTCAATATCTCCTGGCCCCACAAGAATGCGTGCTCACAGAATGTATGCCCAGTCTTCCAAATGTTCAAGAGAAGCCAGAAGTCCAGATTTTAGGTGAAATCTCCCAGATTTTTAAAATCTGAACAAATATCACATAGGACGAGCAAAACATAGCTGAGCCAAGTTTAGCCCTTGTGGTACCAGTTTGCAATTTTTGCCCTAAGCCAGTAGTTCTCAGCCGGGGGTGATATTTGGCAATGTCTAGAGATAGTTTTGGTTGTCATAGCTGGGGCCATAGACATCTAACGGTGGAGGGAAGGGATGCTGCTGACCATCCTGCAAAGCACAAGACAAGGCCCACAACAAAGAATCTTCCAGCCCTGAATGTCATAGCGTCAAAATCGAGAGATCCTGCTGGAAGCCAGGATCCTTAGAGCCTGTGAGTGAGGAGGCCTCTGGTTTCGACTTGTTGCCTGTGTGACTTTGGCAATGTCCTTGTTCCAACTGGTAAAAGGAGACACTTGGACTAATTGAGGCTCAAGGGACTTTCCAGAACAGGGGCTGAGGTCACATCAGTCGTCAGTGTTGGCAGTGGCCTGGCACCAGGGCTGTCTCGGCAGAAACAACATTGATCAGAAATGATAGCTCCTGAAATGACAGCACCCACCAGGGCAATGTGTCCAACCTGGGAGCCTGTTTGTCCTTCGGAAGAGTTCAGAAGCCTGTTTCCTGCAGTTCTCACTCCAGATACTTGAATAAATTTGAAGCTGATTTAAGAAGGCTGTTAAATCATCCTGGGCAGTTTTGTTTTAGCGACAGTTCGTATTTTGTTGAGGGGAAAAATCAAAGGACATGCTTTAATTTAAGATAGTCCTGCCTTTCCAACTAGCACAGTCTCTCAGATATTGAATTGGAGTCTTGGCATTGCATGAACCTGTTTATCCAGTCGGTTATCAGGAACAAAGTTTGCGTGAGTATGTGTGTGTGTATGTGTGTGTGTGTGTTGTTTTGTTTTGTTTATCTTAAGGATTGAATTCAGTCATGCCCACAGTGGAGTTGAGGCAGGCTGCAGGATGAGGTGGGTTGATGCTTTGACCCAGGTAAGCAGTGATGGAGGGGGAACGGCACAGAGAGTGAATGGAGCTAATGTGACATTACACCCAATGTGACTGCTAATGTGAACTCTGAGCCCGTCCCCCCAAGCAGTGAGCCACCCACTACTCAGGCTGCCCTTATGTGGCCTCATTCCTCCTCTCCTCCACCTGCGGCGGGGTTTTCCAAATGGGAGAAATCACTAGGGAGAAAGGGCTTCCTGTGATCCTGGAGACTTACAGGCAGGGATGTTGTTTAGGGATCCTGGGCACTGACCCAATTTCTACCCCCACCCCCTCCGACCCTGCAAGAGGAGGTTGTGACCTTTGGTGATGCTGAGTTGCATTCAGGAACATTCAGGAGAGCCAGGTGTTTGCAACATTTGAGTTAATAGCAGTGTATAGATTGTTAGGGCAAGATCTTCTGGAATGGTGATACAAGCTTGAAGATACAACAACAGTAACAAAGCAAAACCCCGTGCTGGGTGCACAGTGTCCTCAGCAGCTGTGGCCTCCCTTAGGGGCTCTAGGACCCAGAGAAAGGATGCCAGATGTGCTAGCTCTGCCCCTTCTCTGGGCAGTAGTCACTCTTCCAGTAACTTCCTGTACCCTTAGCTGACTGGGCTGGAAAAGCAGTGTCATTGTATGATATGTGTGTGAGTGAATGCATGCCGTCTCTGCCAGTCCCTCACACAGGTGAAATTCAGGTGAATGTACAGCGTTGACGATGTGCAGGTGTCTCGGCTAAGGCTCCCCCTGAAGCAGACCCTGCGGCTAGGATGTGCATTCAAACAGCTTATTTGGGAGAGGATCCCAGGAAGCAGTAGTAACAGTGTGGGGAGGTAGAGGAGGATTGGAAGGAAACAGGAAAGGGGTGTATTTTCGAGCAAGTAGCACCGGGGGCTCATCCCCACCGAGGAATGATGGAAGACAGTGCAAAATGTGCCTTTGAGTTATTCCAGGGGGGCACTGATGGAGCTGAGGTATTTATGTACCAGTAATTCCCCTTGTATGGTTTGCTGAGGGCTGCTTTCAGGAGCATTAACTTTTCAGAACTTCTGGCTTGCCCTGCTTTCAGGCCAAGCTGGCTCCCATAGCAGAAGCCCTCAGGCAGAGAGCAGCAGGTATGCAGAACCAGCAGCTTTAGGAGTGCAGAGGTGAGTGTTAAGGGCATACGGGTTGGGCCCTGCTGGACCTGCTGTAGTGTACTGATTTAAGCTATTACTACCATCCTACTGCTTCCATGAATGCAAGCCAACTGTAATATCCTTATGCTTATAGCTCTTATAAATGACTCAAAAAAGCAAAACATGCTTACATACTACATTTTTAAGCAGTGAAAAGGAATATAAGTCAAAAGTACAAGAAGAGCTTGAGGCTATGGGTAGTATTGTTTGGTCAAACAAAATCAAGTTTTGCAATGTAAATATGGCACTCATCACCAAGGGGCAGGGTCTCCTGAACCCAGAGTTCCAGTAATATCCTCTGGAAACTAGATTGTTCTGTATTCCAGCTGCTGCAAAAAGTCAATCCTGCAGCTCTGAGGTCATTTGGTCTTCATGTGACATAGTGCATCATTTTTCGGTCAAGGTTCTTTCCTCCATCAAGGTTCTTATTTGAAACTGGCTGATCTCACACACAAAGGAAGGGAATTAGTTGGAGGGATGCTGGGTCACTCGTAGGTTCTGTGGGAGAACTGCAGAGTCCAGGCTCTGGAAAGCTGCTAGAACAACAGGAGTTGGGAAGCAGACAGGACACCAGTTGAAACTATGCCAAGGAAGCTGTCTGGTGAGGACTCTGCTCTCACCATTTCTAATAAACAGGGGACCGCTTTGCACCACCATAACCCACAGCAGACGCTGGGTACCACTGCTGCTCCATCACTCTGTTGCCCCTAAGACCTTGACATTGCCACCACTGCTCCAGCCCCCTATCCTCAGAATCAGTTCTCTGCTTCCTCGCTTCATAGCCGTAGTTGGGTGTGAATCTGATCAGTGGCACACGGACCACAAGCCTGCATCTTAACAAGGGGAGAGGCTGGCAAAGCAAACATGTTGCATCATCAGGTTCTAGAGTGGGATTCAGGTTTTGTCTACCTCCAAGGTTCAAGGTGGGTATTCCCCAGGCATAGGAAGGAAGCTCAGATGCTGAGCAGTCCAAAAAGTTGACTAATGTCCACTCGGATCTTTCCCTTTACTTTTTTCTTTAGTATATCAGAGTTAAAGAGGCAAAGGGAAAGCTTGGTGGGCTGGTGATAATCTGCTGAAAGTGTCCCAAAAGAATATTAAAGTGGTCAAATAAAAAAAAAAAAGTTTTAAAGTTCCCTAGTTAAGAAAATGGGAAGTGCTCTCAGTATATAAGCACAACATAGTCTTATCACTCCATACCTGTTAAGACATCTCATTCTGGAAGGCAGGGGTTGTCTTATTTATTTCTTTGTGGACAAAACTAAGCATTGAATGCATGCTTAAGGGAGGGAAGAAGGTGGCAAGGGAAAGAAGGAAACAGTTTTTGTTAGGTCTTCAGCTCTTAAACACAAACAGATTGGGGCAATGAATCTTTGGGCAGGAGCCAGAAGACAAGTGCAATTTTTAGAACAGAGCAGAAAAGAATTCCACTTGATATGGGAAAAGATCTTTTGAAGGGTAGGGAAGCTCAGTTGTGGTTTGAAGAAAGAATACACGGGTACAAAACCAAGAAAGACCAAAGTATTTATAAGAAAACCAAATGTTCTACAGAAAAAAATACTAGGGGAACAGTCAAAGGTGATATGGCTTTCCAGTCTGGAAAATAAAATATTTCCCTGGAAATAAAACACAAAGGAAACCTTCTAATCAAGACCTCTTGAGCAGCAGTTCTTGCTGTTCAATTAACACACCAGAGTTTCTTTGGGGGAAAATGAAGCTTTTATTATTTTTAATAAAAAATTCAAGGGTCCCAGGTAAATTTGCTTTGCCAACTTTTCTATAATTATGAAAAAATAAAATTATTCCCATAAGAAGAGTATTGGAAACAGATGGGCTGTATAATCTATTCAAGAGTTTTCCGTCTGTATTTTTGGGTATTAACTTGGGATTTCATGGAAAGGCATATGCTCGGAAGTGAAAGTCGTTTTCAGATAGACACAGTTCAAGTGAGAAGACCATCCGTATTCATGGAAAAGGCCCAAGACACACAATCTGGATAGGACAGTGATTTATTTAAGAATGTTCCAGTTGGTAAGCAAGACGGTTCTGAAAAAATAAGCTCAAATAAATACAAATTTGCTGACTTCTTGTCTCTTGCCAGGAAATTTAAAAGTGTGTCTTTGTGTGTCTTTGAATGCTATAGTCCAGTGTGACTACAGATATAGAGCAAAGGATCCACGTGGAGTGTT
Source organism: Ursus arctos (assembly GCF_023065955.2). Lineage (NCBI taxonomy): Eukaryota > Metazoa > Chordata > Mammalia > Carnivora > Ursidae > Ursus > Ursus arctos. The sequence goes on along the minus strand of NW_026622863.1, from coordinate 30,673,492 downwards.
TGGAGAGGTGAAGAGTGGTACAAACATTTGAGAAGGGAATTTGTGCACGTGAAACAAAAGCCTTTGGGAAATGTAAATTTTGACTCAGCAGTTCCTTTTTAGAAAGATATATTAAGGAAATTAGTAAAGATATATGCAAATATCTCCACTCTAAGCATTTTTCACTGTGGCATGAATTATAATACTCTGAATCTGGAAATCTTAACTTCTACAACAGAAGTGAGGATAAGAGATTTGTTTTTCATATCCATAAAATTAAAAATCATGGGATCTTTGAAAATATTATCAATGGAAGAATATGTTAAGCAGGTTGAAAAAGCACCCAGATAAGTGATACCTACATATATGCTTATGTATTTAATGTTAAGATGATCAGGAAAGATCAAGGAAGGTCTTCATGGTGATTATCTGTGCTTGATTATCTTATGAATATCCTGAAATTTTTATTCTTTATGCATATCTGTACTTTATAATGTTTCTACAGTTAGCATATATTGCTTTTATACTGAATACTTTTAAATGACTTTGTTTTAAGAAAAAAAGTCTAGCATACATCTTCCCTTCCAGCTCTATTGATGGGAAGAAGTAATTTTTAATAAGTAAGTGAATACCTATGTGGTATACATCTTTTTATACATATCATCTCATTAATTGATAAAATATCCTATAAAGTAGAAAGTACCTTTATCTTAATTTTACTACCATTTACAAGAAACTGAGGTGCACACACTAGGGAGTGGAAAAGCTGGGTTCAACCCAGGTTGACTGGTTCCAAAACCCATATATGTTCCTCACACCAGCTGTCACCAGGTCCCAAAGGATCGTCTTAAGCATTCTTTCACCTGTGCTTTTCATTTCGCAGAGTTCTGTCCTCAAACTGTCTTTGAGTTCCTTCTCCAGGGTTGGGGAGGAAGGCAGGAATTTAGTCTATCAGATTTTAAACACCCCAAAATATTTACCCTTGGGGTGGGATTACTTCCCTTCCTTGCCCCCTCCTGGGACAGAGAGTGTACCAAGTCCAGGCAAATAGATGGTATTTGGTAAAAGGACACAAGGTGGGGAAAGAGGTAAAGTCTTCTGGGACAGCACAGAGGGAGCCCGCAGCTGCCTTGAAGATGCTGCACCTGCAAGGTCCAGGATGAACATGCATCTTCATTCGCAGTGAGCTCACCCAGAAAAGGAAGGAAGGAAGGAAGGGAAGGAAAAAAGTGGGAACCCCCTTCACCCCAAGGTGGGGTGAGATAAAGGACTAGAGATACAAGGGCAATGGATGGAAGAGGTCGATTTTCCAAAGGAAGAAAGTATTTTTAACCTTCTCACTGCAAAATAGGTAGTGCTAACGCATGACCTTAAATACTGAGAGTTGGAAGGTCTCATCTCTGTTCACTTGCTGGGAGAGTCGGTGCCAAAATGAAGACATAGGGAAGCCATTGGCCCTAGGCTTGGTATGGGCTGGATGGTCTAACTCAAACCCAAGATAAAGGACTGTTTGGCACATGTCAAACCTTGTCTCACATTGACCCTGAGTGTGTAAGCAACCGACTGACCCCAGTCCCTGTGGATAGCACTTTATTTTTTGAAGATGCGGAGCATTAACATGCTTCTGAAAGTCAAAATTATGCGAAAGGGTGTATTCAGAGAAGCTGACTCCCTTCTGCATCTCTTTCTCCCTGTTCCTCCTATCTGAGCCTTGTAGGTAACCAAGTTCATTGTTTTCTGGCTTATCTTTTGTGAGTCTTTTTTTGAAAAGATTAATGCATATATGTATGTTTTCTTTTGTCTCTTCTAACACATTCTGTATGCACCTTTTGGTTCCTTGCTTTTTTTCACTTAACAACCTCTCCCGGAAATCCCTCTATAATCAGTTCATGGAGATCATTCCTATTTCTCTTTACAGCTGCTTGGTCATCCATTGTGTGCATGTACCAAAGTTTATTTTTACCCAGTTTTAAAATCTTAACAACTAATTCTATTTTTAAAATAGAATAAAACACATCTGTGAGTTGATCATCTCTGGCCCGCGTGTATGCATAGAGTCAAAGTGTCTCCAAGGGAAAGAGAGGATTCTGGCTTGGGAGGTTGGGGAGGCAGAAGCAGCCAGGTCATAGGTGGGTGTTGAGAACCTTTCTTAAGACTGAGGGAGGGCTGTGCATTCCCTGAGTGATCGGAATCCCCCCTCCATTCCCTCCCAGCAGAGAGGTGACAGACCCCAGGGGAAAGTGACTGTGGGGAGGAGGCTCTTCAGGGGGCTGAGCTCCAGGTACCGGCACCGTCAGCCTCCTCGGCAAAGCCCCTGCACTCATCTGTGCTTGGAAGCAATAAGAGCATACCGATGAGGCCCAGGAGCCTCCTGAATGAATGCTGTGCTCTTGGGAAGACCTCTAGGGCCTTCACAGGTTGGAAGGAGTTCCATTAGTGTATTTTCTGCCACCCTGGTGGGATGGGTAATCAGCATAGATTTTTTTCCTCCATGTATTTACTTGTTTATAGCTGAGATGCAGAAGGCTGTTAGGCTAAATTTTATTCGGAGAAACCCCGTATGTTAGAGCTAACTTCATTCCCCCTTCATATATACCCTCTTATTTGATTCTTCTAGAACTCCTGCCAGGAAGATATTATTCCCACTTTATACATTTCTAATTTATAAGATCCAGAAAGACTAAGTTTCTTGCCCAAGACCACCCAGCAAATAAGTGGCAACACTAGAATTTGTACCCTGTGTCTGACTCACAAATCCCCAGACCATCTTCTTCAAAGAGTCATACTTCTCAAAATCACTGAACCTGTAGTAAATTCATGGGCACAGTAATCGCAGTCTTTCAGAGAATTGAAAACTACATTTTGGTGTGTTTTGTGGCTCTGCTCAAAGCTCAGAAAGTACAGAGCAGTCCAAAGTATTACACGCTTTAGAGTCTGTACAAGAAAATCTGTAAATATCCAGGAGTGGTTTTGAATAAGCAGATGAAGCAGTGGTGAATATTTATTTGGCATATTTGACGAATCTCATAATTCAATTTTACCTCTTGTTTGGAGAGGGGGAAATTCACTCCAAATAGGAGGGAAGCCATGGAAACTCCAAGAGCTATAGGTGAATTAATTAGGTTGCTGTGAAAGTGGTTTTTGCTTTTTCATTACTGTCTTTGTTAAAAGCAAAAGAAAACCTCTAACAATGGGCTTAAAGAAAAAGCCGGGTGGTGTTTGGAAGGACGCCGGGGCGGATGGGGCCCAAACAAGGAATCAAGTCTGGAACCGAGACTAGCATTTTCTAGGTCTCTGGGGAAAATGTGGTGCTTTCTCTTTGCTTCTCTCAGAAATTTTCTCCAGCTTTTCTTTGCTTTTCTGTGCACATGGTGGAAAATGATTGTTTAGTCCCTCAGTGTACCTTCCCTCTGCTCCTTTCATAGATAAGACAGGAAGTAAGTGAGAGCGAATGAGGTTGGTAGGCAATGAAGAGTCTTCAGTAAAGAGGGGCTCTCTCTGCAAGTTCTAGAAGTGACCTTTCAGTGGGTGTTGAGCGGGCTCTGCAGTGGAGGGAGAGTGCAGTGGGGAGTGGGGCAGATGAAAGTCTGAGGGCTCCGGGAAGGTAAATTTAAAAATTGCCCCTGTTTGCATGCTTCTAATAGGCAGATGCAGGCTTTGAACTCGGGTCCCTGATTAAAATCACCCATCCGTGACTATAAAACAGGAATGATTTTGTTTTCCTGGCTCCCTCCTGGATTGTTGGGAACTTCAAATAAGATGCTAATAATTGGGGTATTAAAGAGTACTCCCTAGATGTGTGAAGTATTGGTACTACCACGCCCACCAAAGGCACATGGTACCTACAGACCCTGGATTAGGAGGACGCAAGTAAAATGAGTTCTGCAGACGCAGGGGAGGATCCCTTCCAATTTCCAGAAATCATGCATTAGATTACTGTTGACCTTGATTACTTTTTTGGCATTGCTTTAAGTTGTGCATGCAAGGTGAGTGCTTCACTCCCTTGACCCTAGTCCTGCCCCTGCAGTGGTTGACCTTACAGCAGGGTTTCCCAACGTGTGTGCCAGGCACAAGGTAATGTTATGTGGTACACGGCCATGACATTAGATAACACTACTGGCTCCATGAGGAGGTTTTTCCTTTTTCATACCTTCTGGCTAAGTGAAGGAGAAAGTATTAGGTGGGTGCTAGTAAATATTTGACACCTCCCCAACTAACCCTTGCTAAATTTTTTTAGCTAAAAGAAATTAGATTTGGGGGTGTGCTAGGTATCTTCTATTTGCCCTCCAGGTCCGCTCTCCTTTTTCTGCCCTGCTCTGTGCCCTGAGAGGCTGATCTCCAAGGAAACCATTGGAAGATAGTCAACAGGTTCACTTGCCCACTAGCTTCTGGATTCTTCTAATAATGGGAAGTACCAAGAGGCGACTGAAAGACTGGAGGAAGAGCAAGAGCTCAGATCTTCATTCCCCCAGCTCCTTCCCTGATGTGTTGGTTCTCCTCCAGATGCCATGCTCCGTGGTGTTCTAATAACCACTTCTCCTCTTTCCCTCCTAGGCCAGCGTTGCCAGAAGACTACAGGATATCCAGTTAAATTTGTATTTCCAATAAACAACAAATAATCTTGGTGCAAGTAGGTATCAAATATTGCACAGGACATAATTATACTAAAAAAGCTATTTGTTGTTTTCTGAAATTCAAATTTAAACAGACATCCTGTGTTTTTATTTGCTAACTCTATCAAGCCTACCCTAGTGGGTCATTGCCCCTGTCATTTGCCAGGTTAATTTCCCTTAACCTTGTTCTGCATCTCTGTTAATAATTTCTCTGTTAAAGTCTCCTTGGTTTCCCCATTTGAGAGTATCATCTGTTTTCTGGGGAGCCCTGGATACGTACTAGTAAGCACTAATATCTGGGTAGGATTTTATAGCTTTGTTTTATTCCTCATTTTGAGGTGGTCTTCTCAAGTGATACTTTTTTTCCTTCCATGGTAATGAAATATATTTTCCCTTTAAGATAAGTGTATGTAAGTTTGAAAATAATAGTAGGGGTGCAACATGGCATTTTTCATGGCAAAAATCATGGAGAGGATACACAAGCCAACTGGCTTTTGAAAAATTGAAAAACATGGCATCTAGAGTCAGATCAACTCTAGTTCAAATCCCAACACAGGGCTGTTGTAAAGATGAGATGAGATAATGAATACAAAGTAGCCAGCAGAGTGTGGGGGCTCTGCTGATAGCAGTGTCATAGCTACGTATAGACAAGCATGCACGCATTGTCTGCTCTGAGAGGTAATGTGACTCACCCACAGGCGCACAGCGAACTGAGAACATCTGGGGCTACGGTGCAGGAACCTGGCCTCAGGCCCCGTATTTTTCCACGGGCCATGGGCTGGTTGTGTTGTATGCAGAGGAAATGCTGTGTCAGCTGTGGTGCTGCTTATTGACCTCAGTCTGTCTGGCAAGAGTGGTCAGTCCTCATGACTCTGGTTTTTTGGAATGCTGGGATGAAGGCCTTTGAGGCTGGCCAAGTTGATGTTTCAGAAGGAAATAGTGAAGACAAAAGTTTTCCTTGGGTTTAGTAAACTCAGAGAAGGAAAGGAGCAGCCACATTTATTCCTGCTTGCCTGCCTGCCTCCCTGCCTGCCTGCCTGACTGACTGAATGACTGAATGAATGAATGGATGGATTCAGGGGAATGTGAGATACTAACCTGCCAAACTCTGGTTGTAGTGCCCAGCCCTTACAGCTTCTGAACATGTCTCAATAGTTGCAGGTTGACGTCCTGTGGCATCTTCCCCGTTCCTGGAAGATTTGGGCTCAGGAGATGTGGGCTGGCCGGATCTTGGTTAACCTGCTCCCGGAAGTGGTGTTCTGCTCTTCACAGATACTAACCTAGAGACTGCTAGGGGCAAAGCACATCATTAGGCACAGAGAGAACCCCCAAGAATGAGCAAGAAGGAATGAGGGTGTCCCTTTTCCCCAGCCAGCCTTACTGGGAGAACAGCTGCTGAGTCACTCATGCTGCCACGGACAGTGCTAGGGACCTCACACACAGCCTTTCTTTCCATCCTCACAGCAGTCCGGAGATGGCGAAGCTGAGCCTCAGACGGCCATGGCATCATCGTGAATGTCCTATTACCTCGCCAGTCCTCAGGGCTACACCAGGAAGAAGGTACTGTCGTTTCCCTCAGTTTACAGGTATGGATGCTAAGACTTAACAGATGTTAGCGTCTTGCCCAAATGCGCTACATGCCATGTGCCACGTGCTAGAACCAGGATTAAAACCCAGCCCCGTGGCCCAAATCCCAGGTTTTATGCCATCAGGGCTGGTGTAGGATGGTATAAAGGATTTGCTTACACAGCTGATAAGGGGCAGAGTGATTTGTTGTTTTTATTTTTAATTTTTTTAATTTGTAATTTTTTTAATTTTAATTTTTATTTATTTATTTATTTTTATTATGTTATGTTAGTCACCATACAGTACATCATTAATTTTTGTTGTAGTGTTCCATGATTCATTGTTTGCATATAACACCCAGTGCTCCATGCAATACGTGCCCTCCTTAATACCCATCACCAAGCTAACCCCTCCCACCCCCTCCCCTCTGAAACCCTCAGTTTGTTTCCCAAAGTCCATAGTCTCTCATGGTTCTTCTCCCGGTCTGATTTCCCGCCCTTCATTTTTCCCCTCCTTCTCCTAACATCCTCCCTTCTATTCCTTATGTTCCACAAATAAGTGAAACCATATGATAATTGTCTTTCTCTGCTTGACTTATTTCACTTAGCATAATCCCCTCCAGTTCTATCCATGTGGATGCAAATATTGAGTAATCATCCTTTCTGATGGCTGAGTAATATTCCATTGTATATATGGACCACATCTTCTTTATCCATTCATTTGTTGAAGGGCATCTCGGCTCCTTCCACAGTTTGGCTATTGTGAACATTGCTTCTATGAACATTGAGGTGCATATGGCCCTTCTTTTCACTACATCTGTATCTTTGGGGTAAATACCCAGTAGTGCAATTGCTGGGTCATAAGGTAGCTCTATTTTTAACTTTTTGAGGAACTTCCACACTGTTTTCCAAAGTGGCCGTACCAACTTACATTCCCACCAACAGTGTAAGAGGGTTCCCCTTTCTCCACATCCTCTCCAACATTTGTTGCTTCTCGTCTTGTCAGTTTTTGCCATTCTAACTGGTGTAAGGTGGTATCTCAATGTGGTTTTGATTTGAGTTCCCCTGATGGCTAATGATGTTGAAGATTTTTTCATGTGTCTGTTAGCCATTCGTATGTCTTCTTTGGAAAAGTGTCAATACACACTCTTTTCTTTACACAATTATATTTCTTAAGAAATTTGATGTTGTTGCAATCTCAGAATTTCTATTTCCGTTGAACTGAGTTTAAGTACTAGAAAAGTGCTGTGCGACAAGAGAGAGACAGAAAGACAGAGACAGGGAAAGGGAAGGAGAAAGGGGGAAAGAGAAAGGACAGAGGTTGGTGTGGTAAAGTTGAGGCAGCCCCAAAGGACAGCCAACATTTGGATGAGATGGTGGCACAGAGCAGAAGTCACAGGGGAAGGAACAGTGTGGACCAAAGTGGGAGGTGAGAGGGACGTGCAGGGACACACCAGAAGGATGGTCCAACTGGGTGCTTCCTGTGCATGCCAGTCTCAGCTGGCTGTGGTAGCGGGGCTTCTGGTGGGGGTCCATCTGGGGCCCATTTTTGAAGAGTCTATAGAACTGTTCCTTCTGATACTGGGATCCGGATTTCTCATGCAGCTTCTGCCCTTTGGTTCTCCAGTTTTCGTGAGCAAAGGCCTTGCTGGAAGAGCTAAGAACAGGCAGAAGGTACAGGATAGAGACGAACTTCCCAGCCCAGTGCACTGGTATCTCACATCCCTGTCAGCTCTTGGTGGTGGTCATGGGCCTCCAGGGCCAGAGCTGACATGCCAAGTGGCCCTAGAAGGGACAGATCCCCACGTGAAGTGTCAGCTAGGTGGATGACAGCTGCTTCCTTCCTTGGAAGGAAACGAGATTTTGGTCTTGTGTTTTGTTTTGGTTTGGTTTTTTGTTTTGGGAAAATGCCCTGTTGTGTCAGACATTTATTTTTTATTTTTATTTTTTTTGTCTGAAGGAAGGAACACCGTGACTCTTATATTTGCCTTGTCCGATGAAAGGACAAAGCTGAGGGCTTTGCGTTTTTCCATCTTCTTTGCAAAGTGGACCTTTCATGAATGGTAAACAAGTAAAGAACTGACATTTGTACAGTTTACAAAGGGCTTTAGCACTTTTGATCCTTAATATAACAATTAGGTGTTTTTGCTGGCATCTAGCGAGTAATTGGCCCCCCATGCAGTCGAGTAATCTGAGGCTGGAATTGGTTAGAAGGGGTCAGGGTCGAGAGTGGAGCAAATGCAAAGCTTCAGATGCTCAGTTCAGTACATGCTCCATTACACTGTGCTGTCTCTCAGGTGCTGTTTCTCCATCACTGGAATCAGGAAGCACGTTACACTTTCACTTAGGATACTGGGTATCACGTCGACAGGGCTTACAAGCTGTTAGCTATTAATATTTGTTATCTCACTGCTGTGGTTGTTGTTATCCTTTCTCTGCTGCAATGAGGCATTTCTCCCAATAGCAGAGACTTTGTGCTTTGGGACACAAGATGACAGGATGGGAAGAACAGGGAGTCTGCAGCAGACTGGGATCTGCGTTCCCCTGGACATGGTGCTGAATGCATCTCACCTCTGATTGTTTTGCTGGGAGACGGGACGACCATCCTCACCTTTTACTCTTGAACTACAGATCACTAAGTCAATCTGGGACATGAAGACCAACATTTAAAAAATGAAATGAAATAGAACAAATGGAATAGAAAATGCCGTCATGCGTTACCCACAGTGCGTAGTTTTCGCGGAGTATTTACGCTCAGGTATGTGTATAATGCATTACAGTAGAAAATGAATTTCCTACTGGGGGTGACATTCACGAGTTTCAGTAACGCTGTTGTAAAGGTTAGAGGCAACGCAGGTAAAGCAAGTGCTAGGCACAGAGGAAGTGAGCGAATGATCATTGTTGCCATCAGCTCTTTGTTGTCATCTCCATCTCCAGACACGCCAGGAGAATTCGTGCTTGTCTGCCCACATCGAACCAGAGGGCTGATGGATCTCAAACTATCCAAGGCTAACTCAAGTGGCCAGGCCAGCGCTCCTTAATCCTGCTGACCATCAGAACTGCCTGCAGATGCCCATCCAAGGGGCAGGTGACTATGACCGGCACAAATCTGAGTCTGAGAAGCACTGAGCAGAGAACAGACTGAGCTTGCCTTGAAGGAATCAAGATGCCTTCCAGGCATGCTGTGCCAAGAGCTCTCTTGGCATTTAATACCTGGCGTCCCCTCTTTAGTTAAAAAGGATCGAAATAGCAACTGGCATGTTGATGACCACTGAGCAGCTGTGCCCCCGCTCAGATCAGAGTGGCATCTGCTCAGAACAGAACATCTTGTTATTCTCGGTCCCTTTTGCTACGGCAGTTCGAGTGTGATGGTGCATGAGAAACATGGAGCAGCTATTTGTTCTCACACCTACCACGAACTGAACGTTTACTCATTTGTGCTGAGCTTTTGTAAAAGAGCCTCCACACCATCACCAGAATGACTTTTCTTCCACAACGTCTTGTCAGTACCCTGATTTTAACCGTTTAACACTTGCCTGTTATCTACAGGATGGTCACCAGTTTCCTTGGTCAGGCATTCGAAGCCCTGCCTCATGTGATCCCTACTGACTGCCTTCACTTCATCTTCCGATCGTCCTGGCTTCATCCTAATGCTTCATTTCCCCTAATACGCACGGCTCTTTGAATGGGCTTTGCTCCTTCATGTCCCCATGCTTGTTCAAATGCCTTCCCCTCTGCTTGAAGCATCTCTCCCTGTCTCAGTCACCTGCTGAGTTTCTATTCATTTTTCAGGACTTCGTTCACCTCTTTTGTGAAGCCTTGAAGGTTAATTACTTCTTCCATTGAAAACACATGAACCTGAGGGATATGTTCATTAATATTTGATTAAGATAAATTATAGTCAATTTATTTAGTTGCCTGTCTCCACGAAGGCATGTCCAGGCGGGCATGTACTAACTGTGATATCCACTAAATGAGTAGAAGGAAAGACCTACTAAGTGCCAGATTAGAGGCCCAGGCATGGTAAGCTGTATAATGGTCCCCCCAAATATTCATGTCCTCATCCCTAGAAACTTGAATGTTACTTTAGGTGACAAAAGGAACTTTGCAGAGGTGATTAAGTTAAGGATCTTCATATAAAGAGATTATCCGGATTTTGTTTGGACCCTAAATGTAACCACGAGAGTCCTTAAAGGAGGAAGCGGAGGGAGAGACACAAGGCCGTGTGAAAGCTGAAGTCAGATGCTATCTGCTGTTTTTGAAGATGGAGAAGGAGCCACAATCCAAGGAATGTGGTTCTAGAAGCTGGAAAAGACAGTGGAATAGATTCTCCATGGGAGCTTCTGGAAGGACCATGGCCCTGCCAACACTTCGGTTTCAGTCCAGGAAACTGCTTTTGGATTTCCGGCCTCCAGAAGTTCAAGAGAATAAATTTGTGGGGTTTGAAAGCCATTCCATTGGTGATAATCTGTTACACCAGCAGTAGGAATCCAATACACCAGGTAACATGTATGATGGGACAAAACTTACAGATGGTATTTACTGGGGAAGAATAAGATAGAGCAATGCTTCCCCAACCTCACAAGAATCACCAAGGATCTTGTTTCACTGCAGATTCTGATTCACTAGGTCTGAAGAAGGGCCTGAGATTCTGTATTTCATATAGGCTCCCGAGTGAGGACCATGTTTCTTGCCCAAGGACCACACTTTGAGAAACAATGGACTCAAGCAGTGGGGCGAACACAAACTGGATTGAGCAAAGGGAGAGTTTTAGAGAAGTAGCTGTGGGCGCAGAGTTTTAGAGACAAAGATCCACCGGGCAGGAGTCTATGCAGTGGTGGCCCTGGGAGGGGTGTATGATGGTACCAGTGATTTCTCAGTGCCCTCTGGTTGGGAGTCCAGAGGCCGCCAATTTTTGTCTCTCTTACTTCCAACAGCCCTGCAGATGAGGCACCTTAATGCTTTTTTGACAGATGACAACTCAAAGGCCAACAGTATTAAAAGACTGGCTACACCCTCGTGGAGTCAGACCTAACGGGTCCAAAATAGGTGTTTTTTCCCTATTTCCCTCCACCACCTTTCCTCCATAAGGAATAATGTGCATGTGCTATGGGGCTTTGCAGAGAGAGCAGTGATTTTCAATTTTCCTGCAATATCTGAAGCCCACCTCGGTGGAGATCTTCACATCCTCCAGTGAAATAGGCACATGTCACCAGGGATTGAAATTGGACCTGCCAGGACTGAGGCTGACAGAGAATAAGAGCTTTTGCCTGGGCATTCTGTTGGGTTAAGTGACAGTCCAAGAGCTGAGGAGCAGAGAGGGTCCCTGCAAAGCACGGGTGCTGAGAGGGTTGAGAGGTAAAAGGCATCCGCCTCCCGTTGGTACGTAGAGGAGAAAGTGGAGGACTAAGCATGAGAGCATGAGCCGGCCCATAAAGAGCTCCCAAATGGTCAAATCAGAGAAGCCAAGGGCATTCAGCAAGCCCAGGGAGCAGGGGCAGGACTGAGATGAGAAGAGAACATGCAGATTCAGAAGAGAATGGAAGAGCAATGGTATCGGGAGCCAAACAGGGACCATGGAGAAAGACCACATCCTTTGCCCCTCACCAGGGCTGTGGCCGTGGTGGTCTCCTCATCAGTAGCATGGGAACCCTCATACTGATGCTGTAGGCAGTGGTGGAGGTCAGAACTAATCTATATAATGTGCCTGTCTTTCTCAGGCACTAATGGATTCCTTCAAGCAGCCACACTGTCTGTTGGTCTTTATGCATTATTGGTTTTATAGTCTGAGGTGGAACAGGATGACCTAAGATAAGAGTTTGCCACAGAGTTCCCACAGGTTCCTTATTGGTGGTGTTTTGTGTCCTGTTCTTCTGTGGCTTAGAATGTATAGGGCAATCCTCAAGTTTTTCCTAAGTTATTAAAGATCATCAGAGGTTAGGAGGAGAAAGGAGAGAGTATGTTTGGGCAGGGAAGTTTTAATTTTGTGGTGACATCTTTGCTTGCTGATATTTGTTATGCATGATACTAAAGGGCCTTCCCTATAAGTTCTCCTGCACCCACCCCCGCAATCCACCCTTTAGAGGCTCCTTATCCCAGTTCCCAAAGCTATTTTTCTTGCCCAGGCAACAGATTTTATACGTTTTAGAAGGTACTAGTATAAGGAAGGGCAAGAACATGCGGGCAAAAGGTAGACAGCACTGTGTGTTCAGTAAGAAGATAAGTTTTATAATTAGAAGTGGGTTGAGCCCTAACTTTACTTGGAGAAGTTTCTCGATATCCTCTGAGTCTCGGTTTCTTCATCTGTAAAATGGAAATGGAAATAGCATCAGCCTACCTTACAGCCTTTGCGAGGGTTAAAAAGGAATATGCTGGAAGACCATTTAGACCAGGGTTCAGCAAACTCTTTCTGTAAAGGGTCAGAGAAACAATATTTGTGACTTTGTAGGTCATAGCTCTCTCTGGCGATGCTCAACACTGTCAGTGTAGAGCAAACACAACCACGGGCAATGTGTCAATGAATGGGTGTGGCTCTGTTCTAACAAAACGTTATAAATTATAAACAGGCGAGAGTTTGCAGGTCTTTAGACCTGCTTTAGAATAGTAGGAAGTAAGCCTTGGGGCACCTGGGTGGCTCAGTCTGTTGGGTGTCGGACTCTTGGTTTCGGCTCAGATTGTGATCTCAGGGTCCTGAGATCAAGCCCCACAGAGAACTCCATGCTCACCAGGGAGTCTGCTGGAGATTCTCGCTCCCTCCCCACCCCACTGCTCTCTCTCTCTAAAATAAATAAATAAATCTTTAAAAAAAGTATGAAGTAAGCCTTCAAAATGGCGGTAGTAATTATGATTCTACACTGTTGTTATTAGACATATCTCATATTGACCTAACCCTTTTTCTTTCGGCTGCCAGGTTCTCAAAAATTGAGGCTGGTACCATTCATTTTTATCCTCTATGGAGAAGTTTTTGAGTGTGTGGAAGTGCTGATGGGGAGGGGGTGGATTCCTTCCTTCCGGCTTTAAATCTGAAAACAGAATTCTATAATCCAAGTCTTTTGGGTATCACTTTTTAAATATGTTGACCCCTCAATGATTTAATTTTTATTGATCAAACCTTATAGTAAGTGAGGATAATTTGAGAAATAAATAATAGATAACCTGGTTCATTTCTCATTAGCATAGTCAAGATTCAACCACAGAGCTGGAGAAGGGAAATTTTATAGGGAACAATTAACTGCAAAATGTGAGTAGACCCAAGATAATCTAATTTTTTACATTTGGCTATCCCTGAGGTCTGAGTGCTTATAGCCAAGAGAATTTATCTAATGACTTCGGTCCAAGAAACACAACTTTATTTCCCCCCTACTAACACAGCATAAGCATTGATTTAACTGTGTTGCATGCCCTACAAACATCAGTGGCCTTATGTTCCAAATGAAAAAGTTCATCAGTGAGCTATCTCCTGATGTGTTATTAGCTGGAGGTCAAAATTAATGGATTTTGTCAGATTGCCTCCAGTGGAGATAGAAAAGGATGGAATTCTTTGGCAGACAATTTCCACTCTGTCATCTGCTTAGTGTTTGGGGTGTTTTGTTTTTTGTTTTGTTTCATTTTGTTTTGTTTTGTTTTTGTCTGTTTGTTTTTTAGTGTTTCTCCTGGAGGTCCTCCAAACTTAGTATTGCCTCGAGTTCTCAGGGCACAAGACTGAATGGTATTATATTTCCCCCATACCTCCTTAAGATCTTCCATAAAGTCTGTAAGTGGGATCTAGGACAGGGGTCTAGGACAGGAGCCTCAGAAGAAGTAATTGAGGAAAGTCACCCATGACTGATGGCCAAAGGGGATCTGAAAACATGCTAGGGCAATCCAAAACACAGCTACCATAGAGCCTACAGTAACGTACCTGACTTCTCTTCTGTCTTCCACGTGAAATTTGATGCAGGTGGAACTGGGGTACATGTTCTGCAGTCGCGATCCTCACTTAAATAGCCTTGGGTTCTTAGGTAAGCAACAGACATCACAAATCTCTTTACTCACACTGGTCAGCGGAGCTAACTGTTCCAATCTTGCACATAGGATCATAAGGACAACTAAACAAGAAGCATAGTGTGAAAACCCTCAGTAAATACACATTATTGTTCATTCTGTTCGTTGCTTGGGTCCTTTTAGACCCAAACACTTCCAGTAGGAGTGGGTAGAAGAAGAGGCCACAGGGAGAAAGTTGCCTGATCAGTGAAGGTTTTCAAAATCTATGAATCCCACGAAAGGACCCACTCGTGGTTTTGTATTAAAAATCTGTGGAATGAGAAGCAAGTGTCTTCTGTATGCAAAGGCTCAGACTCCTTTTTAGGTACAGTATTTTTTTTTCTCTCAAACAATTACCTCTATCTGGCCATAATGGAAACCCATATCTTCATTTCAGGGCATTTGTAATTAGTGAGTGGCCTTGAAATTTTGCAAGATGGCCAAATATTTTCTTCCCATCTTGGTGAACTAGTCTTTGGGGATGGTCTTGGGATAGATCTAAATCGACGTTGTTTAAGACAGGAAGTGGCAAGAACCTCAAAGCCCACAGAGATCTCACGTGAGCTTTCAACCCTCTGAAGGCACGTGCTTTCTTTAACTCCTGCGGGTGCACACGTGCACTGTCAAAATGGCAGGAGGAGTACCAGGCACCACTGGCTATCTTGGACCACCACCGGCTATCTCTTTTCAGAAATTCGAAAGACCTTTCAGATTATTTCTCCAATATCAGTCTATTATTCTTGACTTTCTTCCAGGTTGATTTTCTCCTAGGGGCTCTGTGGTTCTCCTGGAAACCTGTGTGTGGTGGGGTCCCCCACCAGGTTCTGATGCACCTGCATGTGGCTGGACCCCATCACTGGCAAGTTTCAATCCACTGTCCTGAGACATGGCTCAGCCTGCATGAGAATTGGTTGTTGAAATAGATGCCCAAAAAGGGAAAGTGTATCTTCCGTACATTCAGAAAACCGTCTCAAACTTCTCTGAATGTTTTACACATGACCAATTTGTAATGCAGGTACGTGAATATAACACACTGGGGTGTAGAGGGATGACATGGAGCATGCAGGGAATGGAGTAGGAGAGAGAACAAAAGAGAAGACAGTCTCAAAGCCACCCCTAGTCTACCACAGTGTTGCCCGGTCAGCTGAGCCAATGCTCGCCAAAGTTGCAGCCTGGATCGCCATTCTCTGATCCCCCCAGCTGAATGCTGTAGCTGCAACTCTTGATTCCAGAATTTGGATTTTTACTTCCTTTTTCTCCACTGGGCATTAGGTGGCTTTTTGTTTTTTAAATTCTCTCCTTCTACTCAAACATCCCAAATCCTTATATTTTATAGCCTTTCAAAGTTTTTGTGCTAAAGGGTAGCACGATCCCAACCCCCTTCCTGAGAAGACAATTTCAAACACCTTGGTGAATATCTAAAAAGAGACGTATGAGAAAAATTATTTGACAGAAATGAAATTGTACATACTTTTCTATAATTTATAATAATATATTTAAACAGTTCACAAGTTGTTTGGGTGTCTAGGTTGTCCTAATTTTTTCCTACTGTATGCAAATACAGAGCCAGGCTAATTAGCTGGGGCAAATTAGACATTTTTAAAGAAGAAAACAAAAGACATTAACAATTCTAAGTAGTTAGAATTGTTAAAGATGCACAAATGGTTAAAACCAAAGATGCATAAATGGTTACAAAGTTGTCCCATGGTTGTCCCACATTAAAAAAGAATAAAAATAAAAATTGGAATACCTTGGAAATTTTTAACCTCATCATTGATATGATTTCATTATGGTGCTGACCTAATTCTCTGTGGCAAAATGACTTGGCCACCTAGTTTTCAACAAAATTAATCCATTCATGCATTCAAGATATATTTGCTGCGTCCTGGCAGAAAATAAAATCTAACAAAATGTTCCCATACTCACAGAGCTTATGTTCCAGTGGGAGAGAAAGGAAAAACTACTAGTAGATAAATACACAAGAATATCAGATATGGAAGTGGTGTGCAGAAAAGTGAAATATGGGTATGTAATAGAGAGTGGCACCAGGGCAGGACTCTCCCAGGAAAGGACAAATACACCAAGAATTGATGATAAAACCGACACTAGTCATGCAAAGACAAGAGCAAGGCCATCCCAAGCAGAGGGGACAGCTGGTGTAAAACTTCTGCCATAGGGGTGACCCTGGCATGCTTCAGGGAGAGAAGAAAGATTGTACTGAATGAAGCTTAGTGGCCCAGGGTGAGAGGGGTCAGAGGCAGGCAGGGTCCAGAATGTGTCAGTTTTTCAGCCGGGAAACAAGCTTGAGCTTCATTGTAGGCACAGTTGGAAGGTACAAGAAGCTTTAAAGCCAAGAAGTGACGTGATTTTCTCATGTTTTTAAAATATCACTGAGTGAAGGATGCAAGGGCAAGAATAGGTGTAAGGAGGGGACCAGTTAGGAGGTTGTTGTGGGTCCAGGTGGGAGGTGATAGTGGCTGACACCAGGTGTCACAGGGGAGACGCAGACAACTGGATGGATTTGGAACATGACTTGGACACAGAGTGAACAAGACTTGCTGGTGGAATGCAAGTGAAGGATGGGGGGGGACCCCAGAATCAAAGATAATCCCAATGGAACTACTGAGAAGAATAGTTATTTTGTCTGGTAAGCATTTTTGGGAAAAAATCACTTGTTTGCATATCTGTTATAATATGAAGCATAGTGTGGATTTTTTTCTGATATGAATAATAGTACCTTCCATTTATTGAGTACTTACCACGTGCTGGCCATTCTTTTCCTTACCGTGTGTGTGGGGGGTTACACATTCACCTCACTTACTAAGTTACAGAATGACCCATGTGTTCCATATGGCCTTTGCCCCTCTGGGGATTGCATTGCTAAGGAAACAGACTGTTGAGCACAGGCACCAAAGCCAAATCCTATTAAATGTGCAATAATTCAAACAAAACCTACAAAGCCAACCAGCACTTGGGTTTGGAATATTGGCTTCCAAATGTCCCGCTCCTAATGCCTAGCTAGATACCTAATAAGGTTCAACATTTAGATGCCTGTCTAATTCTACCCAGAGTTCTGGACTTCTGCATTCCTGCCCCAAATCCCTGCTCTGAATGTCAGAGTTTTTAATTAATCTCCCCAAATGTATTTTCACATAATGAGCTCTCTGCATGCTGCTAGCTTCAAACGGTAGACAAAAAGCGATTCTTTCTTTTCCTCAGTCAGATTTTTTCCTTTGTAAAACATAAGCAAAAGTGCTTAGATACCTCTCTATGCTCAAATATGGCTGGAGAACGTCCAGAATTAGAGATTTCAGAAGTAGAAATTGTTTAGAGAGCAACTAGTTCAAATCTGCTTTATACATGATACACTTGAGGTTCAGACAAATTGATTAATGTCTCCAAGGTCACACAGCATATTAATAGGCAGGGCCAGGGCCAATGCCCGCTTCCCTGGCTGGTGACCTAAAATTGTCTCTAGGTGTTTCAAGGTTGTTCCTCTCAAACCCTTCCCCCCCCAAAATTGTACTGACTGCTCCTTTCTTCCTTTCCCACTCTCTTCACCTCCATCCTCTACATTCCCATCTGATCCCATTGCCCCTCCCTCTCCCTCCTCCTCCTACCCCCTCCTCAAATGCAGCCTCTCACTCCAGGTCCCACCTCTGATCTTGTCATCACTCCCACCACCATTTCTCAGGCTCATCTATCTCCTTACAAGATCAATGCATTTACAGACCAAATGTGTTTTGCACAAATGTGTTTTTTTAATCTAGCCCCCATGTGTTTGGCTATAAACCTGTCCTCACCTGACCCTGTCATTTCATTAAAAAAAATAATAATAAAGTCCAGTGGAATGAGAAAAAAAAGTGGGATTGGAATCCATGTACCACATGTAGATGAATTCTTGTTATTTAGGAAAATTCACTGCTAAGCTTTTTGAATGTGGAAGGTAAATCCTGGTGGTCATGAGACATAGGGAGTCAAACAAGTAGATACAACTCTTCCACAAAAGAACTGAGTGCCACTTTGGTGCTGTGAGTGAAGAGAGGAGAAAAGGCAAAGTCCAGAGTGCTAAGAGCACAGCGTCAACCTGGAGGCTGACTTGACAGAAATGGACAGGACCTTTTTAAGATCAAGAAAACACAGTATTCAAATTTAAGTTCTTCTCTCTCGTGTTACAGTCTACTTACCTGGCCAATACCCCTCTGTCTCCAACTAAATAAAGGCACACATGGGGCACCTGGGTGGCTCAGTTGTTAAGTGTCTGCTTCCGGCTCAGGGCATGGTCCCGGAGTCCTGGGATCGAGCCCCACATCAGGCTCCTCCACTGGGAGCCTGTTTCTGCCTCTCCCACTCCCCCTGCCAATGTTCCCTCTCTCGCTGGCTGTCTCTTTCCATCAAATAAATACATAAAATCTTAAAAAAATAAATAAATAAGGGCACACAGAGGGTTATATAAAAGGCATCTTGCAAAAAAAAAAAAAATACAGAGAGGCGTTCTGTGACCAGATTTAGGCTGACACAGGGGAAAAGGGGGGAGGAAGGAGAGACCTCAAGGTACAGAACCTAAGGACCTCAAGATACGGACCTCAGATTTGCTGAAGCTGGAAATTGAACCAGAGGTGATTTGTGGAAATGTAAGCCCTTAAGGGTTCGCATAAACCTCAGAACATTGGATGTTGAGCTTTGCATTGGAAGTCAAGTTCATCTAGATCTGCAGGGACGGGTCCCAACATATGCCATGCATTGGAAATAGGATGAAGAGGATCTAATTCTTGCCCTCTAGTGCTCATAGGAAAGTTTATCAAGGCAGCTATGTATGGCAACAACCAAGTTACTGATTGAAGATCAGAGCTGCTCCCTGATTCACTCTTGGTAGGGCACTGTATACCTTTTATGCAGTGAAGGGGGTTGACTAACAATGTTGAGCCATCTTAGGTTGATCTTTGGCAAGTACTCTATTTGGAAGAGACTGGATTTTTCCTCAGCCACCAAAACTGGCTATTTGATTAGAAATAGCTGCCTCTATGCCCATTTAGTTTTATTCCTTCACTTAATAAATATGCTTTGAGCATCCACTTTTTGTCAAGTGCGGCATTAAATGGTAGGGTATGATGACGGAGCAAAACAGACATGATCATGCTATCGTGGAACTTAGAGTTTACAGGAGGAAAGAAGCATTAATCAAGGAATCAGACAAAGGGATGTAATAATGTTGCTGTGATAGGAGTTATGGGGGAGAGGTACATGGTACCGAGAGCACTTATCACCAGGGGAACTGACTTGCTTACAGTGCCAGAAGAGGCTTCCCTGAGAAGCTGAGATTTGAACAATGAGTAAGAGTGTGCAATTGGCAAAGGCCAATGCAAAATCATTGCAGACTGAAGGATCAGCTTGTGCAAGAGTCCTGTGGCATTCACGAATTGAACCAAAGCCAGTAATATAGGAATGGGATGAGCAGCGAGGGACCAAGTGATACAACACACCACTGGAGTAGGTGGGCAGGAGCAGAATACAGGGCTTTTATGCTCCATTAGTCTTTCTCATAAAAAAATGGGAAGTCTCAAAAACAGGTGTCTCAAAGAAAATATGATCATATTTAAATGCTGAATAAATAACTCTGGCTGTAGGGTAAAATGGTACAAAGCAGTGGTTACCAGACAGATGTTTTGTGGAAGTCTACGATGCCTTAAACTAAGCTGATGTCAGTAGAGATATGAAAAACTAGCTTTGACAGATACTCAGAAGGTAAATTAAGTGGAATTCGGTGACAGTTTGGATGTAGGAGTATCTTAGTTTGAGTTTACTAGAAACTGTAAAACAAAGACTCAAGTAATTTATTGGAATATACAGGACACATTGGTAGGGGACTGGGGAAATAAAACAAGAAAAAAAGGCAGCCACTAAAACGTGAGCCACTAAAACTCCCACAGTGGATGACTGGAACTTAGTTCATTCTCAGAATCAATGAAGAATTATGCCTCAGAATTATCCTACCCGAGGGGTGAAGAGGCTGGGCTATTGATACACCATATTCTTCCATTCTCTGACTGAGGATTGATGTGGGGGCCATTAATTTTCTGGCACTTCCATCCTGCCTGCTGTGGATTTAGAAAAATCTTCAGGAACAGAGATGTAAGAATTGGCTGTTGGAAGTGGTGTGGAGCTCATTGCATTGATGAGACCAGGAGATATGGGTGACTGTGTCTGGTAGGGAATAAGGGCAAGGGCAGTGTCAAGGACAAGGCAGATTTCCAGGCTATTGAGATAGAAAACACTGGAAGGTGTTGCATACCAGACACTGCCATGCCAGCAAGGTAAAGTCACTGCCTTCATGGAACTTAGAGTCTAGCAACGCTAACTAGTTAGCAACCACTCACTAGAACTTATAGTTTAGTTAGTGAGAACACCCAAGGATGTTCTCCAGAGAGCAGGCAGACAGTCTCTGGTGCTGCTTGGTCCTAATCCCAAGGGAATTACTGAGCCAATACATCTGATTAACAGTCTTGGCTGCGTGCCAATCCCTGGACAGTCAACATGGACTGTTTCCATGTTAATCCTAAGGCAGAGGGGAGACCTATTCCTCAAAATTGTGGGGGGAAGGTTTCAGAACCAGGAGATATTTGTTTCCTAGGGCTGGTATAACAAATTGCCATGAACTTGCTAGCCTCCAACAACAGAAATTTATTCTCCCACAGTTCTTGAGGCCAGAAGTCCAAAATCAAGGTGTTGACAGGGGCATACTTCCCCCTGAAGTCTCTAGGGAAGGCACCTTCCTTGTCTCTTCCAGGTTCTGGTGGTTCCTGGTGTTCCTGGGCTTGTGGCTGCATCCCTGCAACCTCTGCTTCATCTTCACATGGCCTCCTCCCATGTCTCTGTGTGTGTCTAAGATCTCCCTCTCCAGGCACTGATAAGGCCCACCCTTACAAATGGCCCGCATATAAGGCCCATCCATCCAGAATGATCTCATCTCTAGATCCTTAATCACACCCTCAAAGACCCTGTTTCCAAATAAAGTCGCATTCACAGGTACTGTGGATTAGGACCTGGACATATCTTTTGGGGGCCACTATTCAATTCACTACAGGGGGCTAAGACAGATTGATAAATGTTTATAAGAGGTTAGGAGCTCTAGCAAAAATATCGCTAATTTATCATTTGGTTCAATGTTAGGCTATACAGATTTATTGTCAGAAAAAAATGTAGACAACTTCTAAGAATGCTTTACGGGTTCCATGGGATATAGCAGATTTAGAAGAAAAACCCAGGCTGGTGGAAGGAGAGGAAATGAGCCCAGAGAGGAATCTGTTCACAAATTAATAAAGAAACACAAATGAATTGAGAAGGTAGAACAAAATAACCAGAAAGCTTTGGTTTCACATGGGAAAGAACTGAAAAAAAGGGGCGCCTGGGTGGCACAGCGGTTAAGCGTCGGCCTTTGGCTCAGGGCGTGATCCCGGCGTTATGGGATCGAGCCCCACATCAGGCTCCTCCGCTATGAGCCTGCTTCTTCCTCTCCCACTCCCCCTGCTTGTGTTCCCTCTCTCTCTGGCTGTCTCTATCTCTGTCAAATAAATAAATAAAATCTTTAAAAAAAAAACTGAAAAAAAAAGAAAAAAAGGGGAACAGAGGTGCTATTGACAACCATGATGAAGTATGGAATAAAGGCTTGATGATATAACATGAAAAATGAGGAAAGTTATCATCAAGGAAATATCAAACCAAGGCTATACCTACAAAATAAAAATTTATGGACTTGAATATGAGCCCTTTAAAAAGGATCTTTAAATTGCTTCAGGAAATATTTCTTCTTCTTCCAGTTGTATCTGGTGGACTCTGACAGGACAGCCACTGCCTGGATTAAAGACACATTTCCACCAATTATTGGCTAACTAACCTTTAAACTCTGACTTTTGGGGCTTACTCATCATTATGCACATGGCCAACAGTAGTTCTTGAGCAAGTATTATGTTCTGGCACAGTTCAAATTCTTTGGAAAATCTAATAGACTTGGTTCAATTATTTAAGTAGAGCACACAAGTCATAGATTACTGGCCATCAAATTAGATACTGCCTTTGGGCTGGGCTATCGATCCATGCTTCATTTAGAGCCAGGGGAAGTCAGACTGAGAGGTCTCATGGTATGTGGCTCTGTCCCTTTCTGGGTCATGGCTGGAATAAACACAAAGATACACACATATTAAACAGATAGGCATAGCAGTGCAATGATGCGATGTCCACACTATGGCATAGCGTGGGTGACTGAATAGTGGGCACACAGGAGTTGAACATCTGAGTGCTGTTCAGCAATGGGAAGGCACAGGGAGGGGCTGAGTGGTGATGGGAAGGCAGTCAAGAATTGTGAATGCAGTATACACACAGACCCCATTAGGAACCCAAGTACACCACATCTAAGACAACTGGACTGAGTGATAATCACTCCAGTGATTGTATCAAAACCTTGTGCTATTCTCAGATGAGAAACCAACTGGAAACAAGAATAAGACTTGAGTTCTATTTAATCATCTTGTCTGAGGGGTAAAGGAATGTTTCCCCATCTCGGTTCTTTAACTGGAAAGCTGGCACTACAAACAGAGTTGTTAAATTAGCAAGTATGCCAGCACTTTCATTTATTAATTGGTAGGTTCTATTTTAATTAAAATCATCCTAGCTAATTACTCATTTCACTGCGTGCAACGCCAGCTGGAGGACATGATGAAGGCAAAAATAAACTCTGCTCTCCCTCCAATTTATTAAGTTCATATTGTTTTCCCTTTCACATACGGGGAATCAAGGGAAACGTAAATTTAACCTTCGTTCTTGTCTCTGTCCTTATGAAATGAGCCTCATCCTGAAGTAAGTGGGTAATAGTAAAGAGGATAGCCTCCAAAATTCACACATGTAGGTTTGGATGTTGGTTCTTCCAGTTACGAACTGTGTGACCAGGGGCAAATATTTAACTTCTCTGGTCCTCAAATTTCCCTATCGGGAATAAGAATAATACTCACTGCAGAGATTTGTTGGGAGGGTTAAATGAGTCATCGAAGTAAAAGGCCAGGCATAGCAGAGGCACTTAACCAATGTGAGTCCCCATCATCACCACCACCATCCCATTCATTCAGGTACCATCTCCTTACCCAGCAAGGCTCAGCTCCGCCACCACCTCCTCTGAGATGGCCTCCCTGAGTCCCAAACCTGAGTCAGGTGTCCCCCCTCCCAGTGTCTGCATGTTTATTTCTATCACCAGACTGTATTTGAATCTCCCATCTACTTGTGTGCTCAGCTTAGTGCACATATCCCATTAGTGAGTGATAGTTGTTATTTTATAAGATTCAAATAAAAATAGTATTTTTCTAGTATATGGTATAACTTCAAATGGCTACCAAGTTAGTAGGACATAAACACTTACTGAATTATTTGGATGTAACAACATAACAAACAAAATTATTAGGTGTTTCTTTTGACCTACATGTACCCTGAAAAAATTACTGAGATGCCAGGGTGCTCACTGTGGTTCGAACCAAGAAAGTTCGGACACTCTGGCATAAGGAAATGATGATGTGCTGAACCAGAGAAAAGACAGCACTTGACATTATTGTTGTAATATTACCTTGCAATTATAATAATGCTGTAATTACTAGCTAACAGGTAACTGAGCCCTTTCTACTTCCCAGGCATTGTTCTGAGCATTTAGTTGTGCTTTCAGTAAAGGGGTCACACGTATTCACTCCTTTAATCCCTTCAAAAGGCCTAAAACAAAAGTTTCTTTCTCCCACTTACAGAAGAGGAAACTGAAGCCTATAGAGAATGAGTCACTTGCTAACAGGTCACCAAACAGGCTGATGATGCTGGAGCTGGGATTCAAGTGTAGGCATCCTGACTCTCAGATTCACAGCTCTTAACCACCTGCTTACCGGGCTGCAGGGAGGCAAGGTAGACCCAGCTGAGCTTTCTGGATGGATACATTTGAATCTACATAATTTAGGGACAGATTTTAGGGATCAGAGACAATAAATGTTTTGAGATGTTCACCTAGCCCACTTTCTTCAGAAATGCTCCTTCCAACACCCAGCTGACCTGGGGACTTAGGTGATGCATTTGTGGTACCGCCCCCTGCCCTTGTCCATATCCACCAGTTACTGGAAACCTGCCAGGTGACCCAAGCTAGGCTAAATGAAGCTTCCTGCAAGAACCTGGAGACTGACACACTGAGCTGCTGTTGCTTTTCCATGCCTGTATCCATCAACCCAAACAGATGGTTCTTGCCCCAGTAATGACAGGAGGCGAAAGGGAAGGTGTACAACGTCTTGCTTTTGGGGTGGCTAGCTGGGGTGCTCCTTCCCCATTGCTGTGCTTGAGGCTGATTTGTTTAGTGGTTTCGAAGACTCCCTGAGATCTGTACCCTACCAGTGGTGTCCTTCATTTGAGACAGATTTGCTAGACTGTTCCTCTTAACCAAAGGATGTTTAACCCGGACCCTGAACATAGATGTCCTAAAATACAGAAAAGACAGAAAATACACTAAAAAAAAAAAAAAAAAAAGAATGAATGAATGAAAAGAGCAGGGGGAGGTAATACCTCCATTGCTAGATATTTAGCCCCTTAAATCGGGCGGCCACAGGTGTCGTTCAGACTGTAGACTTCGGCTGGGCCAACGCCTCTTAGAAACCAGGCAGATCTGAGGAGTTCACAAAAACAAACAGTTCGGAAAGGCGGTGTTCTGCACTGCCAGAGGGGTCAACAATCTACCAGGCAATTACACTGCTGTCAGATTGTAAATACACATTTGCAAATGCCTCTGTAACTGCTCGGAAACAGTTTAGGCCTGTTCACGCAGGGCCGGTTACTGAATGTTAATGGAGAAGCCTCCCCAACATCTGCTTTCAAGGTTGGAGCCAGATTTGTGCCATTTCCATGTTTGTGGGTATAAAGCAGCAGATCGGGCATTTTTTTCTCTGCCAGCTCTCAGAAAAGAAAAACTCTGAAGCCGTGGACAGTTGCATGGCTGATTGATGGGTTTGGTGCGGCCATCACATTTTCAGCTATACCAGGATCTTCCTAAAACTGGCTCGGCTTTCAAAAACTCTGGTAACAGTAAGATAGGAAATTGCCATCATGGACTTAAGGTGACGTTACTTTATGCACTCGTCTCCCTGACCTCTGGCAGGATGGTTAATATGATAATTAAACTAAGAAATTCCTGCTAACTTGAAGGCACGATGTATGGAGATGCCATGTAAGAAGTGGTAGATCTCAAGGGATGCAATTCAGAATGTTTGTCTTTCTGCCTTTTGATTTGGGGCTTGTGCTCAAAACCAGTGTTTTTCTGCTTTCATCATCTTAAGACAGAGAATATTATCTCTTCCCATTGGTCGGCATATGGGCTTCTTAAATTCATTTCAGTTGCTCTGGATGATGACGGCTAAACCCACCAACGCCCATGGGAGTCTTGCACGTCACAGAACCCATGTGTTCAAGGTCAGATCATCCCAAATTCTAACTGCTGGCAACACTTCAAGTTTGGGTGAATATCCATCTAGCCATTTTCAAGTGTTATGGTATATTACTTAGGGTAATAGCTCTGCTCTAACAAAATGAACCCAAATAACAGTGGCAGAAAAATGACAAAATTTTATTCTTCTCTCATGTAACAGGCCCAAGTGAACAGCGCAGGGTAGCAGGTTGCTTTACTCCACAGAGGCATTTTGAGACCCAAACTGCTACCCCCTTTGGGTTCTGCCATCCCCCCAGGAATGGTCCTCATTTGTACGGTCAAGCCTGGGTTGCAGGTAAATCCATGTTGCAGCTCCTGGAAAGGGGAAACAGAGTCCAAGGAAGCTGGCTTAGCTCTTCAATTGGAGATGACCTGCAAGATCAACTTTCACTCACATCCCATGGGCCCAAATTAAGTTCCAGAGCCACATTTAACGGCAAGGAATCCTGGGTAATGCCATTTCTTGCTGGGGAACTGGGAGCTTGGCTTCGACTCTGCTGCCAGGGAGGAAAAGGTGGATAGATTCTGATGGCTGGACAGAAGTTTCTAGTCACGTGTAACAACAGACAGAAAGAGACATTACCTCTCATGAATAAAATAAATGCCACACGGTCATATATTCAACAGATATTTATTAAGTGCCGACTATGTGCCCGATACATGTGTAGAAAAAAACATTAACATGCTGTAGGTGAAATTACGCAACACTATGAACACATTTTCCACTTTTGAAAGACTTCTGCTCTCTCAGGTAATACAGGGCAAGTGGGAAAAAGGCAAGGTTTTTTACCTTCATGTTGCAGGAGAAAGTCACACCTGTCAGTTTCCAACAGCTCGCAGTACTGTTGCTCTTCTTCATAAGCACGCACAAAATCCTCTGAGTTGTTTGGACGGTCGTCTCATAAATCATAACTTGCTTGTAGCATGCTTATTTAGTTTCAGGAAGGTCTCTTCAGAGGATGAAATTAGATCACTGAGATTAAACTCCATTTCAAAGATAGGTTTTTTCCCCAAAATAATTAAGGCAAGGAACAGGGCAAATTTTGCAGTTATTCCCTTGATTTGGTAAGTGACACCATCTTCAGGGTTTGTGTACTCAAAGCAGTGAATAATAACATGATGACCGTAACGTGTCACGTAATTCTGGTGGTAGACATGTGGCTGCAGGAAATACTCCAGAGGCACCAGGAACACACTCTTCACTTCATCAGGATTAGGCTGGGCCTGGAAGGTGTGGTCTATAAATCCGACAACTGGGCTTATCAATGTATCTCTCTAAAAGCAGAAAACAAAATACACAAATTAAGAAAACAGTCAAAAGCAGTCAATTATATAGGGTGGGTAGGGAAGAAGGAGGAAGAATTTGCTCCAGACATGAATGTCATAGTCCCCTGTGAAATGGGGGTAGTCTCACCCCTACCTGAGGCAGTATCTGTGAGAGGACTCTGAAAATGTATCTTTGGTAAACAGACTGGTATACTCTTTTGGAAGGGCAATCTGGCAATGTTATAAAAATGTGGTCCTTTTGACCTAGCAATTGCATTTGTATAAATATATCTGTATGATAAATTCCTACCAGCAAGAAAAGATATAAGACTGAAGCTTTTTTTTTTAAAGATTTTATTTATTTATCTAACAGAGAGAGAGAGAGCACAAGCAGGGGGAGCAGCAGAGGGAGAGGGAGACGCAGGCTCTCCTCTAAGCAGAGAGCCCAATGTGGGGCTTGATCCCAGAACCCTGGGATCATGACCTGAGCTGAAAGGCAGACACTTAACCAACTGAGCCACCCAGGCATCCCTGGACTGGAGCATTATTTGCAATAACCCCAAACTCTTAAGTTATCACTCTTCCCCTGATGGACATTCAGGGTAGATCAATTATGAGTCTATCTGTACAAGGGGACACTCTGCAGCCCTCAAAATGAATGCGATAGACACCCTTCCCTGTCAGTACAGACAAGGATGTACCAGCCTATCAGTAGAAAAGTGGCATATTAACTGTGGCATATACCCAATTATGGGATATTACATTTATAATTATATACAAACTATTTTACATAACAGATGTTTATAAGTGGGGAGGGGGGATTTCTATTTATAACTGTGACTGCTTGCAAATGAATGCAGGGTATTATTAAATGAAAGACCTGCTGGGAATCTCCAGGGTGAGACCTGGGGTTTAGTGTAGGAGATGCATAATAATAAGACAAGAGCTGCATAAGCTTCAAGTGGAAAGTGAGAAGAATTTGGGGTTCTTGGGGGGCATTCCCAGAGAAGGTGGCTGGGAAAAGCCAAGGATATACCTTGAGGCTGGGACACGAGAGCAGGATAAACAAGTCTATGGAAAATTCTCAGAGGAGTGACAGCTGAAGCATGTTTAAGAACAATGACTCAGACCATTAACTGAATTAATGGTGAAAGTCAATATCTGGACCAGGAGTGAAAGACGGGAGCGTAGATTTTAGCTGTCCTTCCAGTGGGAAATCTGGGGTCCTAAGTGGCCCCCAGGCAGAAGCATCGTTCCACTAGCAGCAATCACCACCTGGCCCTGGGTGAATGCTCAGCCTCTTTGGCCACGGTTCCCCAGGAGGGGTGTCTGGGAGATGGGGAACACTCAGATGCAAGTGATTTCTTAAGGAAGTGCTCTCAGGACAAAGCATGAGGCAGGGAGGAATGCAGGCGAGAGCCCTGCAGGGCATCTGGAGGTAAAGTACACGGCAGAGCTGGGCTGTCATGCCCCTCAGCACAGTCACTGGTGAAGGACTGGCCGGCCAAGTACATTCTCAGGCCCTCTAGGCTCCCTGTGGGCAGGGAAGGGTGGAAAGCTGCAAGTGTGAGCTTTCAGAAACACAATTAAGAGGAATATGAAAGGGTCTGAACAGAATCCGCAGTGTTCGTTCAGCGTGTGTTTTGTGGTTGCTGTCACCATGAAGTGACCACAGCCTCTGGGGCCCTGGTCTAGTACCCAGCACCCTCTCCCTGCTTCTTCACAACAGCCTGACCCTGAAGAAGCTTTAACAGTGGAAATCAGAGACCTGAGACAACCTGCTCAAGGTCACGGCCAACTAATACTTGGCAGAAACCAGGATTCACCGGCCTGCTGCCCACACTCCAGAGCACAGCGCTTAAGGGCTGTGAAGACACAACTGTCGCCATATCTCAAAGAGAAGACACGCCAGCCTTGTGCATGGCTTTCATACTGCTGTGGACAGTTCTCAGCTGCAGCTGGGATTCAAGCTCTTCTGAGGGCTGAGCTAGGAGCACAAACTCATCTTCACGCTAAGGGCCAAACTGCTAGGCACGGGTGTGGACGAGCAACTTCGTATGGCCAGTGCTGGCCCTTGGACTCTTGCATGTCAGAGTCTGAGAAAATAATTGGTGGGGGGGAAAAAATCAAAGCCACAAAGGGAGGTAATGGTTTCAGACTGAATGTTTCAGATGGCAAGTCAGGCACGTTCAACATGGTTCAAGCTTAGAGAAGCCACGGAGACTTTGGAAACGTGTGGATGAAAAGCATCTCTGGACACACAGTTCCCAAAACACAGGTGTCTGTCTCGGAAGGAAAAAAGGATGGTGGGTTCATGGCAGACATTGCAGGACCAAGGAAAGACTGCATTCCGGCCGCTTGCTGAGCTGGAAACTCGTGGAGACTGGCTTCTGCTGCGGCCACGGGGACGAGGCATGCTTCAGAGCCCCTGGAAGAGGCCACATGCTCTTAGAAACATTCCCAGGGAAGGACACGCCACTGAAAGGCACCAACATGTTTATAGGAGTCAAAGCTTCAGAGGGGGCAAACTGAAGGAGAATGAATGGAAATGTATGGGCCACGTACACAGAAGAAGGAGAAACGTCTCCTGAGGCTGTTGCAAAGAGCAGTACATCCATGTATGACAAAGGGACACCTGGGGTGGGCTTTGAGGGCCACTGCCTGCCTTAGGGGGTTAGCACAGGAGGTGGGAAACAGCCAACAGCCCCTTCTCTAGCTCTGACACCCAAAAACATCTCCAGACATGGCCATGTTCCCTGGGGGACAAAATCAGCGCTAGTTAAAAACCACCGAATTAGGTTCTGCTTTAAGTGTTTCATCAGTGGTAGTGTTGCACTACATTTAAAAGATCTGCAAGTTCCGAAAAACAAAACCACCTTCACTAGCGCTTCCAAACACAGGACACCGTTCTTGAAAGCCTTTGTTCATTCTAACGTCTTGATAATGTAACTGGCATTATTATATCAAGAGGAGGTCATTTTAGAAATCTCCGGCTTCAGGAGCGTCTGGCCCACCGAAATGTCCTGAAGACCAGACGTTCTCCTGTGGAGACTGCTGTATTCTACCCCTCACAGGCAGAACTCAGTAGCTCCCGGGTGCCTTGGAAGTGGAGTTACTCTCACTTTGGGAACTTTTTACCATTAGGGTTCAATTTTTCAGTAGAGTTTTAAAATAAATGCCCCAAATAGGCTGGGCGATTTGCAGATGCCGAGCGGAAGGGGTTCCCGTTAGAAAATGTAGTTGCCTAGGAAGTAATTGATACATTTCTTGTCCTAATCCCACGTTTTCCCCCCTCATTTAGGAAGCATTTATTTGAGAGGCCATTAGCTTCTTCCGAACTAAATCTCCCTTGAGCAGTGACCTTTCTGTTTTGAAAATGGACCTGATTAAGATAGATGTCTCAGCATCACTGATCATCACAACACTGTACCACCAAGACTGTAAGGCAAATGGAACATAAAGGATGGTCTGACCCTCTAATTGTTAAGCATCAGTGGGACTCTCCTCTTGAAATAAAAACATACCTGAAAGTCCAACGTATAAAACATAGCTTATCCCTATTTCCAATATGTAATTAGAGCACTTCCTTCTGTGGTATTCTTCCCCCAAATCCATAACCCTCGCTTAACCATGAGGAAAATACCAGAAAGGTCCAAATGGAGAGGCAGTCTACAAGATATCTGACCAGTGCACCTCAGAAGTGTCAAGGTCACGAGAATAAGGAAAGTCTCAGAAATTGTCACAGACCAGAGACTAAGGAGACATGACAACCAAATACAATATGGTATCCTGGATGAGACCCAGGACAGAAAGGGGGACTTTAGTAGAAAAATTAGTTAAAGGCAAATAAAGTGTGGAGTTTAGGTAATAGCAGTGTACAACATTGGCTTCTTAGTGGTGACAAGTAGACACCAGTCATGTAAAATGTTAACAATGGGAGGAACTGGGTGCGGGTATATGAGAACTCTCCGTAGTATCTTTGCAACTTTTCTGTAAATCTGTACCTATTCTAACATTGCAAGTTTATATTAAAAATTTTAAACCAATAAAATAATGCTGTTATCTGAGCACAAATTTACAACACTTACTCCTTCTAAAGTCATTAATACAACAGTCGTAAGTTCATGTGAAGTAAGTAAGATCTGGCTCTTGTATCAGCCCCAAAATTCACTTTGTTGCTTTTATTTATTTATTTTTTCATGTACACAATCAAGGAAATCCTGATTCATACAGAAATGTAGTTACAAATAGTAATAGTTCTTAAACAACTTGCCTAGTGATCTCAGGGTACTGCTCAATTAATGTGATGTGGAGAAGCTTGATTCCAAGGTATGTATAAAAATGAGTGTATTTAGGACAAAGGCAATGCACTGGTGACCTCCAAGAGGCTAAAATTTGGAACACAGAATGCTCAAGAGTGTGATATTTTTTCAACTGAATTCTCAAAAGAAATGTATACTGGCGAAAAAATAAATGTAAACTGAATTTTAAAGAATTCTGAAGCATCTACAGGGTTCTACAGAATCCAGTTTGAAAACCACTGATGGAGTTCGACCCTTTCACTTCTAGATGGGCAAAGAGGGGCCCAGATGGGCAAGGGGACTTGACCAAAGCCACTTAACTCACAAGGGGCAAAGCCCACATAAGGTACAGTCTCTTGACTCTATCTACAGACAGCACTGTCAAGGGTCATGCTTGGCCACACGTGGAATGCTGACAATCATGGGTCCACTGCGTGCCCATGAGAGTGTTAGCAAGGCAGTCCCCCTTCCAACACTTACGTCAAGCAGACATGGCACCAAGCAGCAGACAACCTCCACTTGATGGGGATGCAGCCCTACTTCTTCCTGGGCTTCCCGGAGAGCCGTGGCCACTTCATCCACATCTGCCGGTTCAGACTTGCCTCCAGGGAAGCAAACTTCTCCAGGGGACCTTCTTAGCTGGGCATTGAAAGAACAGAGCTGCAATGCGGGATTCCAGCCCTGGCACTATGCACTCATTCAACAGGTAGTTACTGAACTTTGAGTTTGCATCAGAGACCACCCCCACCCTGGTGGTAAGAAGGGGGGAGTAAAACCCCCCTGCAAAAAAAGTTTCTACTTGAATCCTTTTAAAAAATGACCTTTGAGAACTTCCTTCACCTGTAATTTTTCTCTGCTTATCCCTAAAAGATACCATACACACGCAAATAGATCCATGCTGACAGGGGAGAAAAGCCAAAAGGAAATAGAATAGAAAGGGCGATGTTATCAATAGACAGCCTTGACTGAGTGCTTACCCTCCTGTGGGCATGCTGCTTCACAAGAAGATTTTCCACTGAGCCCTCAGAACAGGTCCACATGCTGTTATTTTTAAAAAGCATTTTTTTTTTATTGAGGTGAAATTTACATAACAAAATGAACCATTTAATTTATTTTTTATTTTTTAGAGAGGGAGAGAGGATGTGAATGGGGGGGAGGAGCAGAAGGAGGAGAAACTATGAAGCAGATTCCGTGCTGAGTATGGAGCCTGACGTGGGGCTCGATCTTAGGACCATGAGATCACAACCTGGGCTAACTTTCCTCTAGGTTCCAGAGCTGGTAGGGGAGCCCACGATGAAGCAGAAGGGATTGAGGACAGGTGCCCCTTCCCCATTTACTGGGAGGAAACCCATGAACCCTACTTGTGTGACTCCAGGGAGGGGTGCAGCTCCAGTAATGCCTGGGAAGGAATTTCTTTAGACAGGTGCAGAATAAGATCTAATTAGATTTAAATACTTTTTGTTTGTTTTTAATGTGATCTTTGCACATCAGAGTTTATGGTCTAGGATGATTCTTACATAATAATCAACAGGCAAAGCTATCTGGGTGAAATAGTAACCAGAGATCCATTTTGATCTTGCCTCAATTGTCTACATTATTGTTTGTCTGATAGTTTGAAAAATAATATTGAAGTGCTTCTCCTCTGCTCTTTGGCAGAGCTGAGAACAGACTCAGGTCCCCTGGTTTCCAGTTGGATATCTCCTGTCGGAACCTGGATTTTCTTACCTCCTATGTTTATGTGATTGTTGCATGACCCAGATCCAGAAGAATCCACATGAGTCTAATCCCAAACCCACAAAACTTCTGCTGATTCCTTGACTTTCTTTTCCCCCCTCAAGGGATACTGTTCATTGATGTTCTGCTTTGAAAGCCATGCTATTATGGCCCCTTTTCATTTCTGTACTTGGATAACTTTGAAGTTGCTGCCTCCCCAGCTTTTCCTCAGAAGCACCCTAACAGCAAAGGAGAATGACGGTATCCACGGGTGTACCCAGGGGAACTCCATTCCCAGCCCAACATTTCTTTAAAGTAGAATGGTTTCTCTGAAAACCTCAGGCCATGTCTGCTAACAGCAATAGTGATGGCAGCTGAAACTAACCAGGATCTCTGCCAAGTGCTGGGGCCGGTTTAGGTGCTTTGCATTTGTTTCCCTGGGAAATCCTCACAGTAGCCCTATGAAGCAAGCACTAGTATTCTGTGCTCATTTTGCAAGAAAAGAGACTGTAGCACAGAGAGGGTAAGTAACTAGGACAAAGTCACAGAGCTGGCAAGGAGATAGCCTGTATTCAAACATGGGCAGCCAGCTTCAGAGCCCATACTATTCATTTCTGTGCTCTAGAATTTCCACATTATACCCAGGGTGGGAGGCTTCAACAGTGGTTGCTGGCAGCGGCATTGTGCCCTTCATCCCTGCCAGGACAGGGATGCCTGGGGACGTCTGTGGTTGTCACAAAGGGGTGTGCATATCTTTATCACTGGCACCTAGTGCATAAAGCCCAGAGGTGATGCTAAACATCTCACAATGCACAGAATAGCTCCCACAGCAAAGAATTATCCAGCCCAAATGCCAGCAGCACTAAGGTTAAGAAACCCTGGTCTCAATGGATTTCAAATTACTTGCTAATTAAGTTACTTACTTTTCTAAAACTTCTCCAAAAAAATGCCTTGTTATCCTGTGGCTTCTTGGACACCTGAACATCACAATCTTGAAAGTCCATTTGAGAATCCATGGCCTCAAAATGTGTGCAAGTGAGAAATTTTTGTGGGGTTTTCAAATGTCCTGGAACTTGAATGGCGGGAGCCTTTTTGTCACTTACCTTCTCTGACCGGAGGGTAAACAACAGATGGAGTTTTCCTTCTTTTCCCAACAATGGTAAAAGGACAGAATATTTGTTAGACGATAAGTGAGAATATTTGGTCCCAACATCATACTTTTTTAAGCAGGTCTTAGCATCATCTATCAAACTGTTTCTAAAATGGAAACAAACCAAACATTTTAGTAACCAGAGTTATGATAAAAAGCTCCTAGTCCTCCTATGTTTCTGTTTCATTGTGTACCTTGGGGCTCACCATTTCTGACTCTCATTGTATTTTTCAATAGCATAGCAGAAACAATAACACCCAAATCACATGACTGTTGGCAAGCTAAAATGAGGAAAAAACTATTAAGAATATAGTTTAGCACACAAGTTCACTTTGAAACTTAAACAGAAATTATTGTAAAATATTCTTTCAACAATGCAATAGTTAAATGCTAAATTCTAAATTATATTCAAATAAGACAGGTTTGGTAAACAAGTCATTGTAAGTTAGACAACTGTCAGGTTAAGGACTTTTTCTTAACCTGCCGCTTATGTTTCAAACCCTTATGTCTTCGGTTGCCTTGTAACAGTGGTTCCCAAACTTTAGTGGCAACAGATTCATCCAGAGGGCTGGGCCACCCCAAAACCGTGACTCAGTAAGTTTGGGGTAGGGCCTAAAAGTTAGCATCAAACTCCCAAGCAATGGTATGCTGATGCTGTGGACCAGGGGAACCCACTTTAGGGATCATTATTGATAATATGCTAGTATTTGGATTTATAATAAGCAAATTAGGTGCCCTGATTTCATGACTGTGAATGTTTTGGTCCTTTTGACTGGCGTATTTTGTTGCTGGTGTGTGTAGTAGTTTAAATAGTGTCCCCCAAAATTCATGTCACCCAGAAGGCTCAGAATGTGACTTTATTTGGAAATGGTATCTTTGTAGATGTAGTTATGGATCTTGAGATGAAATCATCCTGGGCTATAAATCCAATGACTGGCGTCGTTGTCAAAGGAGAGGACACAGACACACAAACACACACACACACACAGCGACAAAGGCACTGTGAAGACACAGGCAGAAATTGGAGTGATGCTGCCACAATCTCAGGAATATCAACATCCATCAGAAGCTGCAACGGGCAGGAAGTTTCAGACACCCCGCCTTCAGAACTATGGAAGAAATTTCTGTGGTTTTAAGCCATCACGTGTGTGGTACTTCGTTATGGCAGCCCTACAAACTAACAGTCTGGTTTTAATTTTTCTCTGGGAAAGGCGGTTTTGCATCGTGGGCAAAATCAGGTATTTAAGTCAGGCAGAACTGTTTTAAAGTGTCGGGGAATGACCCCTTCAAGCCTTGCTTTCCTCATCTGCGACATACTTGAAGATACTTGTGAGCATGTAATGACACGTTCACCTACTGTGACTAGCACTTCGCCAGTGCCCAGTGAATGGTAACTCCCATCATAAACGTCCCCAGCATTAGACGGGCAGTGGTTTGTGGGAGGTGTTTGCTACTTTGTGCCTCTTTCTACGTCGCAGGTTGCTCACTAAAAGTGACTGGGTGACAGCAGTGGATTTCAAAAACGACCCAACATCTGAAAAGAACCACAGCATGCTGGCACTGGAGGGATTCTGGAGTGCATCCTGCACCACAGGCCCCCGTCCAGAAAACTGGCGCCACCGAGTGAGGCTTTTAAGAGACCCCCAGAACTGACCAGAGGGACCAGCAGAAGCAGAAGTCTGCAAATACGTGTCTGTCCACATTTGGGGCTGGTCCTTGGAACAACCACCATGAAAACACCACAGTAGCAGCCACCCTGTTCTAAGCCTGCTTTCATCCTACGCACTTTCCACACTTTTCTCTTTTTATCCTCATTAACAGTCCAGCGAGGTGAAGACTTGATCCCATCCAGGCTCAGGCAGGCTAGGTAACTGAGAAACCAGGGTCACTTTCTGGGGGTCAAACTCTTGAGAAGCCCTGAGCTGAAGAGGGAAGGCAGCCGGCCAGGGGGAAATGCTCTGCCCGTAGGTAAGGGGCGCGAACCTATGAGGCCGGGTGTGAGCCCACGGGACCAAAGCTCGGCCGGAGTGGGTGCAAAGGTCCCGGGGCCCGGCGAGTGGCGAAGTAGGCTAGCGCACGAGCGCAGGGTCTGCGAGTAGGAAGGTGGGCTCGGCAAGAACAGTCCCGGCCGAAAGGTCCCGGTACCGTGCTCAAGGCCGGGTCAGGCCCTGCTCGGAGTGCCAAGGGCGGGGGAGGCTTTACCTGCCCCGCTCCGGGGACGCACAGGGTCGCGACATCTTCCAGGGGAAAGTTTGTTTCCGGACGGAGACGCCTCGCAAGCGCTCAACTGGGTGGGCATGCGCAGAGCAGCCGCGACGTGGGACCGGGCGGGGGGGGGGAGGCGGGGCCTAGGAGGTGGGGATGAGGCGGGGCCTAGGGCCTTAAGGGAGGATCGGGGCGGGGCGGGGTGGGGCGGGGCGAGACGTGGGGGTAGTATGGAGGGCGGGACTTAGGGCCAGGGTGTTCTGGGTGGCCCCACGCGGTTTCTGCTCAGCTCCTTAATGTTCCTCCGGAGAAGCAAATGAGGAATTCTGAGGTTGATGGTTGTAAAAAAGGGAAGGGGAAAAAACATACAAATGCAGTGCTGGTGATTTGAGAGGATTCTGACACCCGTATACACTGTTGCCAGGAGGTTAAGTTGGTTCAACTTTTCTGAGCAGCTGTCTACGCATGCTTGCATGTTTACTGAGCACCTGCTATGTGCCAGCAGGATGCAGATCCCACAGCGAGCAAAAAGACCCGTGGACCCTACAGACAAGTGGGAGAGAGAGAGAGACATGGATCAAACAATTGCATAGATAAAGCAGAGGCCTTTAATTCTTTTTTTTTTGTTAAGATTTTATTTATTTATGTGACAGAGAGACAGCCAGCGAGAGAGGGAACACAGCAGGGGAGTGGGAGAGGAAGAAGCAGGCTCCCAGCAGAGGAGCCCGATGTGGGACTCGATTCCGGAACGCGGGGATCACGCACTGAGCCAAAGGCAGACGCTTAACGACTGCGCTACCCAGGCGCCCCAGAGGCCTTTAATTCTTGAAGAGTGTGTGAGGGAGAAACGTGGGTAAACCAGATCAGAGAAGGCTTACCAGAAACGATGGAAATGGAGCGGACCTCGAAAGCAGCTGTGCTCCAGGTGTGGTCCTTGGACCAACGCATGAGCATCACCTGGGTGCTGTTAAAAATGTACATTCTGGGGCCACCCCGGAGCTGCTGGATGAGAAACTGGGGGTAAGCCCCAGCCATCTCTGCTGTAAGGGGAGTGTGATAATCGGAGAGCTCCTCTAAGGTATGTGTGGAAAGTAAATCAGGGAAAGAGGCAGGGGAGAGGGTTCCAGGAAGAAGAATAAGTTTGTGCAAAGACCCCAGAAATGACTGAAAAAGAGTGAGTGGGAGGAAGCCTGGTTTGAGCTGACACTTGTAAGACACCAGACTTCAAAGACTTAAAGCCAGGCTTACTTCTCCATCAGGCAGAGGCACAGGGCGTACAATGCCTGGGGCCCACAAGAATTTTGGGGGCTCACAAAAATATTTCAATTTATATTCCTTTAAAATCAGAAGAAGAGGGGTGCCTGCGTGACTCCTAAGTGTCTGCCTTCAGCTCAGGTGGTGATCTTGGAGTCCTGGGATTGAGGCCCGCATTGGGCTCCCTGCTCAGCAGGGAGTCTGCTTCTCCCTCTCCCTCTGTCTCTGACCCACTCTCCACTCGTGCTCTCCCTCTCTCACTCAAATAAATAATCTTTAAAATCAGAAGAAGAAAATTAATATAATGATAAACAACATGAAATAATGAATGCAGCCTGGGTTATATCCTTCCTTATACCAGTGCAGTCATAAAATATAATTATCATTTTATGGAGGAAGGGGTCCACAAACACAAAATTGCCTACAGCCCCTGAAAGTCACTGGGTGGCCATCGGTCATGGGACAATTGAGCCACAGGTCCTAAGACCTTTAAAACTACTCAGCTCAGATGTTCACC
Organism: Ursus arctos; assembly: GCF_023065955.2. Lineage (NCBI taxonomy): Eukaryota > Metazoa > Chordata > Mammalia > Carnivora > Ursidae > Ursus > Ursus arctos. Next base: position 30,635,416 of record NW_026622863.1, on the reverse strand, counting down.
TGGCCAGTCCTGGCCAAGGCTGGGAGAACCCATACTAAAAGCTTGATGACATCCAAATAATACTGTTAATGGCACTTCACCCACATTAGCGAACTTAATCTGAGAAACTGCGTGCTGTAGAGTTATTTCCATAAAGCTATTACCATCCCCACTCTCCAGATTAGGAAATAGAAACATGTCTTGTATGATATCACATGGCTGAGGTTCAAGATGAGCTGGTTCTGACCTCTGTGTTCATTTATTTTGACACCACTTCTCAGAGGCAACTGACCTATGAACTATGCAGATCTGACTGTGAATGAGGAGATAAACTCAACCTCTTGTCCAGTATCCACTCTGTAGCAGCTGAGTGCTAGCCCTGTCTAAGATGGGGCCCCTTGACCTCTAAGGCCTCCTGATATTGGGGGTGATAATAAACATGACCCACAGCTCTCGTATTCATAGTGCGTTCTCAGCTCTGGATGAGAAGGGATGGGAGAGGGGTTCAGAGGATTAAGTTGAGGACTGAAAATCATTGTCTGAGGCTTTTATTTGTTCTTCTTTTAGACATCCTTTGATTGAATCTTCATTTTGAAGGTGAGCGAGCTGAGGCTCAGAATGGTTGAGTGCCTTGTTCACAGTCATACAGAAGGTAAATGGTAGAGCCAGGTTTTGATCCCACCCACTGAGCTGCTGCTGGCAGTCCATTGAGATTCAAGAGATAGGTGGGATTTCAAGAGGCCAAGGTGGGAAGTCGACTTTCTGGGCAGAGGGAACAGCAGCAGCCAAGCTTGGGTGAAGGATCTTGTTCAGAGGGGGAGGCAGTATGGCACAGCTGGAACAAGAAGGATGTTTTGCAAAGCAGAGCTCTGGGAAGAGATAAAAAGGCTTTGGAAGCGAAAGCAAAATGGAAGTTGAACTTCCTCCCGAAGGGAGAGGAATAACAGGTCAGGGGTTCCCAGAAAATCTCCGTGGAAACAGGATGGGAATGGATTGAAAGTGGGGCAAGACCAGAGGTGATCAGAGGGCTCTTCCAAAAGTCTGGGCCCAAGGAGCAGAAAAAGATGCTTTAAACCTAGAAAAATTCACACACTCCCCAAGTCAGAAAGTCAGAGTGTGGCAGGGGTTTGGGTTGCTTTAATGTATAATGCAGTGTCCCAAGAGGCTTTGCTATGTACCAGGGTTACACACACAGCATCTTTTCTCAAGATCAGAAATACTGCTATAAAAATACTCAGTTTTTATAGCTTTTATAAGGCTGGAAGCCACGGCACAGGGAACATCACAAGGTGAAATGTATCATAATAGGATTATATATGTATGGGTGTGTGTATATCTCTGCACCTGCAGAACAACACAGGCTTCAAGGTTAACCGGCAATGTCTTTTAGGGGAAATGACTTGTCTCTGTAGTTTTTGCACACAGATTTGTTGGCAGTGACATAATTCTGGCAAGTGTGTTAAGGAGAAGCAAAGCTGTGACAAGGTCCAGGCCAGTCTGCAAAACTCACACTTCCCTGGTGCAGTTCCGTCGAAGAACACATCCCAGGTGCCAGGGGACCCCTTATCTGCAGTCCACCCACCTGGAAACTTTATTTGAGCAGCACCTCATGGCCAGCCAGGGTGGTACAGAGATAAGAAAACACCAATCAGCCTTCAGGGGCAAAGGATGTCTGGGGAACAGACTTGCAACAAACAATGAGCTTTAATGCCCGATAAGTGCTTTAATCCGGGAAAAGGGCTAAATGCTCTGGGGAGTGAGGAGCAGCAGTGAACAATGAATTCTTCCTGGTCGTAGCCAGTGGGGTCTAGGTAGGCCGTGGAGAGCAGGCAAGATCCTCGAGAACACTTAGCACGGAGCATTACTTGCCTAGGAAATCTGAGTTTCCTCTCCTCCTCCTTCAGTTTGCAGGAGGGTCTCCAGACTCTTGGAGGGAAGTCTTAGAGGTGGGCTTTCAGAGTAAGTCTCACATACACATCAGAGTAGAGCGGCTACATTTGCCAAGCAGATGCTTCCCCCCCCTTCCCCCTGCTGGCTCACAGCCCCATCCTCCATCAACTCTCCCCCACCCCCAAATCAGATAAAATTAAGGAGCCACAACTCCCCCCCCCCCCTTTTAAGGAGAGGGAGTTGAGGGAGTTCTTTGAGGACTGGGTTTAAAGAGGAATGTCTCTAGGGGTCAGGGGTCCTCAGCATCAAAATCATCTGGGGGCAAGGATGCTGCATGGACACCTCGGTGCCCCAAATCCCACCCTACGGGTACTTATCTCAGGGTAAACCCCACCTAGGAACATGTAATTCTGAGCAAGCTTCTAAGTGATTCTGCTGTAAAGGTTGAGGACACTAGTTTAAGGTTTCCAAAAGGAGACATTTGATGTTGAGAAGACAAAGCCACGTCCTTCTAGCTCTTGCTAATGTGGCAGCCTCAGAAGGAAGGACAGATGGTGGCCACCATGCCAGAAGCTATAATTCCCGGTACCATTGGAACGATCTTCCTTTCTGGTCTTGGGAGTTGACAGTTTGGACAGAACAATCTCAGGAGAGGCTCCAGGGAAGCTGAGTGGATCGTTTTACAGAAGTAGGCTGGGGTGGACAGATTCCTACATGACCCGGTCCTTGCTTTTTTTTTTTTTTTTTTTTTTTTTTTTGAGACCTGTCGAAAAGGAAAGAGTTCATGAGTTTGGTTCAATGCATTCTCTGGTCAAGTGCCCATTCTTGGCTAAGCATGGAGTTGGCTGTTAGAGATATAGAGACACACAGC